>NC_141694.1:250800712-251459878 GCF_964263255.1 Lissotriton vulgaris
GGGACATCCTTGATGTGTGCCTCTAGTCATGGGAAATGGGTCAGATATTAGGACCGTTTGTTTTCAGTCATGCGTTGGGGATCGTGTAGAGTAGAAGTATTAATTTGATAAATATAGTGCTAAAACCCATTCTGGACAATATAGTGAATAAGTATGTCCATTCTAGGAAGCCAAATGCCTTTGTGGCATCAAGGAAGGCGGCCAGCACTGGCTCTTGAGGATCTAGGTGATGTAGCGTTGCAAAGAAGGTGGCTAAATGATGTATCGTGGAGCGACCCGGTATGAATTTAGATTGATCAAGTCGGTCGATTATGGGGAGAAGTGGTTGTTATCTATTAGCACGTAATTGGCAAATATTTTGTTAGCAGTATTATTGAGGGACAGTGGCGATATCTGCTGGTTTGCCCGGTTTTACTATTGCCAATATTAAAGCTTCCCGCATGGATGGGGGAAAGCCCCAATTTCCATTAATTCTTGGTAGACTGCGAGAAGGTAAGGTGCCAGCAGGGGTGCATATGTTTTGTAAAAAGAAGGTTGTCAGCCCCGTCCAGTCCCGGGGCTTTGTCCCTGGTAAGCTGTTTATTAACTGGACAATGTCCTCATTGGTGAAGGGTTCCTCCAGGTAGGTGCGGTATGCCTCGTTCAGCCATAACAACTCTATTGTGTGTAGGTAATCGGGTAGGCCAGCTGTCTAATTTTCGTTTGTGGGCGGCATGTCCAAACAACATGGCCGATCGGAGGTTATTCCTATTCGCTCCTTCGCTGGCCCTGCTGATACTGCGTCAATGAGGCATTTTCCCGGCTTGGCAAATGCCGCTTTGAGCTGCGGCTGTGGCGCTGAGTACAGGGGAATTATCGGCACCATTCAGATACCCAGTGCACACTCGACCGAGGCCCAGAGAGACAGCGGCAATGTGGAGGGACTGATGGAAATGGCGGTCTCCCGGGCTCTGAGAACGAGAGCGCGGGATTTCTGAGCTCCTGCGGCAGGTTCTTGCGGCTGCATTTCAGACGACCTTGCCACCGGCGATAGCGGCGGAGCGCGCCTGTGTGCCCAGGCTCCCCGGGGTCCTCTGGGGACGGCCTGCGGCTGTGCTTGGAATCGCCCTGGGCTTACGGGTGTGGCGAGAGGCTCGCGCCCAGCCAGCTCTGGCTGCTTCAATTGTAACGGCCACCCTGCACGCTGAGGATCACCCCCCTCCCTGGATTTGTGCGCCACAGAGTGCCCGGTGGAGTTCGATTTGGCAGGTCCAGACCCCACCACACTGATTGAGTCTGCAATCCCCTTAGGTTTTTGGCGGTGCCCCAGGGGTGGATTTGGAGAAGTTGCTTGCCCCTCTCCCCACGAGGCTACATATAAACTGAAGCTAAGCTGAGATAAGACAGCTTACATGGGGGACAGATGATCTCCACTGGAGTTGCATAGGGGTATGTCGCCTAACCCCAACATGGCTGCTGGGACATCTTTCCTAGCTTGTTTGTGACCCTGGCTAGGCGCTTTGAACTAAGAATAAGTACCCCGCTGGCTGAGTTCAAGGAGCGTGTTGAGGTGGTCGCTTGGTGCCATCATTTCCTGAGCCTGCTGTTTTGCGTGAGAAGACTGGCAACGGACTTAGCCTGGCACCAGGATCGGGGAGGCAGTGTGGTGCCTAGCGCAGAGGAGTGAAGAAGGGGGCGGCCGAGCGCTGACTGAGCAGAGTGTACCCTTTGCCACCCAAGAAGAACACCAATAACAGGGTTTCAAACTACTTTACGTCGGTTGGCAGGGGGATGAAGGAGGAGGCTGCTGCCATGGCGTTGACCCGAGAAGATCTCTTATCTTCTTTGCGCGACTTCAAGCAAGAGCTGCGCACTGAGCTGCGGGCAGACATCAAGGCAGACATGGAAGCCTCCTTCGAAACCTTCCACGTGGAGGTGCGTGAGAAACTGGTGACTGTCCAGGCTGATGTGGACTCCGTGGGCACACATACACTTGATCTGGAAGCGTAACAACAGGAGGTGGTGGGTAGGCTTACCTCTCTAGAAGAGAGCACAGCTGACCTCCACCGGCAACTACGCGATTCTCTACTCAAAAGCGAGGATCTGCAAAATCGTTCTCGCTGCAACAATATCAGAGTCCGCAGCCTGGAGGAGGGCTGCGAGGGGCCAGACCTGGAGGCGTTCATGGTGGGCCTCTTCTCTTCTGCCCTTGGAGAGGACGGCCCGGAGGTCCAGTTGGAGGGAGTACACAGAGTTGGCCTGCGCCTCCCAGTAGAGAACCTGCTCCCGCGAGATGTCCTGGCTAAGTTTAGTTCGTTCAAGATAAAATAACTAGTCTTGCAAAAAGCTATGGCCCCTGACACACTTACCTTTCAAAACACCACGTGCACCCTCTACCAGGATGTGGCCCAGGCCACTCTTTTAAGTCACCAGCAGTTCAGACCTGTTACTGAACAAGTATCGATGGACATACCCCTTCGGGATTGCCTTCCTGAGGCAAAACAAGCAGCAGCATTGCGTGGAACTCTTGGAGGTGGCAGGTTTGTTGGGTCTGGAACTTCCCGAAGCTTCACCGGATCCCGTGGGTGAAGGCAGACAGGATCAACGCAGAAGCAGCCAATGGCGCAGAATGGGCAAGAAAAACTCTAAAGCTCCAGAATGAGGCCAATGTTTGAGAGAGCAGCGGGATCCCCATTGCCTGGTACTGTCGGAGTGTTAGCTGCCTCAGCGACTCTCTGACAGACAGAACGGCTGCCTTGAGGGGCTGTTCTCACTCACCTCTCTCCTACATCCAGGAGTAGGATAGGTGGGAAGTTGTTTGGGGATCTGGATGGAGTTGAGTACTTGCATCTTCCGCATTTGGAGGAAACGTGGGTGCCCGAACGACACGTGAGCCTCTACTCCTGGCGCCTGACATGAACAACCGTGAGCTAACTGTAATTGGGGTGTCAGGTTGTGGGGTGTTTCACATCCCAACAGCGATGGGGGTATGGGGAGGTTGGGTGGTGGTACCGGGTGTTTGTTCAATACTGCAAGTTGGAGCTGTTTACAAGGGACATCGTCAAGTTTACTCATTATGTAGTTCTCAGGGCCTTTGTTGGCAATTACTCAGTTTGGGGGGGGGAATGTTTCTTTGACATACGATTGCTTTGATTTTTTTGCTATGACAAGGGCTGGGGATGGGAAATGGTGATGCTCCTAGAGTGTTTCTTGGTTTTGGGATTCCCCTCTAGAAGGGAGACCCCCCATACTCATTTTAAACGTTTGTTGCAGTTTTTTACTTTGGTTAGATGTCATGGAGGTCTTTATTTTTAATGGTTATGGGCGGAGATGGTAGGGAGGGCTATAAATGGGTCTCGTCGGAGGGGGCCTCTGCCTCTAGGGAAACATCCTTTTTTCACTACCCATGACGGTTAGAATAGCTTGTTGGAACGCCTGAGTTCTTAATTCTCCTAACAAGCACCAGCGCTTCTGGAAATACATGATACATCAGAACGTCCACATAGCGGCTCTACAGGAGACGCATCTAAAGAGATCTGACGATCACAGGCTCCGTCACAAAGCTTACCCCCTCATATTCCGATTTTCCCACTCTTCGAAACATAATGGGGTGGCACTGTTGTTTCACTCAGGGGTCCCCTTTCAGGCCTCCGACACGAAGACAGACAAAAATGGGAGGTTCCTAATGGTCAAGGGAGAACTTCGAGGCCGTCAATGTACGTCCGCTGTGCTCCATGCCCCTAACAGGATTTCATTCTTTCTTTCCTAATGGCTCTGGAGACCTTTGCACAGGGGGACATAATTCTCATGGGGGACTTCAGTTTATTTTGGGATCTTGACATGGACATGACACATTCACACAGGGCACCGGGAGGGGCGTTTGGAAAGGCATTGCGTTCACAGCTCCAACTCATGGGGTTGATAGATGTATGGAGGGACACCAATCCCACAACGCGAGATTACTCGTTCTTCTCTCATTTACACAGGACGTATTTCCGTATCAACCATATGTTTAAGAGCCAATCCTTGCTCCCTTCTATACTGCAAGCCCAATTTCATCCAATCTGCCTGTCGGACCATGCCCCCCTGGAGGTATCGATTACTTGGCCCAATCCGTATCCAAAATGTGCTCGATGGTATTTCCCTAACTTCCTCTGCAGGGATAGACTCCTCCACGATGATCTATGAATGGCCATTAGAAACTTTCTTAAAATGAATGTCCCTGAGGCTGCTTCCCATGCAACTACCTGGGACGCTCTCAAGGCAGTGGTTTGAGGTAAATGCATTGAGCTGGCCACTACTTTAGGTGCCCAGCAATGTGCAGAGCTCCTTCAATAGGGGCAAGACCTCACAGCGGCAGAACGGACCCATAAGACCAATCCTTCGGCACCAGCACTACGGCGGGTTACATCCCTAAAGGGAAAGCTAAAGGCCATTTATACCAATAGAGAAGAGAAAACCATCTTACGTATGCAATCTCTGGGTTATTAGGGCAGAAATAAAGTGGGGTCCCTGTTGGTGTGCCAATTAAGGGCCAAACAGGAGAAAGTGTATGTTAAACTCATAATCAACCAGAATGGCATCTCTCATAGGTCAGAAGAGGGGAAGGCGGGGGCATTTGAGAATTTCTATAGAATCCTTTACACCTCAGAACTCCCAGGGACACCTGACCCGTCGGAATACTTGGATTCTTTAGAACTGCCTCAGGTAGGGGGAAGCTCCAATGAAGAATTGGCGAAGCCTATAACAGCTGAGAAAGTACAGAAGGCAATCGATTTTCTCAAACTCCAGAAAGCGCCACGGCCGGATGGCTTCTCAGCCCATTTCTATCGTACTTTTGCACCAGAGCTCGTTCCCTTTTTAACTATCTTATTTAAAAATATTGCCGCCATGCAACAGGTCACTCCTTCTATGGGGGAAGCCATTGTGGCAGTGATCCCCAAACCGGGGACAGATCCCTCGGCCTGTTCGTCTTACCGCCCAATTGCTCTTCTAAAGCTCAATGCCAAAATTTACTCCAAAATCTTGGCCACGCGACTCGAAACCATTCACCCGGGTCTCATGGATCCGGATCAGTCCGGTTTTATTAAGGGTCAATAAACCCACAATAATTTGCGGTGTACCATCCATATTATTGAAAAAGCTCACAAGAAAAATATCCCAGCAGCGCTTCTCTCGCTAGATGCGTGGAAGGCTTTTGAAAGCGTAGATTGGTCTTTTTTATTTAAAGTGCTCCAGCGCTTGGCTTCACCGACGCTTTTATAGAGATGGTGCGCGCTAACTATCATTCTCCCAGATCTAGGGTCCTTGTTAATGGGGTGTCCTCTTCTTCCTTCCAATTGGCTCGGGGAACGAGACAGGGCTCCCCCTTATCCCTGCTCCTTTTTGCCTTAAGCATAGAACCTCTGGCCCTTAGGATCAGACAGAATCATGAGATCCAAGGCATACGTTTCGGTTCCGATGACCATAAGATTTCGTTATTTGCTGACAACGTGCTTCTGCCAGTGACAATCCCTAATTTCTCTCTAACGGCTGTCCAGGGGGAGTTAGAGGCATTTGAATGGATGGCGGGTTTCAAAGTCAATTTGATCAAATCCTTCCTTATGAATCTCATAATTCCAATGGAAGAGTGGTGCGTGATTTAGAAGGGTTCACTATTTCACTGTACTAGCAGGGAGATCACTTACCTAGGGGTGAAGCTTACTCCTCGGATACGGGACCTATACAAAGCTAATTTCCCCCCTCTTTTGCGACAACTAAAGTCGGACCTGGGAAAGTAGAGTGTGACCTATATCACCTGGTTGGGCAGGATCAATGCCAATAAGATGAATGTTCTACCTCGCTTACTGTACCTTTTCCAAGGGCTGCCTATCCTGGTTGGAGGGAGGGCTTTTTACAGAGTTGCGGCATATGCTCACCAAATTTATTTGGCAGGGGAAATAGGCAAGGCTTCCCTATAACTTGCCGATTAGACCTCGCAAAGAGGAGGCTTGGTCTTACCAGACTTTCAGTCCTACTACCAAGCGGCACAAATGCGGGTAATCAAACTCCAGAAAGCGCCAGGGCCGGATGTCTTCTCAGCCCATTTCCATCGTACTTTCGCACCGAAGCTCGTTCCCTTTTGAACTATCTTATTTAACAATATTGCCACCACGCAACAGGTCACTCCTTCTATGGGGGAAGCCATTGTGGCAGTGATCCCCAAACCGGGGACAGATCCCTCGGCCTGTTCGTCTTACCGCTCAATTGCTCTTCTAAAGCACAATGCCAAAATTGACTCCGAAGGGAGGGATTTTTACAGAGTTGCGGCATATGTTCACCAAATTTATTTGTGGTTATGATGGGTTGTGATACCCACCGAATCGCGCACTGTTCACTTGGTGCTCCGCACCTTATACTTTTAAGTTTTTTATGTATACACTGTAAACCAACTCTTTTTCATGTGTTATCAATTTAACATTTACTCGTGTTTTTCATTTTCAACATTTCATATAGTTATTCATTGTATTCATAACAACATGCATTTGAACTCAATCTTTGGTCCATATCACATAAATTCCAATACTTTTCAACATTGTTCAAAAATCATATCAACAATTTTCACGGTTGAGCCCAAGTGAACAGTGCGCGATTCGGTGGGTATCACAACCCATCATAATCACACATCAACCGCTAGGAGTGACTATCCTTAATATTCGCGGCACCAGTTGATTACAATTCAAATAAGGTTTAAAAAGGAGTGCTCCTCACAAACCCAACTTACAATATTCACCAAATTTATTTGGCAGGAAAAATGGGCAAGGCTTTCCTATAACTTGCTGATTAGACCTCGCAAAGAGGATTCATGGCCTTACCGGACTTTCAGTCCGACTACCCAGCGGCACAAATGCGGGTAATCACGGAATGGTTGCTGCGGGCCTCAGAGAAGCATTGGCTTCATATGGACAGACCGATCACGGGACGCACCTTATGGGACCTTCTCTGGAAGCCGAAGCATGACAGACCTCTCATCGGCTATATTAGCACACCCACATCCACTACGCTTAAGGTTTGGGATATCCTCACTAACAAACTACATCTCACGACCTTCCCTTCACCTCACACACCTATACATTTTAATTCTGCTTTCCCCCGCGCTGTCAGAAGGTCCCTTTGAGGCTTGGAGGGAGGGCAATTGCCACATGATTTCTCATCTGTTTGACAGAGGGGAATTCCTTACATTTCAAGAATGCAGGAAGCAATTTGCACTGTGCTCCAAGGAAGAATACCGCTACTTGCAACTGAAACACTGGGTGCTGCAACCTTCTGAGCGGCAAGCCGCCACCAGGGAGCTGCTCCCCATTGAGAAATTCGCTTAATCTGTCTCCTCCTCCAAAGGTTGTATCTCCTATCTCTATGTGTTAAACCAATCGATGAGTTCCAGAACGACGCCACGTTATAAACGCTTCTGGGACGCTATTATAGGAACTCCTCTGGAGGATAAGCTCTGAGACCACTTGGGGATAGACATTGCGAAATCAACCGCTCCATGTATTTTAGGGAAACACGCTATAAACTCATGTATGATTGGTACCCGTACCCTCAGAAAATCCATAAGATTTTCCCTGGCTTGTTGGATAGGTGTTGGAGGGGGTGTGGGTTTTGGGAGATTTTCTGCATATATAGTGGGGCTTCCTTTCTGGAAGGAAATCTTATCCCAAATAAGAATTTTCTTGGGCTATCTCATCCCCAGGTCAGTGGAACAAGTTCTACTTGGGGTCCGTGATCCCAGGTTGAAACCACAGATGCAGGGGGACAAATCAGTGATGTGGCTTTGTTTGGGAGCCGCCAAAATGGTAGTCACCGCAGCGTGGAAGAAGTCCAAGGCCCCATCATTAACCCAATGGCATGCGTGGCTCTGGAGGGTGTTAGCTCTGGAATGCATGACTGATATAATTGAAGACACCAGGAAAGGTTTTGATTACATTTGGTCCCCGCTGGTCTCCTATTTATCGGAGGGGCTTCCTTTGATGGCTTGTAACCCGCGGCTCAGGGCCCTCCTCAACCTGTTCCTCATTTAATAACTCCACTTGGACCAGTCCTCCTATTGGTGCGGCTTTCACCCATGTGAGGACCTGGAGGCTCCACCCCGTGCTCACCTTCTCCCTTATGTCTTTTCTTTTCAAGATAGCACCATGACATCTAATTTTAGGTTTTGTTCTTCATTTTCCTTAGGAACACTTAAGTTTCCTTTTTCTGTTCTTCTCACGGGAGGGTAAACTGTAACGCACCACAAGAATGTGACAGCAACGGACCACGATGAAGCTGTGTCATTTGTCGATGTTAAGTCGCCATGAACCTACTGTGAAAGCTGAACCAGTCAATAGCTATCCGTATAATGAGGCGAAATGTACTTATGGCGTTTGTGGCTCATTTATTGCACTTATTGCACTCCCTGTGACAAAAAATTCAATAAAACAGATTTTTAAAATTATTTTTGTTTGTGGACATATATAATGTCATATTAAAGTCTGTGAGAAGATCAAGGATAGCTTTTAGTTCTCTCAGCGAGCAGGAGTTTTCATCTAGGAGTTCAGTAAGATATGAAGTATTTCGTGGGTGTCTAAGTATTGCGGCCAGAGTTATGCCTGGTCGGTCTCCTTAACCATAGTGTCTTGCTCTGGTATATTTGCCTAAGAAATGGGTCTCCCTGTGCGCTTCCTCCCCGTATCCAGTGATTTTTCCTCGGAGGGTGGCCAGGTGTTTAGTCCCGCCAGTGCGGTAGCAAATCTGTTCAGTGTCTTGGATGTCTTTGAGTCCAGGTGTGCCAAGGTCTGTCTAATTTTTCCCCCTGAGTGCCATATTCTTCAAATATCTGACAGCCCCTGTTCCTGAGTGATGGATAACAATTTATTATTAGTTTTGGGGTGTAAACTACGGGAGGTTCCTGATCGGTCCCGGTTGTCATCTAAAATAGCGTTTAAGTCTCCACCCCAGATTTTTGTGTAATACTCCAACAAGGTGATTTTCGACCAAACAATGTTGAAAAATTCAGGGTAATTAATATTAGGCCTGTATATTGCTGGCAGGGCTATACGTGTCGTTCCCAGTGTTCTGCCTGCATTAACATATCTGCCTTCAGGGTTTATGATTGGGCGAGATGTGTTCCAGCCGATCCTGTGGTGTATTAGTATGGACACACCTCAGGCATAATTGGAGTATGTGGAGGAGTGTATTTCCCCCCAGAGTCTGTTATGTAGCTTAGAGCTTGACATGTTGTTGAAGTGTGTTTCTTGTAAGAAACAAATATCGATCCTGTGCCTGAGTAGATATGAGTATGTGAGTCGTCTTCCTGTAATCATTAAGCCCTCTGATGTCCCAAGTTAGAATTGTGATCAACTTCATTCGGTCTGTTGTAGTGCAAGGGTACCTTGAGTTAGGTATGAAGTTTCATGCAGTGTGACTGTACAGTCTTGGTGTAGTGAAAAATGTAATAGTCTGCGCTTCTCTGCATATGTGATGCGTGCATGCCAGTGTGCGTACTCCTCCGATATCCTTATGTGTCTCCCCCCCAACAAAACCCAAATAACTATACCATACCTCCCTTCTCCCACCAACTCCCCAACGAGGGAGTTGGATCATTGCGTCGGCATACTCCGCTGACTGGGAGACAGGCTGGTCGAGCAATGTGGATATAGAGGCAGTACGGGGTATCTGAAGTTTCAAAACAACCATTAAAGGTCGTGTGCTGTTAGTCTATTATAATGATAGTATAGTCCAACGGGGGTTCCATAGTTCTAGTTCTTCGTGATTTGTCCTGTGGGCCACCGCAGCCGAGAGAGAGCTGTAGCCGCTGAGTGCCCACACCCAGTGCGACTGTGCACCATTGTGATTTGTCCCGTGGGCCGCCGCAGCCAAGAGAGAGCTGTAGCCGCTGAGTGCCCACACCCTGTGCTACTGTGCACCGTCGTGGTTGGTCCCGCGGGCCACCGCAGTCGAGAGAGAGCAAAACCCACCGGGTACACTTACATCTCTTTCAATGAAGATGATACAGTACCTATTCAAATCACATTTGTACACAAACGCTGAAATGCGTTTTGCACCCACTGAGAAAATTCTCACAGTGGTACAGACTGGTGAAGTGAGAGAGAGAGACAGCACTGGCTCAGGGTAAGTGCATAATTGTTGTTACCATGCACTGACCTTAGAGGCTGTTACTAAAGTAAGTGTTCCGAGTGCCAAAGCATTACATCCAAGATGGATTCAATGGGCCAACTCTCTCACTGCAACAGATGTAGACTACAGATTCGATTCTACCTTACAGACACAAGCATTCCTGCAGAACGAACAAGAATATCCTCTGCTAAATAAAATAATGCCCCTAGATCGATATGAATACATCATTTATACCAAAGGATTTGCTCAGCCTGCCATACACCAATATTCCACAGCGTGCGCAATCGTAAAGGGGCGCATGCATGACGAAAAGTTCCGTTCTTAAAAAAACACCCACTCAATTCCTAGGAGGCTGTAAAGCACAGCTGGCAGAACTAAAAACCCTCTAACTTATACCAAAGGATCTGCTCAGCCTACCTTACACCAATATTCCACAGTGTACGCAATCGTAAAGGGGCGCATGCATTACGGAAAGTTCCGTCCTGAAAAAACACTGACTCAGTTCCTAGGGGACTGTAAAGCACAGCTGGCAGAACTAAAAACCCTGTAACTGATACTACAAAGTATGGGTGGTCCCGAATTCCCTACACTTATAGTGTGATTCATACTACTGTGTCCAGTCCTTTAATGAATACCTTCACTATTGAGGTCAAAATGGATTTCGAGATTCGAAGGGTTGCACAATCAAACACAAGATGCTTTGGGAACAAGTGGCAAAGCTTAAAGAATGCTTGCCAGAGGCTCATGTTATCCACACATTGAGTCATCAACATGTTGCCGTTTATGTTGAAGGGAATTCCATGGCTGATGAAGACACTAAGGTAACAGTCCGTAAAGCTGGCAATCACTTGTTTAAATACGAGATTATATAGAGACATCATGGTGGCCCTCAATGCTGCTTGCAACGAAGGTTTGGCCTCATAGCCTTATAATTCTAAAACAAGCATGCAGCATTTTCTTTCCAATGCTGCTGGACCTAAAATTAATTGCCTTGATCCACGTTGCAATATTCAAACACATGTAGTAGTTACCACATAGAGGGGCCCAATAGGATGGCGGGCGGACTTTGGTCACCCGCCACCCTAGTGGTGCTGGGACCGGCCGCCAGACGTTTGGAGGTCCCGCACCACTGATTAGGATGCGACCGCGACCCTGGCAGTCACATTCCGCAATCTTGATATTGTGGCAGGTGCTGCTGTAAGCAGCACCCACCACAATGCCAAAAATGGCACATTGTGCATTGCCATGCACAACGTGGCAGGCTCTTTGTGGTGCCTGCCACCTTGTGCATGGCAATGTAGGGGGGTACCATAGGTACCCCCCAAGTGCCCCCCCACTTCCCCTGGGGCCCACATCGGGCCCCCAAAGCATCGCCACCATGGAAAGGCCTTTGAAAACACCCATCCTAATATGGATGGCGGTGCCTGGTAGGCACCGCCACTACTTTAGGGCCCAAGTCCGCCCGGCCGGCAATCACGTCATGGTAATGTGGCTGGGGTAAATCAGGTTGTGATAGCAGGAGGATCGCCACCGCTGGCTTGGCGGTGGCAATCCGCCCTCCATTATAATCACCCCTATAGAGTTGGTAAGATATGCAACAATGGTTGGAACACTCCAGTCTTTCAGCTGCGACAGAGCACTTTTCCTCAATCAATGGGAACAAGGATTTTTCTGACTTTCTTCTGGGACCACGTTTTAAAAGAAAAAAAGATCCCTTGCTGCAGAAATATATGCAATTTATAATGAATTAAAAAAGTGTTCTGAAAACAAAGCTGCAGAAATAATGCAACAGATGGACCAAGAAAACATGCAAACATTGTTTTATGTTATTGACAATGGAATGCACATGCTTTCTAAAAGAGTGTACTCATTAAATCACACTTTTTCCTCCCCCGTATACCTCTTGATAGGAGACCTGAATTCATTACAGCATGGGCTGGGTCAGTTAAGAGCAATCATGCAATGAAATTAGGCACTACAAACCCTCAGATCAGGTTTTGTGCCTTGGCAACTTTTTAATGAGACAGCCCTGTTTGAACCCTACAATTTGACACTTACTCAAAAATCAATGGCCAAGAAAGAGTCTAAATACACATCATTAAGTATAAAACAAGATGCACCATATACAGTTAGTGACACTCCACTACTACCAGTTTCATTACATAGCCTAATGTAACTTTTCCTTTACACGACTGTCAAAAGTATGCATCTATTGGCTGGTATGAAACTATACACAATTCACAATTGTTTCATTCATGGAAATTTCCTTTTTCCCACATCTATCTAAATGAAAATGAAGATGACTCTCTGTATATCATGACAGCAAATTGCAGAAATCCCTTTGGACATTCCCTTCTATGGGACAACATATCATTGCACGGACTGTGTAGCACTTTGATGCCAGGTTTAATTTGTGTTTTATCTGTTTTCCCTAAAAAGGTTTTTAAGTAACCAGGGATTGTCAAGGCGCTCTGCTAAAGTGGACGCAGTGGTTGAAGAGCTGTAGCTGTATGGTGCCACAGACGAGGGGATAAACCCTATAACCCCCAATTAAGTGTGGGAAAATCCCTCACAGCATAAATTTCAAGCACAACCCTAGGCACACATTAAATGGATATAATGTTCTGTTATTGGAGACATGTAAAATACGTTATGCAAGCCAACAAATATGGAGATGATTTTTTGCTGAGTTTGAATTCGTTCAGTCTTTAATTTAAAAAGCAAACCAGCCGACACGTGTTTCGTCGCATTAGGAACAATCTTTCCGTGACTTCCTCAGGGCTGCATACAAGGAGTATTAGAGCGATGATTTGTCGCTCAGCCGGTGATAATTCCGACCTGGCCGGGCCCGAGACAAGTGGTCAGCTAAGAAAAAGGAAACGATCTGGAGGAGCGGATAACTCCTCGTGTTCCGGTATCTCGGACTGTGTAAATCAACCGATGCGTCCACGAGTCACTGTGTTCCTGTGACCCGTGGACGCATCGGTTGAACACAGTGACCCGTGGATGCATCGGTTGATTTACACAGTCCAATATACCGGAACACGAGGAGTTATCCGCTCCTCCAGATTGTTTCCTTTTTCCCCCACAGCGTCTACTGGGACCAATTACCACACTCTGTTGTCGGCCATACCACAGCCGTCTTACCGTTCTGAACACCCCAGCGATACCTATGGGTTTTTCCTTTTGATATCGGAGAGTTTTATTTTCATCCCACATTGATTTCCCTGATATGTTCTCGAACTTCTGATTCCTAGATTCCTTGCTCAACATTGGTAGCTGACCACTTGTCTCAGGCCCGGCCGGGTCGGAATTATCACCGGCTGAGCGACAAACCATTGCTTTATTACTCCTTGTATGCAGCCCTGAGGAAGTAGCGGAAAGATTATTCCTAATGCGACGAAACACGTGTAGGCTGGTTTGCTTTGGAAATTAAAGACTGAACAAATTCAAACTCAACAAGAAATCATCTCCATATTTGTTGGCTTGCATAACGTATTTTACATGTCTCCAATAACAGAACATTATATCCATTTAATGTGTGCCTAGACTTGTGCTTGAAATGTATCTGTTTTTCCTATTGCATCCAATACCACACATCATGAACGTCTGAAAAATGGTTCTCATTTTTATCAAATCAAATTCAATTTGTGTTTTAAAACCATAAAAGCATTTATACAGATGTCCATAAAAACGATAAAACATTACTTTTAACCAAAGTTAAAAACTCCTGGCCTATAAAACATAATTAATTATTCATCCTGTACACTCCATGTGCAGAATGTAACTGTTAAAAATCTTGCTACATTTGTGAGAATAAACTAACCTACTAACATCTGTAAATATAAAAGAGCTGGGCGAACTTGTAAAAAACCTTTCTCCTTGAGTAGGGGAGCAATAAAAGATCTTGTGGGGGCACCATAAAATGAACAAAAAGGGCAATGTATCCTGCAGGGACCCATTGTCGCTACTGCAGGGACTTAGGGGATCATACTACCGGTGAAAGGGACCGCCCGCAATAAGGGCGGGGGGTCCCGTGGCTAGCATTAGGATGCGCCCGCCACAGTGGCGGGTGCATCCTGCATTCCTACCATTGTGGCAGGCGGTGCAATCATCACCGCCCGCCACAATGGCAGGAAGGCATGCTGTGCACTTCCATGCACAGCATGGCAGGCACCACGCAGTGCCTGCCATGCTTTCCATGGAACTGCTGGGGGGGTACCATATTTACACCCCATATGCACCTCCTACCCCTCGGAGTCCATGGGGGCCCGCATTGGGCCCCCAAAGCAGACTCCACATGCCTTTCCGTGGCGGCATTGCCGCCACGGAAAGGCATCTGAAAAAGCCCATTGTAATATGGCTGGCGGTGTCTGATAGACACCGCCACCATATAAACCCTTTTCCGCCCCGGTCTCAAGGCAACCGGGGCGGAAAAGCGGCAGACGGTCTTTCCGTCCGCCGCGGATCCCCCAGCCATACTAATATGCCAGGGGGTCATTCCGGCTAGGATGGCGGGCGGATCGCCCGCCAGGCCAGCGGTGGCTACCGCCGGCCTGGCGTGGGCGATCCACCCGCCATCCTAATGGGGCCCTAATGTTTTGCTCTTGTGACAGCCTCTAGGGGAGGCTAAAATCATGTATAATAGAATAAATCAATATCTTACAAGCAGGAATCCATCCCTTCTATTTTTCTTGTGGGTTAGATAAGACTCCAGAAAAAGAGGTAGTTACTATGACATATTTCCTAACTGAGGTTTGCAAATGCCCTCCAGATGGGTAAATAATTCAGCCCTCCCCATTTTAGTGACAGCTTCTCTTATGTACCTGAATCAAGAAATGTTTGGGACACCATCAATTGATAAACAACCTCTCATAATTAGCCGGTTAAGATTAAGCTCTTCCTTGGTCCAGATCCAGATCAAACTCAGTAATTGTTGGAGGGCTACCTGGTCAAGATGATACTTCATGACTAATTCTTTGTGCACAAATAAGGTCGACATGCTTTGAGGATACACAAAATGCACCTGAGGAAATAATTTTCCTCAGTCTGGAGTTCATAATAATCAAGGAGTCCCCCTATGTCAATCCCATACAAAGCTTCTGAGACTCATTTGGCCTGATAGATCTTGACTAAGGGCCCGATGTAGGTAAATCTAATTTACCACTTCTAAAATACCGAATCATACCGATTTGGTATTTAAGAAGTGGTAAATTAGAGGGGGGGAAATGTAGGTAATTCTGATTCGGTAAGTACCGAATCTGTAAGATTCAGCATTTACCGATTCTGTAAATACCGAATCGTTATCCCCCATTGATTCCTATTGGCCTTCAAACCCATAGGAATCAATGTGGAATACCGAATCGGTATTTACCGATTCGGTAATTACCTATTCTTGCAAGGGTGCAGGGAGTGTCACTTTGACACCCTCTGGCACCCCAATTACAGGCTTGTGTGTCATGTGGCACACATACATGCCCTATGGGCATGTCTGTGTGTCACATGGCACAGGTGTGCATGCACAGATGTGCATGCACACCTGGAATCGGTATTTTACCACCCAATTGGATTGGGTGGTAAAATACCGATTCTTAAAGCCCTGTGGCACTCTGACATGTGCGAGCTACATCTGCAGTTACAGAATCGGTATTTTACCGAGTCTGTATTTACCGATTCGGTAATTTTACCGAATCGGTAAATACAGAATCAGTAAAATATCGATTCTGTAAATGCATGCCCTACATCTGAAAACCCTGATACCGGTCGGAAAGGGCCAAAATCGGCCATTTCCGACCGGTATTAGGGCTCCTACATCTGGCCCTAAGTCCTCTAGCGGTCTACTACCCAGCCTTAATGCAAAGCGAAAAACAATGCCAATAGACTTCCTAAACTCCTGTTTCCTGTTGGTGATCAGTGGTTTCCAGCTCAGTTTGCTGTCCAATAGCACCTTCAAATAGGGGACACACATGACTTTTGCTATTATGTGGTGATTCATGGTAAAAGTCTAAGTTCTAGCTGTCTGGTGCCCCACCCCGATTATATATGACTCGGAGAGGTTAACAGCCAGATCTAATTCCCCCATAAAGGAGTCAAAGGCATTCAAAAAACTTTGCAGACCGCTCACTGGCCTTGCAATCAGGAGGTTGCCATCCACATTAAGAAGTACAGGGAAGTAGCACGAGCCTGTAGGTTGACAATCTGCATTAGCTGCAATTAAAGTTTGTTCCAACCCATTTACAAGAAGCAAGAATAGAAAAGGGGCAAGGTTACACCCTTGGTGGTTCCCATGGCTCGTTTTAAAGCTGTTAGTACAGGCAGAGTCATTCGCGTATCTGGCGGTTGCTGTGATATTTGCGTGAAGGTCTCGCAAAGATAAACTATATGAGGGACAACCCCAATAGAATTTTCCACAGCTTATCACAGTTAACCCAATCAAACTCGATGGTGAGTTCCATAAAGGCCATGTGTACTGTTTCAGAGCTGTCAATAGTGTATTTGTTAATAACCATTTGGAGATTCATACATTGGTCAGTGGTGCATTTGCCTGGCTGAAAACCATATTGACAGTCTGAGATGATGTAATTTTCTTATGCCTAGCTTCCAATATCACCCACCACAAGACCTTAACAAACGAATCTGTAAGTGATATGGGCCTATAGCATTGCAGGTTTTCTTAGTTTCCCTTTTGAAAAATGGCCACTGTAATGGCTGACGACCAAGAGGGGCAGTCCCTTCCTTACCGCGGCATCAAGGATCATGGTCAGCAGCGGGCCGAGAGGTCTGTGTTGCTGACGTTTATATCGAGCGGGTTACCTCCAGGTCCCGTGTCCTTTTGACTTGTAAGACCCTTAATGCCCTGTATCGTCCCTTCCAGGAAAAAGACAAGGTTTGATTTCCCCTGCATGAGTCTTCTCTGCACCGCTGTAGCTGGGGAACCTGTACTATTATAAATGTCCTCAAAGTGGGTGACCAAGTTGCGCGCCGCTATATGATTGCACAACATGGGGTATTCTCCTAGCAAAACAAGGCTGGTTAATAATGCGCCTAAAGACCGAGCTATTTCTCTCTGAACACGCATGTACCGGGTCTTTCCATTCTATAGCCGTCAGGGTTCCTTTCCTTCCCTTCAATTCCTCCTTGTAATTGTGCCAACCAATTGCTACTTGCACATTATCTCTGGGGGATGATTTGAGAATACTTTTCAAATTACATAAAGCCCTTGAACACCTAGGCCCCCATTAGGACGACGGGCGGACTTTGGCCGCCCGCCATCACATCGGAAAAAGGGAACACCCGCTATAAGGGCTGGGGTCCCGATGGTGGCATTAGGATGCGCCCGCCACAGTGGCGGGCGCATCCCTCATTTTTAACATTGTGGCGGGCGATGCTCTCTGCAAAGCCCCACACAATGCTAAAAATGCATGTATGCATTTGCATACACGAAGCGGCAGTCACTGCGCGGTGCCTGCTGCTTCGTGTATACAAATACTTGGGAGTACCAAAGGTACCCCCGTGTGCACCCCCCACCTCTCCTTCACTCTGGGGGCCCGCAGGGGCCCCCCCAGAATGAAGACCGCATGCCTTTTTGCCACGGAAAGGCATCTAACCAAGCCCATTGTGATATGGCTGGCAGTCACCATATTCATCCTTTTCCGCCCGGCCACAAGGCGACAGAGGCGGAAAAGCTGCGGACGGTCTTTCCGTCCGCCGCGGGGGGAATTTAGGTATGGATGCCGGGCGGATTGCCCCCGCCAGGCCGGCGGTGGCTACCGCCAGCCTGGCGGGGGTAATCCGCCGGCCATCCTAATGGGCACCCTAGAGTCAACCCACTTTGGTGCAATAACAGACGAAGATGTAGAAGGTAAGTGTAAAAGCTCAGCGCCTTTTATGAAATACGCCCATAGTTTGATGAGAGCATATGGGGAAGTTAGGTCAAGACAAGTTGTTATATGATCTGCACAACTAAGAAATAGGGTGTAATTAAAACATTCCGGTTCTACCTATTCCATCTTAAGTGTCTCCCTTGACAATGAGTTTGAGGTGCCACAATGGTTCTTAAAGATATACCTGGCAGTGTGCCTACCCCACCAAGGCCTAAAATCAGCGGATTATGACCGCCAAATGCTTGAGTGGAAATGCTAAATTTAGAGTTCATGATTTGTAACTGGGCTGATATAAAGATATAATCAATTAAGGAACATAACCCCTTCCTATATATGTAGGTGTCACTCCGGCCCCTGGAGTATTTTCTAGTTTATCCAAGGTAACAACAAGATTAAAATCGTTTAATTAAGTAGTTAAATCAGACCCTTTGTTGTCTTCCAATTATAACCCTGATGAGAGCTAGCACTTCCAGGGGTTATTCATGCCTTCAAAGGGCCTTTCACATGGATGAATTTTAAAGTCCCCTGCAATAATTAAATAAGCCTGTCCTTTCCAGCGTTTAGCTAACAGTTTGATGTATGAACCCAGAGTGTTAATACCGGATTTAACCTTTGACCATGTTCTTGCATTATAAAAGTTTAACAGGTGAAAAGAAAACTATCCTGAAAGTGTTACCTTGAGGACTGTAACATGGGGATCCCTGAATGTATTTCAGTGACACGCCCTGTGATCTCTACAAACCTAAAGATTATCATGCCACTGTAAAAAGGGGTTCAAAGACAACCAGTAACCAAAGACCCTTTTTGTTGCCCGGCGATGTCGCCTCTATGACCCACCGATATTAATCAATGAAGAAGCAGGCGCTGGAGACTGAAAGGCAGGAAACGAAGTTTTATTCTCTCCGGAGGAGAACACATCAGTTCGGACAGCAAGTATCGTCACGAGGTGCTCTAGTCACATCTCTGAGGCCTGGCCTCTTATACTCGGGTTTATGATCTTTATTGCACGTAACACATTCTTGCAACACTTTGATATTTGAAAGAACATCCTCGGAATCTCCCCTTCAGGCCCGTTCCCACATACATTTACAGTTGAATTCCCCACCCCGGTCGCAACAGGTGATGATTATCGCGCGGCAGGACATTCCGCCGGTTCACGGAATGTGTGAAGTTTGATCGGATCTCGTAGGGTGGGGGCTTTGATCGGCTCGAGGGTCCTTTGATGGGGAGGGGAGGCTTCCTACTGTACGGGGTGATAAACAGTATCCGCAGGGCCAGGTGGTGGCTTGGGAACAGGGAAGACAGACGGGCACACAGAAAAAGGGAGGTTTGCGTCAAAGGGCCTGAGACTATGAAAGGAATGAAGGGAGGTGTCGCGCTGGGAACAGGATGGGATTCTGAGGCAGATCTGTGCTGAAGAGGGGTTTATGACCCAAGGAGAGCGAGGGGGTTGCCAGCGTGCGGGGGATGTCTGCGAGGCTAAGAAAGAGAGTGAGAGACGCGCTGGCTATCAGCGAGGGGCAGAGGGGCCATGGTGCTTGAAATGGCGGTCGCCTACGCGCACGAATGAGCTTGAAAGGGGCAAGATGGCGCCGATAATGTTGACGTTTGCAATCTAATCTTCAACAGTCCTCCCTTTTCAACATATCTTAGCCAATCTTGCTTACTCAATATCAATCTTCATCAAATTCCTAACCTCGGCATCATATAGTGCTCTCATACGTTCGTTCCCAGGGTCCACAGTCTTAGGGCAAATACAATTTACGCATAATGTACACAGAGGTGGCAGACATTGAATTCCTAAGCATAAACCGCATATCACAACTACAGGAATCAGGATAATGGTGAATAGTCTCCAGCCCCAGTTCTTGACGGTGTTCCAGAGCCAACCACCAAGCGACCATTCTTCTTGTTCTTGGTGGACTTCTGAAGAGAGTCTATGAAGGTGTTCGATGGCTTTGTACACTGAGGGTGAGTTGTCCGGTATGTACGTACAGCAGCTGGACCCGATAATGCGGCATGCTCCACCACGGTCCGCAAGAACCACGTCTAGGACAAGGCGGTTCTGGAGGGCCACCAAGCGGACCGCTTGAAGCTCGGCAGTGTTATTAGCAAGGATCCCAGCTGTGATGTTCATTGTTGTCTCGACTGCTTGGGTCAGATGTCGGATGGCACGACTGTTTGCCATCGGGCCCCAGAGGGGGACAAGTCCCTTCATAGCGTCGAGGAACTGTGCTCCGGTCGAGTCGGCCTGTTCAATGTCCTTGGCTCGTTTTTGCCTGTGATGATTTGCTGGTGCCACATATGTCGGAGGAAGGATGAAGGAAATAAAACAAGTGCCCCTCCAGCCTTTGGGGAGCCAGGTGTAAGCCTTCGTGCCGCAGACGAAATACATGTTTGGGGATGCCACAAAGGAAGGTGGGTCGGTGGAGTCCAGAGTCCTGGAAAACCGGCAAGCACTGTGGCCTACCAGCTGAGTCCCAAGCCCTTCTATGCACATGTGGCCGGTGACGTTGATAACTGACAGGGCCACAGTCAGAGTGGCGGCCGTTCGTTTTCGCAGGTAGGAGAAGGTGGTTCTGGTTGGATTATTGAACACCTGCATTTCAATTTGCTCTTTAGCAGGAATGTCCAAGTGGATTGTGTTGTTGGTGGTCTGCGGGCAGAAATGTGTCTTTGTTCTGTTCCGCCAGGTCCCGTGGTAGAAATGCGTTACGGTTTTGCTGGAGGTGGCATTGTCCTTATAGCTTTCTTGCAGAAGGATCAGCCAAGCAAGACAAGAGCCGTGAACTGAGAAAGGTGAAGGGATGAATGGTATCGAGTGTCCAGTGGCGTGGGGTAGCAACCCACAGATCCAACAGTTGGTGGCATTGGTGGCGAGGTTGTGCTGGTGAAGTAGTTGTATGAAAGAGTTATTCCAAAATTCCTTTCGCCTCTCTCTGAGTTGGGGAGAGAGCGAAATCAAGTAATGCTCCTTCATGGTGGTAGGCTGAGCAGTAGTCAGGAATGTTTCGTGAGCAGGTGTATTTTCTTCCACAATCCAGAGTGTGGTCATGAGGAGAAAACAGAAAAGGATTGTGATGAAGAGTGCAATTGTCTTTGAGCTGTGGAGTCTGTCTGTTCTTGGGTTTCTGTAGTGGGTATTTCCTGTTGCTTCCATCATCTTCTTATTTGGCGCTTCCATCATCTTCTTATCTGGCGCTTCCATCATCTTCTTATCTGGCGCTTCCATCATCTTCAAGGTGCTCGGTAGCGGGCAGAACCACAGACTTCGTTTAGCTTCTCTCCGGGTGACCCTTGGTGGTGTTTAGGTCACCGTTCTGAGATTTGACTTAGTCCGTGGTCTACTTAGCCGAAGCTCCCTCCTTTCGACGCAGGAAATACCCTTCTCTGGATGGCACAGTGGGATCAGAGAATTTTGAAAGTTCAAGTGCTTCGGTATCAGGATAGCAGGTCAGTGATGGTCGGTCCTTGTTCAGGAGCTCTTCTTGGTTATCGATGTTTTCTGTCGTGGCCAGGGTCGAGGAGACCTTCTTACAGTGGTGCGCATGCACCCAGTTGCGTTTTCCCTCCACTCGAAGTGCTGTTCGGGTGGTGATGAGGACTTGCCAGGGGCCCGTCCACCTGGGTTCCAGACTCTTGGCACGCTGGAAATTCCGGATCAGGACGAACTCCCCAGGTTGGATGGTGTGTCCTGGACCCCTGGAAGTGTCAGGGATGGCATGCAGCACCTGTTGATGGATAACAGACAGTGTTTTAGTCAGTTGGCATAAGTAATCAGACATTAGGACGTCCGGGACGTCATGAATGGAAGTTGGTTTCGGTGCAGACCAGACATTCATAGGTCGGCCGAATACAACTTCGTATGGTGTCAAGTGGTGTTTGGTAGGGGTGGAACGCATTGAGAGCAATGCCAGTGGGAGTGCGTCCGGCCATTTCAGTCCTGTGGTAGCCACTATTTTGGCCAATTTTAGTTTCAGTGTGGCATTATGTCGTTCAACTAGACCAGCAGATTGGGGGTGGAAGACTGCGTGGAACTTTTGTTTTACACCCAACCCTTTCAAAATAAGTTGGATAACTTCGGCTACGAAGTGGGGGCCATTGTCGCTCCACAAAATTCGACAAAGGCCGTAACGGGGGAAAAACTCCTTCAACAGAACTCTTGCTGTGGCCATAGCAGTGTTGTCACGGGTTGGGTATGCCTCCACCCATTTGCTAAATGCGCATACCACAACAAGTACATATTTCAGGCCTTGACATCTGTCTAGTTGGATGTAGTCCATCTGCAGGAATTCAAACGGGTGATCTGGGACCCCAAACCCTCCCCGGGGTACTACAGTTCCTTTCCCGGGGTTGTGTTGCAGGCATATCAAGCATTGTTGAACCAGACGTTTGGCGGAGTCCGTGATTTTATCGTTGTGCCAAACTCTGGAGACAAGTTCAATCATGGGGGCCGATCCTATGTGGGCAGGGGAGTGTGCCATAGTCAGTATGGGATTCAGGTACGAGTCAGGTAGTAACCATTTGTTTGTGTCTTTTGTCCGCCAGCAGCCTTCGTCATCTTTTAATCCCACCCGTGTCCATTCTGATAGTTCGTGCTGTGTGCTAGCCATTTGAATGTCCCTAATAGTGTCCCTAGCATCAGTCCATTTTTCTGCTTGTGACCTGGTCACGTACATATGTGTTGTCGTCCTACTTTCGGCTGTCGTTCGGGCAGTGATGTCAGCTAGTGCATTTCCTTGTCCTATAATGTCCGTCACCTTCTTGTGTGCCTGGCATTTGATGACTGCAAGCTTTTTGGGGAGAAGGACGGCTTCGATCAAGGCGGAGACTAGGTCCCCGTGCAGAATGGGGGTGCCGTGTGAGGTCAAGAATCCCCTCTCCCTCCAGAGGAGCCCAAAATGGTGAACCACCCCGAAGGCATACTGGCTGTCGGTGTAAATGTTCGTTGTGGTTCCTGCTGCTAGAATGCAGGCTCGTGTTAGGGCAATCAGTTCCGCTGCCTGGGCAGATCGTTTCGTGATGCGGGCTGTCTCGACTACAGTTCGAGCCGTGGTGACTGCATAGGCAGCTGAAGTGGTGCCGTCGGGGAGTTTGATGCAAGAACCGTCCACCCACAGCTCTCCGTCAGGGTCAGGAAAAGCCGTGTCTCTGAGGTCAACCCTGCTTCTAGTCTGTTCGTCCGTAAGGGTCACGCAGTCACGCACAGGGTGCACATTGGGATCGTTTTCTGGTAAGGGTAGCAGAGTTGCCGGGTTCAGTGTGGTGCATCTCTTCAGGGTGATGTGGGGTGCGAGCAGAGTCAGTTCGTATCCAGTCAGTCGGGCACTGGTCAGGTGTTGCGTCTTGGTTTGGTTTAGGAGGGTGTCAACTGCATGGGGTACCAGTACTGTGAGGGAATTCGAGAGCACGATCCCCTCACTCTGTCGGATAGAGATCGCAGCAGCAGCTACAGCTCGAAGGCAGGCAGGCAAGGCTCTGGCTACAGGGTCAAGAGTGGCAGAGAAGTAAGCGCACGGTCGTTGCTTTGGGCCAATGGATTGGGTCAGGACAGATAAAGCGCACCCTTCCCTTTCGTGAGTGTAAAGGGAGAAGGGCTTTGTGTAATCGGGAGTACCTAACACAGGGGCCGAACAAAGGGCGTCTCGTAGTTGCGTGAAGAAGGTCTGACACTCAGAGGTCCAAGGGAGTGGGAAAGGGACGTCTTTAGCTAGCAGTGCAAGCAGCGGTTTTACTGTGAGGCTAAAGTTGGGTAACCACTGTCGGCAGAAGGAGGTGAGGCCAAGTAGGGAGCGAACCTGTTTTTGGGTCTTAGGGATAGGAGTTTCAAGAATGGTTTGGATCCGGTCGGGAGTGAGTTTCCTTCCGTCTTTGGACAAAAGGTGGCCTAGGTAGGTGACCTGGGGTTGGCAGAATTGCAACTTCTTCTTGGAGACCTTGTGGCCATTTTCTGCAAGGAAGTGTAGGAGTTGAATGGTGGCTGTGACAGCTAATGGAGTGGTATCGGCTGCCAAAAGGATGTCATCGACATATTGCACTAACACCACTCCGTCGGGTAACTGGACTTGATCCAGTTGTCTCTTGAGGGCTTGGCTGTAGATGCTGGGGCTTTCTGTGTAGCCCTGGGGCGCTCGGCAGAACCTATATGAGCGTGTTTTGAGGGTAAAGCCGAAGAGATATCGGCTGTCTGGGTGGATGGGGATGGAAAAGAATGCATTTTTAAGGTCAATGACAGTGAAGGTGGTGGCAGTAGAGGGAATCAAAGTCAGGATGGTGGTGATGTCTGAGACCACGGGGTACTGGGGTACCACCACCTTGTTGATCTCTCGAAGGTCAATGATAAAGCGGTACGCTTTCTCATCTCCCTCTCCTTGCTTTTTGATGATGGGCAAGATTGGGCTGTTGCAAACGTTGCTAACCACTTCCTCTACCACTCCTGCGTCTATCAGTGACTGAATGATCTTTACCAATGCCTTCTCGCCCTCGGGCGATATCCGATATTGTGGAAGTCTTGGGAGTGTTGCATCTGGTCGGACAGTAATGTGCACTGGGTCAATCATCATGCGCCCTACATCCGAATCCGTTTTGGCCCACAGATACGGAGGCAGAGTGTCAAGCAGGGATGTGTCAGCGTCGGTGATGGAAAACATGCGTCTGGGAGGGCAATGTCTAAGCAGAACGGGGTTGTCGTAAAGAAAAACTCGAACTCCGTCTTGAGAACACCTAATTGTGGCTCGGAAGTGTTTCAATAAGTCGAGTCCCATAATTGCGTCAGGGCTATTGGAGGAAAGCAAAAACGTGGTGTCAGTGGTGTTGTCTTCTAAGTCGAAGAGGATCGGGGCGGACAAAGGGTTAGTGGAGGGCGTTCCATCGAAACCTATTGATGTTATTAGTGAGCCAGACAAGGGTGCCCTTGGAATCAGTCGTTTAGATAACGCACTACGTGTTGCGCCAGTGTCTACCAGGAATGGTGACTTTGTACCCAAGACCTTAGCAGTGACGTAAGGGCCTTGCTGGTCAACATGGAGCTCGACTGGATCCCTCCCTTGCCCTAGGCAGTCCTATGCAAAGTCATGAACATCATCGTAGTCAGATTGTTGGCATTGGTTCTGTCTTGGTCGGTCAAATGCGTTTGGCCTGCCTGATCTATCGTTAGTTGCGTCGTTTGGGGGCCCTCGCTGCGGTCCCCTATTTCTCGGTCTACTTGCTATATCCCTAGGATCTCTATTCCTGATGATTTCCAAAAGAACTGGGCACTGAGATTTCCAGTGGCCTGTTCCTTTACAGAAAGCACACTGGTCCTCTCTAATGTCTGTACGCCCAATGTGGGGAGTCGAAGTGCGGTCCTTGGGAGGTGCAGTTTTAGGGACGTTCATCTGATGGTTTCCCCGGTATTGGTCTCGTCCTATAGTCACCCCTTGCAGTTGAGCAATCATCACTCTTTCCTTTAAGTCTTTCTTCTTTCTCTCTGTTGCTCTATCGTTTTCGTTTTTCTGATGTTCATAATATTGGGCCATCTGGAGGATAGCCGTAGGTTTGGAGGCTGCCCAGCTACTCTCGCTGGCCCGCAGTTTCTGTGAGACCTCTGGTGATAGACCCTTAACGTAATTCTGGACAAACAGATGGTGTCCGGTTGCAGTGGTCAAGTCCTGGCCGCTGTAATCGGAGAACACCGTTTCAAACCGGGAGAAGTATTCCGATACATCCTCCTGAGGTTTCTGGTGACAGGCCGTTACTATCGACCAGTCCACTTTCTTTTCTGGGATCAGGGTTTTTAATTTCTGTACGATTTTATCCGGGAGGTCTAAAATGGCTTTCAAAGGCTTCTGTCCGGGTTCTCGTTGTTTATCTATGCCATCGAGTTGTGACCAGTTATGTCCAAACAGCTCAACGTGTTCGACTTTCCGGATTTGCTTCCACACATCAGCTGGTAGGCATAACCCGAAAAACAAGTCGATGTCAGCCAGGGTCATAATCGTTGATCCTAGGGCTGTACCCAACTCGGCATAGAAGGCAGTGGGGTTTTTACGTAGGTCAGGCAGAGATTTCCGGAATGTCAGAATCTCTTGCCGGTCCCAGGGCTGGTAGACCCAGTTGTACACTACCCTCCCTTTTGCATCTTTGTTGTTTGCATCATCGTGAGTCCCTTCACCTCGTGGGGGGACCCAGTAAGGGGCAGCCTCTCGTATCGGCATCATGGCGTTAGACTGTTCAGTCTGAGGTTCGGTCACTACAGGCGCCGTAGGTTCAGTCGTCGGTTTTCGTTCAGTGAGGTGGCGGAAAACCTCAAGCGTACGCGTAAGGAGGTCCGTCACATCACACTCGCCCTCATCTCCGATATCGACCTTCCGGTACAGAGTCGTTAGGCTCTGGGGACCTTTGTCTCGATACCGGTCCTCGTACGCGTTCAAGACATGGTAACACAGTTGTACAGTAAAGTGTCGTCTGTAACTCCCTGTATACGAGTTGAACACATCCGTGATGTATTCTTCATCTTCCCTCCTTTCTACCAGTGTCCTTGCTATCTTATCAACCCCTGTTCGCTCATCTTTGCTTAGTCTGTTTGTTCTTGCAGAACCAACTTTTCGGGCCTCGGGGTCGCCTAACGTGGTTGTTTGCGTAGTATCTAATGCAAGGGGTCCGGCCGACACAGAGGCCCTGGGGGCCGAAGCTGTGGCGCTACTCTCGCTTGTACCTGGGGGTGGTGGGTGTTGAGCTAAGGGTTGGGAAGGGGCATATGGAGGGGGCATGTAGATGATCGGAGGACCTAGCAGCAGATCATCGTTGGCTCGTTGTTTCGAGGGTAATTCAGGGTAGAGCGTGGAGGATGTTCTAACCGGACACTGGCTTGACATTTCTATTTCTAGTTTCAGTTTGGCTTCCTCTCTTTCTTTTATCTCTTCTTCTAATTTCTGAGCCGCTAGGTGGGCTGCTTTCCGCAGTTCCTTTCCCAACCTACTCTCAGTTCTCTTTTTACGTTGTTCCGTTTCTTTGCGCCACATGCCGAAACTATCAAGCATAGTGGGCGTCGTCTTGTTTTTACCAAGGGCTGTTTCTAGTGCGTTTATTTTATCATCATCGAAGGATCCTATCAGTGGCCACTGACTTTCTCGATCCTTTTTCGTATATTTATGCCACAGCTTGCTATAGGCTATAGCGATCAATCCATGCTTCATGAACATGTCCTTATTAGGGGTGCCTTCCAGCGGAGCCGGATGGTTCATCTCTAATAAGCGGTCCGGGCTAAACAGGCTACTAACCAGTGGGGAGAAGACAGGCATGACGGATCACAAATGGGGATAATAGTCAGCACTACCTATCTTATCGCTGCGTGCAAAGACTAGACAGAATATTTCTATTCTACGTTGTTTGCAGGCAGTGAATACCTCATGAACCAATATCGGGCAATCAGTGTTAGGTCAACAAATAAAAATAAAAAATGGTCAATGGGGAGAATAAGTAGGCCCGCAAAGGTCTGCGTCACCTACCCTTTCACTATCTGCAAAGAGGGGGGGGCCTATTCTTTCCTGTTTGCAGACAGAGAATCTCCAGAAAACAATCAGTAACAGTTAATCAATGGGGAAGGGCAATTGATCAGTGGGGGAGAAAGATAGGTCCAACGGACGCGTACCTATCCTTCACTGTTTGTAAAGGGAGAGCCTGTTGTTTCTCCGTTTGCAGACAGCGAATCTCCAAATAAATTAACAAAAAGTAATACTAGTATTTTCCATCAATTATCAATTATTTCGCGATTTGTCGTGTTAACACGACCTTACCCGGACCGTATGGACAGTTTCCTGTCTTCCGAATCCAGCGCCCGATCGTCCTCTTCTCTTCGTACTCCTCGTGGCACTCCTGATGGTTCCCAGTCAGGACCGTAGATCACTCAAGAGAGGTCCGTTCGGAATCAGTGAAGTTCGGATGATCGGCTGTCAGACGAGGGTCTATCGGACAGGGTACCTTCCGATCGTTGCAGTCGTTCACTCTGTCGTCAGGACCTCTCCCACTGGACAAAGACAACCAGTAACCAAAGACCCTTTTTGTTGCCCGGCGATGTCGCCTCTATGACCCACCGATATTAATCAATGAAGAAGCAGGCGCTGGAGACTGAAAGGCAGGAAACAAAGTTTTATTCTCTCCGGAGGAGAACACATCAGTTCGGACAGCAAGTATCGTCACGAGGTGCTCTAGTCACATCTCTGAGGCCTGGCCTCTTATACTCGGGTTTATGATCTTTATTGCACGTAACACATTCTTGCAACACTTTGATATTTGAAAGAACATCCTCGGAATCTCCCCTTCAGGCCCGTTCCCACATACATTTACAGTTGAATTCCCCACCCCGGTCGCAACAGGTGATGATTATCGCGCGGCAGGACATTCCGCCGGTTCACGGAATGTGTGAAGTTTGATCGGATCTCGTAGGGTGGGGGCTTTGATCGGCTCGAGGGTCCTTTGATGGGGAGGGGAGGCTTCCTACTGTACGGGGTGATAAACAGTATCCGCAGGGCCAGGTGGGGGCTTGGGAACAGGGAAGACAGACGGGCACACAGAAAAAGGAGGTTTGCGTCAAAGGGCCTGAGACTATGAAAGGAATGAAGGGCGGTGTCGCGCTGGGAACAGGATGGGATTCTGAGGCAGATCTGTGCTGAAGAGGGGTTTATGACCCAAGGAGAGCGAGGGGGTTGCCAGCGTGCGGGGGATGTCTGCGAGGCTAAGAAAGAGAGTGAGAGACGCGCTGGCTATCAGCGAGGGGCAGAGGGGCCATGGTGCTTGAAATGGCGGTCGCCTACGCGCACGAATGAGCTTGAAAGGGGCAAGATGGCGCCGATAATGTTGACGTTTGCAATCTAATCTTCAACACCACCTTTTGCCCTACCTGGGGATAAAGGAATAGATGGAATAAAGAATGTTTTATATACTTCGAAAAATAGAGGTCTACCAATTTTCTTTTAAGTGTATCTGTTGGAAACCCTTAATATATCTAAACCAGTATGGGTCCAAATATTTGGAGGTAAGTCCTGCGAGATTCCAGTTTATCACCCGAAGGTCATTACTAATAGATGTTATCCGCTCACCTTGCTTGGACAGATGAAGCCACTGAAGGCTTTAGTCAATCAAATGGGTCCAAATGACTCAAAGGGGCAAATCTGTTATTTGTCGACACTTGAGGGGTCGACGTTTAACAGTACGAACAGACTTTTGTTGCCCGACCGGAATCCAAGGTAAAGGACACACTGCTTTGGGTTTATAGAGAAAATCCCAGAGGGAGTAGGTGGATAGAAGATGGTGATACAGGCCTGTGCAAGTGTGCTGCAGCTAACACCTGCTCCGCCACATTAACTTGTTTAACCCGTTGAGTACTCATGACAAGCTCAGTTCGTCATGAGGCACGGTTGAGCTGCACTCATGACAAGCTCAGCTCGTCACCGTCGTTGGAACGTTCGCACGCGGGGATAATTTCCCCGCTGTGCTGAACGTTCCAAAACGGGTGTGGTTGTGACGAGCTCAGCTCATCATTTATTTATTTATTTATAAAGCGCCTGGTTACACTAGCTAGTGTGTCCCCGCGCTGAGTAGAACAAAACTGACTCAATTACTGATGTTCTTTTCGTGCCGGGCAGCCCGCAGTCCCGGTTCTAATCTTTGGGGAACAGGATGGTTTTCAGCTCTTTACGGAATGCCGCCTCTGACGTCTCCAAACGGAGCTTCTGCGGCAGTCTGTTCCACTGTGTAGCTGTCATGACATGGAAGGCATGCCCCCCCCATTCTTACTCTGTTAAATTTAGGGACCTGGACCTGCCCCGTCCCGCTTGACCTCAGCTGTCGATTAGGGTGGTATGAGTTGAGCAGGTTATGAAGGTATATGGGGCCCTTCCCCGGTAGGATTCGATGGCCCACACAGAGGGCTTTAAATATCACATGTTCCCTGATTGGCAGCCAGTGTAGTGTTTTGAGCGCTTTCTTAGCGGAAGCTCTCTTAGGTAACATCAGGATCAGACAGGCAGCCACATTTTGTATGCGTTGCAGCCTCTGTATACACTTCGCAATAGCTCCCAAAAACAGGACATTCCCATAGTCTAATCTAGAAGTAATTAGGGCATGGACCATGGTTTTCCTGGCAGGGAGTGGCAGAAGGTCCAGTGTTTTCCCGAGGACCTTCAATATTCCAAAACCGATGACTGCCACTTGTTTGGTCTGGTGCTCGAACGAGATCTTATTATTGAGCCAGACCCCCAGGTTCTTCACTGGGTTACTGGGAGTGGGTAGGGGGCCCAGCGTGGGAGGCCACCATGCCGAAGTCCACACTGAAGGAGCCTTACCCACAATCAACACCTCCGTCTTGTTTCCATTCAGCTTAACGCAGTTATCTGCCATCCAGGCGGCAAGTTCCTGCATACACGCGGTGAAGTTAATGGCACACATCGAGAATAACAATCTGTTGCACCCCACTCAATCTGGGTTTCGTGCTAATTACAGCACAGAGACCGCGCTACTTGAAGTCACCACTGCCATCAGAGAGGTCTTGGATACTGGAGGAAAGGCCATGTTGGTCATGTTGGACCTGTCGGCGGCGTTCGACACTGTTCCCCATGATACCCTCCTAATTCGACTCTGGGATTGTGGTCTCCGGGGGACGGTGTGGAACTGGCTCAAATCATTTCTAGCTAGCCGTCGACAAACGATCTGGGCGCCACCTCACTCCGCAGCTATGGCAACTCTGGAAGTGGGGGTCCCTCAGGGGTCTATTCTTAGCCCCCTGCTCTTTAACATCTTTCTGGCCCCCCTTGCAGAGGTTGCGGAGTCGTTCGGCGCTCAGATCGTGTCTTACGCTGACGACACCCAGCTCTTGTTCACATACGACAAGAATGAGGTGTTCGATGGGATCCGCATCAGAGGCTGCCTAGAAGCAGTCTTTGATTGGTTCAAAAGACACGGCTTAAAATACAACTCCGATAAATCGGAGCTGCTTTTTTTTGGATGTGTCTCTGAACCTAACTGGAAAAGTTGGTGGCCACAAGACCTGTTTCCACCGGTTAATGCAAGTACCAAGGCTAAAAATCTAGGTATCATTGTTGACAATGAGTTAACCTTTGGGCCTCAAATATCCTGTCTTTCGGGGAAATGTTTCGGGATCCTGCGGATGCTCAGGAAATTCCTCCCCTTGATTTCTATGAACCATCGAAGGGTCATTGTCCAAGCACTTGTCGGGTCGCGTTTGGACTATGCAAATGCCCTCTATCTAGGACTCCCTAAATATCTCGTGAGGAGACTTCAAGTAGTCCAAAATTCAGCTGCCAGGGCTATTTATGGACTCCCTAGACGAGCTAGTGCTTCTGACTTGTTGAAGGAACTGCACTGGCTTCCTATAGCCAAGAGGGCTCTCTTTAAAAGCCTGACGCTGACCTACAAGGCCCTTCATGACTCAGGCCCTAGGTACATTAGGAAGCGCCTTGCTCTTTACAAGCCGAGCAGAACTTTGCGATCTGCCTCCTTGTCTAAAATGGTTGTTCCAACCATCAAGCGAACCAGACAAGGGGGGCGCTCTTTTCATTACCTGGCCCCGCGCGCCTGGAATGAGCTTCCCATTTCTCTCAGACAAGCCCCTAGTCTGATGTCGTTCAGAAAGGCATTAAAAACATGGCTGTTTACCAGTTAACTTCGCTGTTCCTTTTATTCTGCAGTTATGTTTCCTCTTCTTAAAGGACCTCTTCGCTAAAGCGCCAGGACACTCCTACTGGAGTAGCCGTTGCGCTATAGAAGAACCCTAATAACATAACATAACATAACATAACACTGCTCCTTTGGCTGTGTCAGAGTTACAACCAGTTGCGTGTCGTCTGCATAGGACACTACTTCCACCCCAAATCTGTCTGTAATATCTGCTACAGGTGCAACATACAGATTGAAAAGGGTGGGACTCATACTGGATCCCTGTGGTACTCCCTGTTTCAGGCTGATCTCTTTGGACCGGAAGGGGCCCTGTGCCACTTGGAAACTGCGGTCTGACAAAAAGGACTCTAGCCAGTCCCAAGCTTTGCCCCCTACTCCTCCCCTTTTCAGACACTGTAGCAGTGTGTGTTGGGCCACAGTGTCGAATGCAGCACTAAGATCGAGTAAGATCAGAGCCGCTGTTTGGTCTTTGTCTGCATATTTCCGTAGGGTCTCAGTTGATAATAGTAGTGCTGACTCAGTCGAATGGAGGGCACGGAAACCCGACTGGGTGGGATGAAGCAGGTTATTAGCTTTAACATGAGCTGAAAGCTGATTATTAACTGCCTTTTCCGCGATCCTAGCGAAATATGGTAGGAGTGAAATGGGGTGCAAGTTCTCAAGCTGCTACATGCTAATTGTAACGACCTGGCGTTCCCAGGATCGGGGACAGACACCCACAAAACACAAAACCACTTCTTGTAAGTTTAAGGATTTATTGTGTAAGGTAAAGTAACGGGTAGAATGCAAACAGAAACGATAAGTAGAATGCACCAGTTCTGTATACGTTAACCCAATCACAGCACTGGTGTTATGTACCGTCCTCCGCAAGTACAGCGGTCCCGTTGTACGCCAATGGAGGGCACTGTGCTAAAAGTGTCCGACAATGCCGTTAGATAGCTGTGAGGGGTTATGATCTCTACCTTTGGGTGAGCAGATGTGGGGAAGGTGGGAGTCGCCCAGCCGGGTTCTCTACCACTCCTTCCTAGTGGATACGGGGAGCAGCCGCTCTACCTGTATCTCGAACAGGCGTTTCTTGCTGCTAACACCCAAGAACGAAAAGCGAGAGGTGGTCGAGAGCAGCCGCTCGATCAGACCTACCTCTGGACACTAGGGCCGTGGAGACGCGGCAAACTCCTCCTGGAGTGCGTCTCAACACTAATCCCTGACTGGTATGAGGACGGGAGCTGGGAGCCACGGCTCACACCAACCTCCGTTACTTGGTCTTCGATAAGACCCTTGGACCGGGCTGGGAGCAGCCGCTCCAACCAGCCACAACTCGGGATCCTGAGCGAGCCTCGCTGACTCGTCCGAGTCAGAGAACGCTTGCGCGCTATAGACCACTGTTCCATAGTAACTGAGACACGGGGCGTTCCTACCTCCGTTCTTCCGAAGATCAATGGTTGGTACAATGGTCACTGCTCACGGAGCGCTCGGCTTCAGGATGCGTCGGCTTAGGATTCTGAATATCCGACACAGCGTCCTTTCCACTTCCGCCTTATATAGGCGGACCTTCGTGTCTGCACACGTGCTATGGTTGTTGCGTAATCTCGCCGTGCTAGGCCTCCTGGGATTTGTAGTCCGCTCTGCCAGCGGTGCATGATAGCGGCAAAGGCAGGACGAGGGGAGGAATTCATGACAGTAATGTTAGGTTTTTTTCCTCAAAGGGAGGACCACTGCCTCCTTCCAAGTTTTAGGCACCTGTCCCGATTCAAAAGAGGAGTCATGAGTGAAGCTCCACTGTGCCTCATGACAAGCTGAGCTCGTCACAAGCACAGCCGCGCCGCTCAGGGCCCCCCTCCCCCCACACAGCGGGGTGGGGGAAACACCCTGCAGTGAAGGGGTTAAAATGTATTACTACACAGTCTCCACCCAAATTCTTTTTTTGTCCTTTTCCAGCAACTAACCCTCCTAACCATGTGTAGTATATATGCGATCATACATGGCTGGTCCCAAGTTCTGATTTGTACCCATCCAGTGAGTCACTTTATTTTTGAGCTGAGTATATGATTCTGAAGTGTGACCAATCAGGGATGGGACATTGCCAAGGACCACCAAGCAGGTGGTGCTTCAGGAGGAAGATTAATTATAGAATCAGAAGACAAACAAGGCTGCCTGCCCCGGGAGTCCGGCCCATGGTAAGCCATAAGACCCCTAGGTCCTTCCCCAAGTAGCTCTCTACTTGACTCTGAAATGAGAAGAACTACCACTGATCTATAATTGCTTTTGCCTGGCAAGGGAACCAGCAGCTTCGATAGGGTTTGCTTTAGGGACAGTCATAGCTATACAGGGCTCCTCCATACTCGCCATACCTAGTGAAACCAGCTAAACCAAGCAGTGAAGTAGTAGCTGCCTGAAGAGAGACCTCCTTTAGGCCCCCAATGATTAGCTTAATGTTCTCACATCCCTTCTCCAGAGGGAGGAGCAGACCCCTAATCAGGTGCTCTATTTTTGTATAAAGAGTATCTGTACAGTTTTAAAGTTTGATACTAATAAAGTCCTCTGTAGCTTTATCCTAGCTTACATCCTTTACTTGTGACAATAATCCACAACATCCTTTGGAGGCCATACCTTCTCTTTTCTTCCATTTGCACGATGGTGGAAGTGTATCAGTCACCTGCTTAGAGCCAGTGTCAGTTATAGTGATCTATTCTGCATGATTTTGTGTGGCCGAACAATGAACCTGAGCGAAATAGACATATTTGCATTTGGAAAAGTATCTATCGTTGGGGGGCCCTCAGAAGCTGAGATCAGAGAATCTCTACCGCCTGCATTTGGCCAACGCGTCCTCAACAGTCGTGATTTCCTTCTCTAGAGCTCCCACCTCTGAAGACAAAAAAGACAATATAATAGATTTTTCCTAACGAAGCTAGTGGCTGTCTGCCCCTTGTCTGTGGCAGAGTGTCCGTTAATCTTACATTTCCCCATTTGTGATACATAACTTATGAATTAGGTAATGATTAGACAAGTAGGCCAGTCCTCCTTAGGTAATCGCCACGAGAAGTGGTCTGGTGCCCTGTCAATGCGTTTCGTCACATCTGGAGAGGGGTGGAGGGGGGGAGGCGAGGGAGGCAGAAATGGTAAAATATGAGGGGAACAAGTTAGAGAGTCCTTTGTTCCAGCGAGCGGCTCAGTTCAAATTTAGCCACCAATTGTCTTTCTATGCTCTGCTCAAGAGTCTACGGATAAACCGAGCAGCAAGTGTTTTAAGGTTAGGAGAGCATACAAATATTCCCCCCGACAGGTTTATAAGAGACAAAGAGGTGGAGGCCTTACCGCCAGATCTCGAGAACTGTTGAACTTCCGAGTAACAGGATAGAAATTGCAAGACAAATGGGGAGCCATGCCCCCATCTGTCGCTGATGGGCGCAAGATGGGCCAGCACTTGGACCGGGCTTTGCCCAGGCACTGCCTGTGCGCGTCTCGCATGGTGGGACCATTATTTGTACTGTCTAACGCTGCCACTTGTGCCGGTGATTGTTGAGGCCACCTCTGGGCCCAAGAGAATCCTGGGACTCGTGGTCTCGTGGTCTCGTGCAGCAGGCATGAAGTAAGGCCCCATGGCTTGCATGCAGTAGGACGATTCTTTGTGCTATATGCGCTGCCACAGGTGCGGGTGATTGTTAAGGTACCACACTGCCCTAGAGAGTCCTGGGACTTGTGGTCCTGATTGCAGCAGGTGTGAAGTGAGTCCCGCTGCTCCCATTTATCTCTAAAAAGTGTTTCTTGCTGTGGGTTGGAGCCCAGCCAGCCATACCTGTTACGGTTTCTGGAACACTACAGTGCTGTGGAAAGACGTTGTATCCTCTGCCTCGAAATTTCATTAAGAACATCCTTTGGCCTAGTATAAGCATGACATCTATGCGTTTCGGTGATTTAAACAAACTATTGTCTCTTCTTTTGCAATAAGAAGTCCCTTTGACTTCAGCTGTTAAAGTTTAGAATTTGCAGACAGACAGAACTGCTTTAGGTATTCAGAGGCTGTTACATAATCAATACACAACACATTTTGCAAATATTGTACTAATGATATTCAATTTGTCTGTAACGTCTGGTATTGTTCATACTTTTAAAAACAAAGCAGTATTTGGATCGATTCCATCATTTTTTCATTCTTTGTTCTCCATCCTTTTAGGAGGATTTCTGATCTTCATACTGCTAATTCGCTGTGGTATCATTATCTTTCTCCTTTTCCGACAAAGAAATCAACAATATGGATTACAGGTGACACGCCAACTTTCTAGGGCTTGCAATAAACCCTTGAGTCCATCACCCAAGCTCTGTCTCCTCAACATATGGAAGGCCACTGACCTTTCTCTATTGGAACAGGCGTGGGGAGGAATGGGATGGATGATTGCCAAGCGTAATGTCGCACAGAAGTGGGGGCAAGACTCCAGCCCGAGAGTAACGGACTGGGTGGAAGACATGGATGGGGCAATGATCGCCGAAAATCTGTTTTCAAGGGACGGGGCTGCCCCAGGAAATGGGACCATAAGTGGGGAAAGTGGAACAAATACAGGGGGGACATATGCATCTCCCCAACAGTGGAACTGAGGCATGAAAGACAAGTACTAATGGCCCGCCTCATGCTAGATGTTGGCCCCCTCCATAGATGGCGGGAATGTGTAATGTAATGTAATGTAATGTAAAATGTAATGTAAAAAGGATTTGTAGAGCGCTGCGTTCACCGGACGGTTTCTTGGCGCTGATCACTAACCCAGGGGGAGGCAGAGGGGGGAGAAAGAGGAACCTTATGTATAAGCACCGCGGAAAAGGTGAGTTTTTAGGAGAGACCTAAAGTGAGGGTGGGAAGAGGAGAGTCTGAGGGCCAATGGAAGAGAGTTCCAGAGTGAGGGGGCCAGGAAAGAGAATCTAAGGCCTCCGTGCTTTTTACGCCTAAACCTAGGAGTCTGGAGGAGAGCGTGATGGGAAGAACGGAGGTGTCTGGAGGGTGTGTACGGGTGGAGAAGAGACGAGATGAAAGAGGGGCCGATGCCGGTTTGGAACTAGACCCCACCGGGCCTTCAGGATGATTGTATGGGACACCTACTCAATTGAGAGCCGCAGGTACAACCGAAGACCACCCGAAGGAGGGTAAAGGTGAAAATGTATTGTATACTGTACGTATTGACTTGATGCCAAATTACTGTCTTCTGCAATGGATATATATTATCATGACTGTACTGTAACTGAACCAATGCCCTTGTTTATAAATAAAAATAGTTTAAAAAAAAAATAAAAAAAACAATATGGATTACACATATCCAGCTGAACAAAGTTGCAGAGAGACTCTAGCACGCTACATGGGACATGCTTGGCTACCTGAACTCAGCGAGCACTGGATGCTCACCTTTCGCAAAATGAATGCTGCACAAGTAAAACCTGTGTGCTTGTGCATAAACCGTATCACTGAAATCGTCTTGCATTTACATCTGGCACAGTCACCAGTGACTTATATTGATATGGAAGTGATCTTTCAACCTCTGCATGAGCACCAGAAGCAACGCTAAGGGAATGCACTTGTCCCTTCTACAGGGTGCTACCTATAACAGAACAGTATCAGCAGTGGCACTTTTCGACACAGTTCTTGACAAATGGCACAACTCATTGTTATTCTTTGAGTCTCCTGGAGAGTAATCGCAACTAACATCAAGTGACTGAGACGAGCAACCAATTGCTGGTCCATCAAATACACGGACTGTTAACTATGAACATACTCTGTATGAAATCAACATTGATCATACATATGTTGCGTGTGCACCTGTCCTCTTATGAGGAGTGAACCCAACAAGTGAGTTGACCTATGAAACACAATATGTATTTACCATATGTACCATAAAAGCCTGTTTGAACTGTGAACTGAAAATAAAATGTTTTTTCTTTTTCAATAGGGTTTAAGATTTTCTTTTTATAGCGCATATTTTAATCTGGCCGATTTCATATTATAACTGGTATTTTTATTCACAAACATGCTTAAAATCCTCTAGATAGATTATGAAATATAATTATGTTGTCATCAATTATCTGTAACTATGCAAGGCTTACAAATATTCATTCTTTGCTATGTGTACTAAATACTACTGGATATGTTTTATTTATCTTTTATATCTGTGATGTATTAATGGCTTATATTTTATGCTACAAGTATGATGCATATAATGTTTAGATACGTATCTCTTTCTAGATATTCGTATATGCTAATAAGTCGAGAGCATAGATTTCCCTACATATATACTGCAATCCCTAAGTTGAGGACCGTTGTTGCTGATAAAACTATCACCCCTGGTCCTTGATTACCTAGAGGGTTCCCATGTCTCCTTTAAATAGTATGTTGCGCAATCGCTGGATTGCAAGGGATTAGCTCCCATTCCGCTCCTCCTGAAGTGGGTTCCCTTGTACCCTGTATATATTGTTTGGTCTTACTTTTTGTTAATCACCTCCCGGTTAGCATAGCATGTCTGACCTCGCCCCTCTGTATTCGGATGAATACATCAAACAGATTTGTGAAGGACCATCCCTCTTTTCTGATACCACTGACACCATCTCTTCCAATGTAATCTCCACACTTCCAGACCAGTTAGAAAAATTGCGGAAGAAATAGGTCCGCCTACAATTGATGAATAAGACAATATTTAAAAGCGGACATAATCCCGGTTGGACTTCAAGTCCGCAATATCCATGGGATTTTTACCGATAATCCTAAATACATCCACAATTTCAGTCATATCGGTACCACCTGCTCAAGACATTGGCTTGTGCTGGGTATTGAAATTGCCATAGAGACCCTAACTGCCCTTACCATAGAGATTGATGCCATTGAGAAAAAGCTTCAAGAAACTAACCCAGTTCCTGAAGCTAAGAAACTACTAGAATAGGTTAAAAAACTGTAGACGATTTTTACAGGATTGAACAAAATAAAAAGACAAAGTGAAAAAAGATATTAAGTCATACCACATTGAAACTACTTACCCCTCCCTCCAGAAGGATTTTTACACTAACAGGACATACTCACACCCCCGTAACACTAGACCCTGGGGCCGTTTCAATCAACGCCAGACCTTAGTAGGCTTTTTAGATTCCTCCATTGATTCGTCAGATAATTCTGACTCAGGAGAAAATCCAGGAACCTCAGGTAGAAACCAAGGTCCGAACAAGAGTAATTTTTTAGGCAGAGGCCAACCCGATACACCCACTCGAGGTAGAATGAAGCAAGTACCGCGATGGTACAACCCACCAGGGGAGCGGCAGACTCGCCAGAAGTTTTACCAATGGTGAATCACCAAACTGACAATTCATTGAATTCACCGATTATCCCTATCTTTAACTTATCAACGCATAATTTATCCACTGCTAAAATTGCTCTTCTCAGTAAAGGACTCTCCTTTGTGCCAACCATACCCACTAATTTTCTCGAACTACACACAGAAATCCTGAGATTCTTCCGCAGGATCAGATTAGAGGCCTTCTTCCAAGTCAATCCTTCACCTTTGACCATCTCTAATACCCCCTTCAGGCCACCATCCACTTTTTCCCCCACAGTGGGGATGGTTCCACCTGAGGTCATTACTTTTGAAAAAATGGTCACAAAAGACCTTACATCACTCAAGGAAACCAAAAAATACATTCCTTAAATCTACCTTTGGAGGAAAAGAAAGCCATTAAATCCCTAAAATCCGTTGAAACACTTATTATTAAATGTGCGGACAAGGGTGGTGGCATTGTCCTGCAAGACAGAGACACGTATACCACTGAAATACTCAGACAACTTTCCAACACCGACCACTATATGAGACTCCCCACCACTCCCACTAAGGAATTGCAAAACCTCATTTCTAAAATAACTACAGAGGCCCTAGAACTAGGATTCATTACCCAAAAATAAATTCTTTTTCTTAATGCTAAATTCCCGAGAACTCCTATAATTTACACCCTTCCCAAGGTCCACAAAAGTGTCATTAACCCACCTGGTAGGTTTATATTATCTGGGTGCGGCTCCATTCTTGAGCCTCTCGGTAATTATGTCAACTTCTTAATAAAAGATTTTGTGCCCACCACCCAATGCTATGTAAGGGATAGCATGGCAATGGTTAACCTTATTGAAGATCTCCCTTTTGTTGAAGGCAACCAACTACTGTGTACATTAGACGTGGAATCTTTGTACATGAATATACCCCAGACCGATGCTATACTTGTCATACAGAACATTCTCGAATCAAGACCAAGACCGTACTGAGTACCTTCATTTATTATTCTCCAACTATTGGAGTTATGCCTCACTAGAAACTTTTTTACCTTTGACCAGCAGTACTACCAACAAGTCAAGGGTACGTCCACGGGGGCAATTTTTGCCCCCAATCTAGCTATACTGTTTATGGACTACATTGAGACACATCCAATACTCTCTCCCACCAACCCCTTCTCATCTGCCGCCTCCATCTGGAGACGATATATAGACGATATTTTTCTCATATGGTATCAGAATCTTGACAGTCTCCAACAATTTATCCATTGGCTTAACAATAATTGTTCCGTTCTGACAATCACGAGTACAGTCGATAAATCCTCCATTTCCTTTTTGGATCTGACTATCTATCACTCTGAAGGATCGCTCCATACTAGACTATATCGCAAACCAATGGAGCATAATAGTTTGCTAAGCTACACAAGCAACCACCCCAGAGATCTTAGGGACTCATTACCCTATTCGCAATTCCTTAGAATTAGGAGGGACTGTTATGCCAAAGAAGACTACTTCAGGGAAGTAACCATACTATCTAACAAACTCAAAGATAGAGGCTACCCGAAATTATTAGTCCGGAGGGCTGTCAAAAGAGCATGGTATTGCCGTAGGAAGGCCCTTTTTTGTCCCAAACAAAAAGAACCCACTACTAAGATTTCCTGCGTGACTACCTTCTCACCGGTTTCTAATGTTCTGAAGAAGTCCATATTGAGACATTGGCCCCTACTCAACGCTGACACCCTGCACATTGAGCTTCCCGCAAAAGTTCTAACCTCAAAGATCATCTAGTCAGAGCAGCACTCCCAAGCCCACCACAGCGACAGACAATAGATGCACATTGGAACCAAACACCACTTATACGGCATGCTAAGTGTGGCTCATGTAATGTTTGTGATTACACTATGCAAGGCACATCCTTCAAATTTAACAATGTACAGATAAATTGTAAATCATTTACAAACTGTAATACCAGTGATGTTATCTACCTAATCCAATGCCCCTGCACTAAAATATACATCGGCCAGACCAAACAGAAAATGAAAACCCGAATTGGACAACACCATAGCCGGATCCGATGTAAGACTCCTAACGCCCCTTTGGTTGATCATTTCGTGGAGAAAGGCCACACTGAAAATGACTTTAAATGGACTGTTTTGAAAGCACTGAAATTACCACCACGTGGAGGAGACATGGCCCACCTACTGAACTAGGAAGAACTCAAAATGATTATACTAATGGATAGCATAAGAGGTGGACTCAACCGAAATGAGGATTGGACTTCCTTTTTGTAAATACACTAACTGCACTTCAACTGAATCTGTACGGCTGACAATTGCCCGCTTAGAGAAATGTTGACCTTATTTTAATTGTATATATTTCATGTACCTTGCTAACTCACTATAAGTAGATCCGTGCATGCCATCCCCTGGTTCGCCCTACCACCCCACTCCAATATGGCCACCACGTTGATCACCGGTAGCGAAATGCAACTCGCTAATTGATAGTGTGTCCATAAGGTACCCCTTGGTCCCCCCTTGGCGTCCCCCTTACATCTAACCCCCACCTTTCCTTTACAAACGTATGCCCCCCACGAGCGGCTAGTTGCCACCTCTAAGATGGCCACCGCAGTCGCTACACACGTGGTTTTAGGATCCTTCCGCCCCATTCAATATGGCGGCGCATGCAATCGCGTATATCTGACCCTAGCTGCCCCTGACTCATTCCCTGACTGGAGCCATTGCGCCCTACAGTGGACTGAAGATGTTCCAATCGGAACTCCAAGGTAAGCCAAGCTCACGTGAGGATCCCACCGCCTGCCCCTGTGCGCCCACCATGCCTCTGTCTCACTCCAGCCGGTTCTCTCGTTTCAGAAAACTTCCACATCATTGATACTACCCTTGACGTTTTTCCTCCCCGAAGAGACTTCAGCACAACTGTGCAACGAACAATAGTTCATGCACGCCCACTCTAAGGAACTGGGTAAGCCTCCCGCTCGGCCAACCCTAATTACCGGTTGCCATCATGCAGTTTTTAACCCCACTCCTTGTCCCCGCTAGAACCCCAGGCCCTCACCTAAATTCTCACCGGCACCCTACTGGACCGTGAAACTGTGACCACGCCATATCCGAGGCTGCCAAGGTACGACTGCCACAAACTATAACAGGTTGACACAGCTCAACTCTCCGTTTTACCTCCAAGCCAGACTCACGCCTAATGCTCCAATGCCCCTTCTCGCCCCCACAGAAGTCGAGTCCCGTTCCACCCCTTAGACGGCTGCCCACTGTGACTGCCCGCCTCCCAGCTACTCAAGGTTAGAACTTTTCCTTACTAATCACAATTGTGACCGCAACTCAACCCTGAATTCCTTCACTCCCTAGCACCCCAGACACCGTTGAGCCCAACCTTGTGACTCACGTCGCTGTAACTGTCACAGTTGTAATTAGATAATGCAGACTGTGTGACACTGAACACCAATTCACGCACGTATGGAAGGTCTTCACATTAAGCATGGTCTGAAAATCCACAATGTAACGCTATACAGGTCGCAGGTTTTAAACAAATGTTCTTTTGTCTTTTGTTCCCTTACCAATCTTTCAACAGTCTAACAAACTCAGGCAATGTATTTTTAGTCCTGATGATGATCCTTTATTTTAAATAGGATCGAACCGCCGTCAACAGTTTATGTAGTCACACACCAGTTTTCCACTGTGTTACCCAACTGTGTTTACTACATGAGTACAGCTAGGCTGATTTATTACTTTCACTAGCGACTCGATAATTCCTAATTATTATTATTATGTTTCTTATATAGCGCCTGAATCGACCCCCGAAGGGGTATCTCTGCGCTTGCCTTGGGAACCCGTCCTGGCTTTTCCCTGTGAGATAGCCCCTACAGGGCATCCCCAAGGTGAAAGCCAGGTATCCCGCCGCGGGGGGCCGTTGTGCAGATTAAGCAAGCTTAATGCCCAGAGTTGCAGAGTGTGAACCCATGATTAGGTCAGGCACCGAAGCGAGAATTATCGAGTCCATGGACATTTGAGCTCAAGACCCTGCCGCGTCGGGAATTGAACCCTGGTCCCGGGTCTGACCTCTGCTTCAGGGTCTGCCTGCTCTAACCAGTGAGCCACACTTCTCCAATTGCCTGCAAATACCCTGACCTTTGTAATTCCTTTGTTTTTGTCTTGCCCGTGTCATGTGTACTAGATACAGGATTGTATCCCACTGTGTTATTGTTCACCTTTATTTATTTTATTTTTTGCAACTGATTAATTTAGTGTCCGGCTGGACACGGTCTTCCTTATAGCACAGACTCTTGTCTATAATTTATTAATTGTTTCTGAATATTCAGTTAAGTTGAGGACCGTTGTTGCCTGATAAAAAAATGCCTCCTATGACGTCACATTCAGACGTACGAGCCGGGGATGACATAAAATTCCTAAGGTCCGACTCCATTTTATGTAATCCCCAACTCCATCTTAAGTCTATGTAGGTCACAATCTCCCTATCTTAGATAATGGAAGTTGCCATATTCCTTGATTTATACAGAATCATTGGCATGTCTGCCATTAGACGACCTTATCTTTCTAAGAAAGATGAAAGTGATTAATAACAAAAATACAACATCTAATGTGACATTATCCTAAATCTTATGTCTACTCTTCACAGTGTGCAGGTTAAATAAGAACACCTATAGATATATAACCAACATAATGTAGTCTGAATTGGTATCCTTTTGCTTTATATGTTCATATGGAAATGTCTATGATGCATACCTTGATGCAGAGAATCTATGTCAGACATTTCTTGACTTATGTCAGAAATTCCAATTACTGATAAGATTGTGTATATAAGGACTGCCACTTGACCACTTGTATAAAAAGATCCTTTTCCCAGATTATCGCAGGAGATTATGGCAGAGATGATCTCTCCTACTGCCAACACACTTCGTAAATGCTACATCTCGCCTGAAGCTGATGAAGCATAGTCCCGGAGGAAGACCGACCTTCTGCTGCCTCAGTGTGTTTGTCCTTCAGGAGGAGCACTGTGTTCATGCTCCACTGATAAAGGCGGCATTTGCTGTCAACAAGGTATGCAGTGTGTCTCTACAATACAAGTTGCTCTGTCTTCCATGCTCTCTTAGTTTAGCGCAAAGAAGGGGAGGTTAGGGTGTTAGGTCCTAAATAACATTTTGAAAATATTAGAAATGTTAGTTTTATTCTCGTTATTAACAGCGTTCCTACTTCCTGTTTTGTAATATTGTTTTAGATATATGGAGAAACAGATTGTTCCTTTAGTCATAAAGTGTTTGTGCTGCTGTGTCCTCAGGATGACGCAAGCTCAGCCAGCATGCCACCCTTTGAAGCTGTGCTGCTAAACAATATTGTTGGGTACATTTTAGCCATCGCTACTCTGATTCGCTACTCATGCCAAATAAACCGCTGCATGTTTTACTCCAGGTCTTTAAACAGTGGCGGCCTGACATGGAGTGGTAGGATCGTGAAGTGATATAATAAGCGCGGAAGGACCACCATTTTCAACAATGCATTCCTACCCATGACCGCCAGAGGTAGGGTGTTCCAGAAGCTCGTTTGCGCCTGTACTGCTGTGATGGTGTGTCCCAGATTACCCTCCAGCAAGTCCTGCGAGTCTCGCTGTATATGGATCCCGGGGTATCGGAACGCTTGCCACTGCACTGGCTTGCCGCCGATGGTTAGCTGCGGATCTGCGGTCGATTCCGCGAAGGGGTACAAACGTGACTTGTCCCAGTTTACTTTCAATCCTGATACTGAGGCGAATTCTGATAATGTACCCTCGACCAACACACACGGCCGCCCAATATCCCTGAGGTATATCAATAGGTCGTCTGCATACAGCGAGACCGCATGCGTGCCATCTCCCAATGGGATTCCCCATTTGTCTTCGGTAGGGCGTAGTGCCTCAGCCAATGGCTTCACAGCCAGTGTGAACAGCAGTGGAGAGAGTGGGCATCCCTGCCTTGTGCAGCGTTTGATAGGGATCTGATCTGATAGGTAATGACCCATCTTAATTCTGGCTACCAGTTGTGTGTACAGTAGTTTAACAAGGCTCAGGAACACGTCTCCTAAGTCATATTTTTTCAGCACTGCGAATAGGAACCCCCATTCCAGGGGGTCAAACGCCTTCTCTAAGTCTAATACTAGGCACCCGGCATTTGTCCAGCTGTCCTTAGAGTAATGCGCCTTTCGGAAGAACCAGTGCAGGTTAGTGACGTGCTGAGGCTGGCATGAAACCGTTCTGATCCGTGTGTACTAGATCCGGCACCAGTGTGGCCAGCCTAGTCGCTAAGATTTTAGCGAATACTTATAATCTGTGTTGAGCAGTGCTAGTGGTCGATATGACCCGATCAGCTCCACATCTCTGTTAGGTTTGAGCAGGGATACCAATAAGAATTCACAAAGTGTTTCCATCAGTGTTCCAGTTTCCTGTGCGTTCTGGTACACTGCGAGGAGCCGCGGTGCCAGAATTTGTTGGTAAGCTCTATAGTATTCAGCCGGGTAGCCATCCAGTCCAGGTGACTTGCCTGTGCCCAGTGAGCGTATCTCGTCTTGGACTTCCTGCAGTGTGATTGCCTCGTTCAGCTCAACCCTCTGCGCCTTTGTGATTTGGTGTAGGGCCAAAGGAGCAAGAAAGTAATCGATATTCGCCGACGTTGCACTGTTCGATGACTAATACATACTGGTGTAAAGTGTAATGAACGCTATGTGGATATCTTGTTTCATGGTAAGCATCTGCCCAGACACTGACTGCAGGCGCAACACCGGCCGCTGCGTGCATTCCTGCCAAATCATGCATGCTAGCAATCTACCGGCCCTGTCTGCCACTGAGTGGGTGCGCGCGGCGTGTGACGCGTAGTGCAAGCAACGCAGTAGTTCTATTACTGCAGCATGCTGTATACGCCGCTCATCTCTATCTGACTGTACAAAAGTGCCCTGTGCCAGTTCTGCCTCAAGCTGGGTCAAGTTGTCTTCATTGTGTTTCACTTCGCTATCTAGCTGTCTTCTGATACACCAGGTCAACCCCGTGCATTTTTCCTGATTACTGCCTTGCATGCATCCCACAGAACACCTGCGTCTGTAACTGACTCTTCATTATGTTCAATATATTCTTCTATCACTGTGTTTATTGCTGCTCTGTATGGTGGGTCCTCTAGTGCTAAAGGTTGCGACTGTCAAAAATGTGCTGATAGGACCTTCAATCTCTCCGTGCAGTGTGTGGGTTGTGGTCTTAATGTGTTTTGCCAAGATAATCCACACTAAGGCATTTTTTTAATAGTGACTTACTTGCTGCAAAGCGATCAATGCAGACATGTAGGCCATGTGGGTGTGAATAGAATGAGTGTAGGCATGCCTGTGGATTGAGGGCCCTCCACACATCTACTAAATCCCAGCTCCGCAGCCACTCGCCAAAATGTCTAGCGTTGGTTATTGCTACAGTTTGCAGCAGTGGTGGAAACGATCTGTCCTGTGTTGTATCTAGTACTGAGTTGAAATCGCCCCCAGTAACCAGGGAACTTCAATCCAGCGCTAGAGGAGGTCTGTCAGTGTGCGCCAGAAGGAGCCCTGTTCCGTGTTGGGGGATTATATGGAGCCTAGCACAGCGCGATGTCCGTTGAGGCGGCCTTTTGTGAGTACATATCTGCCGTTTGTGTCTATTTTGACCTCCTCCGATTCAAACAGGGTGCCTGGTCGAATCCATATCAGTGCCCCCCTAGCGTAGGCTGAGTATCCCGTGGCTAGTATTTGGCCTTTCTACCTTTGTTGCAATCTTCGAATTTCTGGCTGTGAGATGTGCGTTTCTTGCAGGAACGTGTGCTGTGTGGCGCTTAAGGTACGCATATATTTCATACCTACGGACTAGTGTATGGATTCCCCTGACATTCCAGGTCACTAGGTTTGTGGGCGGCATGTAACATGATTAGAAGACAGTGCGTCGTATGGTCTGCTTATTATGCGATTAGTTAGGTGGCAACATGGTAAGTATTGTGAGCATACGAGATGTAACTGCGAGATCCATAGGTGGACGAGTGTATTAACATTAAAAAGGGGTGTGGATAAAAACTTTGTGTGAGATAACTGGGAAAGAGCAGAGAGGCAACATGCATCTGCCGAAACAACTAACAATGCCATATGGCAACTCACAGCTGCAGTGTGAATTCTGTTCAGGGTATGTGTATGGTGTAGCTGCATAAGGTACAGTTCTCCCTCTGTAGCAGAGCTCCACTAATGGCTATCCTGGCCATTATATATGTATGGTTGCATGTGAGACCTTTGTGTTAGTTGGCCTACAGTGTTGTGCAACTTACATATGTGTGCTTCCTATAATTTAGCAAAGAGCAATGTTCATGAGTACTAGTTGGCCCCTAGCAGGCTTGGTAACTGAGTCAGTACTTGCGTGCATAGTTCCACTCCCTGGACTCGAGGCCCATGCTCGGTCAGATAATGTCATCAGCCGCCTGTGGGGTGACAGCAGGTAGCTGCGGATTGTCCAGGTTTTCCATTTGTGGGGATGATGATGATGAGCCACTGGGGATCGACGACTCAGGGGGGCTCACAGCTCTGGCTCCCTGATATGTTGTGGTCCCAACTGTTGCTTCTACTTGTATGACATCCCGTCGTTCCACTCTCCACTGCTCAGGGTCAGGAGCCGCGGAAGGCTCAGTCGTGCTGCGAGGGCCTCCACGTCTACCCCAATGACAATTTCTTCTTCCTGGTGCCCACGGGGCAACCACCGTAGGAGGTCTCGGCCCTGACAGCGAACCAGACTCCTCCAACCAGTCCCAGACCTCATCAGTCGAGTCAAAGAAATGGGTCACACTTTTTGCCACCACCCACAGCTTAGCTGGAAACAACAGGGAGTAGTTGAGCTCCAGGTCGCGGAGCTGCTTCTTTACTGCAGTGTAGGTGCTCCTGCGGCGCTGTACCTGTGACGTGTTGTCTGGGAATACCATGATTGGGCTACCTCTGACTGTGAGATTTGTTAGTTTGTGGGTCTCCAGCAGCACCACATCCCTATCCCTGTAGTTGAACAGCCCAAAAAAGAAGGGGCACGGTCGAGCACCTGGGGAGGGCTGTGGGCCGGTACCCTGTGTGCCCCCTCAACCACAAAGAGCACCGACAGAGCTCCAGTTGGCAGGATGTCACGTAGCCAACGCTCTGCATATTCTTCTGGGTGGCGCCCCTCCTCCCCTTTGAAAGGCCCACCACTCGGATATTATTGCGGCTTGAGCGCCATTCAGCATCTTCAGCTTTGTCTTCCAGCACGTGCATACGGTCCATCAGATCTTGTAAGGCCGCAGTGTGACTATGGGTTATGGGCTTCAGTTCTTGTAGTGATTGTTCCTGTGTATGGACTCGCTCCGTCAGGTTAAGGTTGTCAGCCCGCAGCAGGGTGAAGTCCGAGATGACCGTGTCTATTTTAGACTCCACGGAGGTCCGAGTCTGGTCTAAAGTGGCTCCAGTTTTCTCTACTGCCACAAGCACCGAGTCAGGTTTAGCATAGAGCGCTGTGTGCAGCTCGCCGTGTGTCACTTACCCATCTGTTTGCCCTGACCTTGAGTTGCCGGCGCGTGCGCCGGTTTGCTGGGTATTCATAAGTAAAAAGCCCATTGGCAGTTGCTGCACTGAAGGCATACACACAGCTGGCCACTACACCAGCAACATTTTGCGTGTCAGGTAGGAGTCACACAGGATAGCGAGGACTGGACACTTGACTAGCAGCGATCTTCCCCAGTAAGGCCTTTTGTTGGTGTACTGCGCTGCAGGCATCGGAGACAATGGGGGCGTCTGCAGCAAGGTTACGAGTGCATCCTGCCTGACCGCACCGTTGAGGACAAGGTGCTTGAGGCTGGGTCCAGCCGCGATTACCTGCATGCAACTCTCAGCTGAGCACCACCGCCTCCTCTCGAAGACACAGTGCTAGCAGGCTCTACCAGGTTCCAAGCAGCCGCTTCAGCATCTCTCCAAATGCCAGCGACATCCAGCATCCGCAGAATGGCCTGTGTGTGCAGTGAAATGTCTCTGGCAGGTTTTGCAGGTGTCTTAAAGTGACAGTAGTCTGGCCGCAGTACCCTACACAATAACACCAGTATTCTGTGGTGTTTTACTGAGGCCCAGCTAGGTGCAGATATCTCCCCAGAGCCCAGCCGGGTCCATGCTCACCCACAGTGTCCACCGTGTCAATGCTGGATCTCCCTCACTAAATTATTGGGCCCACGAGTTTCCCGTGCACAGGAGAAGATTTACGGCGGAGGGCTTTAGTGCTTCTTCACGCAGCCTCTCACCGGATGGCTCAGGCCGGGTCTAGGCTACACTCCTCCTTCCTTTAGGGAGCGGTTTCTGCATATGATCTCAGCCCCCCCAGCTGAGGGACCAGCCTCAGGCTTGAAGCAGGTGTGCACTGTCACTGGTTTCTCCTCCGTGCCTTGTCCTCGGCTGCACAGTCAGGATTCAAATCACTTCTGACTCAGCTGCAGTCACGGCTGCCACTGCTGGCGACGATTTAATATTATCTGTGCTCGCCTCCATGAACCTCCATTCTGGAGCTGGGTGCCATTTCCGAGCCCGCCAACACCCCCACTCACGGGTGACGTAGTCTGTTGTAGGGCTTTGTTGTTCCTGTGCGCGGCCCTTTTCTGATGCCGTGGGCCGTTCGCCGGGTCCGGCAATCGCCGTCAGGGCTCCAGTCCGCAGTGCGACGGGTATTTGCAAGTGCGCTCTACCTACCTTTAGGGAGCGCACTCAATGTGTTCAGCTCTGGATTTCCCCCAGCAGGTGAACCACCCGCAGGCAAAAGACAGGTATGTGGCGCTTCTCCAGTCCAGCCGCGGTCACAACTGTTACTGGCCAGGCTTGCGGCACGCATTCGCGCTCTACGCGCGAGCGCTGCGGGCCGCGGCTTCTGCCAAGGACTATGCTGCTTCTGGGCTCTGTAGACACCGGCAGAATCCTCGGGATTTTCAGGCCACCCCTCTGCTTTCTGGGCACGTATGGCTCAGGGTGCCGGATATTTTCAGGATAATCGAGGGATTGGGGACGGAGCTCTAGCTGCTCGCATCTGCCATGTTGGCTCGCTAGCCACTCCCCCCCTCAAACTCCCTTTCTTATAGTTGATTTCCAAACACCAAATGTGATTTAGGGTCTGTGTCTTTGAAGTTTTATGTTGTCTGTCTGCTTTCACACCTCTGCTCTCTCTTACTTCAAAAAGCAGTCTATCACAGCAGGAGCAACTCCAAAGCTGAAAGCCCCACAACAAAGGCCATGAGATTGAGTAAAGTTCACACCTGGGTGTCAGCCACAGTGATATGGTTATCAAAAGGTTGGCCCAGGGCCCCAGCCAACTCACTGATTCTCTTAACAGCCCGATCTCCTTCCTGAGATGTGCCCTGGCCCCTTTCTTGTGTCCTCTCACTGAATCAAAGAACACCTTTTAAAGTGTACAGGGGAAAACTGGCTCTTCCCTTTTTAGTGTGTGTACCACCCAGCTTACAGGAATGCTGCAATACACAAATCTGTCTTGGGGGAATTTCTCTACCTCCTCTCATTTGTTTTACCATGAATGCCTGCGTCTCCTACAACGGAACCCAGGGCCCTCATTGTATTGTAACATCCACGAGCACACATGGTTCATATAAAGAACCTACACACACAGCACAGCATTGTATTATTTATGTATTGTACAGCCCATAGGCAAATGTACATCCAGCACATATAATTAACATGCAAGCACTGCACAGCACTGCATTCTTCTTCATAGGCACACATACATCCAGCACATGCCTTTATCATGCACGCATGGAACAGAACTACACCGTCCATGTATTGTGTCACTGTTCGGCACATGCTCTCACCATCCACGCAGTGCTAAGTACTGCATTGTCCCTGTATTGTACCCTTCCCAGGCACAAATAGTCCCAGCGCAGACACAGCATTCTTGCGCCGTGCAGCACTTCACAACAAACCGATGAACGCCAAGGGTAAGTTAAGCACACAGCAGCTGAACTTTGAAATAAGTGAGCCTGTCAGCCTCCCTCCAGTGAAAAAAGTTATAAAGGACCTGTTCACTTCTACTGGTCACTACACGGTTTGCTGCCACCACTGCGCTAGTGCTGCTTAAATCCTGGTGAAAGCCGTAGCCTTTCACCATCGTCAGGGTAGCGTTTTGAGAGCTCCTTGTGGACCATTAAGACCGCAATCCGTAGGACTATGTCATGGAGCACACACATGATCCCTGTTTGCCTGTGACAAACAAAATCAGCATTAGGGATCCAGACATCAGTATAGTTGGGTATTCAGGACAGGGGTGCAGGCCATTACCATAAAGAGGACTTTTCCGTTGCAACATGCTTTAAAGCATTTTGCAATAAAATTTTACAAATTAAATGTCATTTTACATTGTATAAAGGGAGATATGTCCTGCAGAAGAGGTTTCTACGGAAATGGCTGTTGGAAAAGCATGCAGTCTAATCAGCCATGTTATGCTTTAAAAGCAGGTGGGAGAAATGTATCATTCACTCGTACTTCTCATATGTGTAGTCCATGCAGGCGCTAAGGGATCCTCCATAAGGAAATCAGCCATACTATAGTGACAATTGTGCTAGTTTGGAAACATATCGCCTCATCTTTAAAGAGCGAAGCCACTGCAGTAGTCGGATGCTCAGATCAAAAATTTGGGATTGGGGCTAGGAAAAGAAAGAAAGGAAGCAAGTGCTACAATTTCTTGAATTTGATTTTATTTAAAAGGTGATTTCGGCATGGTACAAGTGCTTTTTGCACTGGGATGAATTTTAATAAAATTGAATCGATGAACACGTGAATTAAAGTTAATTAAGTAACATCAAATATGGAGGTGGTTTAGTGCGTAAAAATAAAACAATAGTCACTAACACTTCATCCAGACTCGGTTCTCAATCTACGTGTGTGCTACAGAGATCTTCAGTCATCAATTTGTATTTATTTTATCCAAAATGTCATACAGATGTATCTCAAAAGAGATTCTTCGCACCTTCTACATCCCAGCTCCTTACCAAATATCTCCTCATGTGTTTTGTTACATTTCTGGAATGTCGCTTAACGGGAAGAAAATACACCGTCAATCACTAATTGTTCTTTTTCCAAAAGTGATTTAATCGTGTTATCTCTTAAATTGGGAATTGGCGTACCAAACTGCACACCTGAAGTGATTACCTATGTAGTCAAAATGTGCTGATATGAACAATGTATTTAATGCGTGCTGTTGCGTGCTTAAGGTCCAACCTAAATAGACCTGTGTTACTGAATTATAGAGATAAATTACGCCAGAGGACTTGGTTTCTGCACCCCGTTACAATAGTTCCGGATATAACTGTTGTTTGACAGTTTCCTCGTCTTCTCCACACCTCATTATTTTGATTTCTTAAATTTCAACACTCGAATTAGTAAAGTTGGATGCCTTCACTGCGTGCACGTTTCTTCACCTATTCCTTCATTTTTAAACACTCTAGGCTCCACGTTTTTCACAATGCTGCATGTTTTTCGCTGGATAAATTTCTTATTCTCATCTAGAGTTTGCTTGGGGATTAAGTTCTATCATTACCTACTACTGATAGTGGCTGCAAGCACAAATATTGCGTTGCTTGTCATTTACATTACTTTCCATTTTCTTTTGTGTTCCAGCCAAGGATTAAAAAACAATTGTTGTGAAAATCATACCCCTGGCGAAGGGTCACAACTGAAATGCATTGGGCTTTCACTAAATCATGTTACAATTTTGAACAATTGAAATTGAGCATATGAATTGTGTATAAGATGTTTATATATGCATTGCATTCAGTTTGATTTTGCATGTAGAAACTAACACAGAGAAATTGAATAACGATTGTGTTGTTCACAAAATGAAGTGATCAATTAAACGATTTTGTTTTTGATCAAATGAAAAATTATGTTCATTGCCTCTGCTGTAATACAATCAGATAGAAGCCTTAGGGACTTCGCAACAGTGCGCTGAGTGACAGGCACGGATTTTCTCTACACCATATCTCAATAATCTGTTAAATTGGAAAATGTTTCAGATCTTCTATACAACTGCTTGAATAAACAACAATCTGTTATTTAGATTATAAGCAGGTTTCAACATAACATGATCCCTCATTTTGAGCAGTATTATTTGGCCTCCCAACTGCTTTGGGTTGCCCGATGGATGGCTGGACTCTACCTTGCTGACAGAGGGACAGCCTCCCCATCTTGGGATCTGTCGGCCCTGATTCATTTGTTTCACCGCTGCACAAAGGCTTGGTTACCTACCCCAACCCTCATACGAGTGTCTTATTGCTGTTGTACGCTGTGTCTTTTTATCACCATCACTCTGTTCATATGTGCCGTCACTTCCCCTGCTTGGCTCTCCAGCAGGACATTGATCATCTCATAGCTGAAATGACTACCTGGCATGCTGTAGGAATACACTCACTTGGAGATTTGTACCATGATGCTACCCTAATCCCATTAGACACCCTGGTGGAAGAGGAGGGATTACCTCCCAGTCAATTCCATCTTTATAACTTGCTGATCTGGATGTTGGGGAACAACCATACACCTCACTATTCAATACGCACACAACATGGCCAGGGGTACATACCTGAACCACTGGTTTGCAGACTTGTTACAAACACATACTTCAATTTCCCTTCTTCCCTTGTGCCAACACTGGGCGGCGGACCTGGCCCGTCTGTTTACAGCCAAGGAAAGGGATATATCACTTGAGGACCCTGTTAAAATCCTACAAAATGCTTGCTTCTGTCTCATTCAGCACTATGTACAACAACAAGCCTACCTTACCCGCAAATAATCAACCGTATTTTTCAACGAACAGGTGCTGCCTGTCCCAGCTTGCCCTCATTGATGCTGATTTTCTACACATACTTTGGTCCTGCCCATCCCTGCAATTATACTGCCACAGGGTTACCATTCAGCATAAAGTACCTCGCGCCCGGAGTTACATACTTGGGAGGCGTATATTCTAGGAATGCGCCGCTACAAGGCCACAGACAGATTTTTAGACCTGGGTCATAAACTCACCAAACGACTCATCACACTTAAACAGAAGTCTCCTACCCCTCCTGTGTATATCTCCTGGGCACGCTCCTGGATATGCTAGACGCTTGTCTGGGTTCAGACTCAGGCCGAAAGTGTTGCCCTACACTGGGAAGATGCGCTGGGATTATGAAAATACCCATTGGCTGCCAACTGGGACACTATACTTGCTGATATCTGTGCCTTTGCCCCTGTCTTGGAGGACCCAGATTAGGGGCCTCCCCACTATACTCAACGTTTGCCTGGGCATTTTGTCCCACTCAGGGCCTACGCCCTGCGGGCCCCATGAAATATGATACTATATTTTATCACTACAACTATTGGAATGCCTTTTCAGGTGAATGGAGGCTTAATTCGCTACCTTTCTATTGAGTGTGGATTGGGAGCAGTGTTTTTTAATGTGTCTACAATGTTACGGATAATGTATGCTAAAACATTCGATTTCTCCGTACAGGTATGGTTACATGATGTACGGTATGGGACTGTACTACGAGACCACAAATGGTACAATCATTTCCAATTTACTCTTTACCACATGACCTCATGTGGTGTCTACTTTGCTGCCAGTTGACTGTTGATTTCAGATTTGTCTCTGTGTGCCTTAGAGACACCTCTGTATTGTACATTTGCTATTACGTAGATTTGATAATATCTGTGCTATGTGTGTGCAAATTACGCTGTAACCTTAGACAAAATGGTTTAATCTATTAAAATGTTATTAAAACAAAAACCAAGGGGATTGCCTTAACGGCTATGAATCTGTGCATTTTTAAGTCGAGCCTAGGCAGTGCATGCGCTGTCTGGCAGACCTGCTGTCAACACTACACGGAGTGTAATCCTGCCTCACCATTAGATCACTCCAACGTCGCTATTCTTTGCTGCCTCCTAAGTTGTTCAGGCAGTTGATACCTCTCTTCCGGTCAAAGCTATGGAGCACCAGCCAAGCACAGGCTCCTTAAGTTTACTTTCTTCATGTGTTCGTTTACAGAACTTTTTTTTAAAAAGGTTATGCGAGTTGCTGCTTCCGCCCCCCACCACCTTCCGACACAAACACAGCATTTCCAAATGCAGTGTTTCAAAGGGCAACTTTAACTTAATTTGGCTGTAATGTATTTCAGCAAAAGCCACTGAATTTATGGTGATGGCATTTTGTGCATAGTTTACGTGCTCCGCCATTTCACAAATAACATGCACGTTTGCACCCACCATCATTTGTTTGTGGGCTGCACATTTTGAACTTATTTTTGCGGTCATTCGTGCTTGTAGAGCCCTGGGCACAGGCACAAAAACTGTACATGCGTGTTACTAAAACTGGACTGCTGGCACATGGTAGGAGTATTCAATTGTATATTATCGGTACATGCGCTTAAAAAAATACACTCATACGTTTTGCACTTTATTAGAAAAAAACGGAATGTTATTTGAACTGGAACAATATTGTCCCCACCATCTTTGGTTTGTGGGTGGTGCTTGTTTTGAACTTATTTTTACGTTCATTCGTGTTTGCCGAGCCCCGGGCACAGTCACAAAAACTGGCAGCATGTCACTAAAACTGGATTGCTGGCACAGGGTAGAAGTATTTTGTTGCACATTCACAGTACATGCAGTAAAATTGAAGATATACACATAAGTTGTGCACCTTATTTGCAATGCAATCAGTCTCGCCTTTGAGAGCTTATATGTATTTAACTATGCAGAACATTAGCCTGGGTGTTGAAAAATCTCCTGTTCTTTAACGTTGAGGTAAAGTAAGCACCAAACTGCGTGATGCGCCAGGTATAGGAACACATGGAGAGACATATTGCCTTTCAGCTGGAAATAGTATAGTCCAAAGCTCTGTTTTTAATATAAAATCAGGGCTTGGGAGTCATATCACTGAAAATACAAGATTTGAAAAAAATATTGTCTACGGGTGCTCATGGAATACAATTTTTATGGACTGGAATCTAGGGAATGCTAAAGTGATTCTGGTATTTTACTGACCTCTGCTGCTCGTTTTCTATCGAAGGAAGTTAAATAGAGGCAGTTGCCTGAAAATTTTAAAAATAAAATCCCTCAGCAGAAAGCAATTCTGGTATTTTACTGACCTCTGCTGGTCGTTTTATATCAAGACAGTTGAATAGAGGCAGTTGAACACAAAACAAACAGCCTGATTCATGTACGGGCCGTTTTGCGAGGCTCAAATAGCGAATCATAAGGAATCGCTATTTGAGACTCGCAAAACGGTATTCATGTAGGAATCGCAATAGTAATTGCGATTCCCACTGATTCCTTATTTGCGATTAGCTAATTGCTAATCGCAAATAAGGAATAACTCCCCATATATTCCTATGGGCCAAAAGGCCCATAGGAATGCATGGGGAGTCATTCCTCATTTGCGATTAGCAATTAGCTAATCGCAAATGAGATTGCGAGTACAAGGGTGCCAGGGGTGTCCAAAGGACACCCTGTAGCACCCCTGCAATGGAAATTAAACCAGGTGTTGCACACACACATGTCCAAAGGACATGTGTGTGTGTAACGTGCAACTCAGAAAAATGCATTTAAATGCATTTTTCTGAGTTTTCGCAATTTACCGCGAGGTCTGACCTCGCGGTAAATTGCGCCTAGAAATAGCGAAATCGCAAATTGAAATAGGATGTTGAATAGCATTTAAGGAATCTCAAATAGAGATTCCTTAAATGTCATTTCCTCGCACATTTGCGACATCGCAATTAGCGATTTTTGCTTTTGGAATGGTGAATCCCAAAAGCAAAAATCGCACTCGCAAAGGGCCGGATTCTCAGAATCCGGCCCTTTGCGAGCCGATTTAGCCTTCATGAATAAGGCTGAAAGTCTCTAAGCGGAAGCAGACAAGTCCTAGGGCTGATCTCCAGAGCCCACAATGTACAAACACATATAAGGAAAATAATAAGTATATACTAAAGTATAAACAAGAGGTCTCAAATGCTCGACCTAAAAAACTGAATGTTATTTGAACCAGAACAATGTTGTCCCCACGATCTTTAGTTTGTGGGTGGTGCTTGTTTTTAACCTATTTTTACGTTCATTAGTGGTTGCTGGGCCCCGGGCACAGTCACAGTCACAAAACTAGCAGTGTGTCACTAAAACTGCACTGCTGGCACAGGGTAGAAGTATTTTGTTGTACCTTCACAGTAAATGCGTTAAAATTGAAAATATACTCATAAGTTGTGCCCCTTATTAAAAAAAGTCAATGTTATTTGAACCGGTACAGTGTAGAGCCCAGTAAACAAATTGTGTTTGAACAGTATATCTGGTTATTTTGCTATATAAATAACTTTTTAAAACCAAGTTATTAAATAAGTGAGTCAAACAGTGTATCTAATATCTATGCAAATATTTTATGTGGCGAGCATATGTATGCACCTCCCCGTACCTAAGATATATTTTATTCTAATGGGTTGCAGCCGCGCCTGAACATGGTTTGGATCACTGCCTTCTGTCCAGCACCTGCTAATGTTTTGCGATATATCAACAGAACAACATAATGGCGTGTCACTGAAACTTCCCAGGCAAAGGCCCATAAACTAGCAGGGTGTCACTAAAACTGGACTATTGGCACAGGGTATGAGTATTTCCGTGTACATTTACAGTATATGCATATAAAATAAAAATACCCTCATACGTTTTGCACTCTATAAAAAAACGAAATGTTATTTGAACCGGTACAGTGTATACACTCCAGTAAACAATTGTGTTTGTGTTTAAACGGTAGATTTAGGGCCAGATGTAGGTAAATCACATTTACCGATTTTGAAATACCGAATATTACCGAATTTTACCGATTCGGTATTTCAAAATCGGTAAATGGGATGTAGGTACCAACATCTGGATTTATTACCGATTCCTTAAAAATTTGGTATTTACTGATTCGGTAAATACCGAATCGGCATTTGCTATTGAATCCTATGGGCCTTGAAGCCCATAGGATTCAATTCAAATACCGATTCGGTATTTACCGAATCGGTAAATACCGAATTTGTCAAGGGTGCAGGGGGTGTCACTTTGACACCCTCTTGCATCCCCAAAACGGGCATGTGTGCAATGTGGCACACAGACATGCCCTAAGGGCACGTCTGTCTGTCACATGGCACATGTGTACATGCACAGATGTGCATGAATACAGGAATCGGTATTTTACCATGGATTTGTATTCCATGGTAAAATACCGATTCTGAAAGCCATGTGCCAATGGAAAATTGGCTACCCACATTTCAATCTTGCATTTTCAGTAAAATTACTGAATCGGTAAAATTACCGAATCGGTAAAATCGCCGATTCGGTATAATTACCGATTCAGTAAAATTACCGAAAATTCAACATTTAAGGGCGCCTACATGTCAATGGCCATTTACCGGTCGGTAACGGCCGAATTCGGCCGTTACCGATCGGTAAATGGCTATTTTCGGCCACCTACATCTGGCCCTTAGTTATTTTGAAGACTATTAACAGATTACATATGGGTGCAGTGCGTGCACAAGTTCAGGGAGGCCTTCTCGTTTATTGTTTAACAATAACACCTGCTTTTACAGTCTTGTAACTGTACACATATTTTATGTGTATTACCTCTCCGTAATAATATGCAAAAGGGGGGACAGTGGAGGACGATATTTACCGGGGTCCAATGTACGTGTCCAATGAGCAATATACAACAATTGTACAAGGTTCCCCTGAGGAGGAGGAGGGAGGACGGGGAAAAAATTTGAAAAACAGCCACTCTCAGGAGTGTGCAACAGGGAATTGAGTAAACGAAAAGGGTTTACTCAATTCCCTGTTGCACACTCCTGAGAGTGGCTGTTTTTCAAATTTTTTCCCCGTCCTCCCTCCTCCTCCTCAGGGGAACCTTGTACAATTGTTGTATATTACCTCTCCGTACCTGACATATACTACATTCTAATTCAGAGCTTTCCAAACTCTGTGGCGCGACACGGTACTGTGTCGCCTGCCATGTGTGGGTGTGTGGCGTGAAGACGACTAGATGCAGTGTATTCCTTTATTGAGTGGGGAGGACTGCGTATGTCAGTGACGCAGTACGCGGATGAAGGCGAGGGAGACCGTAAGGCGAGCATGTGCCCGCAGCCTCTTTTCCTTTGTAGCGCGTGTTGAATAGGCAGTTAGTCCACAGTGCCACCTCCGCTCCCCATTCCAGGCGATCAGTAGTTTTGACAGGAGTGGCAGCCCAGAGATGAAGAGTAACGGCGGGGGAGCACAGCCCGGAGTCCGTCCAGGGGAGCCGGGCTGCGCTGTTTGTTTGAGTCCCGGAGCACAGAGATGCCCCGACGCTCCCACCACCATGAGCTCCAGGCCGGCCTGACCGACCTGCTATAGGTGGGCTATAGACCGTGGAGGTGCTGCACCAGTGGCAGCTGGACCTGCACCATAGACAAAACCATGCCTGGCTAAACGGGTTGAATTTAGTATTTGCCACGGATCTGTAACAAGGCCCGCTGCATGTATAGCCTTGCTGATTGTGCAAAATGCAAGGGCGTGCAAAGGATGAAACAGGTTGAATTATGGGTTATTGAAATGTCATTTTAAATGCTTTTCTGTTCCTCTGCTGTCTCTTGCCCGTGGTTCCTTGTAATTCTGTTGTGTTTTGTTCTTTTAGCGGTGAACAGGACTGAAGGAGTGTTCAGGCCATTGGAAACTTTATGTGAGGGTTTTCAACCGGTACTCGGCAATCATAGACCAGAAACGAGTAAGAACTAAGAGTTGGTGTCGCTGCCTTGCAATGTTCTCACTGGCTATTTTTGAAAGAAATAGAGCCAAGTTCATTGGTCCATGCGTGTGAATCTATTGTGCATTTCTTCGTTTCTTAGGAGGACGATTGTATTTCTTTTTAGCCTATGGAATACCCCCCCCACCCTCCAACTATCTCTTTAATTGTTGCTGACAATTTATCCTAACAGTGATGGCGGGTCCTATTGAGCAACCTGGTTGCCAAAATTTGGGGAACCAGTTTACTCATCGTATTTAGCACATCCACGTCTCAATGATGTTCACATTATGATGTATTGTACCAAGTAAAGTGCTTTGAAGAGTGACACTCATTGAAATAGTGAACGCCTTCAAGGAAATCTGTCCATAAAGTACCAGGTTATAGATATATGGCTGAGATACCCGCCACCCCCTCTCAACACAATCCCCAAAGGAGGGAAACAGGAAACAGTTCTTGAAGTTTTTGGAAGAGGGAGGGAGTAACCCTCCCGGCCGTATTTATTAAAACAAAATTAAAACATTAAATCAACATTTTTATATTATGTACAATTTCATTACCACATTGCGATGTTTGGCTAACCTTAACAGATTCTCTAATACAGAGGTTCTCCTAGCCGAACTAACATCCTACACACATTTACTTGAAATTATGAAATTGTACATCCTAACGTTTAAGGGCCAACGGCAAGGTCGTAACCGGTGTCAAGATCCCTAACCAGAAATACCCCCCCCCACTTGTGAGGGGCGACAGCACTGAGGCGTACCTCAAGTGCAACTACCAATTTCCCTTTGACTTGACGGGGGCACCAATAAAACTCGACGCCACTTAAAGGTCGTTCGAGGACTCGTGTGAGGTATCTAGAAGGTAGCGTAGACCCCCCCCAAACCCCGCACAACTTACCACATCTGCCGTCGCAGACGTCACTGGCCCCGGGAAATTCCCCAGGAGGGGGCTGTAACCCCTCCTACACAGGAAGGGGCCTTGACCGCCTTTCCTTTTCTTTCGGCGACCCATCCTTAGAAGGGACCGCCTCCCCGTTGAGGGGCCAATGGCCACCTCTCCCGAGCGCTCCCATCCGTGTTGGGTGACGCCCACTCATAGGGATCTTCCAATTAGTGCTCACCGATCATGACCTTACCGCCCGACCAAAATAAATACGACAATGCTAACTAACCTATTAAACTAAAAATACATTGCTACTACGACCGTAATAAAAGCATGCTTATAAATGAACACTAAAGCCGAATTTCTTTAATCATAAAACATAAATGACATAGACCATTCTTTATTACACACTCAAAATCAACACGATAATACCACAACCTGTAAACGAAATTAGAGTTATCCATCAACTTTTATTCAAAACAACTGGCTGTCTTCAGGGGCTGGTGGGTGGGTCAAAATTGGCTCTTCGTTCCGTCTCGAGCTCACGTGCAGCGAGGAGGTGCAGCTTCAGAGCACAGGAACAAGAGGATGCCTTCTGGTCTTGCGTCCCCTTTTATCCGTCTTCAGGGCGGGCGTAAACCCGCCCCTGCCTGCCCCGAGGGCGTGGCCAGCCGCGTCAGTGTCTAGGCCAACCCACTCTAGGGCGGGAAAAAGCGCGCCCCGGCTACGCCGCTTCGGGCATACCAGCCGAGACACGCCTCCCGCCCAAGATGGCTTCCCGGGGGGATCGTGGTACTCTGCCATACGTGCGGGGGGACCGAGTGGTCGCCCCTTTCCATATGGCTGAGATACCCGCCACCCCCTCTCAACACAATCCCCAAAGGAGGGAAACAGGAAACAGTTCTTGAAGTTTTTGGAAGAGGGAGGGAGTAACCCTCCCGGCCGTATTTATTAAAACAAAATTAAAACATTAAATCAACATTTTTATATTATGTACAATTTCATTACCACATTGCGATGTTTGGCTAACCTTAACAGATTCTCTAATACAGAGGTTCTCCTAGCCGAACTAACATCCTACACACATTTACTTGAAATTATGAAATTGTACATCCTAACGTTTAAGGGCCAACGGCAAGGTCGTAACCGGTGTCAAGATCCCTAACCAGAAATACCCCCCCACTTGTGAGGGGCGACAGCACTGAGGCGTACCTCAAGTGCAACTACCAATTTCCCTTTGACTTGACGGGGGCACCAATAAAACTCGACGCCACTTAAAGGTCGTTCGAGGACTCGTGTGAGGTATCTAGAAGGTAGCGTAGACCCCCCCCCAAACCCCGCACAACTTACCACATCTGCCGTCGCAGACGTCACTGGCCCCGGGAAATTCCCCAGGAGGGGGCTGTAACCCCTCCTACACAGGAAGGGGCCTTGACCGCCTTTCCTTTTCTTTCGGCGACCCATCCTTAGAAGGGACCGCCTCCCCGTTGAGGGGCCAATGGCCACCTCTCCCGAGCGCTCCCATCCGTGTTGGGTGACGCCCACTCATAGGGATCTTCCAATTAGTGCTCACCGATCATGACCTTACCGCCACAGGCCGGATAGTTGACCGGCTATCCGGACCCCCCACAAAGCTCCTACCTAAAGGTCATGTTTTAACGTTTTTAACCATGCTAAGAAGTCTCCTATGAGTAACTCATTCCCCACCCGAGACAAATGCACACCATCCCCCAAATACATACTGTCATCATTAATACAGCCATGCGAAATAGAATGCAATGTCCTGGAACGGAACAACCTACTCACTTTGTTATTAAGCTTTCTCACAGAGTGATTCAAAGCAGGAACAGAAATAGCCCCTCGCCACACCTTTCGTGGAATCATATGGGACCACGCAATTGTGCACCCCGGAACTCTCCTCGCCAACCAACTTACAGTGGAAAGCATTGCCTCCAGGAGAAGTCGTCTACCGGTGGTGACCAAATCATTGCCCCCTAGATGCACTATGATTATAGACGGCGGTGACCTCGTCCGCCCTAACAAACCCTCGAAAAATGCTTGAAACTGGTCAATACAGAGCCCGCCTCTTCCGTAGAAGGACACCCTGTACCCGTATTCCCCAGCTACGTGAATCATGTCACCTGCTTTGAATACGTCCGCGGCACGCCTCACGTATGAGTGGCCCACGACCCACACCTCCTTCTTCACAGCCGGTGATGTCTGACCGCTGGCCCGGTGTTGGGTCGACTGCCTAGTCCGCCCCGCCTCGTAGGCTTGCGCAACTGAAAACCAAACAAAGACAAGAAGCGTGAGTACATCATTACAGCTTCACAACATGTGCAACCGCACATACCTCTTATAACACTTGGAGGACCAACGCCCCACTCGTTTCACTTGTTCAACATTAAGACCCCTAGCTGTAGCTTCCGTAGCAGCCCCTATCCGAAAGGAGTGGGTCCCAAACTCGCCCGGGTTCAAGCCCGCAGCGGCAATTGACATCGCAAGCACCCGCTGAAACTGAAATTTCGTCAGTGGGGTGGCGTCCGCGTGTCTCAACAAGGTCCCCCCCCATGATGCCACCCTTCGTGCTAGGTAGTTTTCTAAACACTTTACCGGACACATGGAGGACCCAGGAATCCTGCGTATGATTATGCAGTCACCCATCCCATCTTGATCGGTCTTGGACCTGACAAAGGAGACAGTCATTGTCTCTCCTCTGATCTGAACGTGTTCCTGGCACAAACCCCCTGTCACATCCCGTTTGTTCCTTGCCACCAGTTCGCTTACCCGCATCGCTCCATGAAATGCCAGCGTAAAAGCGGCTCGGAACAACACCGTCTCAAACTGAAATGAACATGTGGCAGGGAGTGTGGCCAACAACTGGGCCAACCTATCCAAACCTATCGGGCGCCTCTCATCTACTCTGCGACCCTCAAGGCGTTGCCACCCACGCAGCGCTTTCTGTACAACGAAAGACGCTGTCGGGTCCTGGATACCATGAGCCCTGGCAACAAAGGAAATGGCAGCACGATGCCTCTGGGCCGTAGCCACCGATTTCCCAGCCCTACGTAAGGACATCAGAAAATTCACTACCCATTCCTCGTGGCCCCAAAGCCCCTCTCCATCAGTCCCCAAAAAGGCTAAATAGGACCGAAACGCCCCTTCATATGCCTTCCTTGTCCTTGGTGCTAGGCTCTCTCCCACGAGGTGACGAAGTTCGGGGCACCGAGAGACCAGAGAGCTTCGGGAAAGGGTGCCGGCTCTGGGTCCGCTGTGGGAAGGAAACCCGAGAAAGCCTGCATATGAAAACGAGACAGTGCATCAGCCGCCTGATTCATTACCCCGGGACATGTTTTGCTCTGAATAGCACATTCAGTTGCATACACAGTAAAACAATTTCTTTGAGCAGTCTTAAAATCAGTTTACATCGTGCTGCCTGGCTATTGATGCACTCGACCACGGTCATATTGTCAGACCAAAATACCACAGAGTGATCTTTGAACCCTTCGGGCCAGGTTCTTAGGGCCACCAAAATGGGGAAAAGTTCCAAGAAAGCAATATTACTTGTCAGTCCATTGTCATGCCACCATGCCGGCCATCTTTGTGCCGACCATTTTGTGCCGAAGATGGCACCAAAACCTATACTACCTGCCGAATCTGTCCATAGCCCCAGCTCTTCAGAGGACACGGCCGGTTTGTTCCAGACGACTCGACCATTAAAATCCGCCAGAAATGCTAACCAAATGCGCATGTCCTGGCGGACCTCAGCCGATAGTCTCGTGCGATGATGACCCTCCTTTAGGCCGACCATAGCTTGGGCAATTGAACGGGAGAAGGGGCGGGCCATCGGTATAACCCTCAGGGCAAAATTCAACTGTCCCACCAACTGCTGTAATTGATGCAGCGTAACTTTAGATCCATTTATACACATTTGCAGGGCTGCCCTGAACTTCCCCACTTTGTCAGCTGGTAAACGAAAACAACCCTCACTGGAGTCTAATTCGATCCCCAGAAACTCGAGGCAAGTCGCAGGACCCACCGTCTTACCCGGTGCCAATGGCACACCAAACTGCTTCATTAATACACAAAATTCGGCCAAGGCCTGGCCACATTCGAGATCCCCGGCTGCCCCAAGGAACAGAAAGTCATCAAGGTAATGCATTACATGTTGGAAACCCGTCCTCTTTGTGAAGACCCATTGTAGAAAACTACTGAATTTCTCGAAATAGGCACAAGATATAGAGCACCCCATCGGCATACACCTATCCATGTAATAATGACCCTGAAACATGAAACCTAGGAGACGCTGGTCGTCTGGGTGTACCGGGAGCAATCGGAACGCTGACTCGATATCCGACTTCGCCATCAGCGCCCCGGGCCCCAGGCGATTCAAAATGGCTACGGCCTCATCGAAAGATGCGTACCGCACCGAACACACTTCTGGGTCTATTGCATCGTTTACAGAAAGACCACATGGAGCTGATAAATTATGAATCAGTCGGAACTCACCCGGGTCCTTCTTAGGGACCACCCCTAAAGGAGAACAAACAAAACTCTGCACCGGAGGTACACTAAACGGGCCGGCAACCCGACCTCGAGTAACCTCTTTCCGGATCTTATCCTGTACCACGGTCGTATGCTGCAGGACCGAAAGTTGATTTTTACACTTCTCCACACCCTGAAAGTCCCCTACTGGGATGCGGAAACCATACGAAAACCCGTTCCGCAGCACCCCAGCAGAAGTACGATCCGGGTATTCACTGAGCCAGGGAATCATCGCCAAGGTATCAATCGGGGTAGGTAAAGGCGCCCCTCGGACTATGTTAGACCTGTTTGGCGCCTCCTCTACCCCCGTTATCACCCGTTTTGGCTCTGCATGTGGACTCAGGATGGGACGATCCGCACCCACTACATTCATGTCTAAATTTATACGATCCCTGGGGCCTAGTACATTTACCTCTGTTGAAATTCCAGCAGAACCCCCTTTTCCCTGTATTGCTGGCAGGTCTCGAGTAATCGTCGGTACCCGTACCTGATCGAAAGGGCGTCCCCGCATATTGGCGGGAGGATTCGCCAACATTACCCCCTACCAATGGCATTTTCAACATACCTGTCTCCTTCATTTTATCCCATGTCAAAGAATCGTAACAATCCCAGGTTAAGCTTTTATTATGCTCTTTAGCCTTTCTGAAAAGATTATCGTAGCAGAACCAATGGTTACCCTGGTGTGACGTCGAGTACCCCATGATTCGCGACTGATAGGTCGGCAACTCGGAAAGTAACTCGGGCCTACGTTCCCCTAAGATCGACGTAAAAATCCCCCATGCTTTGCCCCAATTGCCAATATTCTCATTCACTTTAAAGGCGGCCATTTTTGCGCGCCAAACACTCGGATGCATGAGGTCTTTCTGGCCCTTAACATGCTCCACCTCATAATGATCAACAAGCAACGAGAAGATGTTCACATATTCCCCCGCCCAAATCTTCTCTTTAATTGCCAAAGGCACATGTTGACCCAACCTTTCTCTACGAGAGGGTGCTGACTCATCCCTCGCAATCGGCAATGGCCGCTTACCTGCACCGGACGCTGCCTCTGCGGTCGTAATCGTCCCTTGTGGCTTGTCAACTACTGCAGCCGGCGCGGACACCTTGGCTGCCTCCCGTTTCTCACGCAGTTGCTTCATCAGCGCCTGCGCGTCGACAGCCGTGGCGCCCTCACTACCTTCGCCCACCCACGCTGCAAGTTGTGCTGCCAGCTCGGGCGGCATATCTTCATTGGACACCGGGGTGACCACCACGGGAATCGGATTCCCCTCCACGGGTACTGGGGTTGGCGCTTCGAGCGGGGTACGGGGAACCGGGACGTCTCCCCCAGCTGGTCCCCTCCTTGGCCTCTTGGCTCTCCCTCCTGGGGCTGATCCAGCCGAAGGATGTTCCGGCCCACCTTCCCCCTCTCTCTCCGCCACCCGCTTCTTCAGCTCGGTCATCTCCTTCATGAGGACCCGAAGCATCTGTTCAGTCGTCATTCTCTTTCCGCCTTTCTTGGGCATTTCTCCGACAGAGTATCTATAAGACAAAAGAAAGATTACAACGCTCAAAATTGGCTCTTCGTTCCGTCTCGAGCTCACGTGCAGCGAGGAGGTGCAGCTTCAGAGCACAGGAACAAGAGGATGCCTTCTGGTCTTGCGTCCCCTTTTATCCGTCTTCAGGGCGGGCGTAAACCCGCCCCTGCCTGCCCCGAGGGCGTGGCCAGCCGCGTCAGTGTCTAGGCCAGCCCACTCTAGGGCGGGAAAAAGCGCGCCCCGGCTACGCCGCTTCGGGCATACCAGCCGAGACACGCCTCCCGCCCAAGATGGCTTCCCGGGGGGATCGTGGTACTCTGCCATACGTGCGGGGGGACCGAGTGGTCGCCCCTTTCCATTCTGTGTGTTATGTCTTGCACCCCATGAGCATGCTATCATCGAATTTCATTTGTGAACAGGATTTAAATGGCAGAAGGATCTCTGACACTGTCTTCATATAACATTTGAGATAGGGGCTAGTTTGCTTTTTATTTTGAGATTCTTTGTACATGTGCCGTTGAAATGCTTAGGTGCGCCTTCTTTTTCCAGTCCAGAGAAGCGGCCTCTGACATCTAAATGTAGATTCCTAAAGTTGATACAAGCAGTTTAGTTGCATCTTGTCTCCGTTCAAAAGAAGGAAGGAAAGAGTTTGTATGTGTTGTACATCAAATGCTCATGGAACCTGCATGGATTTCAAATAGGAAATGGCAAAAAGGTAGAGTTAGGATTTTAGCCTATCATTCACTGCAAGGTTTACTGATAGTGCCTAATTTACATCTTCCACATATCAAAATGCCACAAATACTCTTTGTTAGAACAGATTCAAAATTGCTTTATTAACCTTTCTGCTTTGTCAAATTTGCTTGAAAATGCACCATTTGCCCACTCTTTCTTCAAACTTTTCTCGGGGGGAGAACCCCCACAAACCCCGCGTAGGTGGTTCGGGCACGCTTGCTACGCTTGCTCACTACGCTTGCTCGCTACACTGCATTACCGTGTCGCTAAATTATGTATGTCGAAAAACTGTGTCACCAACATTAAAAGTTGGGAAAGCTGTGTTCTAATGGGTTGCACCCGCCCCTAACGCACATGGTTTGGAACACTGCCTTCTGCCCTCCACTTGCCAATGTTTCGTGATATATCGACGACATAATTTACTCAGCAGCCAAGAATTGAATCGAACAGCAGACACTAACTTGTACCACACAGGAATATTAATCCGTTGCTTGTGATTTATTTCTATTTCATATTTGAATTAAATTTGCTAACACGCGCAATGCCAGTGAAGTCTACTGCGGGCACTTACATTGGAAAAACAAGCATAGCCAATAGGTCTCGCCTTTGGGACATTATGTGTTTAGACAGAACTTTTGGCTATGTTGTAGAGCATTGCGGCTGCTGTGCATCATGTTGAAAAGTTATGATAAAAAGTGTTAAGCATTTTTGTTACCTTTATACAAACCAAGACGGCATTATATACAACTGAACAACCTGATTAAAAAAAGGTTTTAACATAAAAAATGTCTTCTAGTTGTTTTGTACTTGCACTGCTGGCAACTTCTTCCTGCCTATTTTTGTTATGGGCGAGCAGGACATAAGTAACGGGGGAGTGGAGGTTGGGAAACAGTAATTTAATTAGAACACAAGCAGTGGACGGACACTAGGGGAGAATCAACAGATACCAGATTTCAAGGGCAGACTGGCATGATGTTTAGGTGATGCTTAGGTGGTGCGCTGATGCAAAAAGGTGGTGGTGAGTGATGTTTGTGCTCAGGTGGTGCCACTATATGGTGTGGAATGGGAAGGTACGATGTGGATTGTGGAGTTGAAATATGTTGTTTGGTGTGTAATTATGTGGTGGTATTGGAAATTTGTGGAGTTGAATTGTGTGGCCTGGAACTGTGGTGTTGAGTGAAATTATGCTTAGGGAATTTGTGTCATGGTGTGGAGTGCATTTATGTTGATGGTGGTATGTGGCGTGTATTTATTTTGCATTGAGTACAGTGCAATTATGTGGTGTGTTATTATGTGGCACTGCGGGTTATTTGTGGAATGCATTTATGTTGCATTGAGTAGAGAGTTATTATGTGGCTTGTAGTTATGTGGTACTGAGTGGTATGATATGGAGTGTATTTATATTGCATTGAGTAGAGTGTAATTATGTTGCGTGTAATTATGTGGTACTGAGTTGTACGTGGATTGTATTTATGTTGCATTGAGTACAGTGTAATTATGTGGCATGTAACTATGTTGCAATAAGTGGTATTTTGTGGAGTGTATTTAGGTTGCATTGAGTAGAGTGTAATGTGGCACAGTGGTATTATGGCACAGTGGTATTTTGTGGAGTGTATTTATGTTGCATTGAATATAGTGTAAATATGTGATGTGTAATTATGTGGTTCTTGGTGATATTATGTTAAGTGTATTCATGTAGCATTGAGTATAGTGTAATTATGTGGCATGTAACTATGTTGCACTGAGTGGTACTTTGAGGAGTGTATTTATGTTGCATTGAGTAGAGTGTAATTATGTGGCGTGTAATTATGTGGCACGGAGTGGCATTATGTGGTGTGTATTTATGTTGCATTGAGTAGAGTGTGATTATGTGGCAATTTATTATGTGGTACCGAGTCGTATGTGGGGAGTTTATGTTGCATTGACTAGAGTGTAATTATGTTATGTTATGTTAGTATGAATTTGTAGAGTGCACGTTCACCCCAGGGTTTCTTGGCGCTGTGTGCCGCTGGGGAACCCGTCCTGGCTTTCCCTGTGAGATGGTCCCTATTGGGCATCCCCAAGGTGAAGCCAGGCATCCCCGGCAGCGAGGGGGCTGTTGTGGAGTTTAAGCAAGCTATTGCCCAAAGTTGCAGCGTGGGACCCATGGTTAGAGAGGCACCGAAGCGAGATTTATCGAGCCCGCTGACATTGGTTCCTTATCCTGCCGCGTCGGGAATTGAACCCTGGTCCCGGGCCGACCTCTGCTTCTGGGTCTGCCGCCTCTAACTGGTGAGCCACACTTCTCTCATGTGGCGTGTAACTATATCACACTGAGTAGTAATATGTGGAGTGTATTTATGTTGCATTGAGTAGAGTGTAAATATGTGGTGTGTAATTATGTGGCACTGAATGGTATTATGTGGAGTTTATATTGCATTGAATAGAGTGTAATTGTGGCGTGTGATTATGTGGTGCTGAGTGGTATTATGTGGAGTGTATTTATGTTGCATTGAGTAGAGTGTAATTATGTGGTGTGTAATTATGTGGCATTGAATGGTATTATGTGGAGTTTATTTATGTTGCTTTGAATAGAGTGTAATTGTGGCGTGTGATTATGTGGTGCTTAGTGGTATTATGGGGAGTGTATTTATGTTGCATTGAGTAGAGTGTAATTACGTGGTGTGTAATTATGTGGTACTGAGGGGTATTATGTGCTTATGACCTTATGATTTATGGCACCCCTTACAGCAAACAGAGACATTTTGGTCAGCAAGAGAAGGCAATAGACTAGAGGCCCATACCAGCTATACATGCTCATGAAAAGCGCTGGTGTAACATTCAAACCTATACACACGGGTACATCGGGGTATGTAACAGATTTGATAAAAATGCCCTGCCATCGGCTCCAAAATCTGATGCAGCAAGGACTCCTTTGTTATTAACGTGCAAAATTCAAGAATTTTGAAACTGTCCTCGCACAAACTGAAAGTCCCTTCCAAACCAATGAAGAACGGCGACAGGCATTCTCTCATTACGGAAAAAAACAGAAGCTATCTATTCTCTATGATCCTAAAACAAGACTTCTGCCGTTATGTTACAATCAAGGGCTTTATTTAGGATGGACCTCGTCTTTCATAACCTTGTTGTCAGCTGCAAACAAAGATGATGGAACATCGAGAAAGTTAGGTAGCTGTCTTGCCTTTGGAGCTATCGGGCGCACAGTGTATGGCTCACTACAGTGGGTACTAGTGACTGGGCAGGCTAGGGTGGGGACCCTCTCTACTAGGCTTACATAACGTCTACTGGCAGTGCTTTAAATGGAAAAAAATAAGTGCAGGTACTCATCAATTTAAGCAGTGAATGGAGGTGGGGCATTTGTGGGCGGGGCTAGAGGCGGAGCTTGGAGGCCAGCATTTAATGGGAGCCACATTTTCTTAGTGCCAATTGTGCTTGATAATACAGAAATATTTCTGCTATCTGTAGAGTATTTGGTTTTTCCTCCCATGTGCAAAAGGATAAATTTATTATTGTGGGAATGTCATACCAATGCAGATTGTCTCTGAGCCTAGGCACATATGAAACATAAAAGTGATTTGCCCAGAATCACAGGATGTTGAGCTGAAGCTGGGACTCAAACCTATTTCCATAGTTCCTTATTAGGCAGCTCTGACCCTAACATTACATCCTCACAATTTTCCTATCTGGGAAAGATGCCTCACAGTCAATGCAAACATAACCCCCCCCCCCCCCCCCCCACCTCCTCCCCCGCACCAAGGCCTGAAAGACACTGTAAACTTTGATTGCTTTAGGTTAATTAAAACCGTTACAAAGACACTGGAGCAAAGGTGAAAACAACAGGCACACAGTAGAGCCAATTCACTAATTCTCCCCCTTTCCCGGAAAACTATAGCTTCAGGGCGCTAGCCTGGACAAGCAGGGAAGAAAAGCAAAGAGACCCTTAGGCACCATCTCATCGCCCAATGCCTGCCTTCCCAAACTGATGCTGGGTAGTGTGTGAAATCTACCCCACCCTCACCCCTCTTCCCAGACTTGTGCTGAGAGGTGCATTCATCTTGGGTGTCACGCTGTAATTAGATTTGTGGGGTAGGGGATAGGCTCCGAGTCCTACACCTACAGTGTGATTGACTCGGCAGCGTCTGATTGGACCCTTAACTCTTATTCAGGGAGGGGCGATGGGCATCCACAGCCCTAAACGAGACCTTAATTGATGCAAATGAGCCGCTGCGGGAGGCTCAGCAGCGGCTCCATTCAGAGGTGTACACTGCCCCTCCCTCCATTCTGCCTTCTCTTTTTTCAGCAGCAGCTGAGCCGAGCACTTTCTGCGCAGCCGCACAGCCCCAATGCCATTGAGTCTCTTGCCTGACTTTCCCCTAAGAGTACCGGTACTGTCCTTGATCGAAGGAAAAGTGCCGGTACTCAAAGGGAGAAAAATAAAAAGTGCCGGTACTCCGTACCGGTGAGTACCGGCCCATTTAAAGCACTGTCTACTGGTAAAGCACACTTTCACTCAAAGGTCATCTTTTTCATCAGCTCGGAAGGATGAAAGGACAACAGAACCCACCAAAATTCGAGCATGGGACCATGAGGTCATCACAGAGTCATGGTTCACTAGTGTAAACACCAGACCCGGCTTCCAGCACACTCCTTTTACCCAGTACACTCCTTTTACCCAGCAGACTCCTTTTACCCAGCACACCCCTTCTTACTTTACTCCATCTCGACTTCTTGCTGGCTTTGACAAAGGAGTCATAAGGGAGCGCCACACAAGTAAATTTAAGGGAATGCCTGGTACTGGAGAGGAAGAAGCAGATGTAGTACATTTTCCATTAAACTATATTCATTCACTTTGTAAATAAACTCCACCAACCGCAACGATTAAACTGAGCTTAACTCAACTGGATTCATTGAAACTTTACCTGTGCCTTATCTTAAGTGACATCAGCCAAACACCAATAAGGCATGGGTCAGCCGAGTGGATGAAAAGGCTCAATAACGCTTTATTGGTACCTGCAAAACAAATGGTTATCTAATAATGATCATTAACTATAACCCACAGAATTAAAGACACAAATGGATAGGTATAAATGTGTCATGGAGTGGGCACTCATTATGCTTTAAAAACAAAGCCTGGTGCAAATTGGGCACCCACAAAATGACCTGACTGCTGGGTGGGGTAATTATCAGACGTGTAATTTCAGTACTATTCTGAGCTCTGACCTCAAAATTGGCGACAGCACGTGAATTGGTCATGTTCCTGCCTTACAGAAAGAATTTTGCAACCTATTCAGAATGTGCACCATCTCAGAATAGTTCCAAGCTGTCTACATCATTGCTATCCTCATAATTACAATGCACATCATGCCATATAACTCCAAAACAAAAATCCACTCCACACCACACAATTCCACGTCACACAATTCAACAACTAACAATTCCAATCCAAACCACATAATTCCATTACACACCACATACATACACTCCATAACACATATGTAGAACACATTGTCATTTACAGCCCCAATAGCTCTAACACAATCAAATACAAGACCTGTTGCATTTCTAATGCTTGTTAATTTTGGTAACAGTATCTGATGGCAAAGGGTTTTGGAGTATGCAAATGCACTCTGGACCATGTGTGAAGCAGTACTTTGAAAAAATGCAGAAAACAAGTTTATGGTTAACTAAATCAGTATATTCTTTCTATTTGATATTATTTACTTTATCCTAGAGCTTGGTAATGAAGTTAATATAAAAGAGCATTGCTAGATCATATCCAATTGTGAAAGGTTTTGTAACCAGCTCACTACCATAATTACATGTTTGTTTAAATATTATAGTTAACAGTATTTCTACCATGCTTACCATAAAAAATATGTGGATCAGACTTGCTTTGAAATATCATCAGGAAGTTGTATCGTCTAGTGTTTACTTTACCTCCAACTTTAATTCTGTGTTCTTTAATGTCTCATAGAAATAAAGTCCTTGGCAGCAGCTGGTCATGGCTAATACCTCTTGCAGTCGCACTGTCCACATTTGGGTCAGCAAACGGATCATTTTTCAGTGGGGGTCGTACATGCTATGTTGCTGCTAGAGAAGGACATATGGTAAGAGGAATGACTAACCCTCTGTGTACTGAGTTGTAACGCTGCAGACATGTTTTAATATATACAATAATGTTTACAGTGTGGATAAGCCTCTTTTGATTGTATTGTTAATGAGGGTTCATTGCACCTGCTTGAAATAACAATAACAATTGGGATTAAAACAGGAGATCTGAAATGGATCTCACCTAGGACCAGAAACTCTGCCTCACAAATCCTAAACAACCAGATAAAATTCCTGCTTCCCATAATTAATAAGAAATAATAATTCTTTGAGCTGTTACATATAGCCGCTCCTGAGCCCTGCCCTCAGGGGATAGTACCTCGACATTTGGCCCACTAACAGAGTACAAGAAGAGGGCATTAACTCCAGGCCAAACACTTGCGTACAGCAAACCTCTTTCTGTTCACATCACAAATAGTTGATACTTAGTGGGTGTAACCACAGCCACAATAGAAAGTGGGAGTAGACATTCTTGGGTGTAGCCTATTTCCACACTGCAAGTTAGAGATAGACACTCCTTGGTATGTCCCACAGAAAAATGACATGGTGAGTATAGACACTCCTGGGTATAACCTACTGCCACAGTGGAAGGTAGGGATAGGGGCTCTGGGGCATAATCTACAACCATTGTACATGATGCAGATAGGTACCCCTGAGTATTTCTTACATTCTCAGTAGAGGTTCAGGTTTGCCACCCTTCACGTTTGAACTGCAATACACAAATATTGGGGATAACAGTCTGCCTCCCTCAAGACACAGGGTGGGAATAGCTAACACATAACTTCTAGAGACCTCAAAAGATCCTTAGAACTAGGAAATCTGACACAGCATATTAAGACTCACACAGCCCAGTATAGAACCTCTGCAGATTTACAGGGAGGGATAGTTTCAACTTGGATTAGGGTTAAAGTCCACTGATAGATAAACCAGACAGAAAGCCATACTAGGTACAACTTACCTTTGGTTCCACAAGGAGAAGACAGTCATCAACAGGTCATAAGTATCACTACCCAGCCTCCAGCTGCTCACAGGTTAATCCCTGGAGCCTTAGGTATAGGAATTCTTGGGTTAGGTCTGATAAGCACCACCTAAGCAGGGATTTGAAAACCCATACATATAACCCATGCCACCATTCAAAATACAATTGCAACTAACAAACCCACTCACAGCAGAATCATGCAGCTGTCCTAAGAAAATCCCACCCACGGTAAACCTTTACCCAATCAGTGGAAACCTACAATGACACCCATTAGGGGAAGATTAAAGGAAGGCAAGAGTACATGATCACAAGGTTTCCTAGTCACACTTTCACACCGGCCTCCTCCATCAAATTAACACAAAATGCAGCAATACAGTGGAAACCCAGGCAATTCCATTTATGTTCATCTGGGCTGTACCCGCGGACCTTACCTAAAACCCCCAGAGTTCCCTAACATCAAGGAGCGAAAGCTTGGACTAGTGATTCCAGAGTTAGAACTTTCCAGATTAACAGAACAAGGAAAACACCAGATTGCTATAGAACTATAGATGACACGAGCTAGCTGTAACCAGAGTGAAGGAGAGGGAAAAGAAACAAGTCAGCGTACAGGGTGAACAGAGCTTGAACAAAGTAAGGGATGTACTGGTATATGGCAAGCAGTATGTAGGAAATCTTTTTTTGGATGGTCTGCCTGGACTCTTCGCCTCTTGTTGGACCCTATATATCTGGCTTTAGAACTTTGTGCATGTTACCCCTGCTAACTTCTAGTAAAGTGCCTTTGCCCCCCTTTTAACTTTGTTATATTGGCTTATTCTGTATTGATACAATTAACTTGTAAGTCCCTAGTATATGGTTTAGAAAGTGCACAGAGGGCCTAGAAGTAAAATGCCACTTGTGAACTGCAGTACCGGCTGTGCCATCTACTGTAGTGGCAATGCAAACACGGCTTCAGTCCAATGCTATGTAGCCTGACTTTTACAGTGTAAATCCGGCAGTCTGACCTGTCAAAATCTCCCCTTTTGGCCTGAAAAATGCCTCCTTTTAAATATTAGTAAATAACCCTATGTAAGCCTTGTAGCCCACAATGTAGGGTGAATGTGAGACTTGTAGAAAATTAATAAACCCCTAAAAGCTATGTTCAATATGCCATGCATAGCTGTCCTGTGTAGAAAACTAGAATACAGATTAAAATTCAAATACTTTATCTCAGTAATGGGACCAACTTGAGAAATAATTAAACAGCTATTTTTTATTAAACACTCAATTTAATTATGAAGTCAGATTTTTAAATAAATATTAAGGAAGTTACCCTTTACCTGTCTGAACTGCTGTAAGGCTAATTAGCATACATCTCTGCCAGGTTTAATCCTGTGCTCAGCCTTGACTAGATGTGAAATAGACTTGAAATGCTTCCCAGGAGCAAGCCATAGGCAGGCCTGGATCAGCAGAAAAGACTACTTTGAGCTCAACAGAATATCCAGGTGGGGGCTGTGGGCCTCATTTTGACAGCAGTGTTGAATCTTGGCCGGTCTGTTGAGCAACATGTAACAATTGGAACACACTGGAAGGGAGAGAACAGGCTGCCAAAACAATTCTTGTGGATCTCCTGTGTGGTTGCTGAAGAATCCTGCTTTTGTCATACCAGACGTCTGTCTCTGGGTATGTTGTGTGTATAGTGCCTGTTTCAAACTGGATTGTAGTGTTAGATGTTGAAGGGCAGTGGTACTGCTATAGTACACTCCATACTAAAACCCCGAGCTTCACAGCCCAAGTTTTGTGCAGCCGAAGGCCATCTTGAATTTGTTATGACACATGCATACTACTACATGGAAGTGTGTGTATCTCACACATTTTCATCCATCATACCACCGAGAGCCGGGCCCCATGACAATAACTGCACCTCAGCATGGAAATGTGTCCCACATAGAATCAAAACACAGACACCCTAGCAACCAAAACCCAAGAAAGGTACAGCACGGTATCCATGCGGGCAAGTCTTTCAGCACAAAGCACAGGGGTAGTAAGTGCTGTATAGATATTTGAATACAGAACATCACTTATTTCGTTTCTTCATTATAGTTTCTGATGTTTTTTACATTAATATCTTCAGTACCAATAATAAGTCTGCTACTCTACATCAACAAAGAAGTCATTACAAGTACATTTCAAAGCTAAGTTCCAGCTGTTCTGCAGATTATGATAATTCCACATATTCATATATCCTGGGTCTTTCCAATTCTCAAGCTGTGATCAGTGCAGCTGGCATCTACGGGGAAGAGGGTGGTTGCACACTTGTAAAATAATATAGTAAAATAAAAGTTGCCAAACTCTGCAACATCCTAGCTTCTGACCTCTTCTTTCGCTGACACAGGAACTGGATGCTGGAACTCCCTTGGCCAATCCTGGCGCTGCTCTCACCAGCATGATAGCAGATCTAGACTTGGTGGGCGGGGCCTCACTCGGTGCTCCACAGCTCTCTGTGTGCTTTGGCCTGCTCCAGTCCTCCTGTTTTAAGACAGCTGGGTTAGAGATGTTTAAAGTGCACGTGTGGCTGGCCATCGCACGACGTTCGGCCAAAAAGACATGCACCCTTTAAACAGTGCAATACCAGCTCACCCTCATCCCTGCTGCCGTCACTTAGCAGCGGCCGACCCCGTCTTGACACTGGGCTCGGGAATGGATGAAAAATAAAATAACATTATTTATGTATTTATTTATTATTTTATTTTTCATCTCTAGGACTTTGGGGGAATTTTAAGTGGGGCGATGCTCTTCTGCTCAAACAGAGGAGCCGCCCCTGGCTGTGAGTATTCCTGACAGCCAGTGTACATCATAGGGTATGTCTCTCCTGATTCTCATGTATTCAGAGCCAGAAAGAAATCTACAATTCAGACTCCCACTAGTAATAAGGAGAGCAGTAAAACTGATGCACTGGGAAGTGGGGCTGTGGAGGCAGCTACTCAGCCAAATATTGCTAATTCACTTGGAGAAGATGGAGGAGTTGGTGAATTTTCTACATGAAGCCAACAGAAAAAGGATCCAAGAACTAGACGTAAAGAGGAAAGTCAGCTCAAATGCAAACATTATGCGTGCCATGAATACCAGTGACACTGCCACCAACATCCAGAATCACTACCAGCATTCTGCTGAGAAGCCACACATGGCTCAGAGTTTCTGGTTTTAAAGCGGAGGGCCAGCAGCACCCCATGAGCGTCCGATTTGACAGAGATCATTTGTTCGTCCCTTAGGTCGACACTGTGTTCTAGAAAATGACAAAGGACACAGAGACTGCCAAGGCCATGGGTACACTGCAGACCAAAACACCTAGGTATGCCTTCCCCAAACAGCATGCGAAAGAAAGCCCAGTCCCTTGTTAAAGTGTGGATCTCGCCATCAACTGCCCTTTTTGGACATTTAGGGGCCCAAGTCCTTCAGCAGAGGTGGCTTCTTTGGCAATGGCAGAGGTAAGGGTATAGGTGTCATGTCTTTTAGGCTAGTCCTGTAATGTATGCCCCTTTTTACATACATTTTCCCATCCACACAACAATAACGGTTCTAAACAGGTGACCTTTTACCTAGTAGCTTGCTCTTCGACACTAGGCTCTCATCATAATCCCTGTACCTGACGTATCTCAAAAAGAGGAGAGCGGCCCCACTAGTCCAAGAGACAGAGTACCTTATACAATTAATGCATCATAAAACAAATTCTCTTGGATAAATCTACTCATTCAAAACATCTCACACTGTGCTGTTTACACATTCACACACTTCCTACTAACACTCTGAGATTGGACCCAAAAGTCAATTATAAAAATCTGTTTAATAATACAGTCAATGACAAGACAGTTATACAATTATATAAAATACACATCATTGAAAAATATTCTAAAAACAATCTCAATTTATCTTAGAATTTATCACAAAGGCGTAAAAAAGAGAGACAGCATTCATGATATAAACATTTGTCATTACAGTTGTGTTAATTCAAATGAATCAATGACACAAAAGCATGTAACCTTTATAATACTTCATAGCTCCTCAAATTACAATGTAAAACAGGGGTAGAGGTGACGCTTTTCGGTGGAAGAAATATTGTAGAACCACCTTCCTCAGGACAACAGTACTACTAATATCCCTCTAAACGATAAAACAATAAGCGCCTGCATAAAAACAGAATATGTATCAAAATATAATCTGATTGATTATACAATGAAAAACATTCATCTTAATGAATTCAATTTGTATCTTGATACATAAATCATACTAAAAACTAAAATTATTACCAAGAAGGCTTATCAATCTTCTTATAATTGTCCAAAGGGCCCATAACTATGATTCAAACCAACTGTCCCTCTCAACCACTCAGTCACACTTCAAAAACTTTTTTCAATCATACCTGAATCCACTCATTTGTTAATATGTAAGTAAGGTACGCTGATAACTCAAACCTGGGGAATTCAATAAAAAAGCCCTCACCGAGTGTACCTCCCTCATTCCATATCACATACTAGACGATAATACTAGTCAGGTATCATACCTTATTATTCTGATCCTCCAATGGGGATTCGAGGCATCATTTAAATCCTACTTTGATTCACTTAGTGTTTATATAATTATTGCCAGGGCATAATTGCCCTCCTACGTTGTACTTTGGGTAAAAGAAACCCAGAGTAAATATTCATCAAAAAGGGGCATAAAGATGATAATGATAAGGTCCTTTGTAAGAAAATTCGTTTTTTGTTAAACTCACCTTAAGCGTTTTGTTCCAGTTTATGTTCCACCTCTAATTAACATATTATATATTAGGTTTGGGATAATACCATAAACCTAAAAGACACAAAATTCATGTCCACATTTAAAAATTATAAAAATTAATGTAATCAATAATCCACTTTTCCCTCCATGATATCGGTAACACATACCTATGTCATAAAGTCATACTCCCACTCCTAGGACGTGGTAGTGGGGACTAAAAAGCCATCACAGTGCTAGTTGACAGCATCCTTCACATTCCACAATAGCGTGGTCATATGACGGGCACGCAGGAAGGCACTAGCTCTTAAGTCCGGGCACACACACACAGCCGCACCCGAGCACTTCACAGGTCTTTTAAAGACCATTTCTTTGTTAATGAGGCTTTGTTTACCTCTTAGCGCCCCTGCAGCCCCACTCTGACTATCACTGGAATGCCGGGCCCCCACAGAGCAGCAGAGTCTCGGCGAAAAAGTGTTCGCAGACACTCCCTCTTTTTTTTTGTTTAAAACACTGGTAAATTGTCTGCAAGGTCCGCGGGCCGCCAGGGAAGGCTTGCCGGGCCGCTGCCGGCCCGCGGGCCATACTATGAGTACCCGTGGTCTACAGGAACACGTAATGCGAACTTAAAATGTTACACTGTAACCATCTGTTCGTGGGCTGCCATTCTGTAGATTCCCAAGCACACTCCCTCCTCCCCTGAAGGGTACGATGATCCAACATGTTTTGCATGTAATTTCCTTTCACTGTGCACAGGACATATATCCTTAGTTCAATATATTCCTCTGACATTTCTCACCTGCTGGGGGAAAAAACTATCTGAGGTGGAGACTTTGTTCTGGTGCATTGTGGGCTAAAGAAGAATTCACAAGGTATCTTGTGGTTCGAAACCTTTTCAAAGAACAACAGTTTATAAACTTCCAATGCCCAACACTAGATGGCAGGAATATGCAGAACATGTAAATCTACAGCATTACAAGCCACAAACAGATGGTTACAGATTAGCAGTTTTTGATTATGAAGGAGTGGGCTGACACAGAGTGCACAGACAGTGTGTACTTGTGTGGTGCTTGTGGCGCTAGAACTAATCAGTTACAGTGTTTGCCATCCTCTGTTTCTTTCTCATTTGGGTAGTCATGGTGGCCAGGACACAGTAATTATCCAGATCAGACTTGAGGGAAGTGGAAAGTGTGGAAGATCCAGTTGGTGTGGAAGCTCAACCTCTGTTTGCTAATTTTTCAATTCTCCCTGCCCCAGACACTCTAGTAGCTGCTTCACAATCCCAGCTGTCCAGAATCATTGGCCTGATGAACATTGTTTTCATATTTTCAGACTGTGCATATGCATCTGGTCCTGGTAGTGGTCAGGATCTTTCTAAGAAGAATGTTTTGGGCTGACAACTATATTGTGTCAGAAACACTCATTACAGCATGAATGTTGGATGACATGAAGGACAACATAGACTTCTGAAAGTTTTCACTGTGTCCCAATTAATATTAACTGTTTGTTATTAATCTGCATTCGATTTCAGCCAGATGTCTTGTCGATGGCTCACGTTCACCGCCTCACACCTTCTCCAGCTTTGATTTTTACAGCGGCAGTATCCATAATCATGATAATACCCGGAAACTTCAGCAGCATAGTAAACTTTTTTAGGTATGTTAAATGTTTTCTTTCTTCTCAGTCTTTCTCAAGCTGTACAATCCAGTTGATGAGATTTAAAGAATGCAGTGCAATGCAAAGAAAAAGTGTTCAGTTATAAATTGAAAACATTTAGATATTTCATTTTGTTTTAGCTTAATTTGTAAATTCTCAAAGTTTAATCATTTCCATTTTTAGTGTGTAAATATGACAAACAATAGAAGCATGTATAACACAACAATTTGAATTGAAGCTAGGAAGTTCGTTATTTTATGTGGCTATGATGCTTTGTATTGTATCTCATTCTTCTCTCTGGTATGTTAATTTTAACTGGGACACTGATTTAGTTTGCCAAACAGTAATGAGAAAGAAAAAGGAATGAAACCCAAGAATCTGAATATTAAGGAAGTAGATGGCCTATTAAGAGGCAAAATATACCTGAGAGTTACAGATGCTAAATTTAAGGAAACATACTTAGAGGCCGTGTTTATGAGGAGGTTAGCCGACCAAGTAAACAATGCTGCAATCTCTACGAATAGAAGTGGTGTTGGTGTTCTTTTGCCCGTGCACCAGCCCAATGTTAATCATCTTCGTCGTTTCACGCTTCAAGGTGGATACATTGCCTATCAGAGGAAGGTACTTTGCTGGGATTCTTCTGTTCTGGCATTATATGTCCCAATCATTGGCAATCCTTATTTTCTGTTGGCACATTGGATACTTCCTCTTTCTACAGGGCTCCAGATTTGTTCATTGGCAGAGTCTAAAATGTGATTTATTTATTTGAACGTTGACAAACAGCTGTAGGAGGAGATGGTCCAGGACAGCAACAGAAGCTCTGCAAGATGTTATGAATAATGCAACGATCTGGCATCATCGTCATTGATAGAGCGCGGGTCACCCAGCTAGGAACTTATTACTAATACTCACCTGGGCCCAATAATTTTATACACCTCATACACCTTAACATCACTTGCCTTTGGTCACTCACGCACTACTATCCGTATGACTTGAGATTCTATACTACTAATTCCTATATCTGTTAACCTAGCAATGTAGATACTAGGAATCAAAACACATGGGATCAGGGAGTTGAGTTACAAGCTAGGTACTCAAGAACATTTATAACATTTGTAAAATGAAATAACCACAGACTCTGGGTAGGTTCAAAACTTTATCTAATCATCTTCATCATCATATGTCATGAGCATAAGGTTAAAACAAATCAAACTATCTATAATCAAAATCATAAGCAACGTATAGCTATGCAAGAGATAGAGAATGCTAAGCATTTAATAACTTAGAATAAAGGGAAGAAAAAAACAAGGAACATGCTATATTTAGATAACAAACTTTCACAACATTGATTAAAGGAGGATAAAGAAAGGGAACATACTATTAAATTCAGCTTAACTCCTAAAGGGAGGGTAAGAAAAAGGAACATATGCTAAATAAGGAAAACGATTTAGTATTGACTAAAGGTGGGTTGAAAAGTGGAACATACTATGGTCAGTAATACATGAAATCTCATTTACCAAGGAATGGGGAAAAAAGTGGAACATATGCAATCCAAACTTAGCAATTTCAGGGAGGGTAAAAGAGAAGGATGCAATTTAGAAAGACAATTTACCCACACAGATTTTATATTTACCTAGGATAGAGTGAAGACCAACCCTGGCCACGGGTCAGTTGGAAAAGACAGGAAGAACCCTCAAGGACATAGGATGCCAGTAGGCGAGCAGGTACAGCTCATAGACAGTCAGGACAGGATAACCCCAGAATTTGGATCAGGACCGGTTCACCAAAGGTTAAGAACAACACCTGCAGCTTTGGTTGCAACGCCTGCGCTACTCCCTCTCTGCAAGGAATCTGCCAATAACCCCGCTTGGGTTCTCGAACCGCCCAGCAAAGTGCTTCACCAGCACTTTCAATTGCCAAAACCCTGAATGGGTTTCTTGAACCTCCCAACAGAGTGCTCCGCAGCTCTCTGTATCAGTCACCTATAGAGTGCGTTGGGTCAGTGACAGGTCAGGTATTCGGACAAGTCGGACAATTTCTCTAGCTAAACCTATGCTAGGTATACTGTTTTTCGGGTCAGTGGACCACCCCCCAATGTTGCAAGCGTAAGGATCCCCAATTTTGATTGGACAAAGGAGGAAGACAGGTCATCACACCACCTAATTTCTAGACATTTCTCAGTCTTAATATTCAATTTCTGTACCCGCCCCTTAAATTCCAGGTTCTCATGACATATTCTTTCGTATAACAATAAATGTTCTATTTACAAATACATTGTATTTATTTAGAGTTCGTGAGGGGAGGTTCCCAGGAGCATCTTCTCAGTTAATCAGCTCCTTGGCAGCTTTTCAAAGGTCATCTGCTCTGGATACTCGCAGATCTCGCGCAGACACAGTTTCATTCAAAATGGAGCACTGCATTACAGAAAAGGCCAAGTTTTCGAAGTGTACATGAAATGGAAAAGAAACAGTTTTAAAACATAGAATAAATGGTTTCACTGTATACCCTGAATTTCTATACTTCACCCATTACTTTATAATAACTATAGCATTATTGTTTATGCAGAACGAACAGCTTAGCAAAAGCAGCAAGCAAGCTTTGAGCATGTGAGAACACAGAGCAGCCATCTTAGTTTCATTGCGCATGTGCAACTGTTTTCCCACCAAGACATTGAATACGTCATGTCACATGGTTATGACCGACGCATGCGCAGTCTAAATTCCTGTGTAGCAGCGGCCATTTTAGTATGCAAGCGTATTAAGGTTAATAAACACATAAGCAAGCTTCACTTGGCCGCCCCATATAATGAAAAAATGTGCAAATTAGTAAAACGAACATGTTGGTTATTTTATTAACGTTATTTGAGGTTCATGAGTACAAGCAAGTCGCTTAACGTGCGAATCCTTACTCCATCATCATCATCATCATTGTAATAATAGGCGTTATGTGTTTGTTTCCAAACCACGCAAATGGTTTTCTAGGTTAGACTCATGGTTCCCTCCTTGTGTTTATGTGCTTGTTTATTAATTTGCTCTCCCACGGAGCCTGAACACTTTCCTAGATGGTGACTGAATTTAATTGCACCTAGGTAGCCAGACTTCACAGGATAAGCAGAAGGCTTGAATAGTGCACTATTCGGATTTGAATAAAAAATATAGAAATGCTGGTACAAACTTACTGGGATGCCCTGGAGAGATTATTGACATGGTTATGATCAAACAGAGACACTTTTTAAGAACGGTGCAAACTCTTATGCCAGAGATCCAAATGTTGTGGTCCTCACACCTAAAGGTTTATATGCTATTAGGCGATTTAACTAGAGATTCTGGCAGAAGCTAAGCTGTCTGAAGAAGATAAATATTTTTTCTGTACCAACATCCTTCTTTAAGTAGGGTAACAAGGCCTCAAGAGTTAATTCTGGCCTTGTTGAGGTGTCAACAAAGAGCTAGTGCAATCAGTTTCTTTGATGAATCTAACTAGGTGCCCATTCCGACCATGTAGGCATTAAGAGATCTGTCTACTTTTTCAAGATCTATACTCGCTCCACCCGCTTTCCACCACTTGCAATTTGAAACATGGCTGCCTCTTTAGCATACCCCATTTTGATCAAGGCATCTGTGGTACAATGAACAAATTGATTACAATAATGAAATCCTGTCAAAGACAGCTAATGCCAGTGAAATTAAAGTTGATATCCCATATTGAATGCGCATAGAACTATGGGGCATATTATCAAGGGGTTTATCTCTGCTTTTTTGGCTTTAAAAGCCAAGAAAGCGGAGATAAAATTATCTCCCTATTACCAAGCTGTCGCTAACACCAGTTAGTGACAGCTAATAGGAGATAGCGACCATCTTGGGCCCCGCTTTGCATGTCAGTGATATTTATCACTAATGACATGCAAAGTGGGCGTGCCAAAATGTTAGCGACTGGAAACAGTCCCTAACATCGCTATCTCCTATTACCAACTTTTGGAGATATTCGCGCTAAGCACGAATATCTCCAAAAGCTAACACCTGCCCTGAGCAGTTCTTAGCCATGTTATCCAATGGGAGGTGGATAACATGGCTAAGAGCATTTGCTCGAAAATGCATGAATATCGCTGACTTTTCAGCGATATTCATGCATTGCGGCCGTTTTTTATCGCATTTGCGATAAACCTTGCTAATAGCAAGGTTTATCTGCGATAAAAATCGCCGATTTGCGGCGATAAATTTTGTCTCTAAACAAGTTAGAGACAAAAATTATCGCTAGTTGTTGGTAATATGCCCCTATTTCACCAACTCCTACAAATGTTACCAAAACCTTAACTGTTAGGAGAGAGCCTAGTCCCGGTATCTCGCCTAACAGTTTTCTATGACACTATGATTCTACTGTTTCCTGGAATAGAATCCAAGCGACCTTTGTCTTGAATAGACCCTTTCTCACCACAACTCGACCCTATTTTGTTAATGTCCAGCAACCAGATACAACCTGATTCATCTAAAGCTAGCGCATGGAGATGAAGCTAGATTTGTATCTAGCAGGATCTTTTTCATCAATAATGTAAGATGATTCTTTCATGTTATGGTGGCACCTAAGCAAAAAGAATTATATTACGTTGCTTTAACTGAGCGTTTAAAAACACAGTTTGCCTTTTCTAAATGCTATGTGTCACAGATGTTACTGTGTGAGGCTCTCACTCAGCACCAATAAGGCGTTTGATTGGTTTGGCAGGGGTTTGCTTCCTTCCCAGTGTAAGAATTGGCTTTTGTAGTTTGGTTTGCCCTGTTTCCATCATGCACTGGGACAGGAACAGACTAATTTGCATACAGCCAGGTTCTGAAACTGGGATGGTGCAGTGAGCTAAAAAACGGTGTTGGATCTAGCCCTGATCTCTTGACTGGGTGAGAGCTTTCTGCTTAATTCAGAGACTCTGTCCCTTACCACCCCTTGTTGTAAAAATTTTTGTCCACCCTAAGCGTGGAAGGGTATTCTCAGATGTGAGACCCTTGCTCATTGCACCATCAGGATTCAAGCAAACCGGGCCGAAGACGGCTGTAATGCCAGAAACCGGTCCCCGGGAGCTTGTTTCCTTCCCAGTGTAAGAATTGGCTTTTGTAGTTTGGTTTGCCCTGTTCCCATCATGCACTGGGACAGGAACAGACTAATTTGCATACAGCCAGGTTCTGAAACTGGGATGGTGCAGTGAGCTAAAAAACGGTGTTGGATCTAGCCCTGATCTCTTGACTGGGTGAGAGCTTTCTGCTTAATTCAGAGACTCTGTCCCTCACCACCCCTTGTTGTAAATAACAGTTTTCTATGACACTATGATTCTACGGTTTTATTGAAACCCCCCTAAATGCATTTAGAATTTCTGAACCATTTTGCTAAAAGGTGCGAATGCTGCACATGGCCCTGATAGCTTCTATGCTGACCAGTTTCATGTCTTTTGCCGGGTGTGGAAGCAGGCTGCTCTCTATGCCTCCTGTTGTGGGGGCTGATCATGAATCCACTGCAACTATGATGAGGCAGGTTTGACAGTCATCCAAATTCAGGCAAAGGGCTTTACTCACAATGAAGACAATGGTCTGTTTTATTTTTTCTGAACCGCCATACCACAAAACAAGGAGTGTATGCAATATTGGAGGAATACGACTGTATATCTTGAGAGAAGGTAAAATGAATAAGTTGGAGCTACCGCCTTTGGTGCCTTATCTGTGTTGCCCCTCCTGAAAGCCTGTCTCTTAGAATGCATCAATGAAAAGTACAATATTTGGGTATTGTAGAGAGCCACCTGGGCTCTCTCATACATTTTTGCCACTGCATCACTCCTCAAGGCAAGCTCGCCCGAGGATATAAATAAAAGGGGAAAGACCGCTCAGGGTCTTTCTACCACACGCCTTAACACTGTGTGCTATTCCTTTCAATGGTAGGGCTCAGGGCAGGCCTCATTCCCAGGGTGGTCACTCTCTACACTGGCGACGAGGCCGGTGCTGGACCCGTGCCACGCCGAATCACCTTTTCCGGTCGGTGCAGTTGCTCCCCGCGCTGTCCAGGTAGCGCCTCCTTGACTGCCTCCACCCTGCCATTGCCGCGTCCACTGTGGCCCTCCGTCTTAAACACAGACCGGGACACGAAGCGCCCCTGCTGAGGCTACCTGAGTGCTACATCGCCGCGGGCGGAAGGAAGCTGCGCTACGGCCCTCAAGTGGCGTTGTGACCCAGGGATCGCAGGCCCTGCCTGGTTTCTCCGCACATGCATGCTGGCTGGAAGAGGCCTATAGCGTGTGGTGCAGGAGCTCCTGAATCCAGAGGAGAAGTCAAGAGGAGAGCGCGCTGGGTGCCACGTAGCTCCAAATCTAATGCAATTAGAGAAACAAAACCAAAAGGGGGAGAAGACAACCAAACTGCTGAGAGAGTCACCCCAGAGACAGCGAGGCTCAGAAGGGTGTCTGCCACACACCACGTTGCACTGATTGCACGGGACAAACAAGGGCGATCCCTCAAGAAGCAGACCAACCAATAACGCACCTAGACAGGTCAAGCGAACGCAAGACAAGCCACCATGAGCACACCACCCCAAGCAGGCACAGCTGGCCCTCAAGCAGGCACCACACAGTGACCCCCAATCCCTCCGCTCAGCAAACTTGCCGACCACGCGACGGCATCCCCACGTTGGAAGACCTGGATAGGGTGCCTCAACCACTGCTTCAGGGACACAAGAGAGACAGACGGGCAGTTAAGAGATCACTACTAATATACTAGGGGGTGGAGAACTCTATGACCTCTTTAAAACACTCCCAAACACCAGGGACAAGAATGACTACGAGGCTGCTGTGGCAGCATTGGACCTACACTTTGACCCCCAGCTCAACCCAGACTCTCTGCGTTTCAAGTTACAGCAGTCCAAGCAGTCTGAAACTGACCAGTGGATGTTTTCTTTGCCCGAATGAGACGGCTAGCAAGCACATGCATGTTTGCGGATCAAAGAGAGGAGATAAGAGCCCAGATCATCCAAGGGTGCCGGTCAGTGCTACTCAGGCGGCTAATCCTTCACCAACCCGGAATATCACGGGACGACATCCTCCTACTGGCCAGGTCACATGAGCTATCAAACTCCCAAGTGGACGAAATGGAAGCTGCCCTCAACAGGAGTGCCGCCGCGTCATACCCTCTCCTGCCTGTCCAGGTAAAGGAAGAGAGAGTCGAGGCCATTCAAAGGCAGCCCAAACCCTACCTGCACTAGTGCGAAAGAACAGACGGGCAGGCCTTGTGGGAACTGCAGAGCAGAACACCAGCCTTTCTTTGCTTCACCAAAGGGAAGGTCTGCTCCCATTTTGGAAAGCAAACCATTTTGCGAGGGTGCGTAGGAGCGGAAAATCCCAGTCAGACTTTACTAAGCCACATGGTCTAACACCTAACATCTGTCTACTGTCGATCGACGACCACGCCACCCAGGAGGAGAGCACGCTAAAAGGACCTGGTTTTGACATAGAGGGTGAGGATGATGACGTGTTTGTCATATCCTTTGCAGACCATGCTGTTAGAAATGGGTATTTCTGGTTGGCTAAGGCCTGCGCCAAAGGCAGGCAGAAACCACCATTTTAAGTCAGGGCAAGGAAGTCACCCGCCAAGATAACCTCTGCTCACCCTCTTGGTAGGTTGGCACAAGCAGTCAGGCTTATCTCAGAGGTGATGTGTAAAGCATTTGCGCATGCACCCACCAGCAACAACATCCCAGGCCCCCCACAAAAGGAACTCCACTCAAGGTATATGTAAAAATAGCCTTTGTATTACAAAACACATTAGATAGTAAACACACACTTTACAGTGTGCCAGAATTTACAGGGGATTATATGCATGAGACAGGGCCACCTGGACCACTGTCAGGAATAAGCACTTTTAGAACTGGCTTTTGGTAGAATTAGCACTTTATAGAAGTAACAATTTTAGAACATATAATAACTGGCAGCGGATACGGACCGTACCTTCCGTTCTAGTTGCACGGGATAATACGAGTGATCTCCTCAGTAGGCCTGAGCGGACGGCCGGCGTGCTACAAGCGTTTGGCTGGGGCGACCTAGGGTGCGGGTGGCCCAGCGAAGTGGACACGGCTCAGAGGAGAGCGGCGTGGCTCGAGGCATGAGGGCAGCCCAGGCACGAGCTGCCGAGGTGCAGGATGCAGGCGGCCCAGGCGGAGCAGAGCACAGCTTCACAAGGAGCGGTGCGGCTCTACGCGGGGGCGGCCAGGCATGAGCTGCAGGGGAGTGAGCGAGGCACACTTCAGGCGAGGCCCCAGCGGCCCTAGGAGATCAGACAAGTCCCAGAAATTTGCCAGGGAAAGCACAATAGAGTCTACTGGTCCTGGGACTCTGGTCAGGGGGCAAGCTCAGTATCAAGCCCTTGGGGATAGTTTTAAGCAGAAAATAGTAAATGTAGCACACAACCAGTAACCACTAGTAAAAGGTAAGTGCCCCCTACGCAACCCTAACTGCCTTAGGAAAATATCACGCAGGGAACCATGACCTCACTAGCATAACTATACTAGGAAACACAACCACCTAAGCATAAAAATACAATTAGGGGTATAGGCCAGAAGCTTTACACATGATGCATAAAAACACATTCAGAGGCGTAGGGGAGACACATGATTCATAAACACATTCAGCGGTGTATAAGACACATGACGCATAAACACATTCAGCGGTGTAGGGAAGACACATGATGCAGAAACACATTCAGCGGTGTATAAGACACATGACTCATAAACACATTCAGCGGTGTAGGGAAGCAGCTTTGGACATGATCCATAAGAACACATTCAGAGGTACCAGAACACAGGGTGCGCAACCCTGTACATGATGCATAAAAATACATTCAGAGGTACCAGAATACAGGGTGTGCAAAACATACTACACACAGAACATTTCCTAAAACCCACAGCATTAGCGCATGAATAATGATATCACAGAAATCACATTTAGCGCAGCAATCACATGTAGCACATAACTCACATCAAAATCCAGGTCGCACCACTTCGCCAATACCTAAACGTAGCAGCTGCCCACTACTTGCTGGGCAGCTGAGGGCACGGATAGAACAGGGCCTAAACGCTGCAGCTGGCACTAAGTGCTGCACAGCGGGGGAAGTCCAAGGTAGGGGGAAGGAGTGCGACTCCTGAGTCCAAAAGAACATGTCCCCTAGGAATAAAAGCCTAAACAGTGCAGCTCCCCACTACTTGCTAGGCAGCTGGGAAGCAAATTGCGCCAGGGGCTCTCACTAGCCCCTCAGGAACCAAAACTACGCAAACTGCTGGAGCCCTCTGGGCTCGGGAGATAGGCAGGTGTCAGGGAGCACTCTGGCTCCTGAAATAAGGTTGCGCCCAATAAGGGGAAGAACTGGCCCCCTAAGCACTGAGGAGCGGGCTGCGCTTTTAAATAAATAGGCACATGGTGGGCCACACGGGGTTCTTACAATATATGGCCCCAGAGTAAATATGCTCCACGCTCCTCACTGAGGCTTTTCAAGAACCAATGGCCCAAGGCAGAAGACTGGACACTGAGGCCATAACGTGGGAGCGGCCCGCTGTGCGAACGGGGCCGCTCTGACCGGGTGCCTCTGCCCCCCCTCTCTCCAGCCGTCTTGTACTCACCGGCTCTCTGGGCGGGGGCCTTGGGGCTTCTCCCTCGCTGGGGAGACTCCGGGCAGCACTGCACCCGGGTCACTCTGGACCCGGGGCTCCGATCTCCGGCAGCCGGCACTTTCTTATTGTTGAGCGCGGCAGGGGCAGGCACCTGCAATGTGCCTCTCACCCCCTCCGCTTTCAGTCGCCACAGCTGAGGGGAGCCTCGCCGATCGCCCGCACTTCTTTTCCCGGGACTCCTCAGGGGCACTCGGGGAGGCGGGGTAGACTCCCGGCCTCCCCATGCAGCAAGCACCAGCTTTTCCTTCCGGCAGCGGGGGCGGGGGGGTGGGGTGGGGGGGGTTTGGGCGGCAGGCAGCATCTCCGGTCTCCCTCTCCATACGGGAGACCGGAAGGACCGGAAGGGTAGACCATGGCTTCCCCCAGGCAAGGGAAGCGGAAACAATATCCTCCCGGCCCTGCCCATAACCAGGCGGCGGGCCGGACATCTCCTTCCGGCGTTTCCCCCGGGCTGCGGCTGTAAAGTCTTTTTGGGCATAACGAGGGATAGGCTCTCTCGGTGGATAATTAAAATGTAGAAGCGAAGTGGGCACTCGCTAAAGAGCACATAAAAACGGGGTGCACCCTTAAATTAAAAATTACGGGAATCTGGCACAATGCATGGTGGGCACCTGCTAATATCAAAATAAGAGGGGTAGGCTCCCTCCGCAACAGGGCAGATAAAGCAGGGTGGGCTCCTGCTATAGACACGAGCAGGACAGAGAGCAGCTCCACGCTGCCAAGCTCAAGTAAAGCGCTCCCAGAGGGGGACAAAGCCCAGGGACAGCTAGGGGCATGGAAAATGAAAAGCCAGCACACTCAAGGTGCTGGGGCAGCCCCCAGAGTCTCCTCAAGGTCCTGGAAATACTCCAACAAGGCAGAAGGGTCCAAAAGAGTCTTCAGGCATCCAGGGGCTGGGCAGGGCCCAGGGAGACAAGCCTTCCCCAGGGCCCCAGCAGCAGCACGCCATTCTAGATTCTAGTCAGGAAAAACAAGAACATTGAACATGAGGTCACAGCCTCATTTTATACAGAAAATCCCTTTGTCTCTGGGGTGTAGGGTGGGGGCAAAACCAGACGCAGCTGGTTTTGGAGCACTCTTGATGTGCAAAGCCCCTCTCACTATTCACTGGCCAGGCTAGGGACATCCGCACCACAGGGGGCGGAGCCAGCATTGTGTGGGGAAAGCCCAGCTCTATTCAGGCCCCAGGTGCACCACTCCCTCACATCAGCATGCTAATCTCAACACTCACCACCGGGGCAGACCCATCCTGACTCCTGGAGCCAGGCTCACCAGCCAGCTACAGTCAATCACACGCCAGACACAAATTACACAAACATGCCAATTTTTAGAAGTGGCACTTCCACAGTAGACACAATCATGCAGCATACATCATTGTGCAGCATTTAATCACACGAGTCCACACATACCAATCTCGCATCTGTACTCCCCACGCATTAGGAACTACCAGGGACACACACATTCCCCATGCATTCCTATGGGAGGACAGGCCAATCTCACACACGCACTCAGAGAGCGCACGCACTTTACACTGCGCCACAGTGCTAAAGTGTGCCAAGACCAGAAATCATTATAATTATGTAACACTAAAAAGCAAAATGTTCAGGGGTGAACCTGCCAGAAGGGCCAAGTCCAACACATGCTGACAAGCAAAGGCGACCTTCCCCCATGTGCTCCATCAAGGTGGCTGGCTCCACAGTACAAGCGCTGATCAACACTGGGGTATCAGTGAATGTCATGGACTCAGAGCAATATGAGCTCCTATCACCGTGCACCTGCTCTCTCCCAAAAGTGCAAGAATATACACTTGCGGCGGCACACGCCCGCTCCCCCTGAGAGGAGCAATGGAAGTGGAAGTCGTCAGCGACAAGCACACAAGATGGGCAAGGTTCCACGTCATGGAAGGAAAAAGGCACCCTCCTTAGTTGCCACACAGCAGAAGACCTGGGTTTAATCTTCTTCACAAACCAGGTGCACCAGTCCCATGCCGACACCATCCTGCCGGAGTTCCCACAACTATTCGAGGGCCTGGGAAATACCAAGGGCAAGCAGTTCAAACTGCACATTGACTCCTCCATCAGACCAAAGGCATTGAGGCACAGAAAAAGCTTGAGGATCTGGGCGTCATTGAGCTAATGTCATGCCCAACCCCATGGGTGTCACTGCTGGTCATCACGCCGAAGCCCAAACAGCCAGGGGCTATCTGGCTGTGCGTGGACATGCCCCTCCCTAATCAGGCAGTCAAGAGGGAACGTCACCTAACGCCCATGATGGACGACATTGTGGTGGACCTCAACGGGGCGATGTGGTTCTCCAAGCTCAACTTGAAGGCTGGATATCATCAGTTGGAGCTCCCACCCAAAAGCAAGACCATCATCACGTTCTTCACCCACGTGGGCGGGCTTTAAGAGGTACAAGAGGTTGAACTTCAGGGTGTCATCCGCTGCTGATCGAAAGGGAGGCCCTGGCCATCAAGTGGGCTTGCCAGCACTTCCATCTGTACCTCTACGGGCAGGTGTTTCGTGTGGTTATGGACCACGAGTCGCTAATTCCCCTGTTCGCTGGAACATCAAGACTGGCTCCCCCAGGATAGAAAGATTGACGGTCCAACGGCAAGCGTTCATATTCGAGGTCGTGTTTCGCCTGGTGCCAACAACCCAGCCAATTACCTATCACAACACCCCGTCATAACAGGCATGCGACAACCGCACACAGAAGAAGAGCACACTGAGGCACTCATCAGGATGGTCAACCAAGAGGCGTGCCCCAAGGCACTGACACTGGAGGAAATCGGCATAGCCACGGCATTGGATGAAAATTTGACAAGAGTTAAGGGAGCCCTGCTCGCCAGAGGATGGCACACTTCCTAGATGGATTGCATGCACTGAAGGCAGAGGATCATCAGGTGAGACAGCAACTATGGAGAGTCCGCAGTGAGCTCAGTGAAGGTGAGGAAGGTCATGCCATTGTGGTCCCAAAGACACTGCAAGAACAAGTCGTTGACTTAGCTTACGTCGGACAAAAGAGAATGGCGAAGACCAAAGCACGCCTACGCTGCAAGGTGTGGTTCCCAGGCATTGATGCCTTGGTGGAGGAGAAAATTCGGAACTGTCATTCATGCACGATTGCAGGTGGCAACCCAGCTCCAGCCCCAGTCATCACGAAGGAACCCAGTGAAACACCCTGGTCCAAAATGAGCATCAATTTCGGAAGCTTCCCTGATTGCCGCAGCACTCTGGTATTGATGGACTCCCACTCAAAATTCCCCATCGTGGAAGAGGTCACATCCACAGCATACCCGCAGGTCCAAGCTGCCCTCGACAAGATTTTTGCACCGCTAGGCCTCCCCGAGGAGATCAAGTGCAAAATTGGGCTCACTTTCCAGGGACGAGAGTTCCAGGAGTATCTGGCAGGGAAAGACATTCGACACTGGAAGATCACGCCACAATAGCCCCAAGCGAGCTCGCCCCGAGGATATAAATAAACTCGGAAAGACCACTCAGGGTCCTTCCAACACACTCCTTAACACTGTGTGCAAGACTTTTCATTTGTGGGGCTCAGGGTAGGCCGCATTCGTAAGCGGGTCACCATCTACAGGTATTAAGGAGCATAATTATATGTCAAACTTGTACAGTTTGTAGGGGGTGCTCCTAGTGCCATCGGCCACTAGGAGTCGTCCCAGGCCGAGGGGGTGGAGCTGAGGATGAGGACCTCCGTCTTGTCCGAGTTCAGCTTAAGTCTGCTGTTCCTCATCCAGTCGGCGACAGCCTTCATTCCTTCGTGGAGGTTGAGGGCCGCGGTTTCTCTGTTGTCAAGCATGATCCTGATGTCGTCAGTGGTGACGATGAGGGCAGTTTCGGTGCTGTGGTTGCTGCGGAACCTGGACTGGGACGGGTCCAGGATGTTGTTCTCTTCGAGGAAGCTGGTCAGTTATTTGTTAACGGTCTTTTCATTGACCTTTGCCGGGAACGAGAGCAGGGAGATGGGACAGAAGTTCTTGAGGTCCTTGGGGTCCACCTTGGGTTTCTTTAGTAAGGCGTTGATCTCTGTGTGCTTCCAGCTCTCCGGGAAGGCCACTGTCTCAAAGGAGATGTTGATGGTTTTCCGGAGGTGGGGTGCAATGGTGCTGCTGGCTTTGTTGAAGATGTGGTGTGGGCAGGGGTCTTCCGGGGATCCGGAGTGGACGGAGTTCATGATCTTGATTGTGTTATCGTGGTTGATGTTGGTCCAGGCGAGCAGGTGGTTGGTGCGGGTGGTGGTCGTGGGAGCGGGGGTGTCAGCTGTTGCCGGAGTGGTGGCAGCATCAAAGAAGTCGTGGATAACTGCGATCTTGCGATGGAAGAAGGAGGCCAGTGAATCGCACAGGTCTTGTGACTGTGGGATGTCGTTGGTGTTGGAGCTGGAGTTGGAGAGTTGCTTCACGATGCTGAAGAGCTCTTTGCTGTTGTCTAGGCGGTCTCTGAAAGTGGTCCTTTTGGCGGAGCTGATGAGTTGGTGATGTCGGCGGGTGGCGTTCCTGTGGGCTGTGTAGCTTTCCGGTGTTCTTTACCGGGTCCAGTTTTTTTCTAGTTTTCGGCAGGTTTGCTTGGAGGCCTGGAGGTCTTCGGTGAACCAGCTGGCTCTCTTGCTGGTGTGGGTGTTGGGGTGCTTCTTGAGCAGGGCGAAGGTGTTGGCGCAGTCGTTGATCCATTGTCTGAGGCTGCGGGCTGTGGCATCAGGGTCAGTCGGGTCTGTGAATGGGCTCTGGGCGAGGGCGGCGGTTAGCTGGTCCTCAGTGATCTTGCCCCAGCTGCGGCGAGGCATCTGCTGGGTGCGGTGGTGTGTGGTGGGTTTCCGGAAAGTGAAGTGGATGCAGCGGTAGTCAGTCCAGTGGAGTTCGGTGGTGCCGTCGAAGAAGACATGGGTGCTCGCTCACATTTCTATGATGGATAGTTCAGGAATCTGCATAGGTCCACAAATTTCCACCCACCCCTCATTCCCCAAAGTCTTCCAATGAAAAAAGTACCTCACTTGTGTGGGTAGGCCTAGTGCCCGCGACAGGAAACTGCCCAAAGCGCAACATGCACACACCACATTTTTACAGTGAAAACTAACCCTTTTTTTGTGCAAAGTGCCCAACTGTGGATTTTGAACCCTGGCTCAGCGATCATCTGGAGACACCTACCAAACCCACTTCCTGGGAATCCAGGGAGATATTGCTTGTGTGGATCCCCCAATGTTTCCCTACCCAGAATCCCCTGCAAACCTCAAATTTACCTGAAAAAAAACAAATGTTCCACATATTTCTGTGTGGGATTTCCTACCACCCAGCTTTTCCCCAGGTCTCCCGATAAAAATGGTACCTCGTTCGCGCGGGTGGGCCAAGTACCCGCGCCAGGCAAGGGCCCAAAACGTATTGGGGAGACATCCAAATTACCTATCATAAAATGACCTGGTTTTGCGGGAGGCACCTGTGTTTTTGGCCCCAGGCTCACAACCATCTAGGGAAACCTACAAAATACACACATTTCCGAAAACTAGACACCCTGGGGAGTATAGTGAGGCATGGATTGAGTGGATCTCCCAATGTTTTTCTACCCAGAATCCCTTGCAAACCTCAAATTTAGCTGAAAAAATAACTTTTTTCACACATTTTTGTGTGAGATCGCCGGCACAAATGTCCTACCATCTAGCATTCCCAAGTAAAATGATACCTCACTTGTGTGGTTGTCCAATGCAGAATCTGTTAAAAACGTATTTTTAAAACATTTTTGCACTTAGATTTTGCTGTGCTATACCCTTAATCCCTATGTTTTTGGCCCTTCCGAGTCACAGGCCCTTGGCCCACCCACACAATTGGGGTATCATTTTACTCGAGAGAACAAGGAGACTATTACTCCCATCTGCCTCCCGGTGGAGGCAGAAAGGCTGTGGCAATTGTTTGGGGTGTGGCGGCATTGGCATGCCCATTTTGGGCAATCCCTGCTCTCTAGTGGGCTTTTTGCCCCCTTGTGCGGCTGATCAGGGCCACTGCCCCATCTGCCCACCACGGTAGGCAGAAAGACTGGATTTTTCTGGAGGGGCTGGGGGCATTAGCAAGCCCATTTTGGGCAGCCCCTACCCCTACCTATAAGAAAAAAATAATCTCCGGTACCTAGTGGGCTTTCTGCCCACCCCTCACGGGGCATATCAGGGGCTATTGTCCCCATCCGCCTCCGGGGGAGGGGTTCAGAAAGAGTGCAGGATTTTTTGTGGGGTAAAAACAATTTAAAAAAAGAATCCCTGGCATCTAATGGACTTTCTCCCCCCCAGGGGCAGATCAGGGGCTACTGGCACATCTGCCTACGTGGTGGGCAGCAATACTGTGGAACTTTGCAGGGGGCAATGGCATGGCCATCGCGGGCAGCCACCATCCCTAAATCCAATAACAAAAAAATCCCTGGCATTTAATGGGCTTTCTTCTCTCCTTGGGGGGGGGGGGAGAGACGGGGCTGCTGACCCCATCTGCCCCCAAATGGGTAAAGAAAGACTGGAAATTTGCATGTGGGGGAATTAGCATGCCCATCTTGGGCAGCCCCCCCCCCTAAATGTCATGAAAAAAAATCCCTGCCCACTAGTGGGTTTCTGCCCCACCCCCAATCTTGGGCAGCTCCCAACCTTACTTTCCTTAAAATTAAAACCCTGGTATCCGGTGGGCTTTCTGTCCCCAACAGCCCCCCCCCCCACCCCCCTGCCTGAAGACTGATTTTCTCCAAATAATTTTGGTTGGGGGAGCAAAGGCCCTTGCCCAGAGATCAACTAGGGAGGGATACCATTGTAAATGGGTGATTTTCCCCTTTCTAATGATACCTCTCCTGACTTTCTATGTGTTCAGGGGCTGAGATAGCGCCCTGAGCATGTAGAAAGTGAAACTGAAATGAGCCTATCGGCTCATTTCAGTTTCAATTTATGTGCAATGATTTCAGCGTGCCGTGCGCGCTGATCGTTATTGTACAGAAACAAACAAACAGCCTCAGGAGCCTGGGGAAGCTTTCCCCAGCTCCCAAGGCTGTTTGGGGAAAAGGAAATCCCTCTGGTGCCTGCACTAGAGGGATTTCCTGTGCAATGCAATCGGACAGCCGGGAGCCGTTCGACGCACATGAGCACTGGTGCGTCGGATGACTCCCGGCCGTCCGATGCTCTGAAGGGGTTAAATTAATGTGTTAATAATTGCCCTTGTTCAGTTACCGTTGGTGCTTATGTTTGATGACATCTAATGCTCTCTACCAACCGGGCATAGAAGAGACTGATACACACAGTGCTCTTTCCCGCAAGGTTGTAATATTGTGGAAATCACTGCTTCCAATAAAATGTAATTTTGTTGTGAAACTTGTCCCATGGAATCTATGGGAATCATTTATCCACTTATTCATTTATTCATCTATTCGCTTATTCATATATTGGTTATATGCTTTTTACCCATGACTGATCTCAGCACTATTCCACTATGTCTGTATGATAATGATGCTTTATTGCTGTTTTAATTTTTGTTTTTGCTGAATAAAAATGATTTGAACATAAAAAAATAAATAAATAAATAAAAGAATCTAATAAAATGGTGAAGGGTCTGCTCTTGCTGCCAACTGACTGTAGTATATAAACTTTGGGATCTGTATGAAAACTTCCTGCGTCACTTTTGCATCACATAGTGTGGTACATGATTGATGCAGGGCTTTCATTTCGATTTATAAAGCCACTCAAATGCCACCCAGCATGGCTTTGAGTGGCCTCATAAATCAGGCAACACCACACAAATTTTTGCCACACTTTATTCTGCACCCGGGAGGCTTTTCATGGGCGTTAGGTGGGTTTTCCCACGTAACACCCATGGAATTTGACGCTGCCCCAGATTTTCAAAGTAATGTGAACCTGGGAAAGTGCCAAATCATATGCCTTCCGAGATGAGGTGTCTCAAGGAGATTCCTCTTTCTATGTGTGCTGCGTTCTGCAGAACACATAGAACAAGTAAAACGTCTCCTAGGATTGCTTTTGTTCAGGAAGGTAACCCTTCCTGCACAAACATAATCCTGCATGCAAGGGTGCCTACAATGGTTCTAGGCTGCCGAAATGGCGCCAGTGCAGGGAGAAAAGATAGGAATGCACCGTATTGCTTAAGTGCAGTGGATTTCTGCCCTTCTCTTTTGGCATAGGGCAGCACAGCAAGGTGCCTTGCTGTGTTGCCCTATGCCAAAATCACATAAATTGCCCCTAAGTCTGACCTTCCAGTAACCTCTAGGCCTAGTATGTGTGGGGGGTCCTTTATTCTTTTCCCTATCATGTGCTACTTTGAGTTTGGCTCCATATCGCTGACCATGAACGGCATAAGTTAATGTCAAGCTATCAATGATTGAAATCATAGCAGCCATCAAAATATCAGTGCTTGGAGCTAGTCCTTTATTGGAGAATGCCAGTCTGAACTGTTTAGGGGTACACATTGGGGCAATAGGTTTCAATTTAATGGTGGGCATGCCACTAATGAGAACAATCCTTGCTGTGAGTATTGGTACACCGTCAACCGCATCATTCTTTAAGTTGGCTAGGCGGTCTATCCTATCTTATCAGAAAATGTTTATATATGTCAATTGATTCAATGAGTTTTGCAATATGTTTTGTGTAGTGTTGAATGTAGTCTTTAATAAAAAAATGTAAACTCGGTTCTTCATAATGTGTATAGCTCAAGCTCACACAGTGAATCGTTATTAGTGAATTAAACTATTTTTTGTGAATCACTCTATCCCCCCCCCTTTTTTTCTTTTATTCATAGCTTTACAGCCTGGTTTTTCTATGGCATAACTATTTCTGGTCTCCTGTATTTAAAAATTAAGAAGCCCCATTTACCAAGACCGTATAAGGTAAGTATTTCAGCATAATGCATATTTTTTGTTTTTGCACTGTAAAAAATATAGTGGGTGGTTCATGAGGATTAGTTACTTACCGTGAAATCTTAATGCTCATCCAGGGGTATACTCATCAAAGTCATAATCTATGAATAATCCCCGCCCATTTGTGGGATCCCTCAGCATATAGAGAATACATATATATACATATATATGCATATGTGAAATATAACTGCAGCCCAAAATGCTTCCAACCTGGCAAAAACAATGCTGAAAATTACATAGGTTTGCATTGTAGACACCATACCTTCCCAACCCATAAGGAAAAGCAGGAGCAGTAAACATTTGTCACACAAACATTGCTTTATTGCCATAGAGAAAACCTGTAATTGCAGGCATTTACCAGTAGGGTGCAGCAGAGTACAAAGAAACCAAGAAAAAACTGGCACCTTGCCTTTAAGGCGTTAGAGTAAGGGTACCGTGCCTTTAAGACCTGCAGGAGACCCCTTGCTCCCATCATGCACCACAGTTGACAGTTGGGTCAGTTCTTTTTGGACGTGCCTATGCACCTGTACAGATATGTAATCATTAAACAAAACACTTCTAAGTAATGCTCGTCCGGGGAGGTGGGTGGGTCGTTTATGACTTTGATGAGTATACCCCTGGATGAGAACTAGGATTACAGGTAAGTAACTAATCCTTCTCACCCAGGGGATACTCATCAATAGTTATAATCTATGAATAGAGTAGCAAGCCCATTCCCAAAGTTTTGCGGATGAGCAACCAAGTATACAGAAAACATGAATCAATATCACATTTAAAATGCAGTCATGCAAACAAATTCATCAAAGAGGCCTCTCCAACTTGGGCATCGGCCTGTGCATCTGAATCTAGGCAGTAATGGCGGGTAAATGTATGTACTGAGTGCCATGTAGCCGCCTTGTAAATCTCAGATATCGGAATGTTGCGAAGAAGAGCTGTGGTAGAAGCTTTCCCTCTAGTGGAATGTGCACGTGGTCTGCCCTGTAAAGCTTTGTTAGCTAATTGGTAAGACAGAGCTATACAGGATACGAATAACATCCATCTAGAGATAGACCTTTTTGAAGCTGCCAGACCGGTATTAGTTGAACCATAATTGACAAAGAGCCAGTCAGACTTTCCAAGTGGAAGAGTCTTAGCCAGGTAACCCTCCAGAGATCTAGGGAGTGTAAAGATCTCTCCGGGGGAGTGGTTGGTTGAGGGAAGAAAGTAGGCAGTCTGATGGTCGGATTGGTGTGGAAATCCGAGACCACCTTGGGCAGGAAGCCTGGATGAGTTCATAGCACCACTCTATTGGCATGAAAGACCGTGTAAGGCTCCTTGCAGCACAGGGTCTGAATTTCACTCACCCTGCGGGCTGAGGTGATGGCTACCAAGAAAGCAGCTTTCCAGGTTAAGTGCTGCAAAGATGTCTTATGAATAGGCTCGAAAGGAGCACCCATCAATTTGGTAAGTATGATGTTAAGCTCCCAGGGAGGAGAGGGGGACCTCACTGGTGGAAACACCTTCTTATGCCCCTCTAGGGAATCTTTGACCACAGGCATAAGGAAGAATGAGGTCTGGGAAGGAGACTTCCTGTACGCTGTGATAGCAGCTAAGTGAACCCTGATGGAGGGGTACTTCAGGCCTGACCTTGCCAAGTGTAATAAGTATGGGTGAATCGCCTGCTCCTGACTTTGAATTGGATCAAGAGCATTGTCCTTACACCAAATGTAAAACTTCTGCCATTTGAAAGCATAAGATTTTCTGGTGGAGGGTCTCTTCACTTCTCTAAGTATGTTCATACAGTCAACCGAAAGGTCTAGGTGGCCATACTGGATGACCTCAGGAGCCATGCCGTCAATCGAAGGGAAGGGAGGTTGGGATGAAACACCCTCCCTTCGTCCTTGGCCAGTAAGTCCGGGCGGCATGGAAGCCTCCGGTGAGGAACCTCTGACAATTGGAGGAGATCCGGTTACCACCACTGGCGTGGCCACTCTGACGCTATCAGGATCATTCTGGTGTTGGTCCTGTAGAACATCTATGTCACTGCCGGGATTAGAGGGAGTGGAGGAAAAGCGTACAGGAATGTCTGCTACCAGCTGATCAAAAGTGCATTCCCCCGTGATCCCTGCTGTGGGAATCTGGACACGAAGACGGGGCATTTCGCGTTTGCCGCGTCTGCGAACAGTTGATGTTTGGCACTCCCCATTGCCGAAACACCTCCTGGGCGACGTCTTCGTTGAGCACCCAGTTGTGCGCTTCTACGAAGTCTCGGCTTAGACCATCTGCCTGAACATTCAGGGTCCCTGGAAGGTGAACTGCAACGATGGAGAGACCTCTCGCCAGAAGCCACCTCCAAATGGATTGAGCTTCCAGAGACAGAACTCATGACCTGGTGCCTCCTTGTTTGTTTAGCTAGAACATCGTTGTTGTGTTGTCTGTCTGAACTTGAATGTGGCTGGACTGAAGAAACGGATTCAGGGACTTGAGCCCAAGATAGACCACCCATAGCTCCAAGAAGTTGATATGATAGCTTCTTTCTGTCTCGGACCAGAGACCTTGTACCTGAAGGTGGTCCATATGAGCTCCCCAACCTTGCATTGAGGCATCTGTGACCACTGTCCGCGTTGGAGGCGACTGATGAAAAGGAACCCCTTGCAGCAGGTGAGAGCATTTCATCCACCATCTGATAGAGTCTCTGGCAACTTGGTGGAGAGAGACACGATCTTCCCAGTGACCTGACCTCTGAGACCATTGATCCTCGAGTGCCTGCTGCAGAGGCTGCATGTGAAGGCGTGCATTGGGTACAATGTAGAGGCACAAGGCTATCGATCCCAGTAGTAAATAAACTTGTCTGGCTGTAGGACTTTGGGTGTCGAGAAGGGTGCGGCACTTCAGAAGCATTGATGACAACCTCTCCTCCGAAGTACACACGCTTGCCTCTGCGGAGTCCAAGGAGGTGCCCAGGTAGTGTATTCGTTGGGTGGGGTGGGGTTGAGGACCGACTTTCTGTAGTTGACTTGCAACCCCAAGGAATGCATCAGCTTGAGGTAGTATGTGAGATGGCTCTGAAGTAGAGCAGGTGTGGAGCTTTTCAGGAGCCAGTCGTCTAGGTATGGGTAGACGAATATCTTCCGTCTGCGGAGGAAGGCAGCCACCGCCGCCATGCACTTGGAGAATGTCTGCGGGCGGATTTGAGGCCCAACGAAAGCACTCAATACTGATAGTGGTAACAAGAGATCTGGAACCTGAGAAATTTGCGATGCTTCACTAAGACAAGTATATGAAAGTAGGCATCCTGCAGGTCGATGGCACACATCCAGTCTCCCTGGTGAATGCGCGGAAAGATCTGATGCAGGGCTAGCATACAAAATGTCTCCTTTCTGATAAACCTGTTCAGCAGGCGCAGGTCAAGGATAGGTCTGTACTCTTTGGCTACTCCTCGCTTTGGACTAGGAAGTAGCGGGAATATACCCCCTGATTTCTTTGGAGAGCCGGGACCTCCTCTATAGCCTTCTTTGTGAGAAGGATAGATACTTCGCCCTTTAACAGCTGACTTTGAATTTGAGGAAGGCGCTTGAATTGCGGGGCACTTGCGGAGGAGGAGACTTGAATCTCAGCAAGTATCCATGCTGCACAATATTCAGCACCCATTTGTCTCTTGTTAGGGTTTCCAACTCTTCCAGGTGAAAAGCTACACTCCCTCCTACCGGAGTGGCGAACGGTTGCGGAGGAAGCAACGACTCACGGCTTGGGAGGCTGCTGTTTGTTATTTCATCTTCCTCTTCCAGGGCGCCTTTGTTGGAACTGGGATCTTAGTTGGTTCTGGGAGGACCATTGAGGGGTTTGAGCCCTCTGTTGAAAAGAACATTTGTCGCCCTGACGGAAATGTTTCTTGAACTCTGTGCTTTTCCAGGACAGTGTCCATCTCTGCCTTCATTTTGTTCATCTCATCGTCAGCGTGAGCCCCAAACAAAGACGAGCCATTAAATGGAAGTTTCAGAATCTTTTTCTGGGCATCAGGCTTGAAGCCTGTGAGGCGCAGTCAGGCTGAGCGTCGTGAATGGACTCCATGGGAGTAGCCATGAGCGGCGATATGTGAAGCGTCCACTGCAGCACTTATCACCTGCTTGGCTACTAGCCCCCCTTCTTGCAGAATTTCCGTGAAATCCTGCCGGTCCTCTTTGGGAAGCTTCTCAGTGAATCGTGCCAGGGAGTCCCAAAGAGATCTGTCATATCTCCTGAGAATGGCTGAGGCACTCGCAACCTTCATTGATGACGCTGAAGTATTGCACATCTTCCTCCCATATGAGTCCATCTGTTTACTGTCCTTCTCAGGGGTGACAGAGGATGACGTAGAAGCTGAGTGGGACTTCATGGCTGCAGCCACAATGACTGAGTCCGCTGGTGGGTCCGCCCTGAGATACAAGGGGTCCTCTGCTGGAGCCATGTATTTTTTTGCAATTCTGGATGGAACGGAACCAACCATCGCAGAGGTGAGGAAAGTGGCCATAGCCGGTTCCAAACATCCTGGTACCAGCAGTAGCAGCAGTCTAGGAGATGTACAGTGATGTAAGGTATCAAAGATGACAGACGTGGGAACCACCAGGGTATGCAAAGTGATGTTGAGTTTATTTGCTCCCCTACCCAGAACATCTGTGAAAGTCGTGATATCATCGATGAGCAACACCCGGGATGGAGCAGTTGAGGAGAAGGTCGGGGAGTAGTCCGGGACCAAAGATCTTGTAGAGGAAGGCCATGTGGGTGATCTTGTGCGCTTTCTCTTATGGGGTCTGTCGTGATGAAGGCCGTGACAACCGCTGGACCTAGACCGACGGCTAGAGGGTGATCTTAGTCTGGAAGGCGATCTTGGTCTCCTAGGAGGAGACTTCCCGGGTCCAGCCAGTGTGCTTTTCCAAGGAGTGGTCCTTTATGGTGAATACGTGTGGGAGTTATCCGAGCCCGGACTACTGACCCGGCACCTTGCAGACGGCAAGGCGACCGACTATGGGCCCTCTCCTCTGCAGGTCTGGGGGATACCTCTGGTGATATCTTCACTATATGTAGTCCTGGAGGCGATGACCGGTCTCCAGATGACGATCTGGACCTTGGAACCGACTGCCGCCGGGACTCCTCTGTGATTCCTGTAATCTTTTCTCTCGATGTCGAGCGCCTCGACGACGATGAGGTCTGAGTCACCATCAGCATTGAATGAGGTCTCGATGGTGGTCTTGACGTGGATCGCCTACGGCGATGAGGTGACCTTGACGTCGACCGTTGGCGTCGGTTTGGAGATCTCGACGTAGATCTGCTATGGCATCAAGTCGGCGGTGATCTTTCATGACATCGTGTCGACAGCGATCTTTCATGCCGTTGTGTCGACGCCGATCTTCTTGACATCGAGTGCTGGGACCTCGACGACCCTCTCGTCGACGGCAAGCCCACTGGTGGCGAGATGTTTGCCGTTGCGACTTTAGACGATGACCCCCTCGAAGGCGGCGGAAAGTGTCTCGACGTCGACGGAAGCCTCAACGTCGATGGAGACTTAGGTCTCTCAGCACCCACAGCCTTCGAGCCCGAAGTGTGGTGCCTGTACGCTGACTTACTTGCATGCGGCAGAGACTTTTGATGTCTAGATGGTGTTCTGTCCCTCGACGCTGAAGAATATCTGGGCCTCTTCGACGGCGACATCGACGGTGAATCTCTTGTTCCTTTCCTTTTTCTGGGGTCAGGAGAGGTGGAATGTCGCCGCTTTTGATGTTGTTTGCTGGAAGATGGTGGTCTGAGGCCTCTATGGACACCACCCTGATGACTTTTGTCCTTTTTTAGCAGTGCATGGAGTTTTATGTGTTCCCTGTCGCACAGGATCCGCCTGGAGAACTTCTGGCAATGGTGGCACTGGTCAGGATTGTGTGAGGATGGAAGTCACACAATACACACCGAGTGTGGATCTGCCATTGCCATGATCTTGTCACAGGAAGGTCATATCCTGAATAAGGCTGGCATTCTGACTGGTAAATATTTATGGAAGACCACAAAACCAGTGGAAGAAGCCTTTAGAAAGCAGAAAACGTCAAATTGTCTGAAAATATCTCTCCAAAATTAGTTTTAGTCACAAAAAACTGAAGAGCTCAAGCTCCAGGATCCTCTCAGAAGGAGCTGGAAAAAAGAAGTGACCCAACTGTCACCTGTGGTGCATCATGGGAGCAAGGGGTCTCCTGCAGTTTTTAAAGGCACGGTACCCTTACTCTAATGCCTTAAAGACAAGGTGCCAGTTTTTTCTTGGTTTCTTGGTATTTTGCTGCAGCCTACTGCCAAATGCCTGCAATTACAGGTTTTCTCTATGGCAATAAAGCATTGTTTGTGTGACAACTGTTTACTGCTCCTGCTTTTTCTTATTGGTTGGGAAGGTATGGTGTGTACAATGCAAACCTATGTAATTTTCAGCATTGTTTTTGCCAGGTTGGAAACATTTTAGGCTGCAGTTATATGTTTCACATATGCATATATATGTATATATATATGTATTTTCTATATCCTCCGAGATCCTGCAAATGGGCGGGGATTGTTCATAGATTGACTATTGATGAGTGTCCCCTGGATGAGAAGGTTTTCTTCATTGGAGTTTCTCAAATATTTGAAAGTGGTTATATAAATTGGTTAGCAATGTTACATAAATATTCTGTCTAAATTTTTTAGTTTGTTTTTATTAGTGTTTTTGGGGATGTTAGACATGTTCAAAGTTGTATTTAAATGATTAACATTTCTTAAGTAAGTAGGGTTAAAAAAGTAACAAAATTGTTGATATATTCTAAACATTTCTCAACTACATTAACACACTCAAACATGCAAAATATTTATTAAAGCATTCACAATTTTATACATATCATATTTTGAAATTGAAGCTGTTTATTCTAAGTAATTAAACTTTTTTGAAAACACAAACACGTTGTTTCAAACCCCTAAACCCTTCACTTTTCCCAGGAAGTCCTCCCCACTGGTCCCTGGTTGCCATTCTTTAATACACTAGTCAGGAACTTCGCTCCTTGAACAGAGCACTCCACAACCAACTAGGAAATGCTCCCACTCCACTCATTAAGGATCTTACAGTCCATTAGCTCCCTCTACCCAGCAGGCAAGGCGAGAGAGTCTAATGCAGTACCAAATGTTCCCTAACAAACTCCACAACACTAATGTCTAAACACCTGATTTGTTTATACTGTAACTCACCCTCCCTCCCTATACACACATTAGAAATCTGGTCCCTACTGGACTCAGAAGAACGTGATATATTCTTTATTGCAGAAACTTAGCTCCAAGATTTGTCACTACCATACATTGCGGTAGCCCTCCCCCTGACTACCAGCTGACCAGATTAGACAGGAAAGACAGAAGAGGAGTGGGATTAGCAATTGCCTTCAAGGCTAATACAATAATCCAAACTATAGAATCCCACCAGGCAGAATGGGGTGATATCTGTATTTTTACAATAGAGCTCACTAGCAAGGAGTCCTGGAAAGGCGCTCTCCATTTTAGCAGCAAACTAACTGAGACGATCGCACCACAAGTCCTGGCCACAGGTAACTTTCTCCTACTAGGGGATTTTAACTATCACGCAGATCAACTATCAGATTCCCACACAAACGACCTTACCACCAGCCTAAACACATTAGGCCTAAAACAACTGGTGACAGGTCCTACCCATACCGTTGGTCACTCCTTAGATCTTCTATTCACAAATTCACCCAATGTAGAGATCGACCAGTTACTTCTAGTCCTATGGTCTGATCACCATGTGATTAGGTTTCTCTTACACTTAAAAAACAACTCTACCCCAACCCAGGAACAAACTTAAACTGAGTAGACCTCTCCCCCTGGTATACTCCAGACCTAAAAATTACCAAGCTCACCGTCAGGACAGCTGAGCGTAAATGGCGACACACAAAAAACGTAACAGACAGACAGCACTACAAAACATCGCACCGGCTCTATATGGACCATATAGCCACAGCCAAAAAAGTTTATTTGGGAAACAGAATAAACCTGGCTGCAAATTCACACAAAGAGCTACATAAAATAGTAAAGGAATTCAGCAATCCCTCATCATGCCAGCAACCACTACCTGCGACCCAAGAGTGGGTCGATTCTCTCTCATCCTTTTTTGTAAACAAGATAAACGACATCCATAAACTGTTTCCCCAACCAACCGACACATCACCTAAACAGACAGCTAACAAGTCTCGTCCCTTGCACACCACTGCTCTTAATACATTCATAGAGGAAGAAGTAGCCCTCACACTAAACAATATTAAATCTGGATCACCAGCCGACCTGGCCTCCTCTCAGACTATATCCAAAATTGCACCCGCCCTTCTCCCAAATCTGACCAAAATATTTAACCTCTCAATTTCACAATCCACCGTACCTTCCCACTGGAAGGAGGCCATAATCAGACCAATCCTAACAAGCCTACAGCCAACTCTAAACAGCTTGCTAACTACCGACCAATCTCCCTCCTGCCTCTGTTCGGCAAAGTCATGGAATCAATGGTCAACAATCAACTATATAAACATCTAGAAAATAGCAAACTATTGGACCCATCCCTATCAGGGGTTTGGGCCTTTCATAGCACGGAAACAGCCTTACTTGAAATATAGGACAACATCCGGCTTTCCCCCGTCACAAGACAATCCGCCATTCTGATTCTGAGTCACCTCTTCTGACTTCTCTGAGTATCTGCTGATGCTATGAGACCTACAGGTGATATATACGCCTAACAAATACCAAATACATACGTACATACATGTTTTCTAATTTTTTGTCATTATTATAAAACTTGTTTTTTTTTGAAAATTCCAATGTTTGTAACTCACAATAAACTTAGAACTTGCCAAAGGTTGTAGTGGTTAGTTTATATACATAAACATTGTAAAAATTGTAAAAAAATTATTGCATCTAATCTAAATAAAAAGAGGGAATACAAGAATTTTGGCAATAAGTATTATTAAAATTGTTAATGAGCGCAGCTTTTGAATGAATGCTGTATGCCTGTTCCATAGAGAACACTTGAAAAAAAGATCAATACATAAACACTGGGGGGCAGATTCATAAGAAAGTGATGCATCTGTAGAGATGCATCACTTTTCCTGCACCACAATTCAAAACCCTTGCGTCACCATGGATGCACCATATTTACAATACAGCACAGCATGGCTCAAAGATTGTAAATTGTAAATTGATACTTGTATAGCGCACTACTCACCCGCAAGGGTCTCAAGGCACTTGTACGAATACCGCTGTGGAACCCATCCTGGCTTTCCCTGTGAGACGTCCACTCCTGGGCACCCCCAAGGTGGAGGCCAGGTATCCTTAGCGTTGTGGGGGCCGTTGTGGAGATTAAGCAAGCTATTGCCCAGAGTTGCAGAGTGGGACTCCTCGATTGGAATAGGCACCGAGACGAGAATTATCAGGTCCGTGGAATTTTGAGCCCAAGACCCGCCGAGGCGGGGAATTGAACCCTGGTCCCGGGCTAAATGTAAATGTAAATGTACATGTATTTATATAGCGCAAATCGCCCACATCGCAGGCATCTATGCGCTTGCTTAGGGAACCCGTCCTGGTATTCCCCTGTGAGACACCCCGGCAGGGTATCCACAAGGTGAAAGCCAGGCATCCCGCCGCGAGGGGCCGTTGTGGAGATTAAGCAAGCTATTGCCCAGAGTCGCAGAGTGTGAACCCGTGAGTCGAGTAGGCACCGGAGCGAGAATTATCGAGCCCGTGGAATTATTGAGCCTAACCCCCGTCGAGGCGGGGAATTGAACCCTGGTCCAGGGCCATCTCAGCTTTCGGGTCTGCCGCCTCTAACCCCTGAGCCACACTTCTCTGCATCAGGGTCTGCCGCTCTAATCATTGAGCCACAATTCTGACTCATCTGTTGACGGAAAAGTCACGCATTGCGGGAGTCGTCTCGCAAGCACAACGCAAATCCAGCAATGTGTGTTGCAGCCTATTCCCAATACACTGCGTTACTCCTTACGCCTACTTCAAGCAGGCGTAAGGTTTTGACGCAGTGGCGTCCTAAAAGTCACGCAGTGAAATCTTGTAGGTTTCACTGCATCACTCATTCAAGGCTTTCCTGTGTGGGAACGCCTACCGTGCATAAATTATACCTGACACAGGTATAATGTCAAAATACACAAACAAGATACTCTACGCATATAATTAAAGTATGCATTATGTTATCTATTCATTGACCACTCTGGCTAGACCAAAAAAACATGTTCTTTACAACAAACACATTGTATTAAACATTGCTTTATTTTTTCATCTTAAATAAATTGATATGTCACAAATAAATATCATATCCTAAATATTGTAGAAAAACAGATCCCATTCCTCCATTCCTCCACCACTCACAACATGCATACAATTTCATACTCAAACATCCTCACACATACCTCATATAAAGGCATAACAAATATATGACATGATAGGGACCAAGTCCCCTCAAAACATATGACAATAATGTGATAAAAATTTAACCAACACAGATTTTCATCATATTACTATAAGCATCTGCAGAGTTTATTTGCATTACATATAATGTCAAAGAAGAAAAATTTCAACATTGGAGGAAACTTTTCAAGTGTATTCCTCAATTTTCCAGGACAGGTGAATCAAAAGAGTTCATAGAGGGAACACATTCACAGCACCAACACGCGTTTCGGTGAGACAACCCTTCTCTGGGTATCACCTTCTTCAGGGCACATATAAATATTAAGGGAATAATTGGCAATGGGACCTATCATGATAAAGATATGTGAAAGGAATTCTCCTCATGTACATCGAGGGCCGCTGCACGAATTCAGGTAAAATACAGCTGGGAAAGAACCATTGAGCTGCGGTCCCTCTAGTTCCAATCGGATATGCAGTAAAAGATACTTTCCCCATTAATGGCCGTCAAGTCAAAAAGCCCGGTATCAGGAGAGATATCTTCACTCATGAAACTCCTGTAAAAACACTGTTGGGGCTTCTTAAAATAGTGCCTAATAAAGCAGCATCTCTTGATGGCATCCCACATCCGTAAGTTAATAACTATCAAGGCTCAGCCAGGAGAACGTCACTGAATTAAAGAATTTATCTTTCATGTAGCGGCATTTCAGCAAAGCGGCCCGCTTAAGATTAGAAAATTGCCCGGTTTAATGTCATGCAGGGCTTTATAACGTGACCCATCTCCCTAGATGCGTCACGTTGTAATTGGGCTGCAACTTTTACGCCATCGCTGCATCACAAAAGTGACGCAACAACAGCGCAAAAGTGACGCAAGGGGCTTTTAAATCTGCCCCACTCTTTTGTGGATTATTTTTTGTGATTTCAATTGTGTTGTTATTCGTTTTCTCAAGAGCAAAGTCTAATGCCAGGGACACTTGCTTGCCTTAATGCCTCTTTATGGATAGTCTGAGAAGAACTCAATTAAAAAACAATATAAATATTTTCCTTATTGATTTATAAGAAGTAAGCTTGGCTACATGAAGACTTATTATTTGGGATTCCCTCATTAAGGGCCATATGTATCATAGTTCCGTTTAGCGATTCCTAAATAGCGATTTTTAAGGAATCGCTATTTAGGAATCGCAAAATGGTATGTATGAAGAAAATCGCTTTTTTTAGCGATTCCTTAAGCTTCCGTAATTGCGAATTCGCATTTTGCGAATTCGCTATTAAGGAATAATTTCCAATGCATTCCTATGGGCCAGGAGGCCCATAGGAATGATTTCCAAATAATTCTCAAATTGCAAATTCGCAATTTGCTAATCGCAATTTGAGAATTATTGCAAGGGTGCAGGGGTGTCTCAAGGACACCCTGCTGCACCCCTGTAAATTACATGTGTGTGCATATGGCACACATAGATGTCCAATGGGCATGTATGTGCATCATATGCCACACTCACAAATGCACAATTGTGCATATTTACAAGAAATCGCAAATTACCACCAACTACAAGTTGGTGGTAATTTGCGATTTCTAAACCTCAAATCGCAATTCTTAAAAGCTTCATACATGCATTTAAGGAATCACAAAATTGCGATTCCTTAAATGCTATGGCAAATCTAGGAATCACAAGAATTTGCGATTCCTTAAGATGCGAATGTTTCATACATTTCAAATCATGCAAAATAGCCTTTTGCGATTCGCAAAGGCCGAATTTCGGCGAATTTCGGCCTTTGCGATTCCCAAAAGGCTTGATACATATGGCCCTAACTGTGGATCTCAAGTAAGCACTTTCATTTGCCAGGTAGCCTTCTTAAAGCCACCTGCTGTTGTTTGTCCAAGCCTGGCAGTTTCTTGACCTGTACCACAATTATTTTATTGGCAAACTCTAACAGGTACTGGTTCCTCTTTATCAGTAGTCATTTTCTACTCTCATATAGAAGTTGAAGATTCTGTAACCTTCATCTGTTGCCATCACCTCTTGACTGGATATTCTACAATCACTCCATAAAAGTAGCCTTTGTTACAGCATTGTTGTTGCATAGTAGGACTTTCGGTTTATAACAAATATTTGGTTCAGTGATGCTCCTTCTCTAGTTATTCATAAGTTGTTTCCATGATTACCAATTACTGCGTTCTACCTTATCATTAAAGCTAATTACAGAGTTGCACTGATCTTCAGGTGCTGTGGCCCAGACGCTGCAGCCAATGTTGCTGTACTGTCTTGCATGAAATGGGGAGAGACAAAAAATCTTCCATATCTGTTAATATATGGCACTTTTTTCTGTATCCCAGAGCTGGAGTACTTTTGGCTGTCATATGTCAATGCTTACACTTTTGTGCCATACTGCAAGGCTGTGTGCATTCTCTAAAACATAGGTTTTGTATTCAGAGTTCATCCTTCCAGAATACAAGAGAACATCCCTCTAGTTTGAGTGAATGAAAACACTTAAAACAATTCCAAACTCTCCCCTTTCAGATACACATTCTTTGTTCCTTAGGCCCACATGCATCATCCCGGGATTTTGCGAGTTCTAAAGTGCGAAAAATAGCGATTCGCATTTTAGAATTCGCAAAACGGGATGCATGATTATTTTCGGTAAATTTATGCGATTCCGTAAAAATCGCAATTTTTACCGAATCGCATAAATTACCGAAATACAATTTGCGAATTCGCTATTCCCATTGGTTCCTATGGGCCAAAAGGCCCATAGGAACCAATGGGAAGGCATTAGCAAATTGCGATTTTCACTTTGAAAATCGCAATTTGTTAATGCATTTCATGGGTGCAGGGGGGGGTCCAAAGGACCCCCCCATGCACCCCTGAAATGTATTTTTCGCATCATGTTTCACACACACATGTCCTAAGGACATGTGTGTCCGTAACATGAATGTTGAAAAAAATGTATTTTCAGCGTTTTAAACACTTTTTGCAAATTTTCCGAGTGGTTCAACCACTCGGTAAATTTGACCCCCTAATTGCGATTTCGCAATTTTAAAAGTAATCATGCATTGCTTTTAAGAAATAGCAAATTTGCGATTTCTTAAAAGCAATCGCAATTTTAGAAATTGCAAAAATGTTGTGCTTTCTAAAATTGCTTGATGCATCCAAAAAAGCATTTTTGGAATCGCAAACGGCCGATTTTAAGGAATCGCACCGTTTGCGACTCCAAAAATGCTTGATGCATGTGGGCCTTAGATTCCTAGGTATTCTTTGCAGAGCTGTTGGTTTCAGCAACAAAACATCTATCAGTGTAGCCTTATTGTGGTAAATTTATAAAATTATGTTATTTCTTACTTACTATAGTGGTTAGTGTTTTATGCCTTTGACACAACCAACCAACCCATCCTTGTATGTACCCTAATGGCTCAAATAGGATGCACCTGCAATGTCCTTCACTAGTTCCCCTCCCTCCTACATGGACACCATTTTGTTCACAGTTCCCAAAATCACCTCTGGAGTCTGCCAGGGATCCATACTGTCCCTTGTCATCTTCAACCTGTACATGGAGCAGCTTTGTGCTCTACTCACACATAACAACATCAAGATTTACCAATAAACATAACTCTGTTTGAAAGTCTCTTCTTCAGACATTCAATTCCTCACACACTGCCTGTAGATTCGAAAGTGGCGTCGGAGAAAACCTTGGGGGTGCGGATGGTCCATGGTTCCACCTGCAGAGGATCCACAGTTCTCCACAGCAGGGACCTGATTGGCCGCAACCTGAAAGAAGACAACCCTGCTGAGTGCCTGATTGCTTGGAGAATCGTAGCTTGCCTGCCTGCTCTGCCAGCTACTTCATCGGCAAATACCGCCACAACTTGCCGCTCCCGCTGCGCGGGAGCCGCTGCGTGTCACAGAACACTGACCTGCCAAAGAAGAAATCCTCGGAACAGCTGCTGCGGCGTGGAGAGGCTGCAGGGGTGTTGCGCGGCAGGGACTCACTATTCCAGGAGTCCCTGCGAGACCTGACGTCATCTGGTCAGCTCCCCCTGCCTGCCCCGCCCACGGCCGCACTACCTAGTACAAAAAAAGCAGTAGCTCCGTCTCGCGGGACGCCGGGCGAAGCCCGGGCAAAGGGCGGGCCGTCTGTGGCCGTCTGAGGACGTACACGGACGGGACGGGCCACCCTATTAAAATCTGCGCCCAAAACGTAAAGTTACAGTGTAATAATGCCCTAAAGGACCCCACCATAAAAGAATTAAATATTGTAAGACCTCAATATAGATATTGCATGCTAAGTGTGAGCTGATAGAGGAACGTCCTGAAGCTCTACAGTAACAACAAAACTAAACGTCGGAGAAACCAGCCTCACTAAAACTCAAACAGGCCGACAATAGGAAAAGGAAATGGGATTTAAAAAACTACGATCACGTACAATATTTATGAAACGAATGGGCACAGAGGATGCAGTACGGAAATCCTCAGACAAAGCAATAAAACAAGGACGCATAACTCGGACCCCGGCAATCAGTGAATATTTTTCTACCCTAACATCCAAAGAGGATTTAGACATGAAATTACTGGAAACAGAAAATATTCCCAATCCACCGTCACACACAGGGGCAGAAACATGCACCGCAATGAAACCTCAACCAACTCTAAATTTGAGCAATCTGGTCTCTGACCCTATAAAAAAACCTACTAATTCCTTACAAGATCTACAATACCTGGAACATGAGGCGATTCATCTAAAATCCTCTACACCTGTAAAAAGCTTCGAGAGTTCATACCAATTAGAAGACCTTTGTGCAAACAAATCAAAGATAACAGAAAATCATTCAGAACTCAAGTTAACCAATAGTCCTCTGAAAAAAACACCAGAACAAGTTTTTACACTTGATTCCTCTTTGGATCCCTTTTCACTAAAAAACAATATTTCTGTTAACACAGTCACACCAATGTCAAAGGCCCTTTTTTCACTACAAGACTTATTGGAATCGGTCCTTTCCTTTTTAGGAAACATATTAGAAAATTCGGACCAAACTTTGGATGTCCAAATCGGTATACTAAAGCACCTAGTGGAAGAAAAAAAGAAAAAAGATCTCTCTGAAATAGAGAAAAACCAGTTGATACTTAACAACAATCGACTGCAAAAGAATAACACAAGTAATTATAAAAAGGAGCAAACAAAACGTGACTTTGGTACTCAGACATCAGAAATACCAAAACGAAAAAAGGAAAAGTTGGAAACCCAAAATGAAGCAATAATATACTCTTTAAAAAAACTATTTAAAGAAAAACCTCAAAACGTAAAACAATATCCAATTTTCTCAAAACCAATCAAAACAGATACACACAAAAGTGATCCTGTTCAAGACGCCCAAGAAATCAGCATTAATAATATATCAGAAAGAAACTGAAAAGGTGAAATTATCAATAAGAAAACGGAAACCGAACTAGTAGGAGGAAAAAGAAGGAGAAAAAAACCTTTAAGACGGATCCACAAAAAGATAAATCGCAAGTTAAAATTTCAAAAACCTATTACTACCAATAAACCACAAGAAGTACAAGCAGTTGAAATCATAAAGCCTCAATCTATTGAAAAAGTGGAAACCTGTTATAGAAATAATGAAGAGAAAATGCAAACATTGGACCCGAGAGCAAAAGTATATCTTCCACGCAAGCTCTCCGAAAAAACAGCATCCCGAAACACAGGTGAAAGTGAAGACGTTGACAAATACCAACAAAATGGAGAAGTGTCACACTCCAAAACATTACAACTTGAAGAACTTTTTCCTACGGATACAGTCCCACTTAATAGAGGAAGGATCATCAATCTCCTACACCACATAAGGCCTCTGAAATCATTGAACAGTAATGAAATAGATTTAGTAACTTTTCCGAAAAAAGACATCATCAAAATAGTAACGGTAACATTCTGGTCATCTGTTCTTCCAGGGATTATACTCAATGAAAAGGAGACACTGCATAAACATGGATACGACGTAATTGAAAGATTGGAACCAAAGGAAAATAAAATCCCTAAATGGTACAACGACCAAATACGATTAATCTCTAACTCACAAAACAAAAATCTTCTTAGAAACTCTGATGTAATAGAAGAACTAGGAGTCATGTACTCAGGAGTTAAATATCCTGGGAAAGATACTCTGAAAATTCAGGTGGATAACGGTGAAAGGGCAGTATGGTATCATGATTCAAAAGAAAAGGAATCCAACGATTGCACAAAGTCCTGGTCTTGGGTCTCGGAGACTCTGAACAGTAATAAAGTCTCTACATGCCTACGACAACCTGTTTAACAATGGATTAAAAATCACATCGTGGAACATGGCAGGAAAAACTAAGAACAAAATGTCTGAAGCCACGAGAAATCAGCCTGATATCCTGATCCTGCAAGAAACCTGGGCGACTGAATCCTTCTCTCAGAAAGGCTACTATGTTTATGACATTCCAGCAAAAGCCAGCAACCGGGGTCACGCAAAAGGTGGTTTGGCCATTCTACTGAGGGAAGAATATTTGTGGGCCCAGGAAGTTGTCGAGACCAAATCAGATAACCTACAGTGCATTAAGGTTTCCTTAAAAATACATAATTCAGCACCCAAAAAGGCAATCCTGCTCTTCAATGTATATGCCCCTCCTGGCAAGAAACAAGATATCATATTTTCCGTTATCATGGAAACCATTATGCAGATAGTAGAAGATCAACTCCATTTGTCATACATAATTGCAGGTGATCTTAATGGCAAAATCTCTAACTCTGAAATCAGTAAGTGGGCAAAATTATACAATGAGGAATCATTAGAATTTACAACTCCACATTTCCCTAAAGGCATACAAACCGATAAAAGAGGCAAACTGCTACTATCTGTATTGCCTAATCTAAATGGAGTAATCTTGAATGGCAACATGGAAGGAGACATTCCGGCATCTTACACTAGACGGGGTAATGGAACCTTTTCTATCATAGATTACATCATTTGCGGTATGGATTTGCTGGAAACTGTTACATATTTGCACGCAAACTTTACTCTAGAGAGTGACCATGCTCTGATGAATCTAACTACCGATTGGATACCTAAACCTACACCTGACAGTCAGATCATTTTCCATATAAGTTCTGTTTTGATAAAAAGTGAACAGAGACGAGCTCAACAACCCTGGACAAAATCTCTACATTGATAGAACACACTCAACTCCTAGCGAAAATTTTTTCGGAAGATCCTATAGAAAATTTTGAATACATAATTAAGGAACTTAAAATATTTCTATTAAATAAGCTACATCACGACATAGCAGGAAATAACAAAAGAAAAAACAAAAATAAAAATAAAAACAATACCCAAAACTCTATAACTAAGAAAAAGCTCAACAAACTTATACCAGCCCAATATGTGAACTTTTCTCCGTCTAATAAGAAAGAAATTAATAAACTAAAAAATCAACTGAGAAGAGAGAAACAAAGTAATAAAAAAGCAATGCAAGATCGTAATTGGGTTGACATCCAAATAGCTGCAAAAGAATATAATCAACGCAAATATTGGTCCCTTATAGCCAAAATAACAGGAACAAAAAAGAAACTTCTAACAATACCGGTTCCACCGAAGGATTGGGAAATTTACTTGACTGAGCTCTACAAAGCAAATCCGATTAAACCAGAAGAAAAAAGACCGGACAATAACAAGGAGAAAGATAATTCACCAATATTTAAAATCACAGCAACTTCAGTAGAATGGAACATCCGAAAAGCAAGAAACACAGGTGCCTCTGGCCCTGATCAAATACCTATTAAGATCTTTCAAGCAAACCCAAAGGAGTTGAGTCAGTTGCTATCAACCCTTTTTAACCATATTTTCAAAACCGGACAAGTACCAAAATCTTGGCAGGGGAGTATCATCATCCCCATACATAAAAAGGGGAGCAAGATCATCGCAGGGAACTACCGTCAAATAGCACTAATGGATGCTGTAGGAAAAATCTTTGCCGCAGAGGTATTGGATCGATTGAAAGATTGGGCTTTCTCGTTGGATCTAATACCTATGTTCCAAGCAGGTTTCAGACCGAAACATTCCGTTACAGACAACATTGCTATTATCCAGACAATACTAGACAAATATGTAGCAGGAAAATCTCAGGTTGTATACGCAGCATTTATTGACTACTCGACTGCGTTCGACCGTGTTGATCGACCAACACTATGGAACAAACTCAGGAGACTTGGAATTCCAGAACAATTGCTGCAAACCATAGTAAATCTTCACAACAGCACATGGTGTCAAGTACAAATGGGGGGGGGGGGAGGGGGGAGGGGAAGGCTTAACGAAAATGATTAATACAGCTAACGGGCTAAAACAAGGGTGCCTTCTAGCCCCGATACTATTTTCCTTATATCTAAGCGCCTTGCCCAATCAGTTACAACAGGGCTTAAGTTTACCTCCTAAAATCGCCAAGCATAGCATACATGCACTACTTTATGCTGATGACATAGTGATGCTAGACCTTACTCCCTTCGGTTTACAAAAATCATTGGATATCTTGTATAAATACTCAAAAGAAAACTTTTTAATCCCAAATTTAAAGAAAACAAAAGTTGTAGCCTTTTCGGGGAGGAAACAAAGTGCTAAATACAGCTGGAGCCTCGGAGGAGAAAAGATAGAAGTAGTTGACGAATATCCCTACCTTGGCAGGATTCTCTCCAAGAACTTAACAAATACAAAACAGATAGAAAATTTAAAAAGGAAATCTGAATTACATGCCGAGGCTCTCTCAAGACTCTATTGTGCTACTGGGAACAGGCATTTTTCCTCACTGTTAAAAATATATAGAGTAAAAATCCCCCCTGTGCTATCCTATGCAACGGAGTACATTCCAATAAAGCAGTGGATCTATATGGATCGCAAAGAAGGAAAAATCCTAAAAAGAATCATGAAGGTCTCAGATTCTATACCTGTTCAAGCACAGAGATTAGAATTCTCCATCACAAGTTCCTACGCTACAGCTGTGGCTAATGTAATTAGGTGGACCTACAATCTCCTTCATGCAAAAGAGGGCACTCTAAGAAGCCTACTGAAAAATGAGACTTTTTACTCCGAAGCCAAAAAGCAAACTTTTCTTAAGAACATGACAGTTGTATTTAAAATGGCAAAAATTAGTCCGGACATTTTGCTCACCTGGTCAGTAGCACAAATAAAACTTTTCTTAAAATGTTTTACCCCAAAATTGAGCTATGAGCTAGACTACGAACACTGTAATAAATTATCAACATGTAAACCTTTCGTAGACTCACTGGAATATCAATACATCCAGCCATATATCGGGTTTTCTTTGACGCATGGTGCAAGGAGGGCGATTACAATGTTACGATTGGGCATCCTACCCGTATTAACCTACTCAGTAAGATGGCTACCAGGAGGATCGTCACTATGTACACATTGTGAAGGGGGTGACCAAAACATTGAGCACTTGTTATTTGTATGTCCTAGCTCTAAAGTAACTATAGCACGTGCAAGATACCTTGATCCTATTTACCGCACCTGCAGAATTACAAGAGTGAGAGAACTTTTAGAGCTGTGTAAACAGCCACCGAATGAATTTGTTTGCTACAATTTTTATAAATTTTTAAAATCTTTTTTACCTTTATTTTGATTAATGTTGAAATCCTCTTTTATTAATTCTGTAAAATGTAACATTTGTGGTCCTCTGTCGAGTACCAATACAAATAAAAAACCTTTTTGACTTTTTGGCCTGTAGATCATCCACACTTGGACCTACAGCACCTACAAAAAGCTCAACCCACCCATTACTCAATTCCTGTTATTGCCAGGAACAAGAAACAAGAAACAGCACACACCTAGCTGAATTACATTAACCTTGACAACTTCAAACCTCAACTTTAATTGAATGCTAAGTCACTTGGATTCACCTTGGATTCCAAACTAACCCTTAAGGAACACATTGCCAAAAAAGCCAAGAGGACCTGATACCGGCTTTCTCATCCAATGTAAGTAAAATAATTTCTTCCAGAAAGCAACTTCAGAATTACTGTTCAAGCCCTCATACTCTTGCATCTGGATAATTTCAACACTCTGCTACATGGTCTCTCAAACCCCACATTGGCACTCTCTAAGGACATCCTTTATGCTGCAGCATGTCTCCTCCAGGGCCTGAGAAAATATGACCAAATCACCCCCATCCTGATGGATATCCATTGGTTCCCATTTCCAGTCCACTCCATCTGCAAAACCAACTGCTTCATTCACATAGCCAACATGATGCTTATCTAGCAGACAGGCTAACCATTTCTTGTGGGTATCAGCACAACCGCAGCCAGGACACCATCAGACTGCCTCACCTATCCTTAATTGGCATAATACTTGTTTTAGACCTTGTACAAATGCCTTTTGACTACGTTGACACTATAGAAATGCCACATACATACATACATACATGTAGATACATCTTAGGTCATAGGGCTGAATATGCATATAATAAAACAGAGGTAATATTGCACTAGTGACATCTCTGAGCCAGTAAACTTCAGTCAACCTTTCTATCCCCTTCATCTCAATCTATAGAGCAACCTGTTTTTTTGACAATGCTTAAGATGAAGAAACCAGATAATCCCATCCAAATTTCAATTGGACTGTTGAAGAACTCTGGGGCCTGTTCACAAAAGTTAGTTTACACTTAGATGTACTTGTGTAAATGTACTACTGCACATAGTAGAAACATGTTTTTTTTTTTGCTATTCCCCATTTCAAAGGGTACATTTACTACTAGGTGCAGGCTTGCTTTTCTCCACCCCTTCAAAACTGGGAGTGGAGCCGGTGTACCAGGATTAAAAATTATTATAGTTATTGGGAAAAATAATAAAGTTAAATAATTTTTAAAGAAATATTAAAAATATTTTAATGTACAATAAAAATTTAAAATAACCAAAAATAATGTATTCTTAAACTAAACAAAAAAGTTACAGCACATTAAATCATTAAACAATTTTTTTTAGAAATAAATAAATACAATATATTAGTTTAAATCATCATTATTATCATTATTTCAACACCCTCACTAAGTCGCTGCCTCCATTGCTTTCTAAGAACGTTTGTTGCAGTACTTGTGAGTGGCCATATGCGATGCTGAACTTACTTCAAGGTGGGGCCGGAATACATTTAGAACTGGTTTGGATTCTTTTTGTTTGTAAAAACGTAAGAAGTGCAGTTTGTGAATTACACTGGGTTTTCTCTTTCGTGATTGGGTGTTAGTATTTGCTTGTCCCTACCTAAATCCCCCCTTTCCCCTCCCATTTAGTAGTAAGTATTTCTCATGTTCTAGTAACTCTTCCAATTCGTGCAAGTTCTTCTCACAATTACCACTAAAACTTGTACCTATGTTTGCAAATGGGATGACAACCTCAGCATGGAAAAAAGAAAGGTTTGTGACTAGCATTTTGTAGTACATAAGTAGTACTACTGCAGTACTGTTAAGCATACTACAAAGTGCAGTTTGTGACTAGGCCCCTTGGTGACCAACTTCACTTTCCCATCACTTAGGTGCTTACTAAAAAACTGCCACCCGACAGTCAAGCAATATTGCGAAGTTTGACCTTAGTATCCTACTACTGAAAGAAGCCTGGCTTAATGACTCCTCTAACAACGTGTTAGACACACTCCTTCCCTGCAATATTTCATCCTTAGGTGTGAACTTGTACATAGACATGGTGGTGGTATAGTTAAATCTACAAGAACACATTAGACATCAGAAAGCACCCCCTTTCTCTCTGTCACCCCTTTCAGTGCCTATCTCTAGATATATCCGCTAATAAGTCTCTCTAATCTCAGACTCAATGTCATCTACCACTCCCTGGAGATAGTAAAACTTTAATTGAAGAATCCTTGGACTCTGTATTGACCCAATTGAGAATTTCTGAAATCAGCATCTTCCTCTGTTATTTCACTGGGGTAATTCCAACAACTCTTCTAAGGTGTTATCCTCCGTTCTCAGTCCAAATTTTGTCAAAGTCCAATGCATTATAAGGGTGTAATTCAAGATCTTATAGTATACGCTTCTGTATGCTGAGAACTCCATCACAGCTTATTGGTCATACCAGTTTCAGATTCCTGTTATGTAAGCCTTTGTCCAACAGAACAAAGGCCAACAGAAAAAAACTCTAGGCCAACAGAAAAAAAATTGTTGTGATTCTGCGACACAAAGAACACTGACATTTGTGCTCTTGCCGGCACAATGGACTTTCCCTCCTTCAATTCACAGATAGACAGTAATACTAGAACTAAGCAATGCAGCAATTGCATAAAGGTCTTGATCAATGATTTTGCACTGTTGAATAGTAAGCAAAGGCTGAAACCCTCACTATCCAGGTTCTCAAAAGATGTTCATGAAGAGAGAAAACATCTTAGATGACTATAAGAATCTTGGCGGAAGGTGCCTCAATTCTTCTATTCTGTTTCAAATTAAGACGGCTAGAAGAAACTACTAATTCAACATTTCCAGAGCTAATTTTCCCACATTAATTAGCTTTGAGATGTCTACAATAATGGACCAGAGTCTCCCAACGAACTCTTTACATCCATGCAAACCATCTCCATGATGATTTCTAGCCTGGATTCAGCTAGGGTTGCAGCACAGAAGAGGCTACCCTACAGGTGTCTGACAATGCTCCCTGATTCCTTAACTACTTCCTTCTTATTCTTCTGAATGTTTCAGCATTTTTTTTGTACAGTGAACCACCACTCGCACATTACATCTTGGATGAACGAATGGACATTAAGGAGACAGTTATGGTTTATCGCCTATCTCTTGAACTGCTTCCAGGTGGTTAAATCATGGGTTGGCTATCCAGTAAAGCCAACCTCCCACATGCGGTCCCACAGGGCTCAATTCTCCTACTCTGACTTGTAGATTCTGGTTTACTATATCACCGTTATCCAGATGATAGCCTCCCTGAATGACAAATGCCTGCTCTGCATCACCCTAATTGGAATCCAAAAATGAATGTCTAACCACCCTCTAAAACTAAAACCAACAAAAATGGAATCCTGCTAATCTAAAGAAAATCCAACTTTTCTGTCTGTAATGAATGGATTTACTCTTGTTCTTCTCTGGACTACATTGGAGGTTCTCAAACATCTCGGTTTCATACTCGCAGACAGTTAAATCTACCATATCTTAACCATTGCAAAAATATGCAATACTAACTCTGCTTACTTTGTGACAGCAGGCACTTTATAACTGGTCAGGATCTAAAGTTCATAGTCCAGATCACACTATAAAAATATTGTTTCCCCCCAAACTCACAAAATATACATAGCACTTTATACCCTTTGCATTGGCAGTGCTGCAAGTGGTATTACGAAAGGGGACACAAGGCCTATTGCAGTGTGGAAGTTCAATAGGTATTGACCCCTCCTCTATCTCGTCCAGTAACAAGTGAGAAGAGGTGGGGTCTGGTAGGCTCTATCACAAAGCAGAAGCTTCTCTGTCTTGTGAGACACCCTGAAACATAGCAGAGACCAACAATAAATATGAAAATTGTCATTTTTAAAGCATTTCTTGGTGATTTCACTCAGTTGGATTCCAGTCAAAATTGATGTCTTAAACATTCATTTCAGTTCAGTAAATAACTTTATTTCAGCCAACTTGGACCATAAAAGTACATGATTACAATCATAAAACAACAAGAGAAAGAATAAAAAATAAATAACGGTAGACAGTATAATCATATATATATATGTTACAGGTAAAATAATGGCAGACCATTATCCTAAAATCAAGTAAAGTACATTTGTAAAATTCATTTAGGACTGATGATTGTTGGGATAAGATGAATGGTAAAATTGAGAAGTAGTGCAAACGTCCACATTAAGTAAACCTAGATAAATTTGTTATAAAGTGGCATACAAAAACTCTCCACACAGTCACTTCAAAAAGCCCCTGCACTTATGCCACATACCATTCAGAACGCGTGAATCGGCAAAAACAATAGGGGGCTGGGTATTGTATTTTAATATCCTGTAGGCCTCTTGACAGTGTCTGAACCCTAGGTTTCTACATATTGGGGCTAACCATCGTTAGCGTGATACAGAATATGCATGGCAGATAAAAAACACATGAATTTCATACGCTGCCCTATATTTACACGCCGGGCATTCTTCCTTGTTTTCTATATCCCATTTACTGGTAAGCGTGAATAGTGGAAGGGTCCCCATTTTAAATTGGATATAGAGTTTCCTAGCCAGAGGGGGGTAGATCACATCCAGGCACTGTTCTTTTCTGTATTTGGCCTTTACCTGAAGAAACTCTAGTGTCAGCTGACCTCCGGTGGCCCTTTCTTGGAGGGTTATTAGATTGTGGTGCCTATAAAGCCGCACAAGATCTGACCTGGCTATTAGTGGGCACGCTAGCTCGGGCGTTTTCCAAAGGTCCTGCCTACCTATCTTAGTACAGAGATCCCTTATGTGGCTAAGCCACAGTATTTTCTTATTAATTAGGCTAGATTGGACCTCCCTAAGTTCAGCTCTATAGCAAGACAACTCTGGTGTCGCCCAGAGCCTTCGCCAGAATGTGATAGGCCTTATGGCGATCTCTTCATCAATGGGATGCAAACCCAGATCCATACGGAGGGGGACTAAGGGGGTGCTACGAGGGAGGCCCAATAATTGCCTCATGAAATTGTGTTCTATTTTTATGAGGTTAGAGGGCCTACAGTGCCCCCACAGTTCAGCCCCATATAAGGTAGCCCCCCTGGCCTGGACTTTATATATTTCAATAACAGGGGCTGCTGGCTTAACCATTCATAATACACAAAAATGTTTGTCTTAAAGAGTTGGATTTTCTGATGCTTTCTTTCTTTTTCCTTCACAGGTTCCAATCATTATTCCTGTGATCTTCCTTGTTGCCGCAGTTTACCTCGTGCTGGCACCGATAATTGACAGCCCTCAGATTGAGTTTTTGTACGTCGTTCTGTTCATTCTTAGTGGCATCATTGTTTACATCCCATTGGTTCACTTCAAACGATATCCAAAGTTCTTAAAAAAGGCTACTTTACACCTCCAGTTACTGCTGGAAGTTGCTCCAACAGATAGAAATGTATAATATTAAACCTTAAATCTGGTCTGTAAAAGTCTGTATTTTAGTTACAATATGAGCACATAAATTATAATATTCTTTAAATTGAAATGATGTTGATTTGTACATTTGTTATCTTGCTTCACTAGCATTATAAACCAAAATAGAATTCTCAAATCTTTTATCAGTGGTACAGCTTCTGGAGGTAAGATAGTTGCCAGATTGTTCGAGATCGCAATAGGGTGGGAGGTATCCCCCAGTAAACATAAACTGTTTCATCTTGTGTTCTGCATCCTCGTGTTTAATCCACTCAATTTTGTTCTTGCAAAGATTGAAGCCTACATAGGAGTCAAACTGACACTTCTGAATCAGAGAACTTGCAGGTATTACTGCAACAGTGTAACATGCTGAAACCAAGTATATGAGGCAACATTCACATATGTCCTAAAAGGGCTGCACCAAGTTAGAGCAGCTGTTAGGGAATTCTACCTACAAAAATAATCCTCAATGACAGAATGTATGACAATCAAGTATAAAAGGAAGGGAAAATGTGGGGCGTTTCCTATTCTGGTTGGCTAAAGAAAAGGCCAGTGACCTCTTAACCTCTTTCAGGGATACCTGAACAAATCAAGTTACAAATGAAAATACCAACACTTTGTCAATGTTTAAATATAAATTCATATATTAAGAACATTCTTTAGCAGTCAATAAGGTTATTGGACATTTTTAAATAATTCAAAAGTACCTTTTCCTTAGAAGCATCAACCCAGCTCCTAATTCCTTTTTCTGAGGTAAAAGAACTAATTTATCAAAGCCAGATGGTAAAGCTCCCAGTGTAGAAGTAAAGATTAACGTTATAACCTGAATATTAATGAGCTACCTTCTACTCTTAACACATTATTTAATTTTTGTTATCTGGTGGAGGGGGAGAGCAATAATCCTTTGCTCTGTGCTAAAGGCATTGTGATCAGCGTCTTAAAGCCAGGAACACCGTAATTAGGGTTAGGATCCTATCACCCAATTACGCCATTGAATGCCAAATGTAGTACCCCTTTATTTCTTAAAGACCATAATGAATTCTAGCCTGGAATAAAGGTAGCCACTAATACACATTTGTTTGGCCACAGCATCTTATGTTCTTTACTTTAATAAAGTTCCTGCAGGAGGTATTTTAATTGCCAACGAGAAGGCCTTCAACCTTGTGAACTGGGAATTTTCGTTCCTTAATTTGAATACCTTTCCTTCAGTTTAACACAGAAAGAGAGACGAGAGATAAGGGTTACACACCATCTTCACACATCCTCTCACTTAAGTTACATTCTTCACAATGAAGTGTGAGGGCCCAGTGATGAGTAGACCCTGATTCAAGATCTACCAGATATCATACAGGGTTATTTTAAATAATAAGAGAAGACATCTCACCCACACAATTGTGGCATGTTCATCATTGGTGTCTTCCCTCATCCGGAAAGGTAGATACCTCCCTAAGGAGCTCAACTAAAAAGTTGGAGTTTGTATAAGATGCACGGAGCTAGTCAAAGTAAACAATCATTATGGATATACCATGGATATTTACTTTTATTTAATGAGTACTCATATCATCATGTCATAGTAAACACCAAAATTGTGATGTTCAATGAAAGACGATGATTTCAACATCCAGTGCCCTGTACTGCTGACATGTTTCATCTGAAAAAAAGCGTTGCCTAAGTGGGTCACTCAGTTCTCATCAGGGCTTCTATGCCTCTCTGCCTATTGCTTCCTAATCGCAGAAGAGTGTGTTAAAAAAGGAGCCCTAAGGTTCACCTACTTAGAAACCCTGTAGGATAAAATTAAATAAAAATGTTAAATAAGTTATGTTACAAAAAAGAAGAAGAAAGAATCTCAACTATGGGATACTCAAACCTCCATATTGGTGATCACTGAAAGCCAAAACAATTTCACTTACTGTTGTGAAAACCATTTTCCCTGTATGTGTATACTGCACACCTTCCAAAAGTACAACACTCTGCTTATATATCCAGACTCTGCTTATATATACAGGATCCTCACAAAGTGCACAAGCCACTGCTATGTATGGCATTAAAATGTGACTTTAGATGACGTGATTGTAACCTAACTCACTAGATTTGTGTTTATTTATAACCACATCAGCTGTGAAGAAACAGGTGAGGTTCAAAATAAACCCGGGCAGGGTGACTTATTGCTGTGGTACACGGTGATTACCAATGTGGATGTTTAAGTTTCAGAAAAAGTTAGTTAATAAATTGGCTCTATCTTTATAGATGTAGGTTGGTTTTATTTTTGGTACCTCCAACTGCGTCAGATATTTAAGCAACTTCTAGGTGGTATAGTGTGCAAACCAATTAATTGGTGAGAAAATTATATTCTCCTAGTGTTAGAAATGGGGGTCTCTAGTTGGCAATGGTTTGCACGTTTGTTCTTTCTTCCTATCCAGATAAGGGGAATTCACTATTAAAATAACCCCTGCTCACCTCTTTAGTAGCTTGGCATGAGTAGTCAGTCTTATCTCAGGGGCAGCGTGTAAAGCATTTGCACATAACCAACAGTAATACAGTAAAAACACTACAAAAGGACACCACACCAGTTTTAGAAAATACCCAATATTTATGTGTGCAAACAAGACCAAAATGATAAAAGACCAACGTACAATAATCCAAAATATGCACTTTTTAAGAATGACTTTAATATGCAGTTACTAAAGGCCGGTAGCTCCTTCCAGGGCTACCGCAGTGCTGAAAACAACAAAATCCAACAGTTCCGTCCGACTGCATCGGTACTGGCTGGCATTAGTTTAAGCACACTTGTAAACAGTACCTTTGGTTCCGGCTAACCTGGTTGGTATGGGCTAGTTGTGGCAACTGTTGCGGTTGCGATGTGAAGCGTGCTGCGTGCCATGCCTTCAAGCCGCAGTGCAGGCAAGGGCTCGATGGTCGTCCAGTGGCTTCGGTGTGACCAGGGCTGTGGTATGGAGGGAGGCGATGCTCGTTGCGGTGCTGACCGGTCTTAGTGCAGCCTACAGAGCCGGTTGATGGGAGCTGGCGCTGGTTGGCCCAGACTGCGGTGTGGGATGGGGCGGTGCATCGTTTTTCTTATGAGCTGCGCACCCAAACCACAGTGCAGTTCCGGGTGTCGAGGTTAGCGTGAAGCAACGTCATTGGTGTGACCAGGGCGACGGAGTGAAGCAAGGCAGTGCGGAGAGCAGTGCCGAAAGGTCGCAGTGCAAGCAGCGGCTTGGTGCTGGCAGTCATCGTCATTGGTGAGACCAGGTTACGGTGCGAAGTACTGTGGTGCCTTCATAAGACAGAGCTCACAGCGGTAACGGTGACAGTGTTGGCTGCTTTGCCCCTCTGTGGCAACTTAAATCCATGGTTCCAGAGGCGGTGCCCAGAGGTAAGTGAAGTCTTTGCTGTTCCTGAGACAGGAGGCAAGCTCTCAGGAACAAGGGAAGATAGTTCAGTTTCACTGCCCAAGGATCAGCAACTGCATGCCAACCCAGCAAAGCAACAACACTGCAAAGGGGCAGTACTCCTCCTGGTAGTTATTCCAGCTCATCTTCATAGCAGATTCCTTGATCCAAACGAGTTCTCTGAAGTCTTTTATCTCCCTGAGACAACTGAAGGCAAGCTCTACTTCAAGCCCTTGGATAACATCCAGCAAGACGATGAAAGTACAATCCAGTCCTTTCCCTGCCCAAGACAGAAGCAGCAAACAGCAGGCCAACACAGAAGAACGGCAGTTCCTCCTGACAACTTTTCCAGCTCTTCTTCCTGGCAGGTTCCTTAGTTCAGCAGTAATCTCAAGCTCTGTGGTCTGGGCCCCAATATTTATACTACATTTTCCTTTGTTTTCTTGTGGCAAAAGTCTCTCAACTCAGTGAAAACCAGTTTTGTCCTCTCTGGCCCAGCTTCCCGGTAGGAGCTGGAGCCAGCATTGTGCAAGGAAGCCAGGGCCATTTCATTTGCAAGGGAAATCTCCCACCTCTTTAAATGCAGACCAGGCCTATTTAGGTGCTAGTGAAACTTCTCCCACTACTATGAGTTGCCGCCATGGAAAGGCATTCCCCAAAGCCCATCCTAATATGGCTGGCTGTGTCTGATAGACACCGCCACCATATTAGACCTTTTCTGCCACGGTCGCAAGGCGACTGCGGCGGTAAAGCGGCGGACGGTCTTTCCATCCACCGCGGTCCCCCCGCCATTGTAATATGGCGGGGGAATAGGTGGCGGACAGGCGCGGATGGCAGATGGATCGGCACCGTCTGCATGTCGGTGGCAATCGGTCCGCCATCCTAATAGGCCCCTTAGAGTGGAATTCTTATAACAACCAAGCATTCTACTGGAGAGATGTTATCTTTTGTAGAAGAAACAAGCAACTGATGAAACTGTTGAAGAATTCATATCAGCATTAAGGGCATTAGTTGTTACATGCAATTCTCGAGCGTCCATTGACATTTACATTCAAGATCAGTTTGTTTAAAGCTGCTTTTCAAAAATAATACAAGACAGGCTACTCAGTTGCAGAGACTTTCGATTGTCAGAGGTTGTTAATGTAGCCAAAAGCTTTGAACATTCAATATTCTCCAGTCGCCTGATGGCTCAGGAATCCACTCATCTTCCCCAATTTTTAATGCTGTTGGGTATTCTGAACATGTTGCTGCTGTACAACTTGATGGCGAAGTCATTAAGGAAGTTCAACATAATACTATCACTTTTTAGTTTAGATGCAGATCTAAATCCCATTTAAGCGATTATATGCAATGTCTAGCAGTAGGTAATTGAGGCAATATGTAGAAGAAATTAGGTTACTTTCACAGTGTTTGCACATCTGGTAAACGCCAGTTTAAAGTACACAGTGTTGACTTAAATGAAGCAGTCTGTCCTGTGGATCTATCAAATATGGTCCTCAGAAGAACATGGCGGCCGGCCGTCAGCCACTCACCTCTCTGACGCACTAGCCCTACAGCGCCAGCAATTAAAGCTGAGGTTCCGCACGGGTTTCAGTTTCCACTGCAGCAAAGAGGGAGGGTTAGAACGCCCCCCAACACCACTGAAGCTGCACAGTCCTGAGGCCCTTGTACCGCAGCCAGCCACCCACGGAGGTCCGTGGTTCCTGGCCGCTCTCCAGCTACGCCGGGATCGTCGGGCTGCAGCCAAATCCAGCTCCAAGTCACAGGCAGCGGCGTTAGCACAAGCTTGCGGCCGCGGTCTGCAGTGCAAGCAACATCCCCATAGGCGCTCTACCTCCATCAACATATGTGCCCCAAAAAGACCCCCAATCAGGGTGGAAAAGAGAAAGCACAGGGGAAACCTCCACAGAAGGACACTGAGGAAGGTGGACAAGATTGGAGCCACGCCACCTGCAGAGGAAAGATAACAAGGTATTTCCTGCTATACATTAAGGAACTCCCGAATAGACTTTGTCTCTGGGCAGTCTCGGGGGGAGGATTCTACTGGGTCCCCCCCAATAGTTACATCAACAACACAGACTTTTATTACAGCAACAAGTCCGGTTGTTGAGGAACCTCCCCCTGAGCACATATATAGCAAAAAGAGAGGGGGGAAATTTGCACTCACACTAGACCCTTTGAGTGGGAACATTAAAATCACACCCTCCTTGAGGTCCTATTCTAAAGTACAAGGAAGCAAGGAAAATACACCTCCCACCCAAACTAGAGACTTGCCCCACACACATAACCCCGACAGGATGGCGTCTCAGCAAACAGGAAGGTCAGCGGAGCTCCCCTTAAATTACAGGTTACAGACTTTGGCGGAAGACGCAATACCCGTTGAGCTGACATAGGGGTGATTGCATCCGCAGCAGAGGAAAACACATTTCTTTTCCCCATGGCTCAGGAGAACATGGGGGGTTACTGCACACACTTTCAGAGAAGATAAAAACTAGATTTACACTGTCCGAGGCAAACCAAGCAAAAATCTTCAACGTTTGAGAGATTCTAGAAAACAAACTCACTGGTCTCTCTGAAAGAATAGGGAGGCTGGAAGCAGCTTTGGAGACTGCGAGAGTGGAAGCAGCAGGGAGCAGCAAAGAAATCATAAATCTTAAATCTAGCGAGAAATTACTTCAGGAAAAGATTGAAGTATTAGAAAATCATTCCAGGAGAAACAGCTTAAGAATCCTTAATATCCCCTAAGGAAGAGAAGGAGGGAACCTGAGGTAAAACTGATAAAAAAAGTTCATGCCAACTGTAGACTTTATATCTGCACCAGGACATACAACAAGTGCATAGGGATCTGTTTGGGAGGAACCCTAACATAGATACGCCTAGGAAGATCCTTGTAAATTTCAACACCTACCTGACAAAAGAAATGATTCTTACTGAGGCGTTAAAAACAGGCTTTTACACTAAGGATATGGGGACCTTCCGTATGTGTTCAGATCTAGCCAGGGAGACACAAAATCGACAGTGGAAGCTAGGCAAACACATACAAGAGCTCAAATCCTTAGGTGCCACGGCCCAATTAAAATTCCCTGCCACACTAAGGATAATGTGGAACAATAGGATGTACAATATAAAAGAGCCAGCGGAAGTACATAATTTATTTTTTGAAAATGATAACCTAGTGCGAGGCCTGGACTAAAAACTAGGTCAGAGACATGTATTATTTGAAGTGGTGAGGGCGAGGGGCATGACGAAAATGTCCAGCTTGGTCAAAGGGAGGGTTCCTCGGGGGGACACTATATTGTTAATGTAAATAACACATTGGGTAGGTAGCAGTGGGAGAAAATTATTAAAAAAATAAGGTCCTCATGTGTGGCAGTCAGCACGAGAATAGGGTGTTGGGAAACAAGGCGGGTCTTTAGGAGATAGCCATTCCAAAAACAACCGCAGCCTGAGGTATTATGTTGGAATATAAATGGTCTAAGGGTGCCTGCCAGAAGAAGGAGAATTCTCCTATTCTTAAAACAGTCAAATAACGACAATTTAATGCTACGGGAGACACACCTCCAGCAGGCTGAGTTAGAAGAAATAATTAAGGGCCACAGATGGATCAATCAGTTTGCATGCACAAATCAAAATTGCAACGTGAAAGGGGTCGCAATCTTGATAAAAGCATAGCTCATGTCAAACTAATAGATGTTATTGCAGACCCCGAAGGGAAATGGTTAATTGCTGTTGTCAATAATAACAACATCAAATTTGCTCTGATCACCTACTAATTCACAAATGTAGACCCATCCCCGCTCCAGGAATTTTTTCAACAACTCCTAGACAATGATAACATTTTTATAATTGCAGGCGATTTTAATGTGTTACTCGAACCAGCCTTAGATAAATTCTCCCCAAGGCCAATGGTTAACACACCAAAAATGAGAACTGTCATACAGAATCTAATGAAGAACTTGGGTTTGATAGATCCCTGGAGACCCAAGGTGTGTAGCAATAAAAGTTACACATATCGCAATAAGAAATAAGCCATGCCTCCCGCATAGACTATTTTCTGATTGACGCTAGGTTAAGCAATAAAGTCTCAGCAATCACTCATCAACCAGAGCATTTATCAGACCTTTCTGCAGTGAAACTTGAGTTAACTCTAGACTGTGGAGCACCTACTCACAGGTGGACCCTGGATAGATAGATCTCTCTTAATAGACCAGAAGATAGTAACTAGCCTTAAACGGTATACATTCAAAATATCGAGTTTTTAATATCGATTTGCATTAATATCGATTAAAAAATATAGAATGGACACAATATCGTCTGGACAGAATATAGACTACAAAAATATCGAATAGGATAGCATTAATATCGAATCAAAAAATATAGAATGGACATAATATCGAATGGACAGAATATAGACAACAAAAATATAGAATGGACAGGATATAGACTACAAAAATATAGAATGGACGGAATATAGACTACAAAAATATCGAATTTGAGATAAGTACGTTAATATTAATTTTTAAAGTCTTTTTTATGTTAGTATATGTTTGAAAAGTTTTATATTTATTTTATTATTTATATTAACTAATTTTCTTATGGTATTTAATTTTTGCGTAATATAATTCTGTAGCGGGTTGTGGGTTTATAGGGGAATAGGGTGGAAAGTAATTTTATTACAATTAATTAAATATGTTAATTTATTTATTGCCATTTATTTTGAATTAATTGTAATTAATTATTAACTGGTAATTAATTAAAATATAATTGGTAATTAATTTTAATTAATTGATTAATTGATAATTATGTTAATTTTAGTAATTTATTTTCTGTAGCAGGTTGTGGGTATATATATATGGGAATAGGGTGGGAAGTAATTTAATTATAATCAATTAAATATGTTAATTTATTTATTGGTATTTATACTGAATTAATTGGTAATAAATTATTATTTGGTAATTATTTAAAATATAATTGGTAATTAATATTAATTAATTGATTAATTGATAAATATGTCAATTTTTGTAATTTATTTTCTGTAGCGGGTTGTGAGTTTATAGGGGAATAGGGTGGAAAGTAATTTCATTATAATTAATTAAATATGTTAATTTATTTATTATTATTTATTTTGAATTAATTGTTCATTAATTATTAATTGCTAATTAAGTAAAATATAATTGGTAATTAATTTTAATGAATTGATTAATTGATAAATATGTTAATTTTAGTAATTTATTTTCTGTTGTGGGTTGTGGGTTTATAGGGGAATAGGGTGGGAAATTATTTAATTATAAATAATTAAATATGTTAATTTATTTATTTTGAATTAATAGTTAATTATTTATTAATTGGTAATTAATTAAAATATAATGGGTAATTAATTTTAATTAATGTATTACTTTATAATTATGTTAATGTTATTAATTTATTTTCCGTAGTGGGTTGTGGGTTTATAGGGGAATAGGGTGGGAAGTAATTTAATTGTAAGTAATTCAATTTTTAAAATCTTTTTTTATCTAATTTTTATTTATTGTTTAATTGTTAATTAACTTATTGTTAATTGATAAATAATTTGTATTAGTAGGTAATTATTTTTAATAATTCATTTTATTTGTATTTTTAATTGATTAATTAATATATTATATACCTTAGTAGGGTGGTGCATCTTTTGGGGCTGGGGACGCCACGTATAATGAAAGCTCCAAAGTTCCCCACTGGAACAAAGACACACTCAGACATCCGCTCGCACCAGTCTTTTATAGGGTAAGAACGGAACCGGCATGCCGATGCAAATAACAGCTTTCGCGTTTCTGTTTTCCGGCGCACTTCATCAGAGGCTTCGACAGTCTTTCGTGCTGTTCTGACCCATACACACACAATAAAAAATTTCACCCTTCGTGCCCGGCGCAAAAGATGCACCACCCTACTAAGGTTGGGGGCCACGGGCTCTGTAGTTCACAGAGCCACCACATGGGACATTTGCTTGGGATATTGAACAGCACCCACATGCGGAGGCCCAGCTGTGGGCTCAGAATTTTTGGGCAACAGCAATATTTACGTGCACCCATTAGGGTTGAGTTCGTTGATCCAGACTACAACACCCAAAGGTCAATACATTCAACAGAGCAGCCCATCGAAGGGTGAAATTTTTCCTTGTGTTTGTATGGGTCAGAACAGCACAGAAGACTGTCGAAGCCTCTGATGAAAAGAAACGCGTCAGGCATGCATAACTCGACACAAAAGCTTTTATTTGCATCGGCATGCCGGTTCCGTCCTTACCCTTTAAAAGCCTGGTGCTAGCGGAAAACCCGGACACTCAGATATGCTGTGAAATGTTTAATCGTCCAACTAATGACACGTTTCGGCTTGCGCCTTGTTCACGTTTGGATACATCATTCAAATCTAACGTGAATTTATCCAATGCCTATCATCGACAGAGGACTAAACACCCTTAGTGCAACACCCAAATTTGTCAACATTTGGCGGGCATTTTAGAACGGTATTTTACATATATATACACACTGTTGTAATTATAGATTACTTACATTAAGTCATAACACATCATTCCGTACCTAATGCAATAAATAATTAGTCAGTCAAATTTATCAAGACTGCATCAGCGTTATTACGTCTGAAGCGCGGTTAGATCAAATCAGGTAAATCATTTCTATTGTGGCACATTTGCACTCATTGTCACATACCAACACCGTATCCCATTTAATATTCAAGGACGTCAGGGTATCCATATGCAAACTCCTCACCCCCTGGGCATCGTCCTTTTTATGACAAATCGAATTGACAAATGTCAGCATTTAAGCCACTGTGTGCGGCTCTAGATATAAAACACATGCCCACATTCAACACCTAAGTGGGCGGGTTTTCTCGTACAATGCCATGATCCCTTCTCTTGTGTGCTTTTGCAATACATCAAGCTTGTAACAATCAATATATATCCTGCCCCTGTGGCCAAACCCAATAGACAACACCTTCATATGTCATCCATAAATTACAGTCCACCATAAGTGGGTCTTTACAAAAAATACTATGGCCCCTTGTTCTGTGACCATTAGTAATACAGTAAAATTGCAAGCAATTAAATCCTGCCCCAGTGGGCTCGATTCCTGAACAGCACATCCATGTGTCATTTACATAAATTACAATCAAGATGGTTGATCAACTCTGGAGCCTCAGGTTTGGACCGTACAATATTTCTTCTTGTTTGTGCCAAAGTTGAACGTGATACCATACCTAAAATCATTAAAAATAAATAGAATCACTATAAGGGCTAGAAACCACATAAAGCTACTGCATTCTATTCCATTTAATCAACCAAGTTTACCGCCAGTTCTTCACTTGAGTTTAACCCATTAGGTGCCAAACTTTCAAATATATAAATATATATACACACTCACACAAACGTTACAGGGGCATAAATAGAATTTAAAAAAACCTTAGAAATTCACTGAAAAAACCCATAAATTACACAGACGTTATAGTTAGCCTCAGAATTCACTAGAACACTACCAGTGAAATTCTGCAGTTATGGTTGCCTGAGCTAGCTATAACTTATGTTCCTGCATTGCACTGCTTATGACCGCACATATTACATCACCTATGACATGGTCAATTACATCCCTAATGACATCACTGATGACATCATCCAGTGACTGTGAGTGCTTTCTAAAGGTTTATGAATGCTATATGCTAAGGTCCTACAAAAGTTAAATTAGTATACTTTGTGTACTACTAATGAGTGATATTATTTCTAACATATATTATGTGTTTGTGTGTGTGAGTGTTTGTCTGATTGGCTGTATGGGTGTGTAAGAAAGGGTATGGGTATATAAGTGAGTATTAGAGTACCTGTGTGGGGTGCGCATAAGTGTATGCGTGAATTAGTAGCTGTGCAAGTGGCTGTATGGTTTTTCTTTTTCTTTTAAATTGTCCTCATCTCACCAAGTAAGCGCCTGCAATTCTTGGATAGCCACCCTTCCAACCTGTGCGCCCCACAGCTGCTGCGTTCACTTTGGTCTAGTACCCAGAACCAAACCTGCCCATTTGTTAATTTATTTATTGGTATTTATAGTGAACTAATTGGTAATTAAGTATTATTTGGTAATTATTTAAAATATATTTGGTAATTAATAATAATTAATTGATTAATTGATAAATATGTCAATTTTTGTAATTTATTTTCTGTAACGGGTTGTGAGTTTATAGGGGAATAGGGTGGAAAGTAATTTCATTATAATTATTTAAATATGCTAATTTATTTATTGGTATTTATTTTGAATTAATTGTTAATTAATTATTAATTGTTAATTAAGTAAAATATAATTGGTAATTAATTTTAATTAATTGATTATTTGATAAATATGTTAATTTTAGTAATTTATTTTCTGTTGTCGGTTGTTGGTTTATAGGGGAATAGGGTGGGAAATTATGTAATTATAAATAATTAAATATGTTAATTTATTTATTTTGAATTAATGGTTAATTAATTATTAATTGGCAATTAATTAAAATATAATGGGTAATTATTTTAATTACTTTATTAATTGATAATTATGTTAATGTTATTAATTTATTTTCTGTAGTGGATTGTGGGTTATAGGGGAATAGGGTGGAAAGTAATTTAATTGTAAGTAATTCAATTTTTAAAATCTTTTTTTATCTAATTTTTATTTATTTTTTAATTGTTAATTAATTTATTGTTAATTGATAAATAATTTGTATTAGTAGGTAATTATTTTTAATAATTCATTTTATTTGTATTTTTAATTGCTTAATTAATATAATATATACCTTAGTAGGGTGGTGCATCTTTTGCGGCTGGGGACGCCACGTATAATGAAAGCTCCAAAGTTCCCCACTGGAACAAAGACGCACTCAGACATCCTCTCGCACCAGGCTTTTATAGGGTAAGAACGGAACCGGCATGCCGATGCAAATAACAGCTTTCGCGTTTCTGTTTTCCGGCGCACTTCATCAGAGGCTTCGACAGTCTTTCGTGCTGTTCTGACCCATACACACACAATAAAAAATGTCACCCTTCGTGCCCGGCGCAAAGGATGCACCACCCTACTAAGGTTGGGGGCCACGGGCTCTGTAGTTCACAGAGCCACCACATGGGACATTTGCTTGGGATATTGGACAGCACCCACATGCGGAGGCCCAGCTGTGGGCTCAGAATTTTTGGGCAACAGCAATATTTACGTGCACCCATTAGGGTTGAGTTTGTTGATCCAGACTACAACACCCAAAAGTCAATACATTCGACAGAGCAGCCCATCGAAGGGTGAAATTTTTCCTTGTGTTTGTATGGGTCAGAACAGCACGAAAGACTGTCGAAGCCTCTGATGAAGTGCGGCAGTACAGAAACGCGTCAGGCATGCATAACTCGACACAAAAGCTTTTATTTGCATTGGCATGCCGGTTCCGTCCTTACCCTTTAAAAGCCTGGTGCTAGCGGAAAACCCGGACACTCAGATATGCTGTGAAATGTTTAATCGTCCAACAAATGACGCGTTTCGGCTTGCACCTTGTTCACGTTTGGATACATCATTCAAATCTAACGTAAATTTATCCAATGCCTATCATCGACAGAGGACTAAACACCCTTAGTGCAACACCCACATTTGTCAACATTTGGCGGGCATTTTAGAACGGTATTTTACATATATATATATATATATATATACACACTGTTGTAATTATATATTACTTACATTAAGTCATAACACATCATTCCATACCTAATGCAATAAATAATTAGTCAGTCAAATTTATCAAGACTGCATCAGCGTTATTACGTCTGAAGCGCGGTTAGATCAAATCAGGTAAATCATTTCTATTGTGGCACATTTGCACTCATTGGCACATACCAACACCGTATCCCATTTAATATTCAAGGACGTCAGGGTATCCATATGCAAACTCCTCACCCCCTGGGCATCGTCCTTTTTATGACCAATCGAATTGACAAATGTCAGCATTTAAGCCACTGTGTGCGGCTCTAGATATAAAACACATGCCCACATTCAACACCTAAGTGGGCGGGTCTTCTCGTACAATGCCATGATCCCTTCTCTTGTGTGCTTTTGCAATACATCAAGCTTGTAACAATCAATATATATCCTGCCCCTGTGGGCAAACCCAATAGACAACACCTTCATATGTCATCCATAAATTACAGTCCACCATAAGTGGGTCTTTACATAAAATACTATGGCCCCTTGTTCTGTGACCATTAGTAATACAGTAAAATTGCAAGCAATTAAATCCTGCCTCAGTGGGCTCGATTCCTGAACAGCACATCCATGTGTCATTTACATAAATTACAATCAAGATGGTTGATCAACTCTGGAGCCTCAGGTTTGGACTGTACAATATTTCTTCTTGTTTGTGCCAAAGTTGAACGTGATACCATACCTAAAATCATTAAAAATAAATAGAATCACTATAAGGTCTAGAAACCACATAAAGCTACTGCATTCTATTCCATTTAATCAACCAAGTTCACCGCCAGTTCTTCACTTGAGTTTAACCCATTAGGTGCCAAACTTTCAAATATATAAATATATATACACACTCACACAAACGTTACAAGGGCATAAATAGAATTTAAAAAAACCTTAGAAATTCACCGAAAAAAACCATAAATTACACAGACGTTATAGTTAGCCTCAGCATTCACTAGAACACTACCAGTGAAATTCTACAGTTACGGTTGCCTGGGCTAGCTATAACTTATGTTCCTGCATTGCACTGCTTATGACCGCACATATTACATCACCTATGACATGGTCAATTACATCCCTAATGACATCACTGATGACATCATCCAGTGACTGTGAGCGCTTTCTAAAGGTTTATGAATGCTATATGCTAAGGTCCTACAAAAGTTAAATTAGTATACTTTGTGTACTACTAATGAGTGATATTATTTCTAACATATATTATGTGTTTGACTGTGTGTGTGAGTGTTTGTCTGATTGGCTGTATGGGTGTGTAAGAAAGGGTATGGGTATATAAGTGAGTATTAGAGTACCTGTGTGGGGTCTGCATAAGTGTATGTGTGAATTAGTAGCTGTGCGAGTGGCTGTATGGTTTTTCTTTTTCTTTCAAATTGTCCTCATCTCACCAAGTAAGCGCCTGCAATTCTTGGATAGCCACCCTTCCAACCTGTGCGCCCCACAGCTGCTGCGTTCACTTTGGTCTAGTACCCAGAACCAGACCTGTCCATTTGTTGGTGGCATGGTGTAATCATAGAACCAGGAGGTGTTGCGCAAAGCCCAGGCCTTTCCCCCATACTATAAAGGCCTGCCGATATTCGAACAGTTGTCATTGTCACTTCTCTGGTTCAGTCTAGCCATATTGAAGGCAGCTTTAACCCAATCCTGGGGCTTGGGTGGCAAAGGGTCTCTCCACTTCAAACATATTTCCCTTTGAGCTATTAAAACAAGGTACAACAAAAAGCCTCTATGTGTATGTCTCAACTTCTTGTTCAGTTTTCCGTCATCTCCAAATAATACTATTGTCATATTTAGAATGCTTTTCTCTCCAAAAAATCACATAAGGCTTCCTCAAGACCCCTTCAAGAGGCAAAGAGTCTAGGACATCCATAGAATATGGGCCTCATTGATGAGAAATGACGCATCACTGCGTGAAAGCAGTGATGCGTCACTTCTCAGTGCGCACTCCTTGAGACATGATTGATGCGTCATATTTATAATATGACGTATCATGTCGCAAGGAGTTACAGATACGTCAGTACTTCTGACGTATCTGTAAGGGCAAAAGTGAAGCATTGCTGGAGTGTGTCACAAAAGTGACGCAACTCCAGCAATGTGTCCTTTCACATGGGGCAAGCCCCATGTGAAGGGCCTGCGTCAGTCTTACGCCTGCCATGAGGTAGGCGTAAGATATTGACGCATTTGCGTCCTAGAAGTGGCGCAGTAAAATCTCATAGATTTCACTGCGTCACTTCCAGGACCTTTTCTTGCGTCAATAGCCCAGATTGGAGCATACTCGGAGTAATACCCCATCCCCCATCTAGTTCTGACCTTATTCCACAAACTAAGGAATCCTTTAGTACTTTCAAACTGACTTTTTACCTAGGTGCTCCGAATTTATATAGGAAACCTTCTCCGCTCTCCTGCCTTATCATCTCTGCTAAAGGTCTGCCCCAAGTTGACTCATCTGGTTTCAAGTGCATCATCCGGACATTTTTTAATTGAAAGGCAAAACAATACCACTTAATATCCAGAAGTTATTAATCAGCCTACGCCTAAGCTTCTTCCAGGCCAGTCTGGCCCCTTTTTGAGCCCAGATGAAGCTCATGATCTTACTCTGGATTTTACTGAAGTCTCGTTTTGGAAAGGTAAGGGGAAATGCATTAATGGGATATGTTAGTTTAGGAAGAATAACTATTTTGACTAGGTTGACCCTGACTTAAATTGTCAAAGGGAGATTTTTTCACCTGGCTGATAATCGGTCAACTTCTTTTATAGTCTTGTTTCGGTTAATCTGCAGGATTTTCTCAATTGGATTGATGATTGTAATACCCAAGTATTTAAACTCTTGACTTATGCTACCCTCCCAATTGCTTATATTCCAGAGCATCACCTCAGTTTTAGAGGTGTTAGCTAGGTATCCTGAGAAAGCCCTGAATTTTTCTAACAAGGCTTCATTCCTAGGTATTGCCCCCGCTGGATTTTCAGTATATAAAAGCAGATCATCAGCGTATAAAGCAACATTGCTGCTGTACTGATGGGATTTGAAGGGTGTGATCAGATCATCTGCCCTGATTGTTTGGGACAGGGGTTCTATATAGATGTTGAAGAGTGGTGAAAGGGGACAGACCTGTCTTGTCCCTCTTAAGTTATCAAAGCTGGATGTTAAGACCCCGTTTAATAATATTTTGGCAGAGGCCCCCTGATAGCAATTTACCCGACTCTGAATAAAAATAGGCCCAAAGCCCATTGACCTTAACACCGCCCAAAGATAAACCCAACAAACTTTATCAAACACCTTGGCCGCATCTAATGCCACTATGGCCAAGGGTTTGGATCGAGCTGTGGCAAGATCTATATTGCCGATTAGTTGTTGCATTTGTTTTTGTATATATATTTTCAGAATGAAACCTTTTTGGTCTGCGTTGATCAGCTCTGGGGCGATTTTGGCCAATCTCCCTGCTAAAATGCTCATGAAGATCTTATAATCAGCATTCAGTAGGGAGATCGGTCTATAAGAGTCCGCCCTTTGCAGATCCTGTCCGGGTTTCTGGATAAGCACAATAGTTGCCTCTTTCCAAGAGCTAGGTATCTTACCCTCTGACTTCTAGACTGAGTTAAATAAAACTCCCAAAATTGGGACCAATTCTACCTTTAGAAGTTTATATATCTTACTAGGAAGTGCATCCTCAGTATAAGGTCATGGTTTTCCGCAGTCTGAGACTAAAGGAATTTCTCCCTCAACCAGATCTTGAGTGCCTCTGTAGTAGGTGTAATTTCCTTCTTATACAACTCAGAGAATAGTGAAATAGGCCTTGCTTGCATGTCCATTGGATTACTCGAAGTTTCCCCATTTTCATTGATAATGAATTCCGTTATATGTTTTTTTATGCGATCTGCCCTGGCTTTCCATGCCAAAAGTGCTCCTGCCTTCTCTCCATATTCAAAATTCTGCATGGATTTTGACAGCCACTGTCCTTTGCATTTTTGATCAAGCCTTACTCTGAACTCCTGACAGGCATTATCGAGATCCCTCTGAACTTGCGATATTTTTTTGGATGCCCACTGATTGAGCCGTATCCTTTCTGCCTCTAACTGGGAGATTGTATCCTCCAGCAGTCGTAGATCTCATGCTACCTCCCTCTTCTTTGCACATATATGGCTATGTAGAAAGCCCCTCATATATGCCTTGAATGCCTCCCATACAAAGTCCATAAAGGTTGAACCAATATTATCTAGGAAATAATTTTGAGTTGCGAGTTCAAGACCTCTTGCAATCTCAAGATTGGACAACATAGACCTTTTGAGTGTCCATCTGGGTCTTACATTATCTCGACTCCCTTTTAAATTGAATATAACAGGGGCATGACCTGATATGTGGCTTGGCTGGATGTCTATCAATGGCATGCCCTCTACAATAGACCTGCAGATCAAAACATTCGATTTTAGAAAAATGTCCATATTACTTACTGTGGAAGGTATATCCCTGCTTATTACCCTTCTTTGCCCTCCTCAAATCCACAAGCTCTAAGTCACGCATCATGTTATTTAGGGCCTGACGTACCCGGGGTGCCCCCACATAATACCTCTGGTTAGATCTGTCCTGTAAAGGCTCTAAAAAACACGAAAGTCTCCACCAATTACTACTTCCAGCAAGATCCATTGTAGCTTACAAATATATGTGGGGTCATCTGTGTTGGGACCATAAAAGGATACGGATACCAACTCTGATCCTCCAAAGTCTAATCTAGCCATTATCCATCACCTGTTTGGTCGGTTTTTACAGATTTAATTTACACCCTGCCCCATGCTTAATCAAAATGACCACTCCCTTTCAGTGGGCTATTTGTTCTGAGGCACAGTAGAATTTTATCCATGAATACCTAGCAAATATTGTGCAACTCTCTATATGGCTCAAATGGGTCTCCTGAATTAAACATATTTGAGCTGGACTTTGTTCTAGATACTTCATCACTAGTCTCTGTCTATGGGGGCAAAGTAAACCATTAATTTTCCACGAGAGGAATTTTAGATCTCCAATTCCCATTGCAGGTTCCCAGCTATTAATGGGGCCCATAGAGTAATAGCCACACCTAATACCAGGAACCAAGGCAGACTATCAGATATTAAGATTGAGATAGAGGTTTTTTAACTTTTCTCCCACTGCTCACCCACCCGTGCCCCCCCTCTGTAAGGTTGAGTGAGTGGATGCACAAGTAACTATGGGTGATTGAGTTGCTGGGTTTCTGACTGCATGAGTGAGTGACTGATTGTTTGGTTTAGTGAGTTGGTATGTAAGTGGCTGTATTGGAGAGTGAGTGTCTGTGTTTGTGGATGTCTGGGTGAGTGAGTGGGCATGTGAGTGGTTGCATGGCTGCGTGTAAGTGGTTTTATGGGTGTGTGAGTGGGTGTCTGAATTGTATGGGTGAATGAGTGTCTGTGTTGAGAGGCTGAATGGATGAGTAAGTTGATTTATGAGTGGATGTGTGAGTGGGTATATTGGTAAAGAAGGGTATGTGTGAGTAGGTGTTTGGGAGAGTAGCTGTGTGAGTGGCTGTATGGGTGAGTAAATGGTTGTATGAGTGACTGTATGGGTGAGGGAGTGAGTGGGTGTGTGAGTAGTTGTATCAGTTAGTGAGTGGGTATGTGGGTGGCTTTATGGGTGAGTGGCTATGTGGGTAGGTGTATGGGTAAGTGAGTTGCAGTATGAGTAGCTGTATGGGTGGCTGAGTGGGTACAGGACGGCCTCAATGGATGAGTGAGTGGATGTATACCTGGTAGTATGGGTGTATGAGTGGTTCTGTATGTGCATTATCAATGATGTAATTGATTGTCATTTAAGATGTCAACAGTGATGTCATTGATCATGTCATGAGTGATGTAATATGTAAGGTCACAAGCAGTGCATTAGAGGGGCATAAATTATAGTTAGCTCAGGTAACTATAACTGCAATTCTTTTTAGTATGAGTTAAACTGACCTACCTATATCATCCCTGTAAGCTTTGTTTTTTTCAGTGACTTTCTATAATTTGTTTTAAATTCTATTTCCTGACTATAATGTCCCTGTAGCTTTTGTTTTTTTCACTACATTTCAGCATTTTGTAATTCTATTTCATAACTTTAATGTCCAGATTAGCTTTGTTTTTTCAGTTAATTTCTATGTTTTTTTAAAGTATCTTTTCGTAACTATAATGAACCCTGTTACCTTTGGATTTTTTAAATGAATTTTAAAGTTTTTTTTAAATGTATTTCCTAACTTTAACCTGTAACATTTGAGAGTGGGTGTGTGAGTAGCTGTATACATTGGTAAGTGGGGTGTGTGAGTGGTTGTATGGGTCTGTATGCGGGTGTGTGAGTTGCTGTATGGGTGCTGATTGGGTGTGTGAGTGACTTCGGGCCTGTGAGTAGATGCGAGAGTGGCAAAATGTGTGTGGGTGTCTGAGAATCCATATCAGTTGCTGTTTGACTGCCCCAGAACGGAACCTCACCTTCCCCTTTATCCAAAAAAGAGTCCACAGCTTTGCACAACATGTCTACCCAACTGGAGTACTTTGTACTGGTTAATTTGTAAGTGCTACCTCTTTGGGTAAATGAATTGTGCATATCCTACATTAGAGCTGCGTAATGGCCCACGTTGAAATGTCTCCAGTGACTTTGTGCATATTTTGGCAATGTGATTGTTTTGTATACTTCTTCATCGGGAAATCTGTGATAACAAAAGATCATCGTCCATAGAAGACAACAACACTGCAAAGAGTTAAATCTCCACCAAACAAGGGTACTTCCTCTTAACTATATGAAACAAGTGCTTCTTTGTTTGCTGGAGATGTCCTCATATTCCTATGGATCAAGAACACAGCACCATAATCGGCGGGATACGAGCGGAGGGGCCTCTTGTGAAGCTGTCCATCATTCTCGCAAAAGGCTGAAAAACCTTTGCATACTACTAAGTTGGGCGGCCAAAGATTCCAAGTGATTTGCATACTTGCATACTTCTAGTAATGCAAAGGGGGAACCATAGACCTTCCTCTCACCAGGAGAGGCCTTGAAATAACCCACATGTAACAGCCACTACAGATTGCCTCTGATAGATCAGCAATGCATTCACCTTTACGAAAGTTTTCATTAATGTTTCACTGTGTAATTGCAGAAAAACACACATGCTTTGCCTTTTCCAAGGTCAGGAAGTTAGGATCATTTGTCCTTTACAGAAATGGAGCTTCAACTGGGGCACCTGCTATGTTTGTGGTTCAGTCACAAATGCTGCTCCCTGTATGTGGGAGAGATCCGGTCTTCTGAGTCCCTTCCCGATTGATAGCAGACAGGGATACAGATGAAAACACTGCTCCAACCAAGCAGGAGCAGATTTTGTCAAAGCTCTCACCAAGGGAAAGCAAACTGACCTCCCCCAAGGCTGGAGCCTGCCCTGGGGGGATGGTGGTCCCATGCACTGTTTGTGAGTCCAGGAGAGGGTGTTGTTAGTTACTTAGTTAGTTATTAAATTAGTAATGGGCAACAGCTACCCAAAAAGGTTTCCCGGCGCAGGAAGTAAGTTCAGGGCTTAGATGGAACAGAAGAGGCAGATTATCTGTTCGGCACCAAACCCAGGGAGGTGGTGGTCTCTGGGGCAGGAAATGGCCCAAGAGGAGAGTCACTCAGCCCCCTCCCTTAATAGAACTGTATATACCCCAGGGAGGTGCTGTCCCTGGACTCTCCTGGAGCCAGTAATGGCCCTGGAGACTGTCACCCCCCCAGAGCCGGCTCCTCTAACATTTAGAATAAAGCCCAAGGGAGGTGGTGGTGGTGGTTCCTGGGGCTCTCAGGAGGTTAGATGGGGGGGCATAACCCCATCCAATTAAAATTTGATTTGGCATGCCCATGGGAGGTGGCGGCCCCCAGGGCTCAAACTGGCCTTAGGGAGGGGGACTGCATGTGTGCCCCTCCCAATTATTTATAAATATATGCCCGTGGACCTTTCTCACCCGGGGGAAGAGTTTGAAAGAAGCATGTGAGACTGCGCTTCTTTTTTTTTGTGTTGCAGAGAATTCAAAAATATTCATAATTTTGTGGAGTAATGTTTTTTTGAAAGAAATGCTTTTTGGCCTTTTCAGGGTCCCTGTGACCCCAGCACCAGGGCTAGGGTCCCTACCCTGCCTTCTTTTCTTTATTTTTACTTTTTTGGGGACTGCCTGAGGCTGAGATCCAAGAGAGCTGCCAACACTTCCTGGTTGAAGTGTTGGCAGCCAATCAGATCTCTGCATGAGATCATCATTATTCGCAGAGGATTCATGCCTCGAGATACAAAATTGAATTTTCTTTAATATCTCCAAAAGTATTGAATGGATTTACACCAAATAACAAAAAGGACTCTTTCTGGGCCAAGAGCTACATTTCTGCCAAATTTGGTGTCATTCCGTCCAACAGTTTGGGCTGTAGTCTTAATCTAAATCCCTATGGAAATTAACATGGGGAAATAACTTTTTTTGACCCCCCCCTTTTTCTCGGCCCCCGCTTGGAGGATCACCTAAAATTTTCCATGGAGAACTAGAACCAGTGGTACACTTTTGTTGGAACCACCAGTAGGTAATATATGTGTCTCCTTTGGGCTTTCTCCTCACAAGCACCAGATCCAGCCGCACACGGTTGAAGGACTGCAACATTTCTCCCGGTCAGTTTTTCCATTTTTATTTATTTAATTATTTTGTTCTTATTCAAGGCATATTACACAGTCCTTATTCCACCTATAAGTATATATATATATATATATATATATATATATATATATATATATATATATATATATTACCTACTGGCGATAGCCAGTAGGTATATATAGTTAGGATTTTTTCTCTATGGAACTTTTGAAAATTCTATGTCTAATAACTTTGGTGTTTGTGGACGGAATTGGCTGAAATTTTCAGGAAAATGGCACATTTTGTTTCTGAGCAGCCCCTGAAAATTTGGGGGGGGTCGTCAAGGGGGGCCGAGAAAAAAGGGGGGTCCCAAAACGCGTTTTTCCCATTCATTTTACCATAGGGCGGTTGGCCTCACTTTTAGCTCGAACGGCTGAATGGATTTGCAGGAAACTTGGCAAAATTGTAGGGACTGTTAGCCCGATGTGCCTTTGCTAGGTCTCAATATATGTGCTTCAGTGGATTTTGAGAAATTAACGTTTAAAATAAGATATATATCTGTAACAGCGCTCCGGGCAGCGCTCCGGTTCGCGTACTTTTCGCGTAACGGAACTTTGCGATGCGAAGCTGATTGGCTCTCCGGTGTCTGTCAACATTCTAAACAGTCCGGAGCGGCCGCCATCTTGTCTCTCGGTAGGATCGAGAGACAAGAGGAGGCCAAAACAAACGGGGAAATGAAGGAAAGGGGGCAAGGTAGACCCCTTCTGACCCCCTAGGATTGATGAGGGGGATATTATAGAGCCACACGGGGCCCAAAAAAAAAAAAAAAAATTCCGATTTTTTTCGCCGTAGAGACGCGTCTTGGTACGCGAACCGGGCAGCTAACCGGGAAGCTAACCGGCAGTGTAACGGGAGTCTGAGGAGTAGCTGATTGGCTGTCAACATTGTAAACAGTCTGGAGCGGCCGCCATCTTGTCTCTCAGTAGGATCGAGAGACAAGAGGAGGCCAAAACAAACGGGGAAATGAAGGAAAGGGGCAAGGTAGACCCATTCTGACCCCCTAGGATTGATGAGGGGGATATTATAAAGCCACGCGGGGCCCAAAAAAAAAAAATCCGATTTTTTCGCCGTAGAGACGCGTCTTGGTACGCGAACCGGGCAGCTAACCGGGAAGCTAACCGGCAGTGTAACAGGAGTCTGAGGAGAAGCTGATTGGCTGTTATCATTGTAAACAGTCTGGAGCGGCCGCCATCTTGTCTCTCTGTGGGATCGAGAGACAAGAGGTGGAAAAAAAAAAAGGTGTAAATAAATGAAAGGGGTAAGGCAGACCCCTCCTGAACCCCTAGGATTGATGAGGGGGCTATTAAAGTTCCCTGCGGGGCAAAAGAAAAAAAAAATTGCGATTTTTCGCGGTAAAGGTGCTTCCTGGTACGTTAACCGGGCAGTTAACCGGCAGCGTAACGGGAGTCCGACATATTGTGTTTTTTGAACGTTTGTGATATGTGCACATGTGGATTTTGTCTAATTAAGGTTAAAAAAATATATATATATCTTTAAGCGTGTTCTGGCGCGCTTACGTTTTGGGTTTGGTTTGTGCTGCAGAGACGATACGTCACGGTTATGCGATGCATCATGAGGCGTCTCACGGGCTACGTGATACGTCACTTAATAAAGAATATATTTTACAGCTATAGATATTAGCTTTTAAAAAACCAATGAAATTCACAGAAAAAACCATAGGTTATAGACCATATATAGTTAGGAATTTTTATTTACAAAACCTTGAAAATTCAATGAAAAAACCATAAGTTATAGACCATATATAGTTAGGGATTAGCATTTAAAAAACCTTATTTTATTTGCACAAAACCATTGAAATTCCATATATAGTTAGTTGCACTAACTATATATCGCGGACCCGCAATCCACTGCTAATGATGTCACATATTACATCATTCATGACATGGTCAGTGACATCACTGATGACATCACTGATGACATCTCAAATGACATCACTGATGACATCACTGATGACATCTCAAATGACATCACTGATGACATCACTGACATCTCATTTGACATTACTGATTACATCACTGATGATATCATTTATGTGATAATACATCTTCGGACTCTAATATAACCATAGATACACTCAGTGTAAACAGGCACTCACAGACTGTCACACATCCATGGAGTTACTCACACACCTAGTCAGTCATGCAAAGAATCAATCACATCTCCATTTCCTCAACTATACAGTTATACACACCTTACTTATTCAAACATATACTAACACATATTTACTCTCTTATACAATCCTTGATACAAGTTCACAATGATTCATACAGCCACTCTCACATTCACTGGCTCTTATGTTCAGTTATTTATATATGTCAACTCTCACATGGAGTGTGTTTTACATATGTACTTACTTTGACATGTAGCACTGAGATATCCATTCACTCACCAATATACTCATGCACACAGTCAACTGTCCATACAGCTGTTTCTACATGCACTTTTGAACCCATACACCTAGGGAATCAACTGCTCACACATCTATGCATAGAGTTATACACCTCCCAGCCACCCACACACATACTCAGTCTCCCATACAAATACTTGGACAACCATTCAATAACCCATATAGTTTCTGATATAGCTACTGATTTAAACATGCAGCAGTTTACAGAACAACATAAATAATGATTGCCAAATTAAGACACTTTAATCACTAACCCATGCACTCAGTGAGACACATTTAATCATTCTCTCATACAGTCAGTCATGCACCTACTAAATCCTTCATCCAGACACTTATACATCCACTCATTCTTCAATATGTAAGACATATTTTAACTTTACAGAAACATACAGTCACTGGGTGTTGTCATCAGTGATGTCATCAGTGATGTCATTTGAGATGTCATCAGTGATGTCATCAGTGATGTCATTTGAGATGTCATCAGTGATGTCATCAGTGATGTCACTGACCATGTCATGAATGATGTAATATGTGACATCATTAGCAGTGGATTGCGGGTCCGCGATATATAGTTAGTGCAACTAACTATATATGGAATTTCAATGGTTTTGTGCAAATAAAATAAGGTTTTTTAAATGCTAATCCCTAACTATATATGGTCTATAACCTATGGTTTTTTCATTGAATATATATATATATATATATATATATATATATATATATATATATATATATATATATATATTCACTGAAAAAACCATAGGTTATAGACCATATATAGTTAGGAATTTGCATTTACAAAACCTTGAAAATTCACTGAAAAAAACATAGGTTAGGGACCATATATAGTTAGCTGGACATTTTATTGATATAAAACCAATGAAATTCCATATATAGTTAGTTGCACTAACTATATATTTCGCGCATCCGCAATCCAATGCTGATGATGTCACATATTACATCATTCATGACATGGTCAGTGACATCACTGATGACATCACTGATGACATCTCAAATTACATCACTGATGACATCACTGATGACATCATCCAGTGTCTGTGTGTTTTTCTTTCGTTTAAATATGTTTTGCATATTGAAGAATGAGTGGATGTATAAGAGTATGGATGAAGGATTTGATTGTATAAGTGAGTAAGTATGTGTTAGTATATCTGTGAAAATGTAAGCTGTTCTGTGTTTAACTGTATAGATGAAGAAATCAAAGTGTGATTGATTCTTTACAGGACTGACTAGGTGTGTGAGTAACTCCATGGAAGAGTGGCAGTGTGTGAGTGTCTGCATAGGTGTATGAGTGCATATGATAGTGTTGTAATGATGAGTGACTGTATGTACGAGTGATTGTATGGGTGAATGAGTGGATGTGTGTGTAGACGTAGGAATCAGTGAGTGCGTATGTAGTAAAGGTTATTCGTGTGTCAATGGTTTCAAAAATGATACTCTGTATTTTTCACTAGGTGTAACAGAGGTTATATTAGAGTGTAAGGAGGTGCATTGTATTATCACATGAAGTATATCATCAGTGGTGTGATCATTGATGTTAAATGAGATGTCATCAGTGATGTCATTTGAGATGTCATCAGAGATGTCATCAGTGATGTCACTGACCACGTCATGAATGATGTAATATGTGACATCATCAGCATTGGATTGCGGATGCGCAAAATATATAGTTAGTCCAACTAACTATATATGGAATTTCATTGGTTTTATATCAATAAAATGTCCAGCTAACTACATATGGTCTCTAACCAATGGTTTTTTCAGTGAATTTTCAAGGTTTTGTAAATGCAAATTCCTAACTATATATGGTCTATAACCTATGGTTTTTTCAGTGAATTTCATTGGTTTTTTAAAAGCTAATATCTATAGCTGTAAAATATATTCTTTATTACGTGACGTATCACGTAGCCACGTGAGACGCCTCATGACGCGTCGCATAACCGTGACGTATCGGCTCTGCAGCGCAAAGAAAACCTGTAACGTAAGCGTGCAAAGGCACATCAAACAAACAATCCCTACAATTTTTCCAAGTTTGGTGGAAATCTATTACCTTAAATTTTATTTTACTGTTTCTCTTGGTTTTCCCCTTGTTACGCTTACCGGAACGCTACCCGGTACGCAAACCGGACGCTCCAAAAACACAAGATGGCGGACTCCCGTTACGTTGCCGGTTAGCTGCCCGGTTCGCGTACCGGGAAGCGCCTCTATGGCGAAAAATCGCAACATTTTTTTTATTTATTTTTTGCCCCGCGGGGCACTTTAATATCCCCCTCATCAATCCTAGGGGGTCAGGAGGGGTCTACCTTGCCCCCTTTCCTTCATTTCCCCCTTCGTTTTTCACCACCTCTTGTCTCTCGATCCTACCGAGAGACAAGATGGCAGCCGCTCCGGACTGTTTACAATGTTGACAGCCAATCAGCTTCTCCTCAGACTCCCGTTACGCTGCCGGTTAGCTCCCCGGTTAGCTGCCTGGTTCGCGTACCGGGACCCGCCTCTATGGCGAAAAATCACAAAAAATTATTTTTTTATTTTTTGCCCCGCGGGGCACTTTAATGTCCTCCTCAACAATCCTAGGGGGTCAGGAGGGGTCTACCTTGCCCCCTTTCCTTCATTTCCCCCTTCGTTTTTCACCACCTCTTGTCTCTCGATCCTACCGAGAGACAAGATGGCAGCCGCTCCGGACTGTTTACAATGTTGACAGCCAATCAGCTTCTCCTCAGACTCCCGTTACGCTGCCGGTTAGCTGCCCGGTTAGCTGCCCGGTTCGCGTACCGGGACACGCCTCTACGGTGAAAAATTGCAAAATTTTTTTTTTTTTTTTGCCCCGCGGGGCACTTTAATATCCCCCTCATCAATCCTAGGGGGTCAGGTGGGGTCTACCTTGCCCCCTTTTCTTCATTTCCCCCTGCGTTTTTCACCACCTCTTGTCTCTCGATCCTACCGAGAGACAAGATGGCGGCCGCTCCGGACTGTTTAGAATATTGGCAGACACCGGAGAGCCAATCAGCTTCGCTTTGCGAAGTTCCGTTACGCGTCAGGTACGCGAACCGGGGCGCTAACCGGAGCGCTGTCACAGATATATCTGTTTTTTAAAACGTTAATTTCTCAAAATCCACTGGAGCACATATATTGAGACATAGCAAAGGCACGTCGGGCAAACCATATCTACAATTTTGCCAAGTTTCGTGAAAATCCATTCAGCCGTTCGAGCTAAAAGTGAGTCCAACCGCCCTATGGAAAACTCAATGTTAAAAACACGTTTTGGGACCCCCCTTTTTTCTCGGCCCCCGCTTGACGAAACCCCCCCAATTTTATGGGGCTGCTCAGAAACACAATGTGCCATTTTCCTGAAAATTTCAGCCAATTCCGTCCACAAACGCCAAAGTTATTCGACATAGAATTTTCAGAAATCCCATAGGAAAAAAATCCTAACTATATATACCTACTGGCGACCGCCAGTAGGTAATATATATATATATATATATATATATATATATATATATATATATATATATATATATATATATATATATTCACTGAAAAAAACATAGGTTTCAGGCCCTATATAGTTCGGAATTAGCTTTTAAAAAACCTTGAAAATTCACTCAAAAAACTATAAGTCTTAGGGGTGTTATAGTTAGCTGGACATTTCACTCATACAAAACTATTGAAATTGCTCCTATATAGGAGGTTGTACTAACTATATTTCGCGCACCCGCAATCCACTGCTAATGATGTCACATATTACATCATTCATGACATGGTCAGGGACATCACTGATGACATCTCAAATGACATCACTGATGAGTCCAGTGAATGCGGTTTGTTTTGTTATTTATTAAACAAATGCACAGTACACAGCGTCTGCCTACAACCCGATCGGGCCGGCCGCTATAACATCACCGTGAATGACAAACCTCAGTGCGCTGCGGAAAGGCCAAAATTCGATTTAGTACGGTGCAGCGGTATAAACATCATATAAAGGATGAGGAAGGTTCAATTTTGTAATTTTGTCAAAAGTCAAACAAACAACAAGGACACTCACATGGTAGCAAGAATATCTAGTTCATGGGAGGGTAGGGACGGGGGAAATCAATGTATAAGAATGGAACCAGTTCTGCAAGAGGCAGGGAGACAGTGAAAGGGATGTTAAAAAGAAATGGATGCTACTCTAAGGGAACATTAATTACGGGGTTGAGGGAATAGGCTCAGTATAATCAAGTGGTGGGGTACAAATGTCTCCCTGGTATTCGTTCCACTGTGCCCAGATTCTACCCCATTTCTTAGGACGACCTCGGGCCTCATAGACTGTCTTTTCCCGAAACATGCACCAGTCCATGTTGTCTTTCCAGGCACTTACTCCCGGTGGTCTGTGGGAGCCCCAAAGTTGCGCTTTGTCTCGTTTAGCAATCATGTTGCCTAGGGTGACCCAGAAGGTTTGAGCAGTCGTACAGTCCGTGGGTTCCCACACATTAAGCAGGCAACGTCGCGCCTCAGGAAGGAGGGAGACCCCAGTAACTCGCCTCATCACATCATGCACCCTAGACCAAAAGGCAGAAATAACCGGACATTCCCACAAAATATGAAGAAAGGTGCCGTTCATTCCACAGCCACGCCTACACAATCCATCAGTTGCGAGCCCCATCCATACCAGACGCACACCAGTCACATACACTCGGTGGTGGATCTTTAGTTGTACAAAGCGTAGCCGAGCCGGAATGGCCACCTCCCTGGGAGAGGAAATCGCCATTTGCCAGTCTTCGTCATCCAATTCGAGGCCATCCACCACCCAGGAGGCCCGAAGTTTCACCAGAAGGTCCGCTCTGGTGTTAATGAGCTTTTTGTAGATTAAAGAAATCGTACTATCCGGGACATGGCCATCCAGAATACGATCTTCCAGCGGGGACGACTGGGGAATTACTGTCCCAGGGGGAAAGGTTGAGAGCAGGGCGTGCCGTACCTGAAGGTAGCGAAAATATTCCCTGTCGTCCAGTTGATATTCTAACTTCAGGGCCTCAAAGGATTTATCTGTGCCTTTGGTCCAAAGATCCTCCACCTTGCTAATACCAATCATATCCCATCTATCAAACCCTTTTGTACGCCACAGGTTACCCAGCCTTTCAGAATCATACAGCGGGGTCATGCGCGTCAGTCTGTCACTCCAACCCGTAGCCACAGTCGCATCTTTCCAGGCACGCACGGCCCACTTCGTCGGGCCAGTCAGAAGCCGGAGTGGTGGCTTCGAATATAAGGCTCTGTTGAAGTTGCCGCCCGGCAGCAAGAGTTTATCCATGGCGAAAGCGGGAGTGGGCCCTGGAGAATACGTCACATGGTTGATCGCACTAAATTGCGAGGCCCAATAATAACGCCTGATGTCAGGCAGAGCTATACCGCCATCGTACCATGGAAGTGTGAGTTTTGAAAGGGAGATACGGGTCCGTCCGTCCCAAATTAACTGCCTCTGAAGGCCTTCAACCTCACGGAAATAACGGGAAGGAACAGGATCAAAGAAATTCTGTAAGGTATATAAAAACCTGGGGAGGGACATCATTTTAAAAAGTGCGGCTCGTCCCAGCGGAGATAAAGGCAAATCACGCCACCTTCGTACATCCTGCTTGAGGCAACGAAGAGGAGCATAGAGATTACGGTCATAGCGCACGGAGGAGTCCATAGAAATAAAAATTCCCAAATATTTAAAGCCATCCGCAGCCACTTGAATCGGGAATCTACGAGGCAGCGGAGGCAGTACCCCCGCTATAACATAGACACACGATTTGGTCCAGTTATTAACAAGCCCGGAGTTCTTCCCAAAGGAGGTGAGAACATCGAAGAGCACATTGAGAGACTTCTGGGGTGAAGTGAAATAAAGAAGGATATCGTCTGCGTATAGCGAGACGCGATCCTCCAGATACGGTGTCCACTGGATCCCTTTTATCGAGGGCTCCCAGCGGAGCCACGCTGCGAGGGGTTCCAACGCCAATGCAAAAAGAAGTGGAGAGAGAGGGCACCCCTGACGGGTGCCACGTCCCAATGGAAACGATTCAGAAGCTCTGCCGTTTACTACAACCTGGGCAAATGGCTGCTCATATAGGAGCCGCACCCATCCAATGAAACCAGGACCAAACCCAAACTTAGAAAGGGCTGCCCATAAGTACAGCCACTCAATGGTGTCAAAAGCCATTGTGGCGTCCAGAGACGCCACCACAGCGGGTTCAGAGAGGGTCTCAGCTCTCGCGAGGACGCTGTGGAGCATACGAAGATTGAGAGCCGTATTCCGATGGGGAATAAAACCGGACTGATCCGGATGGATCAAGTCACAGATCACTGACAATAGACGATTAGCCAGAACCTTGGCCAGAATCTTAGGCTCAGCGTTAAGCAATGAAATGGGGCGATACGAGGTGCATCGGTCACGAGGTTTACCATCCTTGTGAATGACCACTATGGTAGCCAATCGCTGTTTGGGGGGAAGGAGGCCCGCTTCGAGCGCATCAATAAACATAGTACGCAAATGGGCAGCCATTTTGTCCGGTCGCAGTTTGTAGAGTTCGATAGGCAAACCGTTGGGCCCCATTGCTTTGCCCGATCGCAAAGACCTAATGGCGACGGCAATCTCGTCCACCGTGATCGGTGCCTCTAGGGCCAATCTGTCCTCCTCCGACACACAAGGCAGTGCAATGTCGCGCAAAAGCAAACAGGAGTCAGCCTCATCACGGTCACTCACAGATCTATATACCGTTCGGAAATGGTCCACAAAACATTCAACAATCTCGCCTGGGTCCGTCACACTCTCACCCGTTTCACTGATTATTTCTGGCACCACACGATTCAATCTATCAGCCTTGTCCAACCACGCCAGGAGCTTACTAGCCTTATCACCCACATCATACAGACGACCTAACTGATTCATACGCATCACCTTAGCAGCATCAGTGACCAGGGCTCTATAATCTGCCTGTTTCAGCTCCAGGGAGTGTAAAAGTGCAGGTGTATCATCACTACCCAACTCAGTTTCGAGCTCTGTTATTTCGGCCTCAAGAGCTAACACAGCTTCCCTCCTCGCCTTCCTATCAGCAGCAATAAGGGACAACGCGGAGCCCCGTATGACAGTTTTGAAGGCCTCCCACAGAGTCGTAGGCAACCGATCCCACATTCTCATCAAAATAACAATCGATCGCCTTAACCAAGTTCGAGCGAAGCTGAGGATTCCCAAAATGCCAGGGAGGAATAGGAGGGACCCTACAGCCAGAAAAGCCGCCCACCGAGACCTCAAGTAACAGAGGGGAATGGTCAGAGATACCCCTAGGGAGATGTCGAATCCCACTAACCAAGGAGGAATTGGCAGTTAACATCAAAAAGTAATCAATCCTCGAGAGGCTACCATGAGCACCGGAGTGAAAAGGGTACTGAGTTTGCGTGGGGTGCATCATCCGCCAAACATCCACCAGCCCAAAGGTCTCAAGCAAGTCAGTCAGCCACATCTGGGACAGTGGTAGGACCCTGGGGGGCAGCCGGTCACACTCGCCAGATATTACCGAATTAAAATCCCCACCCATGATCAGGAGACCATCTGGGAGCCCTAGAAGAGTCCTACCAAGGTCAGCATAAGTGGTGGCCTGCAGTCCCGGGGGAATATAAACAGCAACAATTACAACCAGCCTCCCCTCCCATCTCCCCGAGACAGCAGCATATCGACCCCGATCATCGAGGGTGACGTCATCAATTGCAAGGGCCAAGGAGGATTTCACCATTATGCCAACCCCCCGGGAACCGGATGTAAAGCCAGCGTGAGCCACAAGTCGGTAACCTCGGCGGTCAAGAGCTTTACAAGCATTACCTATCAAGTGGGTCTCCTGGAGTAAAACAACATCAGGGGAATGTCGTCTAATAAATTGAAGCACAATACCACGTTTAATCCTATCTCCCAAACCATTAACGTTCCAGGATAGCATTTTCATGTCACCCCCCCATTCCAATATGACTCCCACACCACCTCCTCCCAAAACCTCAGAACAAGGATATGCGTAAGCGATAAAACACCATGTGAGAAAGAACATAGAACACAAAAACAACCAAAACGTCCCCCCCACCTCCCAACCAAGAACCTGTTACAACACCCCCCACCCTGCACCCCTGCTGACTCATAAGCTACCCCAAACTGCAGTGTGCCTGTCGCCCCTTCCAAAAATCTACACAAACAACCCCTGAGGAGGAAGGGAGAGACTATCCCAACCCGCCCCACCCCTGGGCCCAATAGTAAAGGCATATAAAAATACTCTGCAGATAATTACAACCCAGAATCGGACCTCAGGACCCAAAGTCATTCCTGTGCCGATACACCTCCGTCCGCGCCCCGGGGGCCTCCGCTCTCGGCGTCGTCCTTCGGCAATGAATCCAGCCAGTCACTAACACTGTCCGGTTGATCAAAAAAGAAAGCACGCTCTCTGTACTCGATACATAGACGAGCGGGGAACAGCATCGCATATTTGAGTCCCAAGACTCTCAGGCGACGTTTCACTCCCAGGAATCCCGATCGTTGCCGCTGCATCTGAGGAGTAAAATCAGGGTAGATGGAAATGGAGCTGTTCTCAAATTTCAGCGGGCCCTGTCTACGAGAGGCCTGAAGGATGGCGTCCCTGTCCCGAAAGTGAAATAGCCTAGCAATAATAGGCCTCGGGGGTGCCCCCGGTTTAACCTGTCCACCTGGGAAGCGGTACGCCCGCTCCACCGCAAAGAACTTACTGAGGCCTGCGGGAGCAAGTTTGCCAACAATCAACTCCTCGACCAGTAAATCGATCGAAGCAGCACCACTGTCCTCCGGCACCCCGACCAAACGAATGTTGTTTCGTCGGGCTCTGTTATCCTACTCCTCCATACGTCCGGTCAAGAGATCATGCGATGACCGGAGATTCCCGATCTCCGATTGTGCTTCCGCCATATCAGTGACCAGACTGGTAGCCTTAAGGTCCAATTCCTTGACCCTCTCATTAGTTTTAGCCAGGTCAGCTCGAATAAGTGTGACATCGACCGCCACCGTGTCTATCTTGGACACGATGGCCTCATATTGTTGACCCATATCCGCCTTGAGTCCTGAGATGGCGGCCATTAGATCTTGAAGGGACACCTCCGATGCAGCCATCAGGTCCGTCCTCGTGTCCTCAGCACTGCGGCCAGCAGCACTGGGGGAGCCTCTTGGCTGAGTATACCGATCTATCATGTTAGTCTGGACTGATCCCCCACGATTGGTGACTTTCCTGCGCTTCTCCAGCTTGGGCTTCATCGCCATGTTGGAATCGGCACCTCGTTGGGTCTTCCCAGTCGAGATAAAATGGCAGCGACCCTCTGGACTCCAAGGCCACACTTTCGCGGAAAATTCACAGATCGCCAGCCCAAGGCTGGATCAGACGTACAGCTGGTTAGACCACCGGAGCCAGGAATGCAGATCAGATCCTCGGCAATCAATTTGACAGAGAAACGGAAACCGAAAGTGAAAGTGGTGACACCACCGGTAGAGCAGATGCCAGGCGACCGTTGTTGTTGAATTACTGCTCGGCCATCCAAAGCAGCAGAGTCCCCGGTCCCGTCCGGGGCTAGGCCAGAAAACTTAGGACGACGTAGAATGGGTTCCTCGAAGTCCGATCTCGGCCCGGAAAAGTGTAGCAGCATCAGTACGAGTAGTACTTCAAAAGCCCATCGAAGTAACCAGGATATCAGAAGGATAGATCAAGAAGGGCGGCGTGGGTCTCGGGAGCTATCTGCTCACGCGACCATCTTGGATGTCCGCGTAGCTCCTCCCCCTGTTTTGTTATTTAAATATGCATTATATATATAGCAATTTGCATTGAAGAATGAGTGGATGTATAAAAATAAACATTTGGATGGAGGATTTAGTAGCAGTATAATTGACTGTTTACTTGACCAATTTATAGTGTCTCACTAAATATAGTGGATAGTGACTAAACTGTTTGAATATCTGTATCACTTTGTCAGTTGTTGTGTACACTGGATCTCCAGTTGGTTACTAGCTATGTGAAAGTCTATATTAGTTATTGATTAGTTAACTGAGTATTTGTATGGGAGAGTGAATGTGTGTGTGGTTCGGTGGGGGTGTGTGACTGCACAAAGATGTGTGAATAGTTGATTCACTAGATATATGAAGTTAAAACTACATGTTCTAACAGTTGTTTGGGTGAGTGAATATCTTTATGGGTGTGGTGATGAGAAATATATTTCTCAATGGTACATGTCTAACAAACTAGAAAAATAAAAGGCAGAGTATGTGTCAGTTGTTGTATGTAAATAAGTATATGAGTGTGTGAGTGACTGTATGGATAACTTTATACTTGTAATAATGATTTTATAATTCACTAAGTATGACTTGCTATCTAAATGAATAGATGAAGTTTTGTTTTTATAAGTGTGTAGCTAAGTAAATATGTAAGTATGATCCATTGTTTGCATAAGTGAGTAGGATGACTTCATATGTGAATAGGATGTGTGCTGGTGTGTAATGTCGATTTAGGTGTATAAGTATTTTTGATAGTGTTCTATTGTTCATTGACAGCATGTATGAGTGAATCTACAGGTAAGTGATTAGATGTGTGTATACATCTATGAATCACTGAGTGGGTTTTTAGATACTTGTATTGCTGAAACAATGGATTCAAATATTATACTCTGTATTTTACAAAGAGTGTATGAAAAGGTGTATGTGATTGTCACGTGGATGATGTCATCAGTGATGTCATTTGAGATGACATCAGTGATGTCACTGACCATGTCATGAATGATGTAATATGTGACATCATCAGCAGTGGATTGCGGGTGCGCGAAATGTAGATAGTACAACTAACTATATAAGAGCAATTTCAATGGTTTTGTATGAGTGAAATGTCCAGCTAACTATAACACTCCTAAAATGTATAGATTTTTGAGTGAATTTTAAAGGTTTTTTAAATCCTAATTCCTAACTATAAAGGGACTGAAACCTATGGTTTTTTCAGTGAATTTGCAAGGTTTTTAAATGCTAATTCCTAACTATATAAGGCCTGAAACCTATGTTTTTTTCAGTGAATTTCAAAGTTTTTTTAATACTAATTCCTAACTATATAAGACCTGGAAGCCCACCAGGAATCTCCAGTATGCGCCAGGGGACTGCATTGCAGAGAGGTGTAATGAAGCCACGCCCCTATTTACACCTCTCTGCAACCCAGCCCCGTGCATGTTTGAAGATGGGGAACTAATTCCCCATGCATACTGGGGGCCCCTGGGGGCCAACTAGCCCACCTGGAACCTCCAGTATGCGCCAGGGGGCTGCATTGCAGAGGTGTAATGAGGCTATGCCCCTTGTTACACCTCTCTGCAAGGCAGCCCCCTGGCGCGTTTGAAGAGGGGTAACTAATTCCCCTTGCATACTGGGGGACCCTGGGGGCCAATTAGCCCACCAGGAGCCTCCAGTATGCGTCAGGGGCTGCATTGCAGAGATGTGTAATGAGGCCATGCCCTTGTAATGAGGCCACACCCTTTTTTACACCTCTCTGCAACGCAGCCCCGTGCATGTTTGAAGAGGGGGAACTAATTCCCCCTGCATACTGGGGGTTCCTGGGGGCTAACTAGCCCACCTGGAACCTCCAGTATGCGCCAGGGGGCTGCATTGCACAGAGGTGTAATAAGGCTATGCCCCTTTTTACACCTCTCTGCAACGCAGGCCACTGGCGAGTTTGCAGAGGGGGGACTAATTCCCCTTGCATACTGGGGGTCCCTGGGTCATATCTGCCCAAAAGCCGATATTCCGAACGATTGAAAATGACTTTTCTTGAGAAACATTTGGATTTGGATTATCATGTCCTATACTTTGGAATTTTTGAAAGACTGACTTTGAGGATGCTATAAATTACTCAAGTCTGCTCGAATTGTGTGGGTAAAATTGATACCTAGTCACTTTGAATAAGAATGTACTTGCATCTCGTCTAACATTTGGAAAAAATGTCTAGTTATATGACAACAGGATACCAACATAACTTGAAGGAAGTAAGAACGCCCTGAAGAAGTTCTGTTGTACAGAACGAAACGCGTCGGCTGGCTGTGGTACATAAACTTAAGGAAAATAAAAGCATTTGAATATACACCAAGATTCAGCGCTTCAATAAGGACTCTAAGTGATATGATTTGATTGGACTTCTTGTGCAAGTGGTGCTGTGCCAAACTTTGGAATATTCTCCACTACTCTCTACTACTTACTCTCTACTACTCCACTACTCTCTAATACTCACTCTCTACTGCTCATTCTCTACTACTCTACTACTCTCTACTACTCTCTCTCTACTACTCACTCCCTACTACTCACTATCCACTACTCTCTACTACTCTCTACTCTCTACTACTCACTCTCTACTACTCTCTCTCTACTACTCACTCTCTACTACTCTCTACTACTCACTCTCTACTTCTCACTCTCTACTTCTCTCTACTACTCACTCTACTACTCTCTACTACTCACTCTCTACTACTCTCTACTACTCACTCTCTACTAATCTCTCTCTCTACTACTCTCTACTACTCACTCTCTACTGCTGTCTACTACTCACTCTACTACTTACTCTCTACTACTTTCTACTACTCACTCTCTACTACTCTCTACTACTCACTCTACTATTCACTCTACTACTCTCTACTACTCACTCTCTGCTACTCTCTCTACTGCTCTCTACTACTCTCTACTACTCACTCTCTACTCTCTATTACTCACTCTCTACTCTCTACCTCTCTCTACTTCTCTCTCTGCTAGTTTCTACCTCTACCTCTCTACCTCTACCTCTCTACCTCTCTACCTCTCTCTACACGCACACATATACACACATATATATATGCATATATATGCATATGCATTTATATATGTATGTGTATATATATATACATACATAAACATATATAATCTGCATATCTATATAAATACAAATATAAATGCATGCATACATATACATATATGCATACATATGCATGTTATTTACATGAAAGTTTTAAAAACACTAATAAAAGCAAAGCTAAAAAGCCACCTCATTACAAACAGAATGGCTTTAACTTAAACGAGGGCGAGATCTATTGCATTTTCAATGCTTGTTTACTTTGGTTCCATCAAGAAGGCATTCAGATGTGTCACACATTTGCCATAAATTCTGAATGTTATCACTCTAGTTGCTCATTAGATCAATGTAGTAAAGCTACTGCTCACCAGGGAAGTCTGCTGCTCGTGTTCAAAGTGCATATTTCAGTCTGCATGTCAGAATTTTTTTAATGAAATATTTATATATTTAAGTTTATAAAGCGCGCAGCTACCCAGAGGTTTCCCGGCGCTAAACCAAATGAGAGAGGGCAGACTGAGCAAAAGAAGGCAATTACAGGTTAAATAGCCACGTTTTCACCTCTCTGCGGAACTTAAGGTAGCAAGGTTCAGTGCGCAACAGTAGAGGAAGGGAGTTCCAAAGCGAGGAAGCGAGCCAGGAGAAGGAGCGGCCACCCATTCTAGCTCTTTTGATTCTAGGAACCAGAAACCTATGCTGATTAGATGAGCGAAGAGTACGGGGAGGACAGTAATGCTGAACCAAGGAATTAAGATAGGGTGGTGCCTGGCCAGTAATAATTCTATGCATGAAGCAGAGGGCCTTGAATTTTGTGCGGCTTTCAATGCGAAGCCAATTCAGAGTGCGTAGGGAAGTGGAGGTAGAGGATGTATTGGGAAGTTTACAGAGCAGCCGAGCCGCCATGTTCTGGACAGTCTGTAATTTACAGGTCACCTCTTTGTAGGCCCCCAGGAGAAGAATATTCCCGTAGTCTAGTCTAGAGGTGATTAAGGCCTGGACTACGGTTTTCTGTGTATCCTGGGGGAGCATCCAGATGATCTTTCTCGACCATTTGATGATGGTGATACAAATAGAGGAAGTTTTAACCACATGGTGCTTCATAGATAGCTGGTCGTCAAAAATGACGCCAAGGTTACGTGCTGTTCTAGAGGGAGCGGGGAGAGTGCCCATTTGCGAGGGCCAATGTTGGGGTCCCCACAGAGTAGTGTTATGGCCAAACAGAAGAAGCTCTGTTTTCCCCCCGTTCAATTTCAATTTGTTATTGTGCATCCAGGCGGCGATGTTACTAAGTCCTGCACAAAGGGAGGAAGATAAAGAGTGAGATCCCATAGAAAGAGAATAGATGATCTGGGTATCATCGGCGTACGAATAAATAGTGAGCCCAGCTTGCTCCGCAATAGTAGCCAAAGGTCTGACATATAAATTCAAAAGCAAGGGGCTCAGGATGGAGCCCTGCGGGACACCGTACGCCGATTTGTAGGTTTGGGAAACTGATGAAGGGGAAAAAACTTGGAAGGTACGGTCTGAAAGAAAACTAGAAAGCCAGTTGAGGGCTGAGCCGGTAATGCCAGATGATTTAAAGGCATTAATAAGGATGGGGTGGGAAACCGTGTCAAATGCGGCACTCAAATCAAGCAAAATGAGTGCCACAGTTTCCCCCCTGTCCACTCGGCATCGAATGGTTTCAGAAACCCCCAACAGAGTATATTCCGTTGAAAAGCCGGACCTAAAACCTGATTGGGATGGATGTCAAATGCTCCTAGATTCAACATGTGAGGTGAGTTGTGAGTTAATATGTTTTTCCAAAATTTTTGAAAAAACCGGGAGGAGTGAGATAGGGCGGAAGTTAGATGGATTATTCAGCGTTTGCCTTTTTTAACAAAGGCACTATCATTGCATGTTTCCATGCAGAAGGTACTATGGCTTCTCTAAGAGAGGTGTTAAGTAGGTCCAAAATGAGTTTAAGGGAAGAATTGACCAACATTTTTAGAATTTGAGGAGGAAAAGGATCCAGTGGGGAACCCGATTTTATTTTATTGATGATATCATGAAGTAGGGTGATATTAAGAGGAAATATAAGAGGATTTGAGAAGTCACTCAAAATGTGCCCTCATTTTTCTCCAGTATTACATCTTTCATAGATTCACATGCTTGTATCTTCCCCGTCGTCATGGTGGGAGTCTCACAGTAACAGAATGACCAAGCAGTATCATAGAGAAGAAAAACTGCATAGAAAATCCCCATAGGGACTGTAATATTTGGTAACCAGACCATTTCCTTGTTTGGTCCAAAAGTCAGCCAATCAGCATTGCTGCCCTGCCCTCACACTCCCAAGCAGAAGCTTCCTGCCTCAGATTTCCAACCGCCTTCGTGTGAGAAAGGAGTCTCCCTGAGCTCTGCTCAGTTTTCTTTTACTGTGTGAACTTTTGACCTTTTGGAATCTTATTTTCCTGTCTTCTGGATTAAGGTATTGTGTGTACCTATTTTCTTCATTATGGCTGAAAGCTCTAAAAAGAGGCTGTTCAGGCCTTGCAGATCCTGTGGGAAGGCCAGGCTCTACTCTGAGGACCCACACAAGGACTGCCTATACTGTCTCCATCCTAAACATGTGGCTAAGGATTGTAAATACTGTAGAACCTTCCCTGTCAAAACTCTTAGAGACAGGGAGGCTCGCATGCTGTTATGGCTTCAGAAGAAGAAGGCCACAACAGGCTCAGACTCTGAGGAGGAATCTTCTCATTCGACACCCAGAAAACACCCAAGAAGAGAAAGGCCTCTGTTTCTGAGGAGAAAGTGGAGCCTAAAAACAGTAAATCAAAGGAGAAATCAACATCATCTCTTCCTATTACTCCTCTGAAAAAGCAGTCAAGTCTGAAAGGGCCTGGGTCTGCTCCATCGACCAGTTCCCTAGCTTCTGCTCCAAAATCTGTGGTGAAGACTTCGTCGACGACAACGGCTTCGTCGACGATAGGATCTAAGGCTGCGTCGACGTCGACAACGTCGACGAGTAAGATTTCGCTGTCGACGAAGAGACCGTCGACGCTGTCGACGACGTAGACGACGACGACTTCGTCGACGACAGGTTCGACGTCGAGGATGTCGACGGGGGCCCCGTCGACGATGGTCCCGTCGACGAAGGCTCCGTCGACGAAGGCTCCGTCGACGATGGTCCCGTCGACGGCACCGTCGACGACACCGTCGACGAAAATCATTCTGACAAATGCGAAAGCATTCAAATCGCCACAGTCGAAGACCATGAACTCTATTCGGTCTTTTCAGTCGACCAGGGGTTCGGCGACTATCAGCAAATCTGCGGAGTTCACCTCATGGACGCAGATTTCACCTTTACCACCATCTTCATTGTTAGAGCAGGACTCAGATGGAGAGGAGTCCTCAGGTGCCGTCTACAGTCCTTCTCAGCTTCAGATAAAGAGCCAAGACACGGACGAAGAGGAAGTATATTCCTTCAAGGACAGACCTCAATCTTCCAGATACGAGTCTTTTCAAGAATCTGGTGATTATAATGAGGAGGAGGACCAACAAGAGGAATGTAAATGTAAATGTATAGGCATTTATATAGCGCACTACTTACCCGTAGGGTCCCAAGGCGCTTCGACCGCTGCGAAACCCTTCCTGGCTTCCCTGAGAGATGGTCCCTTAATGGGTATCTCCAGGGTGAGACCAGGCATCCCCGGCGGTCTGGTGGGGCCGTTAGTGAAGATGTGGCAAGCTAATGCCCAGAGTTGCCGAGTGTGATCGCTGATCAGAGTGGGCACCGAGGCGAGAGAATTATCGAATCCGCTGACCCTGGTCCAGAAACCTGCCGCGCCGGGAATCGAACCCTGGTCCCGGGCCGTCCTCTGCTCTCGGGTCTGCCGCCTCTAACCAGTGAGCCACACTACTTCACGTGAGGAAGAGCGGCAAGAGACGGTTTCCATACCTGTGTCTCTTGTATCTGACCTTAGGTTAATGATAAACGACTACTACCGACGTTTCCCAGAGGTGAACACTCCTCAACCATCTACGCAGGTGCCTTCTTCACAGCCACCAAAAACAAACTCTACTTCACAAGAACAAGTGGTAAGATCACCGCCAGTAGTTACTATAAGGGATGACCTAACGGAATCCGACGAGGATGAACAGCCTGAAGAAGGAGAACTTGTTCATGATGCTTCGGGGCAGGAATGGAATGAATACATTTTGCCATCGGCCCCGTCACCTATCCGACTACCGTCTACCTCTCCTCCTCAAGACATCGGAGGTTTCCATGATATCATGGAAAAAGCGGCTAAGAGGTTCAATTTGGATGTGAAAGTTCAAGAGACGGAATGTTTCTTGTATGATTTCAAGGACGGTGCCAAAAGATCGGTTCGTTCAATTCCTATTATCCCTCATATCTGGGAAGAGGGCCTAAAGATTTTGAAAACACCGGCTTCCATAGCGGTTTCTGTTCCTCGGATTGAAAAAAAGTACAGAGCGCCAGAGTCTGCAGCAGCCTGTCTCATAGGGCACCCCAGACCGGAATCAGTTGTGACGCAGGCGGCGCAGAGGAATTCTAAAAACCCGGTGGCTACTTCCTTGGTGCCACCAGACAAAGAAGGACGGAGAATGGATGGTGCCGGTAAGAGGTTTGCGGTCATGGCAGCCTCTACTATTAAAGCGGCCAATGCAATGGCCCTTATTTGCCGTTTCAACAGGCAAATGTGGTCCGATCTTGCACCCATACTATCTGTGCTACCGGAAGATAGGAAGGAGGAAGCGGCGGCCATCCTTAAAGATGGAGCTAAGTCTGCTGCCGAATCTATCGACATCGCCATGGATGTCTCGTCTATGGCCTTCAGACAGATGGCTGGGGCAGTTTCGCTTCGCAGGCAAGGCTGGCTTAAAGCGACATCGTTTCGCCCGGAAGTGCAGGCGAAGATTGTCGATATGCCTTTTGATGGCGAAAATTTATTTGGGAAGCATATAGACGAGGCGTTGCAAGGCATAAAATCTGACACAGATACGGCTAGAGCGCTGGGATCCCTTCAACAGGGAAGGTTTCAGTCCTTTCGAAAAAGGGGTGCAAGAGGTCAATTTAATCAAAGACCCTCTTTTCAGACCAATCGATATCAGCCGTATAACCAACAGGGATATCGACAATACAATGCCAACAACCAGTACAGGTCCTCCAACTCCTCTTACCAGCAGCAGTCTAGGGGCAAAACAAACACCAGAGGGAAGAATCAACAGTCTACCAGACGTCAATGATTTCAGGCCGGCGCTCCCCACACAACAGATCCCGGAAAACGACCACTATCTGTCTCAATACTTCAACAACTGGATGTCCATAACATCGGACAAATGGGTTCTAGATGTCATAAGCAGGGGTCATACTCTGGAATTTGTAGAAATACCACCAGATCATCCCCCAGTGCTCAGGCTCAACCAACATCGTCAGGAAATGCAGAAGGAAGTACACTCGCTTCTGCAAAAGGGAGCCGTAGAAGAAGTGCCACAACATCTCAGAGGGAAAGGCTTCTATTCGCATTTCTTCCTCATCAAAAAGAAACAAACCCTGAAATGGAGACAGGTATTGGATTTGAGGGATCTGAATCAATACATAAAGAAGATACCCTTCAGAATGCTATCGTTGCAAGAGATCCTACAAATGATAAAGGAAAAAGACTACATGGCGTCTTTGGATCTCCTGGATGCGTACTTCCATATTCCCATTCATCGGAAGCACAGGAAACATTTAAGATTGTCGTGATGAGGCGCCACTTTCAATTCAAAGTCCTGCCATTCGGACTCAAATCGGCCCGAGAGTGTTCACCAAATGCATGGCACCGGTGGCGGCCCACTTAAGATTGCAAGGGCATTACATTTACCCATATCTGGACGACTGGTTGGTGACAGGTCCATCATTCAGAGAGGCAACAAGATCTCTTCAGTGCTACATCCGGTTGTTTCAGCGCTTGGGTCTACGGACCAACTTGGAGAAATCCTCGCTGACTCCGGCCCAGGGCATCCAATTCTTAGGGGCATGGATATGCACCAGTGCAGGGAAGGCCTATCCTTCCGAAGACCGAATGAGAAAGATAATGGGTCTAACGGCGTCACTTCAAACAAAAAGGTCCACTTCTGTGAGAGTGTACAAGTCCATTTTGGGGATGATATCATCCTGCATCCCACTGGTGCCAAATTGTCGCCTTCAAATGAGGCCTTTGCAGGAACAACTGGACGAGCGGTGGGTTCAGTCCAAAGGAACCTTCGAGGATCGGATTACCATCATGAACCGCATGAAGGTGGCCATGTCATGGTGGAAGGTTCAAAAGAACTTGGACCAGGGCTTGAACTTTGTTCCTCGAGATCACGACTACGTGATGACAACGGACGCTTCGCTGAAAGGACGGGGTGCGCATCTTCAGGAGCTGGAGATTCAGGGCCTTTGGTCAGACTGGGAAGCACAGCTTCACATAATCATGTTGGAGCTCAAAGCGGTGTTTCTGGGGCTTCAAGCATTCCTTCCCAGGATACGCCGATCGTCGGTACTTATCCAAACGGACAGCACCACGACTATGTTTTACTTGCTAAAACAGGGTGGAACAAGATCCAAACAGCTGTCGACATTGGCGCAAAGAATCTGGAAATGGCTGATAACCAACGGCATTTCAATTCAAGTTCAACATATACAGGGAGTCCTCAACATACGGGCAGATGCCCTGAGTCGCACTTCCAATGTGACGCACGAGTGGGAACTGCACGACACTCAGCTTCACAACCTGTTTCAAAGGTGGGGCACTACCACATTAGACTTGTTCGCAACAAGAAACAACTCAAAGTGCGTTCAGTTTGCGTCCAGGTACCATCAGCAAGGATCCAAGGGAAATGCATTCCACATGGACTGGACAGGGAGGTTTGCCTACGCGTTCCCTCCATTTCCATTGATACCGCGAGTTCTTTGCAAGATGAGATTGGAACCGTGCCATGTCATACTGATAGCACCAGCCTGGCCGAGGCAGGCGTGGTTTTCAGATCTACTTCAGATGTCGAAAGGCAGCAAGATCCAGCTTCCGACATTCCAGAACATCATCTCCATGAAAGACGGTCAGATTCTGCATCCGGATCTGCAATCTCTAAAATTGTCAGCATGGAACCTCATGAGCGGGAATTTCAAAACCTAGACATTCCGCAGGAATGCAGGCATATTCTCTCGCAAGCCAGAGCTATGTCAACAAACAAAACATATGCAGCGAAATGGACCCGTTTCTGCCACTGGTGCGACAGTCAAAACTTACATCCGTTTGAAGTACACCCCGAAGGTATTCTTCCTTACCTGCTGTCACTATCTTAGGCAGGTCTGTCGCATGCCTCGGTGAAGGTGCACTTGGCAGCAATATCACGTTTCAGGAGGAAGCCAAACGAGCCATCCCTCTGGTCTTCCAGGATAATAAAGGAATTTATCAAAGGACTTTATAGAGTTTATCCACCCATCAGGCGTCCACCAGTGCCGTGGCACCTCAATACAGTCCTATCACAACTTATGAGGCCACCTTTCGAGCCTATACACAAAGCAGACTTACAGTTCCTATCTTGGAAGACAGCCTTACTGCTTGCACTGACATCAGCAAGGAGGGTTAGCGAAATTCAGGCCTTTTCAGTGGAAGAGCCCTTCTTACAATTTCGCAAGGACAGGGTTATATTAAGGACAAATCCAACTTTTATTCCCAAAGTTCCTACGTCTTTTCACCTCAATGAGCCTATCATTTTGCCTACCTTTTTCAGCAATCCCTCATCGGAAGCAGAAAGGGCATTGCACTCTCTGGACATCTCTAGATGCTTGAAGTTCTACATTGAACGGACAAGGACATTCCGCAAATCCAAACAGTTATTTATTGCTTTCGAAGGTCAAAGGAAAGGCCTTCCTCTGTCCAGACTGAGTATTGCCAGATGGATATCATCAGCTATCCTGAAATGTCATGAGAAAGCGGGAAAGCCGCTCTGTTCTAAAGTGAATGCTCATTCCACAAGGAAGATGGCGACTTCAATGGCCTTGTTCGCAGGAGTGTCGCTGCCCGACATCTGCAGAGCAGCGACGTGGAAGAGCGTGCATTCATTCACAAGGCACTACTGTCTAGACACTGCGTGGAAAGAGGACACGGCAGTGGGACAAGCTGTTCTGAAACGCCTATTTCAGTAAGGTACGATTTACTTGTCTGATTATTTTTCTAAGCAATACTTTAATTTATGTTTGTACATATATATATATATATATATATATATATATATATATATATATATATATATATATATATATATATATATATATATCTGCACATATAGTATTATATTGATCTGTATTGTTCTATCATTGCTTTGCTGCAGAGCTTCCTTCTGGGTTCTGTCCTGGAAACGCTGCAAATTTTGTGAGCACTGCTTACTACTCTGATACAAGCATGTGAATCTATGAAAGATGTAATACTGGAGAAGGAATTAGTTACTTACCTGTACACTATAGTTCTCCAGTATTATCTTTCATAGATTCACATGCGCCCGCCCGCCTCCCCGTTTCTCAGACAGATCCTGTTTCTCGGTATTATCCATGTCTCTCACTCGGGGACGGAAATCTGAGGCAGGAAGCTTCTGCTGGGGAGTGTGAGGGCAGGGCAGCAATGCTGATTGGCTGACTTTTGGACCAAACAAGGAAATGGTCTGGTCACCAAATATTACAGTCCCTATGGGGATTTTCTATGCAGTTTTTCTTCTCTATGATACTGCTTGGTCATTCTGTTACCGTGAGACTCCCACCATGACGACGGGGAAGATACAAGCATGTGAATCTATGAAAGATAATACTGGAGAACTATAGTGTACAGGTAAGTAACTAATTCCTTCTTTCTGAAGCACTAATCATACTTTCTATAGCAAAATCAGCCCCCTCATTTTGTTCCTTTTTAAATTAAATGTTTTCAGACTTACCACTTCATTCCAATCAAGATGGCTTCTGGTGTGCCATACTTTTGTCATAAGTTAGACTGTTAGCGCTCTAGTTGTTCTTTAGAACACTCTGGGACATTCTGTCATTGGGCTATACTTGGGCTACATCTGGGTGATATTTGGGCTACATTTGGGCTCTTTTGTCTCTGGTGGCCATCTTGGGAGACTGCATGTCAGAATTTTTTAATGAAATAGAAGAGGATTTGAGAAGTCACTCAAAATGTGCCCTAATTTTTCTTTCTGCAGCACCAATCATACTTTCCATGGCAAAATATACCCCCTCATTTGATTACTTTTTAAATTAAATGTTTTAAGAGTTACCACTTTATTCCAATCAAGATGGCTTCAGGTGTGTCATACCTTTGTAATAAGTAGGACTGTTAGCGCTCTAGTTGTTCTTTAGAACACTCTGGGAGGCTAAAGTAGAACACAAAGGAATCAACTGACAGTCTCTGTCCTTGTTGTATGTACATGTTTTACTGAGAATGTCAGACTTCATTCTCACATGACTGAGAAAGATAATGTGAATTTACAGAAAATATTGTTACTTTGACAGTTCTCTTATCGCTCTTTGTCCCCTGCGTGCCCCCGTCCCTGCCTGGCGACTTTCCGAATTTACATGTATTACGTCAGTGGCTCCACCAGTGACAGTTGACACTGTTGACAGTTACGAGATGACTTAAGGGTCGATTGGGCGAGCCTGTGACCGGAGCACTGCGTTGCCTACTAGTTTGTCGCTTGTACTTAAAATAAAAAACAGTTAACCCTACATGCTTTGATTTATCATTACAAATATGCTTTCAGTTTAGCTTATAGATCCCCTTCCAAACCACTGTGGGAAAAGCATGAGATAATAGTTTTCTTTCAAACATGATTCATGATATCCCAGCAGAAGGCTTTTTCACATGGTAAAATCACCTTAGAACACACCACAATTCCTAAAATGAGTATGGTACCATCAACAAATGATTTATAATGTAACTATTAACTACAATGATTTTTAATGAGGTGCTATCATGTATATTGGTCCCAAGATGGTTGCCAACACTTCTTGGATAAAGTGCTGACAGCCAATCAGATCTCACGTTGAGATGTGTGGTTAGGCTCCGCCCAGATATATGTGTTTTTGAAGTTAATTTTCATAAAAACCACTGGAGCAATTTTCACCAAATATAGAAAAGGCACTCCTGCGTACCAGTCCCTACAATTTTGCAAAGTTTGGTGTAATTCCATTCAGCGGTTCGGGCTGTAGCCTTGTCTATTCGTCCTATGGAAATGAACATGGGGAAAACACGTTTTGGGACCCCCCTTTTTTCTCGGCCCCACATGAGGTATCCCCCCGAAACTTCCAGGGAAGAAGCGGAGCGGCGCTGGCCTAAATTTTGGAAAATTACACGCAAATTCCTCAACAGGTGCCAAAGTTATTCCCAATAGAATGTTGCGGATTTCCTATGGTAGCAAGGTCCTAACTATATATACCTACTGGCTATCGCCAGTAGGTTATATATATATATATATATATATATATATATATATATATATATATATATATATATATATATATAAAAATATATATATATATATATATATATATATATATATATATATATATATATATATATATATATATATATCGTCCCACAATTCTAGTCTTCTACCAGAAAAAACGGCCAGCACTCGGGTGAGATGTTATTCTTTTTTATTTTGTTTCCGAACCCCCTACACTGGATAAACTGGAAGCCTTGATATTACGCGGCCGTCCTGCCGCGATAGACGCACCACCCCAATAATGTGGGAGCCACGGGACTATGTATTCAATGGAGTCTCTTTTTGTGGAACGGCACCTAAGAATTTAGAGCGAACACAGATGTCGGGGCTCATCCAGAGCTTTGAATATACCAGCAGTCAAAATCGTGCATCCATTTTAGGACTTTATTTACCTGACACTACAAATCCCAGCATGCCACGCTTCCTATCCAAGGGCGTGGAATTGACCATTTAAACAAGGGGTATGTCAGGCTATGCACATCCTGACCTGTCGGTGCCTCTGAGGAAGGAGTTTGTACTCTGAAACGCGTCAGGCGAGAACGACGGGAAAGCTGCCAAATGGGACGATATACTGGATGTCGCTCGTACTCAATAAACACAGCTTTGTCTGCAGGTGCTGTTTGAGTGCGTCTATGTTTGTTGGACAAACTGGAAGCCTTTATATTACGCGGCCTTCCTGCCGCGATAGACGCACCACCCCAATAATGTGGGAGCCATGGGACTATGTATTCAATGGCGTCTCTTTTTGTGGAACAGCACCTAAGAATTTAGAGCGAACACAGATGTCGGGGCTCATCCAGAGCTTTGAATATACCAGCAGTCAATATCGTGCATCCATTTTAGGACTTTATTTCCCTGGCACTACAAATCCCAGCATGCCACGCTTCCTATCCAAGGGCGTGGAATTGACTATTTAAAGAAGGGGTGTGTCAGGCTATGCACATCCTGACCTGACGGTGCCTCTGAGGAAGGAGTTTGTACTCTGAAACGCGTCAGGCGAGAACGACGAGAAAGCTGCCAAATGGGACGATATACTGGATGTCGCTCGTACTCAATAAACACAGCTTTGTCTGCAGGTGCTGTTTGAGTGCGTCTATGTTTGTTGGACAAACTGGAAGCCTTGATATTACGCGGCCGTCCTGCCGCGATAGACGCACCACCCCAATAATGTGGGAGCCACGGGACTATGTATTCAATGGCGTCTCATTTTGTGGAACAGCACCTAAGAATTTAGAGCGAACACAGATGTCGGGGCTCATCCAGAGCTTTGAATATACCAGCAGTCAAAATCGTGCATCTATTTTAGGACTTTATTTCCCTGACACTACAAATCCCAGCATGCCACGCTTCCTATCCAAGGGCGTGGAATTGACTATTTAAAGAAGGGGTGTGTCAGGCTATGCAGATCCTGACCTGTCGGTGCCTCTGAGGAAGGAGTTTGTACTCTGAAACGCGTCAGGCGAGAACGACGGGAAAGCTGCCAAATGGGACGATATACTGGATGTCGCTCGTACTCAATAAACAAAGTTTTTTCTGCAGGTGCTGTTTGAGTGCGTCTATGTTTGTTGGACAAACTGGAAGCCTTGATATTACGCGGCCGTCCTGCCGCGATAGACCCACCACCCCAATAATGTGCGAGCCACGGGACTATGTATTCAATGGCGTCTCTTTTTGTGGAACAGCACCTAAGAATTTAGAGCGAACACAGATGTCAGGGCTCATCCAGAGCTTTGAATATACCAGCAGTCAAAATCGTGCATCCATTTTAGGACTTTCTTTCCCTGACACTACAAATCCCAGCATGCCACGCTTCCTATCCAAGGTCGTGGAATTGACTATTTAAAGAAGGGGTGTGTCAGGCTATGCACATCCTGACCTGTCGGTGACTCTGAGGAAGGAGTTTGTACTCTGAAACGCGTCAGGCGAGAACGACGGGAAAGCTGCCAAATGGGACGATATACTGGATGTCGCTCGTACTCAATAAACACAGCTTTGTCTGCAGGTGCTGTTTGAGTGCGTCTATGTTTGTTGGACAAACTGGAAGCCTTGATATTACGCGGCCGTCCTGCCGCGATAGACGCACCACCTCAATAATGTGGGAGCCACAGGACTATGTATTCAATGGCGTCTCTTTTTGTGGAACAGCACCTAAGAATTTAGAGCGAACACAGATGTCGGGGCTCATCCAAAGCTTTGAATATACCAGCAGTCAAAATCGTGCATCCATTTTAGGACTTTATTTCCCTGACACTACAAATCCCAGCATGCCATGCTTCCTATCCAAGGGCGTGGAATTGACTATTTAAAGAAGGGGTTTGTCAGGCTATGCACATCCTGACCTGTCGGTGCCTCTGAGGAAGGAGTTTGTACTCTAAAACGCGCCAGGCGAGAACGACAGGAAAGCTGCCAAATGGGACGATATACTGGATGTCGCTCGTACTCAATAAACACAGCTTTATTTGCAGATGCTGTTTGAGTGCGTCTATGTTTGTTGGACAAACTGGAAGCCTTGATATTACGCGGCCGTCCTGCTGTGATAGACGCACCACCCCAATAATGTGGAAGCCACGGGACTATGTATTCAATGGCGTCTCTTTTTGTGGAACAGCACCTAAGAATTTAGAGCAAACACAGATGTCGGGGCTCATCCAGAGCTTTGAATATACCAGCAGTCAAAATCGTGCATCCATTTTAGGACTTTATTTCCCTGACACTACAAATCCCAGCATGCCACGCTTCCTATCCAAGGGCGTGGAATTGACTATTTAAAGAAGGGGTGTGTCAGGCTATGCACATCCTGACCTGTCGGTGCCTCTGAGGAAGGAGTTTGTACTCTGAAACGCGTCAGGCGAGAACGACGGGAAAGCTGCCAAATGGGACAATATACTGGATGTCGCTCGGACTCAATAAACACAGCTTTGTCTGCAGGTGCTGTTTGAGTGCGTCTATATTTGTTGGACAAATTGGAAGCCTTGATATTACGCGGCCGTCCTGCCGCGATAGACGCACCACCTCAATAATGTGGGAGCCACAGGACTATGTATTCAATGGCGTCTCTTTTTGTGGAACAGCACCTAAGAATTTAGAGCGAACACAGATGTCGGGGCTCATCCAAAGCTTTGAATATACCAGCAGTCAAAATCGTGCATCCATTTTAGGACTTTATTTCCCTGACACTACAAATCCCAGCATGCCATGCTTCCTATCCAAGGGCGTGGAATTGACTATTTAAAGAAGGGGTGTGTCAGGCAAAGCACATCCTGACCTGTCGGTGCCTCTGAGGAAGGAGTTTGTACTCTAAAACGCGTCAGGCGAGAACGACAGGAAAGCTGCCAAATGGGACGATATACTGGATGTCGCTCGTACTCAATAAACACAGCTTTGTTTGCAGATGCTGTTTGAGTGCGTCTATGTTTGTTGGACAAACTGGAAGCCTTGATATTACGCGGCCGTCCTGCCGTGATAGACGCACCACCCCAATAATGTGGAAGCCACGGGACTATGTATTCAATGGCGTCTCTTTTTGTGGAACAGCACCTAAGAATTTAGAGCAAACACAGATGTCGGGGCTCATCCAGAGCTTTGAATATACCAGCAGTCAAAATCGTGCATCCATTTTAGGACTTTATTTCCCTGACACTACAAATCCCAGCATGCCACGCTTCCTATCCAAGGGCGTGGAATTGACTATTTAAAGAAGGGGTGTGCCAGGCTATGCACATCCTGACCTGTCGGTGCCTCTGAGGAAGGAGTTTGTACTCTGAAACGCGTCAGGCGAGAACGACGGGAAAGCTGCCAAATGGGACAATATACTGGATGTCGCTCGGACTCAATAAACACAGCTTTGTCTGCAGGTGCTGTTTGAGTGCGTCTATATTTGTTGGACAAATTGGAAGCCTTGATATTACGCGGCCGTCCTGCCGCGATAGACGCACCACCCCAATAATGTGGGAGCCACGGGACTATGTATTCAATGGCGTCTCTTTTTGTGGAACAGCACCTAAGAATTTAGAGCGAACACAGATGTCGGGGCTCATCCAGAGCTTTGAATATACCAGCAGTCAAAATCGTGCATCCATTTTAGGACTTTATTTCCCTGACACTACAAATCCCAGCATGCCACGCTTCCTATCCAAGGGCGTGGAATTGACTATTTAAAGAAGGGGTGTGTCAGGCTTTGCACATCCTGACCTGTCGGTGCCTCTGAGGAAGGAGTGTACTCTGAAACACGTCTGGCGAGAACGACGGGAAAGCTGCCAAATGGGACGATATACTGGATGTCGCTCGTACTCAATAAACACAGCTTTGTCTGCAGGTGCTGTTTGAGTGCGTCTATGTTTGTTGAACAAACTGGAAGCCTTGATATATATATATATATATATATATATATATATATATATATATATATATATATATATTATCCACTAGCGGTCGCCAGTAGTCTCGTATTAGGAAAGTTTGAGCTAGTGGTTTTGTAAATGACAATTTTTTTTATTTATGTATTGTTTTTGAAAATAGCTAAATTAATTGCTTTGTCATTTACAATGCCAATAGTTATAACTTTCGCAAATGTGACACCTATAGCATTTGTAATGCAACATGTTTTGTATTTACGTGACTTAGATGTATTGATATTACAAATAACAATGGCTTTTAATTTTTTTAAAATAATTAATTCTTAAATAAAAGTGATTGTAATTTATAATGGCAATAGCTTAAACCGTTGTAAATAACTTTTGTGAAGATTATGTTCAGTGACGAAAATCCAAGAACAGAAGTGAAATATTAACATCTTTTTTTGACATTTGTAATAAAGCTTGAAACATTGAGAGAACATATTTGAACCAGTGATGCTGTGGTGGTGCTGAGTGATACTGTGGTTGTGCTGAGTGATGCTGTGGTTGCGCAGAGTGATGCTGTGGTTGCGCTGAGTGATGCCGTGGTTACGCTGACTGATGCTGTGGTTGAGCTGAGTGGTGCTGTGGTGGTGCTGAGTGGTGCTGTGGTGGTGCTGAGTGGTGCTGTGGTGGTGCTGAGTGATGCTGTGGTGGTGCTGAGTGATGCTGTGGTGGTGCTGAGTGATGCTCTGGTGGTGCTGTGTGATGCTGTGGTGTTGCTGAGGGAGGCTGTGGTGGTGCTGAATGGTGCCGTGGTGGTGCTGAGTGATAATGTGGTGGTGCTGAGTGATAATGTGGTGGTGCTGAGTGGTGCTGAGTGGTGCTGTGGTGTTGCTGAGTGGTGCTGTGGTGTTACTGAGTGGTGCTGTGGTGGTGCTGAGGGATGCTGTGTTGGTGCTAAGTGGTGCTGTGGTGGTGCTGTGTGATGCTGTGGTGGTGCTGAGTGATGCTGTGGTGGTGCTGAGTGATGCTCTGGTGGTGCTGTGTTAATGCTGTTGTGTTGCTGAGGGATGCTGTGGTGGTGCTGAATGGTGCCGTGGTGGTGCTGAGTGATAATGTGGTGGTGCTGAGTGATAATGTGGTGGTGCAGAGTGGTGCTGTGGTGGTGCTGAGTGGTGCTGTGGTGGTGCTGAATGATGCTGTGGTGGTGCAGAGTCGTGCTGTGGTGGTGCTGAGTGATAATGTGGTGGTGCTGAGTGATAATGTGGTGGTGCTGAGTGATAATGTGGTGGTGCTGAGTGATAATGTGGTGGTGCTGAGTGATAATGTGGTGGTGCTGAGTGATGCTGGGGTAGCGCTGAGTGATGATGAGGTGATGCAGAGGTCAGAAAGTCACAACAAACGAGTCTAACAGAGGGCAGAAGGGCAGAAAAACAAGGGAAAAACGAGTCTAACAGACTTAGATGTATTGATATTACAAATAACTATGGCTTTTAATTTTTTTAAATAATTAATACTTAAATAATGTATTTAATTTGTAGTGGCAATAGCTTAAACTTTTGTAAATAACTTTTGTGAAGATTATGTTCAGTGTTTTTTATTGTGACGAAAATCCAAATACAGAAGTGAAATATTAACATCTTTTTGTGATTTGTAATAAAGTTTGAAAGCTTGAAAACAGCTTGAAACATTGAAAGAACATATTTGAACCAGTGATGCTGTGGTGGTGCTGAGTGATGCTGTGGTTGCGCTGAGTGATGCTGTGGTTACGGTGAGAGGAGAGTGGTGAGAGGGGAGAGTGGTGAGAGGGGAGGGTGAGGAGAGAGAGGAGAGGGGAGCGGGACGAGAGTAGAGAGGTAAGAGGGTAGAGAGTAGATAGGAGAAGAGAGGTGAGAGAGAATAAGAGAGGGGAGAGAGGAGAGTAAGGAGAGGGGAGAGTGAGGAGAGGGTTGAGTGAGGAGAGGGGAGAGTGAGGAGAGGGGAGATGGAGAGGAGAGAGGGGAGTGAGGAGAGAGGGGAGTGAAGAGACAGGGTAGTGAGGAGAGAGGGGAGTGGGGAGAGAGGGGAAAGAGAGGGAGGGGAGAGAGGGATTGGAGAGTGAGGAGAGGGGAGAGTGAGGAGAGGGGAGAGGGAGGGGAGAGAGAGGGGAGTGAGGGGGAGAGAGGGGAGAGTGTTGAGAGGGGAGAGTGGGGATAGTGAGGATAGTGAGGTGAGGGGAGATTGAGGTGAGAGGGAGGTGAGAGAGGGAGTGGAGAGTGGTGAGAGTAAGGACAGCTAGTCAGAGAAAAGGTTTTAGGAAGATTACTTCTACAGCAAAGTATATTCTTGCAATCTACTAGAAACATAAATTAGTTGATTCGCTTGTACATTGACAAACCTTATATCGGGTTAAATAGAGACGCGGGTGAGAGGGCGGAGCAGGCATTAACATTTTTGGAAAGTCCTCCTCCCAAGTGCGTGCTCTCCTGGTTTATGATAATAGTTGGGATGAATTAAGGAACCTATTTTATTCAACCTGCTGCCACAAAACGCATATCTCACTTATGTGGGCAGCCGGGAATGTCGTGTGCTTAATTTAAAGCCCTTGTACCTATGGATTTCTCAGGTTGAATTAGTATGAAAAGTTCACTGACAGTCTTTCACCGCAAGAGGGCGGCAGAGACTGGACTAAATATTAAATGAAATGTTCACCAAATGAAACTAACTCCATGTTTTAAGCCCCATTGGTGAAACATTGCACTAATGCACATGTGTGTAAGGCGTGTGTGAGGTAGCAGAGATACACAAAGCGAAAAACGTCTAAATGCTGTATGGGTAAGTCATGCTAAATTAGTAGGTAGGTGACATCAGGTGAGTTTGTGCCATGGGTATGATTGCATGTACATATTATACAAGTGCCCAGTAAAAGTTCAAAGGGCAATGTCATAAGAGTGAAACTGAGCTCGCACACAGTTATAACTTTGTGGCTTTTATGCATTTCTCACACCTATTAGTGCATACAAGACTTTGAAATAGCCACTGTAAGAAAACATCGACTTCCGTATTATTGACAAATTAAAGAGAAGAGGAGCAGGAATATCAGCACTCCCCTGTGACGTATGCCTTGTCGGGAAGAGGCGCCATGTCATTAAAAGAAATATAGGAAAGGGGGCGGGGGTAATAATATTGACACAAGTTTAAAAAGTGAATCATGAGGAATACATACGCCTGTGTTAAGAAGCAGGCAAAATGCTGAGCAAAATCCGGGCCTTCAAGAGGTATATATTTACTAAGGATTGCGTGGGTGCTGGCGGGTGCTTTAGTAAATATACCCCTAGGTGCAAACTGCGAGGCACCGGCTGTAGTGTCTAGCTGGAGAGACGAAAACATGAACACAGCGTGGTGTTGAGTACAACAGAGTGGGCAGTTGATCTGTTACTAGCAAATAGGACTGAGAGGGAAGAAAGGGGGAAGACAGAAATAAAGCTTGATGGGAAGAAGTGAAGTGTGAACGGCTGAGAAGAGGAAAAGAAGGCAGAAGGCTAATGGGAGGAAAGGAGAGAGAAGGACCGAGGAAGAAAACTGAAGGAGACAGAGGGAAGGAAACGAGTAAATTCTGAACTAGGAACAGAGCAAAAGAAAAAAAAGCAGCAAAAAAAACAAGAACGAAAGACAGGCCAAAGCAGGGTGAAGGATTGGAGCATGAAACAAAAGGCGAGCGTGTTATGTAGCGCTTTTTGGAGGTAAGGATGAAGGGTGGGGAAAGCCTTCAAAGCAGCGCTGGGAGGGAGGCTGGGCACGAAGGAAGGAGAAATGCGAGTCACGGCCTGGCGGCCGTGAAGTGTGAAGCAGTGGGCGGGGAAGCAGATCCCTTTGAAGCTCTTGGAGGCAGGAGCAAATGGTAAGCGGAGGAAAAATGCTGCTGGAAGGTTCGGGCAAGCTCGTGCACGAGGACGTGCACTTCTAGAAATCCGCTGGTTTAGCTTTTTGGTTTCACCCCAATAAGAGCTGTGATATTTAGGCGGTCGTTCAGCCGCCGAGCTTGCACCACTCCAAAACAGAAGGGGGCCATGCGGACTGCTATACAACGAGCCGCACTGTGGAACACAGACACAGGATTTAAAGAGGACACTGTCTGTTACGGCCCATCTGTGGGCTTGAAAGGGTGACAGAAATTAGTGCCATCATCTGTGAAAGGAAACACAGGACTTCAGCAACCATAATGCTTTGCGGTAATAGACCGGCCCATCTGGGGGCGTAATTCATAGAAATTCATAGAAATTATGGACTGAGACCGGCAGCACGTATCCAGACCCACAAAGCCTCTGAGGAAGAAAGATTATTTTCGAAACGCGTCAGGCAGAGGGAATGGCGGTCGAATGTTAGCGATGAACAGGAGCCCACTTATACCCTGATTAAAGGCTTACCACCTTGTGCCTGTGTTTGTGTGCTGCTTAACGTTTGCATAACTTTGGAGCTGTGATATATATATATATATATATATATATATATATATATATATATATATATATATATATATATATATTCCAACAAAAGTGCCTTCTGCTTAAGGACGCCACTCCACGAAAAATAAGTTCACAGAACCCTTTATTTTTTAAACCGGCTCAGCTTTCCAATTGTTCATTACCTTCCCTGACGCGTTTCAAAGCAACATGCTTCTTTTTCAAAGGGAAAAACACAATCTGTCAGCCACAGATCTGCGCAGCACATTCTCCAGCCTTCAATACGTTTTTTTCATCAATTAACCTCTCCAGAGGCCTCGCTTTATCAGAGTGTGTAAATTCGTGTGCATTCTGGGGCTGGAAGTCTTTGTGCTGTGCCCAATTCTTCCCCACCAGTGGGGTCTGTGTATTTGCTTGCAGATGAAATTTAAAACAGTGTTCATTATCCGGTTGTTTTTCAAGCCCTCCAGTGGGCCTCAGAAAGGCATGTCGGTTCCTTTTATTTATTATGTTTCTCGTGCTGCAGACAGGTTAAGCACAGTTCCAACCTTGCAGATTGTGTTTCTCCCTTTGAAAAAGAAGCATGTTGCTTTGAAACGCGTCAGGGAAGGTAATGAACAATTGGAAAGCTGAGCCGGTTTCAAAAATAAAGGGTTCTGTGAACTTATTTTTCGTGGAGTGGCGTCCTTAAGCAGAAGGCACTTTTGTTGGAATTTCCATACACGGCAGCCTCACCGTGAAGGATGCACCGCCATTAAATGATGGGTCTGCAAGGTTGGAACTGTGCTTAACCTGTCTGCAGCACGAGAAATATAATAAATAAAAGGAACCGGCATGCCTTTCTGTGAACTTATTTTTCGTGGAGTGGCGTCCTTAAGCAGAAGGCACTTTTGTTGGAATATATATATATATATATATATATATATATATATATATATATATATATATATATATATATATATATATATATATAACCTACTGGCTATCGCCAGTAGGTATATATAGTTAGAATTTTTTCCCTATGGGACTTTTGAAAATTCTATGTCTAATAACTTTGGCGTTTGTGGACGGAATCGGCTGAAATTTTCAGGAAAATGGCACATTTTGTTTCTGAGCAGCCCCTGAAAATTTGGTGGGGTTTCGTCAAGGGGGGGCTGAGAAAAAAGGGGGGTCCCAAAACGCGTTTTTTGCATTGAGTTTTCCATAGGGCGGTTGGACTCACTTTTAGCTCGAACGGCTGAATGGATTTGCACGAAACTTGGCAAAATTGTAGGGACTGTTAGCCCGATGTGCCTTTGCTAGGTCTCAATATATGTGCTCCAGTAGTTTTTGAGAAATTAACGTTCAAACCAAGATATATATCTGTAACAGCGCTCTGGGCAGCGATCCGGTCCGCTTACTTTTCGCTTATCGGAACTTTGCGCGCAGAAAGCTGATTGGCTCTCCGGTGTCTGTCAACATTCTAAACAGTCCGGAGCGGACGCCATCTTGTCTCTCGGTAGGATCGAGAGAGAAGAAGAGGTGGAAAACGAAGGGGGAATTTAATGAAAGGGGGCAAGGTATCCCCCTCTTGACCCCCTAGGAATGTTGTTGGGGTTATTAAAGGGTCCCGTGGGGAAAATAAAAAAAAAAATGATTTTTCACGGTAGAAGCGCGGCCGCGAACTGGTAGCGAAACGGGAATTCGCCATTTTGTGCTTCGTAAATTAAATTACTAGTTATAAGTGGGTGCGGGAGACGTATCCTAATCCCCTATGTTTCCTGAGGGTGGGTGAGGAGGCTGATATATGTTGATACATCTCTTCCAGCGGCTGTGCGTGAGCTTTTTTTTTTTTTTTGCTGCGTGACAGTCCGGAGCGGCCGCCATCTTGTCTCTCGGTAGGATCGAGAGAGAAGAAAAGGTGAAAAACTAAGGGGGAATTTAATGAAAGGGGGCAAGGTATCCCCCTCTTGACCCCCTAGGAATGTTGTTGGGGTTATTAAAGGGTCCCGTGGGGAAAATAAAAAAAAAATGATTTTTCACGGTAGAAGCGCTTCACGGGCCGCGAACTGGGCCGCAAACTGGTAGCGAAACGGGAATTCGCCATTTTGTGCTTCGTTAATTAAAGTACTAGGTATAAGGGGGTGCGGGAGACATATCCTAATCCCCTATGTTTCCTGAGGGTGGCTGAGGAGGCTGATATATGTTGATATATCTCTTCCAGCGGCTGCGCCATCTTGCCTTTTTTCGAATGCCACAATTTTGTCGTGCACGGCAGCCATTTTAGATGCCAGGCTGGTTCCAGGCTATCACCTAACCCTGCGGATGTAGTTTATGGCCCCAGCTGTAGAGAATTCAGACATGCCAATCCTCCTGATTCAGGCGTGTGAGTACTGATTTCAGTGCTAGTCTCCCGCCTCCCGATTTCTGCAAGCAAAAACCCGGGGGCATATTACGAACAACTAGCGATAATTTTTGTCTCTAACTTGTTTAGAGACAAAAATTATCGCCGCACATCGGCGATTTTTATCGCAGATAAACCTTGCTATTATCGCAGAAAAGTCAGCGATATTCATGTATTATCGACCTAATGCTCTTAGCCATGTTATCCACCTCCCATTGGATAACATGGCTAAGAACTGCTCAGGGCAGGTGTTAGATTTTGGAGATATTCGCGCTTAGCGCGAATATCTCCAAAAGTTGGTAATAGAAGGTAGCGATGTTAGGGACTGTTTCCAGTCGCTAACATCTTGGCACGCCACTTTGCATGTCATTAGTGATAAGTATCACTGACATGCAAAGCGGGGCCCAAGATGGTCGCTATCTCCTTTTAGCTGTCACTAACTGGTGTTAGCGACAGCTTGATAATAGGGAAATAATTTTATCTCCGCTTTCATGGTTTTTAAAGCCAAAAAAGCGGAGATAAACCCCCTTGATAATATGCCCCACGATTCCTTGGGGGTTTCAGCTGACAGGGCTTGGTATTGTGTTACATGGTAATTTTTCCATGAAACGTCAGAGGGTCGATGCAGGGGTTCTAGAAGAGGTGATAAACCATTTAAGCCTCATGAACAAGCGCATGGTCTTTTAAAGATTTGTGAAGTACTCGGGGCGGCGGTGTGTGTGTGCCCTCTTTCAGGAGCGGGCGGGGGGGCACTGCCAGCAACTTGCCAGGTCAGGTAGTGTTCAACACGTGCATCACCCTTTCTCTGCCTGCTATTGCGCTCCATGCTTCGGAAAGGTAAGAAAAAGAACGTGCATTTGAGTTTGAAATGTCCGATCCTGCAGCAGCACACTTCCAAAGCCCACACATGACAGTAACCCGATTCAAGGCCCCATTCACCCGTTTTTAAAAAAATAGATAACACTCCAACAAAGTAAGGTTATAAAACTTTATTAACTACTAACTTTAACAAACGGAACAAAAACTAAAAACATTTAAACATTTCTCAACACAAAAAGCAACAATGGTTAGAAGCTGTCTTTTGTGCGAATAGTCCCAAGGCAGCACAACGTGCAGAGTTCTGGACGGCACCCAGGTGATGTCGCCTGGGTGCCGCACTGGTTTAGGGATCCTACAATGCTGCTCCGAAAATTGGCGTGGGGCGTCCCGGGTGGGGCGGGGGGAGGCCTCGTCAGTAGCGGTCTGTTGTGCGAATAGTCCCAAGGCAGCACAACGTGCAGAGTTCTGGACGGCACCCAGGTGATGTCGCCTGGGTGCCGCACTGGTTTAGGGATCCTACAATGCAGCACAGAAAAACAGCGTGGGGCGTCCCGGGTGGTGCGGGGGGAGGCCTCGTCAGTAGCGGTCTGTGTCCAGTGTCACATGGCTGACACAACATGTACGACAGGCACCCAGGTGATGTCCAGTAAACTGCCGCACTGGTTTTGGTATCCTACAATGCTGCTCCGAAAATTGGCGTGCGGCGGCCCGGGGGGGGGGCGTGGGGGAGCCGGCGTGAACGGGCCTCCCCAGGTGGCGGCCATCTAGCTGAGTTGCGCTCGCTCTTGCGGCCACAGCGTCTCGCTCACCATGTTGTTGAGTTGCTCCCACTCTTGCAGTGCAGCGATAGGCGGCTGCCACATGGCTCTTAAAATGGCGGACGGCTCCTCGGTTTTGGGCCTGGTCCACTGAAATGGCCCTGGGACACTTTGGAACTCGGACGCTTGCCTGCTAGGGCTTGGGCTCCATTCTCGAAAAGCGTCCCCTCAGCCGTGAAGATTGTATAAAAGTCTTGGGGGCCCCCGACTCCCGCAGGCTTCCGGTGGGGAGCGGCTGCCATGATTGCTCGCGGAATGACCACGACGGAGCCACGAGATGGTGGTGCTCTCATGCTGACGCCAGCTTCAGTCTGAATGATCCAGAAACAAGGTGGGGCTTTCATCGTTTGGGAAAAAAAAATGTTCTAAACCAATGAAAAGTGTTATTTTTAGGTCATATGACCAAGCCTTCCATCTTTAGGAAACCAAAAGTAAAATGAACCAATGAAAAGTTTTATAAACAAGTCACATGACCTGTTATGCGACATAGGGCTACAAAAAGCGTAGAAAATCCGTTGGCACGTGAGGCGGCGTCAGTAGCGGACCGATGTGCGAATAGGCCGAAGGCAGCACAACGCGCCGAGATCCGGATGGCACCGAGGTGGTGTCCAGCAAATTGCCGCACTGGTGTGGCCATCCTACAATGCTGCGCCGAAAGACGGCGTGTCCAGCTGAATTGCGGTCACTGTTGCGGTACAGTGACTCGAACGCGCCGAGATCCGGATGGCACCGAGGTGGTGTCCAGCAAATTGCCGCACTGGTGTGGCCATCCTACAATGCTGCGCCGAAAGACGGCGTGTCCAGCTGAATTGCGGTCACTGTTGCGGTACAGTGACTCGAACGCGCCGAGATCCGGATGGCGCCGAGGTGGTGTCCAGCAAATTGCCGTACTGGTGTGGCCATCCTACAATGCTGCGCCGAAAGACGGCGTGTTCAGCTGAGTTCCGGTCACTCTTCCGGCACAGTGACTCGAACGCGCTGAGATCCGGATGGCACCGAGGTGGTGTCCAGCAAGTGGCTGCACTGGTGTGGCCATCCTACAATGCTGCGCCGAAAGTCGGCGTGGGGTGCCCCGTTGGCTTATGAGGTGATGTCAGTAGTGGACTGATGTGTGAATAGGTCGGAACCAGCACAAGGCGCCAAGATCCGAATGGCAAGTCCTGGATGTTGAGTGCCTCAGTTGAGATTTCTGAGCAGTGCTTGTAGGACTGTCTGAAGCTTATTTGCACCTGCTGCAGCTTCACTAGGTCCGGCGGAACTTTTTGCCTTTTCCTTTCTGCTTCTTTTCCTACAATGCGTTTCATCTGAAGACACGACCAGGTCCCTGAATGTGTGCAGGGGGACGCTATTGATTGAATGAACGCGCCGAGATCTGGATGGCACCGAGGTGGTGTCCAGCAAATTGCCGCACTGGTGTGGCCATCCTACAATGCTGCGCCGAAAGTCGGCGTGGGGTGCCCCGTTGGTTTATGAGGTGATGTCAGTAGCGGACCGATGTGTGAATAGGTCGGAACCAGCACAAGGCGCCCTGCACTGTTGAGCCTTTTTCAATGTCTGTTTTTTGTTGTTTCCCCTCCATCAAAAACAAAACAAAAATACAAGGCGCCAAGATCCGAATGGCAAGTCCTGGATGTTGAGTGCCTCAGTTGAGAGTTCTGAGCAGTGCTTGTAAGACTGTCTGAAGCTTATTTGCACCTGCTGCAGCTTCACTAGGTCCGGCGGAACTTTTTTCCTTTTCCTTTCTGCTTCTTTTCCTACAATGCGTTTCATCTGAAGACACGACCAGGTCCCTGAATGTGTGCAGGGGGACGCTATTGATTGAATGAAAATGGCGGCTTGACACAAAGCTGACTCAAGCGTTACTGTTGGTGCTATACAGACAAAAATTGGTTTTTAGTTTGTACATTCTTCAGGTTTTTTTTTTCCATCCAAGTCTGATTGAGAGTTTGTAGAAAAATGGCTTCAGATTTTCCACATACTACTCTTCAACATTCTTCCTAAATGTAACAATGTGAAACTCACTAGGAGAACGGCTGTTTCTGTTTCCTTTCAAAATGCTGCCACCAATATTTTCTGAATGGAAGACACCATCTTGTAGCATAAAGGGCCGAAAGGGGTTCTGGTCTGGCCGATGGTTGGTGGAGACATTTTGACTATATCTTGGACCTGCCCGGCCTCGCCCAAAATGGCGCCGGTATAAATGGGAATCGTAACTCTTTGCCCGCAAATGTATATCTAGAAAATGTTATTGTAAGTGGCCCTGTCGTATTTTAATTACAAAATGTACGTCCACCGATTCCGCAACTGTTAGACACCTTTGTTCTTGTCACCTAATGGCCCGCTCGTTACGTTCTTCTACAGTGTAAATGTCTCCTCATCATATACGATTTCAGTTTGCTCCGTGGCCGGCCCACGTGGTTATAGGCCCGTATTTGTATACTGACATTTTCACAATAAAGGTTTTTAAAACAAAACACGGTAGTAGTATTTTCATTTGTAAAGTTTTTACTTTTAGTGACTGTTTTCGAATCAGTAAAAGGCAAGTGAAATAAAGCAGTCCAATTACATGACGGATAAAAGGTATAATATGTAGGAACGCAGTAAAGATAAATGGTCAAGGGCAGTTGTGTTTTTCATGTCTGCAACATAAAGTGATCGATAAGAATCTGATAATCAGGCGTATCGGCGACTAAGACAGCAGGCCGAATCTCTTTTACTCAACGGCTCCGTCATGGAAGGAAGAAACGCCCTTTTTCTCGAAAAAGGAATATATTTTACTTGCAAGACAGTTGTAAATTTTCCGGGAAAGTACATTAGCCTGGAATATTATAACATATGTTTGAAAAAAAAATATTGTTCGAAAATAATAAAAAGCGTAATTTTTAGGTCATATGACCAAGCTTTTCATCATTAAATTAACAAAAGTAAAATGAACCAATGAAAAGTTTTATTAACAAGTCACATGACCTGTTATGCTTACGTTACGCGCTGCGCGCCGCGCCTCGGATCACTTCCGGGTGCGCTAACGCGGCGTGTCATAAAACGCATTACGCGACAACGTAGGTCAAGAATATAGTCTAAATGTCTCCACCAACCAGCGTTCAGAACACAACCCCTTTCAGCAGTCCAAAAAGTTCTGTTAAATGACAACAGAGGGGACAGGCAACAAGAACCATCAGTCAAAGAGGGGAGGGCAAGTTCTTCTCTTCCGGGTCATGTTGGGGCGCTACCGGAACTGATCGAATTGGTAGTCTACAGTGTTTCTGGATGTTTCAGACTAAAGCTGGCGTCAGCATGAGACCACTACCATCTCGTAGCTCCGTCGTGGCCATTCCACGAGCAATCATGGCAGCCGCTCCCCACCAGAAGCCTGCGGGAGTCGGAGGCCCCCAAGACTTTTGTAGAATCTTCACGGCTGAGGGGACGCTTTTCGAGAATGGGACCCAAGCCCTAGCAGACAAGCGTCCGAGTTCCAAGGTGTCCCAGGGCCATTTTAGTGGACCAGGCCCAAAACCGAAGAGCCGGCCGCCATTTTGAGAGTCCTGTGGCAGCCGCCTATCGCTGCACCGCAAGAGCGGGCGCATCTCAACTACATGGTGAGCGAGACGCTGTAGTCGCAAGAGCGGGCGGAAAACAGCTGAATGGCGGAAGAGGCACAGTGTAGCAAAAGCGGGCGGAATGGCAACTAAAACGATAAAGGGGCGCCCCACTACAGCTTGTCTTCAGGTCAAACGGATTGTGGGACAAGGTCCAGAATTGAAGAGTCATCAAAAGGCAAAAAGTTCCGCCGGACCCCGGGAGCCGGCCGCCTATGTCGGGGGCGATCTCAGGCTACACCAGTGCTATAAGACTTGGGGAGGGTGTCGGAGCCAAGCGTCTTCTCCGAGTCCATGGCCATCACACCGCCCCTCAGGGGCCTCCGTCAAGCTGTTTAGGAAGGTAACATATCACATTGTTTTCTAATGCAGTCAGGTCCACAAACGACACTCACTTACTTTGAGAATAGTGAAGCTGCAGTAGGTGGAAATAAGCTTCAGACAGTGTTACAAGCACTGCTCAGAACTCTTAACTATGGCACCCAACATCCAGAACTTATGCTATTTGAGAATGGTAGTGACATCGAAGCATCTCAGGGACCAAAACCATTAACGTACTTTCACGTATGAAAATCTTACTTGGGTAGGGGGCAGGAGCGAAGCGCCCCCTCCCAGTCAGCGCCACCACACCGTATGTTGAAAATCTGAAGCCATCGTTCTACAAAGTCAACCAAACTTGGATTGAAAAATCTAGAAAAATGTACAAACTGAAAACCAGTTTTGGTCTGCATAGCATCAGTAACAACGCTTGAGTCAGCTTTGTGTCAAGCCGCCATTTTGATTCAACAAAGCACAGGCATTGAAAAAGGCTGAAATTCAGAACTCTAAACTATGGCACCCAACATCCAGGAGCTTGCTATCCGGATCTTGGAGCCTTGTGCTGTTTTCGATCTATTCACACATCGGTCCACTACTGACATCATCTTATAAACCAACGTTATGTAAATAGTTTTTTAATAAAATGTTTTACCCTGTTTCTTTGCTGGTGTGTTGTCTATATTTTTAATATTTGCATAGGGTTTGTCGTTATTTTGTGCGGGATGGGTGATGGAGCCGAGCTGTCTTGCAGCCCTCATGGTGTGGAGCTCAGTTCATCTCACTATTTTCGTATTTCTCAAGAAGGGTTGTTCCTAATATTTCTATTTTAGCGAGGTCAAAAACAGATCCAATTAGTGGCCTACTGATTTTGCTCGATTACTTTTATTTTTTTACACGATTTTTCACTATCTGCAAAGACTAAACAGAGTATTGCGACTTTGTGCTTGTTTGTAAATAGAGAATGATCCAAAGAGAACCAATTCTAAAACAGTAAATGCTTGGATAACAATCAATCAAATGGAGAGACAAGCAGGCACGACGGATTACAACGGGGGCAAAGGCCTGCGTTAACTACCGTTCACTATCTGCAAAGAGAGAGTACTACTAAGGCAAAAGAGGGGGGGGGGGCAGCGTTCAAAGCACATCAGCGTGCATAAATACGAAAATGTTTTTATCTATCACGTACTTGACATTTTAAAGCTTTTCATATTTGCTATTAAAAAACCAATGAAATTCACAGAAAAAACCATAGGTTATAGTGGATATATAGTTAGGAATTTGCATTTACAAAACCTTGAAAATTCAATGAAAAAACCATAGGTTATAGGCCATATATAGTTAGGAATTAGCATTTACAAAACCTTATTTTACTCGCATAAAACCATTGAAATTCCATATATAGTTAGCTAACTATAAGCGCTAACTATATATCGCGCACCCGCAATCCACTGCTGATGATGTCACATATTACATCATTCATGACATGGTCAGTGACATCACTGATGACATCACTGATGACATCTCAAATGACATCACTGATGACAACTCAAATGATATCAATGATGACATCTCAAATGACATCACTGATGACATCACTGATGACAACTCAAATGACATCACTGATGACATCTCATTTGTCATCACTGATCACATCACTCATGTGATAATACAATGAACCTCTTCAGACTCTAATATAACCTTACATACACTCAGTATAAACAGACACTCACAGACTGTCACTCATCCATGGAGTTACTCACACACCTAGTCAGTCATGCAAAGAATCAATCACACCTCCATTTCCTCAACTATACAGTTATACACATCTTACTTATTCAAACATATAATAACACATATTTACTCTCTTATATAATCCCTGATACAAGCTCACAGTGATCGATACAGCCACTCACACATTCACTGGCTCTTATGTTCAGTTATTTATATATCTCAACTCTCACATGTATTGTGTTTTACATACGTACTTACTTGCACATGTAGCAATGAGAAATCCATTCACTCACCAACACACCCATGCACAGTCAACCGCCCATATAGCTGTTTCCACATGCACTCTTGAACTCATACTCCTAGTGAATCAACTGCTTACACATCTATGCACAGAGTCACGCACCTCCCAGCCACCCACACACACACTCAGCCTCCCATTCAAATACTTGGGCAACCAATCAATAACCCATATGGCCACTCTTATAGCTACTGATCAACACATGCAGCAGCTTACACAACAACAAACATACTGATGCACGAATTAGGACAGTTTAGTCACTAACCCATGTACTCAGTGAGACACATTTAATCACTCACTCATACAGTCAGTCATGCACCTACTAAATTCTTCATCCAGACACTTATACATCCACTCATTCTTCAATATGTGAAACATATTTAAACTTTACAGACACATACAATCACTGGATGTTGTGATCAGTGATGTCATCAGTGATGTCATTTGAGATGTCATCAGTGATGTCATCAGTGATGTCACTGACCATGTCATGAATGATGTAATATGTGACATCATCAGCAGTGGATTGCGGGTGCGCGATATATAGTTAGCGCTTATAGTTAGCTAACTATATATGGAATTTCAATGGTTTTATGCGAGTAAAATAAGGTTTTGTAAATGCTAATTCCTAACTATATATGGCCTATAACCTATGGTTTTTTCATTGAATATATATATATATATATATATTACCTACTGGCAATAGCCAGTAGGTATATATAGTTAGGATTTTTTCCCTATGGGATTTCTGAAAATTCTATGTCTAATAACTTTGGCGTTTGTGGACGGAATCGCCTGAAATTTTCAGGAAAATGGCACATTTTGTTTCTGAGCAGCTCCTGGAAATTTGGGGGGGGTTCGTCAAGGGGGGGCCGAGAAAAAAGGGGGGTCCCAAAACGCGTTTTTCCCATGTTAATTTCCATAGGGCGGTTGGACTCACTTTTAGCCCGAACGGCTGAATGGATTTCCACGAAACTTGGCAAAATTGTAGGGACTGTTAGCCCGATGTGCCTTTGCTAGGTCTCAATATATGTGCTTCAGTGGATTTTGAGAAATTAACGTTTAAATCAAGATATATATCTGTAACAGCGCTCCGGGCAGCGATCCGGTTAGCGAACTTTTCGCGTATCGGAACTTTGCGATGCGAAGCTGATTGGCCCTCCGGTGTCTGTCAACATTCTAAACAGTCCGGAGCGGCCGCCATCTTGTCTCTCGGTAGGATCGAGAGACAAGAGGAGGCCAAAACAAAGGGGGAAATGAAGGAAAGGGGGCAAGGTAGACCCCTTCTGACCCCCTAGGATTGATGAGGGGGATATTATAGAGCCACGCGGGGCCCTAAAAAAAAAAAAAAAATCCGATTTTTTTGCCGTAGAGACGCGTCTTGGTAAGCGAACCGGGCAGCTAACCGGGAAGCTAACCGGCAGTGTAACGGGAGTCTGAGGAGTAGCTGATTGGCTGTCAACATTGTAAACAGTCCGGAGCGGCCGCCATCTTGTCTCTCGGTAGGATCGAGAGACAAGAGGAGTCCAAAACAAAGGGGGAAATGAAGGAAAGAGGGCAAGGTAGACCCCTTCTGACCCCATAGGATTGATGAGGGGGATATTATAAAGCCACGCGGGGCCAAAAAAAAAAAAAAAAAAATCCGATTTTTTCGTCGTAGAGACGCGTCTTGGTACGCGAACCGGGCAGCTAACCGGACAGCTAACCGGGAAGCTAACCGGCAGTGTAACCGGAGTCTGAGGAGTAGCTGATTGGCTGTCAACATTGTAAACAGCCCGGAGCGGCCGCCATCTTGTCTCTCGGTAGGATCGAGAGACAAGAGGTGGAAAAAATAAAAGGTGTAAATGAATGAAAGGGCTAAGGCAGACCCCTCCTGAACCCCTAGGATTGATGAGGGGGCTATTAAAGTTCCCTGCGGGGCAAAAGAAAAAAAAATTGCGATTTTTCGCGGTAAAGGTGCTTCCTGGTACGTTAACCGGGCAGCTAACCGGCAGCGTAACGGGAGTCCGACATATTGTGTTTTTTGAACGTTTGTGATATGTGCACGTGTGGATTTTGTCTAATTAAGGTTAAAAAAAAATATATATATCTTTAAGCGTGTTCTGGCGCGCTTACGTTTTGGGTTTGGTTTGCGCTGCAGAGACGATACGTCACGGTTATGCGATGCATCATGAGGCGTCTCACGGGCTACGTGATACGTCACTTAATAAAGAATATATTTTACAGCTATAGATATTAGCTTTTAAAAAACCAATGAAATTCACAGAAAAAACCATAGGTTATAGACCATATATAGTTAGGAATTTGCATTTACAAAACCTTGAAAATTCACTGAAAAAACCATAGGTTATAGACCATATATAGTTAGGGATTAGCATTTAAAAAACCTTATTTTATTTGCACAAAACCATTGAAATTCCATATATAGTTAGTTGCACTAACTATATATCGCGGACCCGCAATCCACTGCTAATGATGTCACATATTACATCATTCATGACATGGTCAGTGACATCACTGATGACATCACTGATGACATCTCAAATGACATCACTGATGACATCACTGATGACATCACTGATGACATCTCAAATGACATCACTGATGACATCACTGACATCTCATTTGACATTACTGATTACACCACTGATGATATCATTTATGTGATAATACATCTTCAGACTCTAATATAACCTTAGATACACTCAGTGTAAACAGGCACTCACAGACTGTCACACATCCATGGAGTTACTCACACACCTAGTCAGTCATGCAAAGAATCAATCACATCTCCATTTCCTCAACTATACAGTTATACACACCTTACTTATTCAAACATATAGTAACACATATTTACTCTCTTATACAATCCTTGATACAAGTTCACAATGATTCATACAGCCACTCACACATTCACTGGCTCTTATGTTCAGTTATATATATATATATATGTCAACTCTCACATGGAGTGTGTTTTACATATGTACTTACTTTGACATGTAGCACTGAGATATCCATTCACTCACCAATATACTCATGCACACAGTCAACTGTCCATACAGCTGTTTCTACATGCACTTTTGAACCCATACACCCAGGGAATCAACTGCTCACACATCTATGCACAGAGTTATACACCTCCCAGCCACCCACACACATACTCAGTCTCCCATACAAATACTTGGGCAACCATTCAATAACCCATATAGTTACTGATATAGCTACTGATTTAAACATGCAGCAGTTTACAGAACAACATAAATAATGATTGCCAAATTAAGACACTTTAATCACTAACCCATACACTCAGTGAGACACATTTAATCATTCTCTCATACAGTCAGTCATGCACCTACTAAATCCTTCATCCAGACACTTATACATCCACTCATTCTTCAATATGTAAGACATATTTTAACTTTACAGAAACATACAGTCACTGGGTGTTGTCATCAGTGATGTCATCAGTGATGTCATCAGTGATGTCATTTGAGATGTCATCAGTGATGTCATCAGTGATGTCACTGACCATGTCATGAATGATGTAATATGTGACATCATTAGCAGTGGATTGCGGGTCCGAGATATATAGTTAGTGCAACTAACTATATATGGAATTTCAATGGTTTTGTGCAAATAAAATAAGGTTTTTTAAATGCTAATCCCTAACTATATATGGTCTATAACCTATGGTTTTTTCAGTGAATATATATATATATATATATATATGTATATGAAGTTCAATAAAGAAAGTATTCGCACTCTCAGGATCGGTACACTACCAGAGGTTTATTCGCCAGTAACGCGTTTCAGCTGGCAGCTGTCAAGAAGCCTTACTCACACACTTGCATGTACAGACAGCATCAGTTTTGAATACACAATCATGGAAACAAACATAGGACATCAAGTGTACAATCTCAAAGTGAAAACGAAAGTCAAAATAGCATCCATTTTGGAGTGGTCACACACATTGTAACAGGTTATACATATTAGTTGCATATGTATTGTGTGTCGAATCTGAGGGAGGGAATTAACCTCATCCCACCCTATTGTTCAATATAATGGATTTGAGTTTTAGCATGTATTTTCCGACCCTGTATAGTCTACATAATTTCATAGTTTTTGATCCTATTTGCTGTCTGATCACACAGTGTCATGTTCCCGATGTTACATGTAAATTAAAGTGACTACATAGAACGTCTCCCATGTTAATGTGCAAATATACTCTCAATAAAGTTTTACTCTTTGATTGCGCACAGTGGCTGCATCAAACATCTCCCATGTGTAAAATTCAAGTATATATGAAGATGAGGAGACTCCAAGAAGTAAAAGGTAGTTTAATCCAGTAAAGTGATCCCATCCATCCTGCAGGAGAAGTCAGATACAACTGACAACAAGCTGCAGGAGCATCACTACACCAGGTTCTATCACCATGGTGCACCTTTAAACAGAAGCATAACAGTGAATAAAGTAAATACACAATATTACACACCTTCCCCCTATATACACTACAGAGTAAAAGCAACACAATATGAAACTAAGAAGAAAAATGTATTGTCAGAAACCAAATTACATCTGATAGTTATTGAGTCTCAATGGTAGCCTAGAAATCCTTCTGCTTCTTGATTCACCTTTAATTTTATTACCATCAGTGGAACTCGATCGGGAGAAACTGAGGAGAATTTATCTTTATCAACATTTAACTTGTTGTTTTTTATAACCACATCTCTGTTAAGATTCCAAATGCAGGAATCTTCTGTTTTGATAGCATTAGTAAACACTTTGATCACTCTGTGAGGTTTCTGAAACAAACCTGATGTTTTCCTAGCAACCGGAGCTCTAATCATAAATAAGTCTCTCACTTTGACATTGGTGCCCTTCACTGCTTTTCTTTGATCATAGTTAATTTTCCGTGCTTTTATTTTGTCACACTCTTTTAGCTTCCAATCACTATCGTATCCATCCATACTCCTTTTGGATTCTGTATCATTTATCCAAAAAGGAGCATCCAATGTGTTTACACTCCTACCTTTAAGTAACTCAAAAAGAGTTTTGACTAGTTATGGCATGAGGTGTAATTCTGTAAATTTCAACCTTCCGGATAACCTCTTTTTTCCAATTAAGACTATTGTGTTTGGCTAAATCAATGGTCAATTTTAAAACACGGTTGAAGCGTTCCACCATTCCATTAGTCTCTGGGTGGTATAGAGCACACTTCTTATGTTTGATGGAAAACTTCAACAAAAACTTCTCCATTTCACATAAGACCAATTGAGTTCCATTATCAGTCAATATGACACCAGGTAGCCCTTCTCTCCCAAAAACCTCCTTAAGAAACTCTATCACATGCAGGGCATCAATGCACTTAGTGATCTTTACTTCGGGCGATCTGGTGTATAAATCAACTAACACAAAAACATAACTCTAACCACCATTATCCTGAACGGGTCCTTAAATATCAAAGGCTAATTCTTCCCATGGCTTCTTTGGTCTTTCTCTAATAACCATGGGTTGAACTCTAGGCTTCTGAGACTTTTCACTCATACGACAGGGTATACAATCTCTCACAAAACGTTCCACCTGTATGTCCATTCTTGGCCACCAATAAGTAAGCCTTAACCTCTCCTTTGTCTTAGACATCCCAAGGGGACCCTCATGAGCCATTACCAGAAGTTCTTAATGCAGTGTAGTAGGTGGAACTAATCTAGTACCTCTAAAAATAAGTCCTTCACTCTCAGTTAATTCATTTTTCCCCAGCCAATACTTTTCACACTCACCTTTAAGTTTCTTATTCCATCCATTATTAAGAAGTGAAAATAATTTCAGAAATTCTTTATCTTTAGAACATTCTTCTCTCCATATTTTTTCTTTCATTCTACAAGCCTCAGTGGTACAAACCCATTCATCAATATGATCTTCCTCAACTTCAGTTTTATCATCACTTGTACTACTAATCTTGACAATGTGTCAGCAACACTATTCCTTGCACCTGGTAAATATCCAACTTTAAAGTTTTAACCCTGAAGTGCAACTACCCATTTAGAAATTCTCGCCAAAATGGTATCTATCCTTTTCGTGTTAAAAACTTGACACAGTGGCTTGTGATCAGTCCGCACTTCAAATTTCACATCCCACAGCAAATTCTTTAGTTTCTTTATTGCCCAATGTTCAGCTAAGGGCTCTTTCTCAATTACAGAATAACATAGTTCTGCACCTCTGAGTCTCTGGGATAAAAATAAGATGACATTCTCTGTGCCTCCATCTTTTTGTTGTAACACACCACCCAAATCTTTCATGCTGGCATCGGTAATGAGTACTGTTCTTTTAGTGGGATCAAAACTTTTCAAGTTGGTAGTCTTTTTGAGCATTCTCTTAATCTCAACAAATTCCTTTTCACACTCATCTGACCAGATGAAATGGACTCCCTTACATAGTAATTTTCTCATATTTACACACATGCCAGAAAAATCCTTTATGAATCTGCTATAGTATTCTGACAGTCCAAGAAATGTCATTAATTCCTCTTTACTGGATGGGGAGGCAAGATTCTGAATGGCACTTACAAGTTCAGCCTTGGGTTATACACCTTGACCCAAAATGGTGTGTCCAAGGAAATCTATGGAAGACCTTTTGAATTTACATTTGTCAATTCTCACAGTAAGAATATACTCTTGAAATTTCTTAAGGACCTCCTTAAGTATCATATCATGTTCTTCTCCATTCCTTCCATACACAAGCACGTCATCTTGGTAAATTTTTACACCCTCAACTGCCCTTCAAAACTCTCTCTAATGCTATTTGAAATACCGACGCTGCAGAAACCAGCCCAAATTGTAACCTGACAAATCTATAAGTCCCAAATGGCGTGATAAAAGCTGTTAGGTCTTTGGACATATCATCCAATTTTATCTGATGGTATGCAGATTTTAAGTCCACCGTCGAAAGCACATAGCACCCTGTAAAAGCATTAACATATTGGATATCTTATGTAAGGGATATTTATCATGATGACTTGTTTATTCAATTCTCTTTGATCAATGCATAGGCGCAGATTACCATTCGACTTTCGTGCGGGAACGACTGGCACCAACCATCTGGTTCCTTCTACTTCCTCAATTATGCCATCATTCTTTAATTTCTCCAGTTTCCCTTTCATTTCATCTCTCATTGATAATGGAACATTTCGAACCTTACAAGCTATGGGCGTTGCTCCAGGAATTAGTCCTATTTTATGAGTATAGCCACGTAGACACCCTAACTCATCCTTACACACTTCAGGAAACTCTCTCTTTAAAAGAGTGGTAAAATCACTTTCCCACTCCTGAACCAATACATCATCAACTGTAAAATGCTCTTTTAATATGATGGGAGGATCACTATTAGGGTGCAACATTACCCCAAGATCTCTCTGGTGAAACCAACTGAGGATACTGTCCCCTTTATGTGACACATAGACTTTTCCTGTAGTATACCTCCCACCGTACTCTATCAATCCTGTAAAATAACCAATTAATTTTATGGGTTCACTTCTATATGCAGTAGGTCTAGTATGAGCTTTGAGCAAGTTTTTAATCTTAGAGTTTGCTCATAAAAAATAAATTGTCTTGATAGGATGGTGATTTTTGCTCCCGAGTCAAACAAGACTCTCGTTAGCTCACCATCCACCTTTATATAATCCAGTGGGCCTTTTTATGACTATCTGAGACTTGAGAAACAACTTGACCACAGTAACAATCATATTCATTGTCACTATCACTGTTGCTATTATCTGCAACAGCAAGAATTTTCGCTTTGTTTTTCTTGACATTACAAACTTTTGTAAAGTGTCCAACCTTTTTACAATTAGAACAAGTAGACTTAAGTGCGGGACATTTCCTATCATTAGCTAGGTGATTTTCACTCCCACACCTGTAGCATTTATATCTTACATTTCTCACAATCTTTCTCTGTCCCTTTGACAAGGTACTCCTTATATAATCTATTTCTTTTGAATTAAATTTAACCGACTGAATGACATTATCTTTGTTCTCTTGTTTAGTAATTATATCCACACATTTTAAAGAGTGTTCAATCTGTTTTGCAATAGAAATTACCTCCTCAAGAGTCGGTTCATCTTTTTGCCAGAGGTCACTTCTGACCTTTTCCACATTGCACCCCAGCATGAATTGGTCCCTAATTCTTTCTTCCACTAGGGCACCAAATTTGCACGAGGACTATAACTTCCTGAGTGCAGTGACATCATTTTCAACTGACTCTCTTTCGTTTTGTGTCCTCCTACCAAGGTGATACCGTTCAAGGATGGTGATCACCTTGGGTAGATAATGCCTGTCAAGTTTGAGAATACAAATTTCATATTCATTTAAGGTTTGATCATCCACATCAGGCAGATGATTAAATACCTCTTGTCCCTCAGACCCGAGGCAATGAAGAAGGAGAGCTGTCCGTCTTTCAGCACTAAGATTAGTACCACAAACTTTTGGGTATCTCTCTAAAACTTTTTTCCACTTCTGCCATTTGATTGGCGGGTCACCAGGCGTGGAAAGAAACAACTGAGGTGTAGCTACATTCTGCATGTTAGTTACTCTTTTCCCCCAAAAAACTGTACGTTACTTTATAACTAATAACACATGTAATAAGAATAAAACGTTAAGTGTGATAATCAAAAAAATGGAATTGTACACACAGCATTGAGTGAAATGACACGTTAAAGACCTATAAGAATAAAAGCTGAAATTGGTTTGAATAAATATTCCTGAAATAAAATATATTATTAGAATGCTCTAGGTTTGATTAAAGATTCCTGAAATAAAATATACTGTTAGAATGCTCCTTGACCCCTCCTTTCTCTTGATAGTTTTTTTTTATTTAAGGAGTAAAGGAGAATGTGCATGAGGTACCTATTGTGCTGGAATTAAAATGTTAATGCAAGCGTAAAATATAAAAAAACCACTAGATGGCACTGTGAAGTAAAATATCACAATCCGTTACTTGGTTAATCTCGACGTGAAGAAATTTGAACAAGTCTTTTTACCGAATGTTCAATTAGGAAGTGGTGCTGTTGAATACCAAGAACAAGCATTTGCAATGCAATAGGTCTCGCATTTGCGAAATGTTAAGCTATTGGCATTGTAAATTACAATGACTTTTTATTTATCAGTTTTTAAAATCAACGCATAGATAAAAGCTTTTTTTTTATTATTTCACCCTAATCCGGATTTTATTGTTTAGAGCTCGCATTTGCAAGAGTTTAAGCTATTGTTATTGTAAATGACAATGCCTTTTATTTATCTACATCACATAAATAAAAGACATTGTCATTTACAATGCCAATAGCTCAAACTTTCGTAAATGCGAGACCTATTGCACTGCAAATGCTTGTTACTAAAAGTAATTAAGTGGTTTCTAAGAATTATATCATTTGGTTTTTTGATTATTAACTTTCCCAATAAACTAATTTTAAAATAACACAAAATTCTATGATAGCTCTCAGTTATTATCAGGCTCAGAAGGCATGTGATGTCACTTCCTGTATTGTCATCATTGGTCAAAGGCTATGTGCCATCACTTCCTCAGAGGTCTTCGAAATTTAATTGAAATGATGCTACTTGCAGAAGCATTTCCTGCCTGGCTAATGACCTGGACAAACAAACCGGTCTCAGAAAGTGATGGCGACTATTGAAAAAGAAGCCAAAGTGTTTCCTATGCGTCCTGCTGCCCTCGGACTCCACTAATTACTCAGCTCAAAAGACCTAGTGTGCAAAATGTCACTCCCTTTCAAGTTTTCCTTACTCCTGAGCAATTCAACAAGCAGTTTAGCTCAATACATTTTTTTTAAAATAGATGGCTCTGGATTTGATAAACAACACGATGCAACAATTTGTCCCTGAGCAGCCGCGTAGCTAGGGGGATCGGGGGGGGGGGGGCGGTCTGCCCCAGGCGGCACCTTTTCTGAGGCGGTTTGTCCCTAAGCAGCCGCGTAGCTAGGGGGATCGGGGGGGGGGGGGCGTTCCACCCCAGGCGGCACCTTTTCTGAGGCGGCCGCGGCCGCACGGGCCGGCACTGACTGTCATAGGCCAAGGCCCGTTGCGGCCGCGGAGGTCTCTGTGAGTGACACACACTAGTGACTGTAGGTAGGGTGGGCGGCGGCGCTCTTTAGTTTACCAAGTTAAATATTATCACACACTGTCTTAGTTGCTGTCACATCACAGTCGGCCCGGGTTCGAATGGAATAAAAATTCTCAACATTCACGTGAGGACTGTCACCGTTGTTGGCCTGCCCCTCCTCCTCCCAGTCTCGCTCAGTCACGCTAGTAGTCCAGTCCTCCTCCAGAGCCGTCAATCCAGTGGTAGCGTGCACAACCAATGACGGCCCTGTAAGGACTTTGGCCAGCCCTTGCCGCGCCGTAGCAAGCAGTGTGACATCACACGTTACGCGCTCACTGCCCGCCCCGGTCCTACGCTCGCCCCTCGTGGTCGTGTTGAGCCTGGGAAGTCAGAGGAGTGCGTCACTACCATTCTCTTCTAGTTTAATCTTGCCTGCCTGCAGCCTGCATACGACCAGGGGCAGCGGCAGCGGCACGCACGCAACAAGTACAAATATAAAATAATTCCAGTGAGGAAAGGAAAGCATAAAGATGACCATCCGTCCGTCCAATTACGCTGCAATCATTGCACTGTGCACGACCGGCACGCACCAACAAGTGTTACACTACTTCTACACACTCTTTAAGTGCCCAGACTCGTTTTGCACTCTGCCGTTCGTTAGGATCTATGGCTATGCACTTCATTGAAATTCTAATACCCATGCATAAGTATGAGTTTCCAACTTGTGCCCCCTCCCTCCCCACAGCCTATGTTTCTTGATCAATAAAGTACTTACTTTATCGACCTTGGATGGATGGAAGGCTGAGTGGCTGCCTTGCCATACTTCTTGCCTGTGTACTGGAAGTCACATGCTGGTGGTGGCAGTAGAAGCTTTAACGCAGTGAGCGACGAGGCCTTGTTAAGAGTGGGGGGCATGAGAATGGGATATGGGTTGGGATTTCTGACGGGCTAGTGCCTGAGCCAGCCACATGTCAAGCATGCCAGACTGGCTAGCAATGCCCTGTTAGTAAATCCCTCTCTTACTTTAATTGCACGTTAACCCTACATGCATTCTCTCTTCCCTTTCTGTACTAATTCTTGAGGAAGTAGCTAGACCAGTACATGTTAACTCATAAACACCCCTTCTGAAAACTTTGAGAAGTGCCAGAAAGGAATCAACTCCGCAGCGATTCCTTGTAATCTGTTTTCAAAACTGTGAGGGGCACATTTCTATTTTCTTTTAAAATATATTTAATTGTGCGCACTGCTGAGGCTCAACGCCTACATCAGGGCCACTTGAGTGAAGCGACAGTAGAAAATTGTATTATGCGCTAGCTTTAACTAAATTATGTGGCAAGAGAAGTTCAAATATGCAGCTTTATGCTGCACAGAGAGTGTGGTAGTATTAGCCGTGCGTTCCTCATGTTAACGCGCATTGATAAAAAGGGGATTTCGATTTCTAGACTAAGTCCAAAGGATTCTTGAGAAACAGAACTGAACACGTGCACCGATTCTATTGCAAAATTGGCCCACAAATGGCGATTTTATCTCGCTGGGAGCACTGGATCACAATGTTATTAGCTCTGTCCCGCCTATACCTAGAGGAAGATAGTTTGGGTAAAATTTACAATTTTGCATGCAGCAGAACCTATGCCTGCGCGTGCACACTTCATGTAATAAAGGAGCTGGTCTTCACTTTCGCTTTTTATGTGCTTCCAGCACATCCTATTTCCTTTACGAAAGTGCCCTGCAGAGCAGAAGTTTACATTCCATATCTATAATTGATGTTTTTTTGTTGGGAGGCATTCAAATATGCAATTCCTCAGCCCCTTGAAAAGAGATGTATAATGTTTGAGATTTTCTGTACTCTGGTGGCGACTTGAAATAACTGCTGTTGTGATAACAGCATGGTGTAACGCAAATTTGCTTGGATAATGAAGCAAATGGTTTTCATGACAAAGAAGGAATAATTAATTACACACTGTCTGATTACTTTAAAGACGTCAAGATTTATTTCATGCTGCAGAAAAAAGCCATCTCCAGTACTATCATTGTGGATTAATTCCAGCAGAGCACTTGAATACAGAAAATTGGAAAGTGAACTGTTACCTTTTGCAGAATGTTTTCCACTGCACTTAACTAAATATGTCATGTTGTATTTACTAAACTTTTGCGCCATTTGAGCTATATTTTTTGTTAACAACTGCACATTATACAGCAGACATGAAATACACTGTGACTTTGGCAAATCTGTATTTCTGCAAAGAAAATGCCACAGTTGTGCGTTCACATTTTTCCAGTGGCCCCGCGCTGGTTAAAGGGGCTACACTATTCTATAAACATTAGGCAAATCATCAAAAGGAGTAGAGCCAAAATTAGAAAACTTCATTTGGTAATTAAAAAATAGCAATTTTTAGCAAATAACTGTTTCTGAATTTGCAGATATTAGGATCTAAGGCTCATCATTACCAAATAGCCATTTCTTAATACCAATTTCCAATTTGCGATTTTGTAAGCATCACAAATTGTAAACCTTTTTTTCTAATTAGGAACCTTGCACCGACTGATGACATTACCGTTATTGGTCTTGTGTTAAGTCTATGCATAAAGATACGTATTTTTTATAACTACTTGTATGGTGTCCCTTTGTAGTGTTCTTCACTGTGTTACTGTGTATGATCATAAATGCTTTACACACTGCCTCTGAGATAAGCCTAGCTGCTCGTGCTACGTTACCACAGGGTTGAGCAGGGGTTATCAAGGGGTGTAGTGCCCTTACTCTGACTTAGGAAGACGGGTCCCCACTGGGACAGTGGCCAGCCATTGCCAATTAGAGACCCCCATTTCTAACAAACAACCATTCCGATTTAGAGAGGAGTAAACATCTCAATGCCCATTAGATTCCCCATGTTAGACTAATGTTCTGTTCTAATGATTTGTTACCTTTGCCTTAAATTGTAAAGCGCTCTGATATCCTTCGGATTCAAGTTCGTGCTATATAAAACTTTATAAATAACTAAATGTAACTTTCATGATCGAGGTAACTGTTAGCAGCAATACTACGCGTGTCTCCTCGGAGACTCGGACATCTTTCAAGTGCTCACCATCCTTCTCCCCCCCCCACCCAAGGGGCGGCAATCTGAGGGGTAGCCCCGGGCGCCACAAGCTCTAGCTACGCCCCTGTCCCCGAGGCTGGGAGCACAGCGCGGATTCCACAGTACCAGTTTTGTGAATTCGGGGCCCACCTGTCCAAACCCAGGCCCAGCTTTGGGGAGGATGGGGAAGGTTTGAAAAAGGTGTGCACGCGTGGGTCCATCTAGCATTGACCCTTTCCAGAGGCCCCTGGAGCGTGGCAGCACCACAGGTACAACCAGCTAGGCGTGGGGGACATTTTAATTACACCAACGATGTCACAAACCCTCCTTATTTCACATTGCATAACATTCATGAAATTACTGAAAAATAAACATTACACGATTTGCTAGTTTTTTTTATGTGAGTGCTGAGAGAACTCATGCAACATACCAGTGTTCGCACATAAAATGTGTAGCTTAGAGACATTTGTTACGCAAACCAATCTTGCCAGGGCCTCACAAGACTTTCTAGTTTTAATGTGCGGTGAGTGCTCAATGTTCCAAAGTACTGGCAAATAACTTTTCGCTACAAAAGCTTAATTTCACTGAAAAACATTTGCAATTTCTCCCAGCCTACATCTAACCTGGATTGCACCTTATGAAGTCTGGGGCTATTGTCTGTTTAGTAGGTGGAAAGCCACTGAAGGTTCGAGCCACAAGCTACTCCGCCTGCTAGCCACAATCTACCATCATGAGCGAAGACTTAAAAACAAATGAGAAAACTTTGATTTTAACCAGTGTCCAGGGCAGTTGTCACTACAGTCCTTTGTGCTCCAAAGCCATACCTCGGCGTGGGGGCTTTCCCTCCCTCTGTCCTCCTCGTGGTCTGCCCTCACATGCAGGCTCTCTTACAGGAGGTTTGGTCCCATGCAGGCCGTGCCGGTGCTCTCTATCTCCTGCAGGATCTGTTCGTGCTCGGTGATGGTCTCCAGGTTCTCGCTCTCTGCCGCGGCAAGGACAATTTTCCACTGAAGGAGGGCAAAAATTGGCAGACATCATAGCAGAACCCAACAAGCTGAAGAACTGAGGTGACATCGCAGGGCGCACTCCGGAAGTCAGGCAGCCTTCGTTTGGGCGTGGGCGGGGCCTGCCAAAGAAACAGGAAGGAACCACAGAGGAGGATGCCTGGAACCCTGCAGGCTCCATGCTGAAGTCCCGATCCCATCAGAGGGACCAGGCGAAGAGCAAGGGCAAACTGCATGGCACCAGAGGCAAGACGGGGCTCCCGAGTGGTGAGGAGTACCCAGCTGCTTGCCAAGAGATGGGCAAGGAACCTGCACACCGAGCCGGTCAGTGAGAGCTTGGCTGGGTGCATTGTCAGTGCCGTGAAATGTGCAAGCGTCACGCCGCAGTACGCGTTCACAATTCAAATCCTTTGTGTGTGTACATGGTTTATGTCTTTTGTATATAGGATAGACAGTCTGTTGCTGTCGCTCACCGGGCTTAAGGAGCTCACGAGTTGAGCGCGCATGCGAATAGAAAACAAAAGTGTAATTACACGAGGCTTGCGAGGACGGAAGAGAGACAGGAGATGTGCACGGCGCGTTCACATTTCCAGTCTGTCCTGCGCGCGCCCATCTCCTGTCTCCCTTCCGAGGCAAGTCAGTGACAATAGATCTCGCTGGTGACAGCGCTTTCGTGCTGCGGTCCCCAGGCGAGACCTAAAATGGAGTTTATTTTCAGTGTAGACGGTGTCTGAACATCAATCCTTTCATTCCTAAAGAGACGTGAAGAGAAATAAGTATGGCCTCTACACAGCCTCACACACGCAAACAACGTTACGTGACAAGATGACGATGGGGTGTGTTGAAGGAGTCCGATGAGGAAGATGGCAGTGAATACACAAAGCATAGAATCTTCGTGTATCCTGGATTCAGGTAGACAGACACACGCGAGTGGTTGAGCAAACAGTTGAAGTTTGACAAATGCGCTTGCATGCGGTGATGATTTTTGAAAAATGCTGGTCACTTGCTTGCGCTAACAACTTTTGCAAAATGCTTTCTTGTTATGACAGCTGCGTAATAAGTTCAGGCTGACCACACAGATTAAGCAGATGAACTCCTCACTTCCAAATGAATTCTTTGTGCTAATGACTTTTGAAGAAAAAAAATTGCCAGTCTCATTTCTTTACAGTTTCTTGCCAGTTTTAGCACTCAAACTTCAAGCACTGCTGATAATTGAAATTGAACAGTCTTTCTATGCAATAGCAGCTGACAAAAATTTCCAGACAGTTTCAGGTACTTAAAACTTGACACAGAGAGGAGAAGTTAATATCCAGACAAAACTCAGGGCCCCATTAGGATGGCGGGTGTATGGCCCCCGCCAGGCCGGCGGTAGTCACCGCCGGCCCCGTGGGGGCAATCCGCCCGCTATCCCTGTGCAAAAGACCCCCGCCATATTATTATGGTTGGGGGGTCCGCGGCGGACGGAAAGACCGTCCGCCGCACTTCCACCCAGGTCGACTTGCGACCTGAAAAGGCTGCAATATGGTGGCGGTGTCTGTTTCACACCGTGAGCCATATTACAATGTGCTTTTGGGAATGCCTTTAGCCACGGAAAGGCATGCAGAGTCTGCTTGGGGGGCCTGTTGCAGACCCCCAGGAACTCTGGGGGGTGGGGGTGCTCATGGGGGTACCTATGGTACCCCCCAGCAGTTCCGTGCAAAACATGGCAGGCACCGCGTAGTGCCTGTCATGTTGTGCATGGAAGTGCACAACATGCCTTCCAGGCATTGTGGCGGGCGGTGCTGTGTGCACCACCCGCCACAATGTCAGGAATGCTTGATGCGCCCGCCACTGTGGTGGGTGTATCCTAATAGCAGGCACGGGACCCCCGCCCTTATGACGGGCGGTCCCTCTGTACGACGGGATGGCGGGTGGACAAAGTCCACCCGCCATCCTAAGGTGCCCCCCAGTCTCTGAGCACATTAAATAGTGCATTTAGGATACTGCCTCGGTACTTAAGCATGTTAAATAGTACTCACCATATCTCGCTTACAGTGCCATTAAGGAAGTCCAACAACCAGTGTTAAGGAGAAGGCCCATTCAAAAACTAAGAGCACATGAAATTCCCATGCTGAGGAGAAGTAGCAATGATAGCCCACTAATTTTAAAAATGTCCATGAATTATCATTGCTCCCAACCTCCCAGGGGTTATAAATTATGAGGTAAGATGTGCGGCGGATGCTCCAAAGCAGGAGGACAAAAGATAAGCTTTTGAATCACAAACCGAGTAGTAAGAGAAATTGAGCTTTACGGTTGTAAAATCCAAGTAACAAATGATACTCAAAGAAGTATGATGAATACCAGTATTTTCATAATAAAGTCATACAAATGTTGTTTGACGTTGGGATCACGATGCTGATGTGTGGATAGAGACCACAGATCATCACCTATGTAAAATCCAAGTATAAATGAAGATGAGGAGACTCCAAGAAGTAAAAGGTAGTTGTACGTTTAATCCAGTAAAGTGATTCCATCCATCCTGAAGGAGAAGTCAGATACAACTGCCAACAAGCTGCAGGAGCATCACTACACCAGGTTCTATCACCATGGTGCACCTTTAAACATAAGCAAGATATTTGTAAGCAGAAGCATAACAGTGAATAAAGTAATTATAGAATATTACACAGTGCTAATGTGCCGATATACTCTCAGTAGAGTTTTACTCTTCGATTGATCTCTAGTGGCTACTGATGTGCTAGAGCAAGTGCCCCATTTTCTCCAACATGGACATTATTCCACTACGGTTGTTCTATATTAAGGTCAGCTGCCATATCTCTGTGAGAAGCGGGAGATACTGGGCTCTTCTATGTTATGCAAACAGTTCAAGTGTCCGGATTGAATTATATTTCACAATTAGTGATCTAGTCGCTGTAAACCAAAGTTATTTAGGGGAAGGGCAACGAGAGAGAATCTCCCGCTTCAAGCGCAAAAGTGGCTATAGTGGCATTACTTTTCAACATTGTGAGCAAAGGTTTCACATCCATTCCAGTGCATCTAGCTGTGCTGCCTCCTACCGCATTCCCTACTGGTGATTCCCTTGTTTTTGATTGTAGTGCCCATGTGTAAATCTACTGATTAAGTGAAAGGACAAAACTTGAGAAGTGTTCAAATACAATACTAAATAAATATATAGAACAGCAGTCTTATCTTATGTTGCGTTTTCCTCTTGAGGGTGATGTGTCACGAAGAAAAGGGTAGGGTACCACAATCCTCTTACACACCTGGATAATGCCCCTTCCTTTCCGCCTATACATAAGCAAAGAACAAATAAAGTATGGATTAAAATGATTAAAATCCAAAATCATGATACAGCTAGGTTAAAGTACAGTTCTGAGCATTTCTCTAAGTCTAAGATTAGGGTAAAAGTAGAGAGGTAGTTGTAAGGTTCACTATCCTTCTACCTCTAGCAAAACTAAGGACAAATCAGAAATAATCCAGCAGCTAGCATTGGGGGACCCCTGTATCGGACTTCGTGTTCATGTAAATGGATTCCCAGTTCCTCATCCTGGTTGTGACCCATAGATGTCTTAGTTTGTAATTCGAGTATGTGCCAGGATTCACGCTGTCTAAGTGTTAATGTTCTATTTCTCCCTCTGTGGTCTAGTTTCACTTGTTCTAGTATGTAATATTTCAATAGTGAACTATTTGAGAGATGGAATTTCTCAAAATGTCTAGCCACAGGGTGATGTTTGTCCCTATTGTTTATAGCTCAAAGATGTTCCAATACTCTTTTCTTGGCTGCGAAGCTAGTGCTGCCTATATATTGCATGTTACACGGGCATTCCACAGCATAGATTACATACTTAGAGCTACCGGTGAGGAGGTGAGGAATTGTTTAATATTTCTCTCACCATTGGGGGTCAGATATTTCCCCTCATCAGCAAATCTCTAAGATTCCTCCCTCATTTGTATGTAATCATTTGGTGTTTTGGTAATTCTCTGCCTATTATAGGGTCGCTTTCTAGGATGTTCCAGTTTTTTGCTAGTATCTTTTGAATAGTACTGGATTCTGAGTTGTAGGTTAGGATGACACTCGTGATGTTTTGTTCCTCGCTATGGGCATTGCTGCTTTCTTTCTCTTTAAGGCTCTCTTCCCTCTGTATATTTTGTACTCTCATGACTGCTCTGTTTAGGCCCCTTATTGGATATCCCCTCTCTTTAAATATCATAATCATACATTTTTGTTCTTCTCGTTCAGGGTAACTGTACTGCAGTTTCTCCTTGCCCTCAACCGTTACCCAAAGGGGATACTCCACTTGAGAGTATCCGGATGGCTGCTTATGGCATGGAGCAAACTGTCCCCTGCTGTGGTTTTACGGTGAAGCGACGTCTGTAGTTTTCCAGTATCTCTATCTACCTTCAATAGAGTTTCTGTTTATGTTGTGTGTCAATGTCAGGTTACAGCTATTGTCATGGAGTTTGAATTGAATTCTAGGGCGCTCACTTGAAATTAATTCTAGGGCACTCACTACACTGCCTCTCTAGATAACAAAAAGATTGTCAATGTACTGAGCCAGACTGCCATCCTGATTGAACATGGGTTTAAGTGTTATGTCTTGCCTAATTTCTTCTCCCCATGCTCCCAGAAACAGGTTAGCAAAACAGGGAGCAAAGCATGTTTCCACTCAGTCCCTAGTGTTTGTTTAAAGATAACACCATAAAACATAAAAATATTATTTCGGAGGCAGAAGTTGATCATCTACAAAACAACATTAGTGTGTTTTAGGTACTTCATGGGTCTGTTCGCCAAGAAATATCTACATGCCCGGATTCCTAGGTCATGATCAAAAACAGTATACAGTGCATTAATGTCCATCGTAATGAGCAGGAAGTTTTCTTCCCAGCTGATGTAATTCAGTTTACACCAAAAGCCTTTTGTGTCCTTGATGTAGGATGGGAGAGTTTCAACATACTGCCTCAAGAAATAATCCACATATTTTGAAATTCTTTCTGCCACACTCCCGATAGAGGACACGATTAGTCTTCCCAATGAGTTAAGTAAATTTTTGTGGATTGTTGGTAGAAGATAAAAAATTGGAAGTCTAGGGTAATCTTGTTTCAGGTAGCAGTATTCCTCCAACAGTAAGATACCTTTATCTTTCCATTCTTCCAGCATGTTCCAAATACTGTGGATTCTGTTATTGTTTTCCTGTATGTCTGTCTTTGTGTGGAATCTTTCGTCTTCAAGTTGACGTGCTGCTTCCTTTCTATATATTTCTTTGTCACACGATATTTCCACCTTTATCTGCTGGCCGTATGACCAGTGTATCATCCTCTGCCAATGATTTTATGATTTGTCTTTGGGCCAATGAAAGGTTGTTGAAAGTGTTCCTTTTGTGTTTCTGTTGTCTAACTCGGTAAGATTGTTTGTGACTGTCTCGTGGAAAGGGTCAATATTGTTGTCGCCAGTGTTGGGCAGAAGGGTAGATTTAGGTTTAAAATCAGTACAGGCCAGGTGGTCTATGTTGATGTCCAAACTACCTACAGAGGAGTCATTTTGCAGACCTGTTTCTACTAGTAATTCCGGTAGTGTTAGCAGTGCTGGAAGGTCTTTCACCATGAGTTCATTAGTGTCATGTTCTGCTCCTATGGTGTTTTCTCCCTCAGTATTATTAGATGTTCTAGAATTTTTCAAAAAATGCCATTTCTTCAATTTAAGTTTTCTAATAAATTTAAAAACATCTATCCTAGTCTCTGGATAGCTGAAATGGCCTGAAGGGCAAAAGGAGAGCCCTAGGCAGAGTGTTTTTTTTCTAGTAATGTTAGCGGTCTATGGGATAGATTAGCAATGGTTCTTTGTACCGTTTAATCATCCATCATTATTGTTACTTTGTTGTTGACCTGCTTCCCACTGATCCTCTTCCTCATCCTTTGCCTCTTCTCGTACCTCTATAGGTCTCGTTTTCTTCTTCGCTTGTTTCATCTTAACCTCTTCCTCGACCTCTCCCTCTCTGTCCCCTTCCCCTGCCTCGTGTCTTAGGCAGTGGTGTCCGTCTTGAAGTTTGCCACCCCGTTCTCATGAGGCGATACTCGTCTAAAAAGTCGTTGGACTTTTCATTGTTATTCTTCTTGCGGCTTGTTGGTCTCCTCCCTCCGTTGATCGAGTCTCGCCATCACTGATGGCCATTGATTTGTTTTCACTGGTCACTGTGGTCGTATCCCCTCTTTCTTCTCCTGTTTGAAGTTTCCCATACATGTAATCATATTTATGGCTGTTCGGTAAAATCCGGCCGCTTTCTTAGTCCGCACAGTCACAGTGAAGTTTTCTCTGTTTCCGTGCCTTTATGTCTTCTTCGTATGTCTTGAGTCTTGTTTTCAGATTTGTGAAGAACATTATTATAGTTTCTTGATCCTTGTGTCCTTTCAATTCATCCTCGAGGGAATTCAGGTTCTTTTGTATCTGTTCCCTATCTTCCCATTCATACTTAACTAGAATGGTAAGCATGTTTCTAGAACTCTGAGCAGAGTTCTCCACCCATTTTTCGAGCATCCTAGGATTGGGGGACTCGTAGGATGGAGTCGTGTATATGCGTAATCCCCTTGGGACCATGTTTTTGTCCAAGTAGTCGTGCAAAGATATTGCTTCCCTCCATTTTGATATCTCAGAGCATTTGAGTTTTCCTAAATTTTTAAGATTATCCTGTAAGGTAGTGTCCTTTGTAGTGATTTCTTTCAAATTTTGATACTTGTTCGGTGCTCTGGCGAATAGGCTCTGGGCAGCCGCCCATATTTCCACTTCCTCATCCATTCTTGTTTGTGCAGAACTACCTAACCAAGAACTACCGGCCCATCACGCTCCTCCCCTTTGTGGTGAAAATCACGGAGAAGACTGTCAACGCCGAACTAACAAGGTTCATCAACTACAACGCCATGCTCAACCCCTCCCAGTCCGGATTCCGAAGCAACCACAGCACCGAGACAACCTTATTTACTGCCACAGACGACATCCGCACCCTCCTCGACCAAGGCCACACAACAGCCGTGATTCTACTCGACCAGTAAGCTGCATTCAAAACCATCTCCCATCGCACTCTCACAGCCAGACTACACAAGTCTGGAATACAACGATCCTCCCTCGGCTGGATCCAGTTGTTTCTCACCGGCAGAAGCCAAAGCATCAGACTGCCACCCTTCCTCTACGAACCCACAGAAATCAACTGCGGAGTCCCACAAGGATCCTCACTCAGCTGAATCCTCTTCAAGATCTAAATGGCCCTCCTTACCGCCATCGTCCATCCTCATGGACTCAACATAGTATCCTAAGCGGATGACACCCAGCTCATCCTCTCCCTCACCAAGGTCCCCGCCACCACCAGACTCATCTTCCAGGCAGGAATGCAGGGCGTTGCAGCCTGGATGAGTAACAGCTGCCTAAAGCTCAAATCGTAAAAGGCAGAAGCCCTCATCCTCGGAACCACCCCATTGGCATGGAATAACACCCTCTGCACCCCCCGACTCCCATGGACAACACTAGAAATCTCGGCATCATACTTGACTCCTCCCTTTCCATGAACTGTCAGGTCAACTCTGTTGCCTCCAGCTGCTTCAACACCCTCTGCATCCTCTGTAAGACCTTCAAATGGCTCCCCTGTTAGACAAGGAAGACAGTCATCAACGCACTCATCACCAGCAGGCTGGTCTATGGAAACCCCCTCTACGCCGGCATAAACAAGTCTCTACTCCGCAAGCTCGAGACAATTTAAAGCACCGCCGCCAGACTTGTCCTTGGCATCCCTCGACACGAGCACATCACCCTACACCTACAAAAGTTCCACTGGCTCCCTGTCAAGAAGAGAGTCACCTTCAAGATACTCATTTATGTCTACAAATGCCTGAACAACACCGGACCCCAATACCTCAACAACAGAATCACTCTCAATTTACCAAAAAGGAACCTCCGCTCCACCCACTTCATCCTCGCCGAAACCCTATACTTCTGCAGAGCCAAAGCAGGGAGAAGGATCAGCAGGGGGAAGATCCTTTTCCCACATCATGACAAATACCTGGAAGGAGCTTCCGATCTACATCAGATGTGCACCGTCTCTGAACACAATCAGGAAGGCGCTCAAGACCTGGATCTTCGATTGAACAGACCTGCTGACCCCTCCCCCCCCAGCGCCTTGAGACCCTCACAGGTGAGAAGCGCACTTAAGATTCCCTGATTAATTGATTGACATTATAATATGCCAATTTTACAGTCTTGGGAGACTTCAACCTGCATGTTGAAAATCCAAGTTGGCCCCAGTCTTCCCAGCTAACGTCGACATTAGATGGCCTTAACCTTACCCTGCTTGTAACCTCACCAACCCGCAAAGCGGACCATATATTGGACTTAATTTTTACAAATAATCAAAACCTTTGAGTGGAGGACCCTATTCTTTTTGTATGGGTGGACTACTTCCTGGTCCCATTCACTTTTAGTTTCAAGGCTAAGCCATAAGTAAACAGATAAAATGTGGAAACAAGGAGGAATCAGTGAAAAGTCACTAAACAGATCTTAGGGCTGGTGCTTCAAGAATCTGTGCGTCAGCTGACAGGCAACCCTGATAGTGATCTTATTTCAACTCCTGGGTCACGAATGCCTTAGTTACAGTTGCCCTGTTAAGGTAATTTACTTTTAACAGATTTAAATCATCAGCCCCCTTGGTCTCGGCTGAACCTCGGGTGGAGAAGAGCATCTGTAGGAAGTTAGAGCTTTATTGGAGAAAGTCTTACAATCCCACTGCAAAAATTGCCTACAAAGAGGCTCTGAAAAAATTCAACAAACTGATGCGGAGTAAGATGAGGGTACACTTTGCAAGTCATATTGAGAGCTCAGATAACTCAGTGAAAGAAATTGTTAATATTGTAAAATCCTTTACCATTCCGGCAGTGATGGATAGAACCTTTCATCCTTCTCCTACTCTCTGCATGAGCCAGTTGGATGTGGAGGAAAAAATACAAAAACTTTATTCATCTTTCGTGCTGGATCTGTGGCTCGCTGCTAGCCAGCAACTATTAGGCCAGTCGACCCCAGCTGAGTAGCTTTCCCCTTCCCTCTCTGGAAGAGTTTGGCAGTCTAGCCCTCACGATTTCATCTGGCTCGCCTCTGGATCCTCTTCCTCCAAAACTTTGGAAGGTGTTTCAAGAGGATCTCTTCCAGCCCTTGCATGCCATCTGTTGCCAGTCGTTTGAAACAGGGACTGTACCGGGCTGCTGGAAGAAGGCAGTGGTATCCCCGCTCTTAAAAAAACCTACGCTCGACCCGATGTGCCTTTCTAACTACCGGCCAATCTCCCTGCTTCCTTTTCCAGTGAAAATCATGGGAAAATTGGTTACCCGTACTCTGTCCGGCTTCTTAGAAGGGAACACCTGGTTGGATGAGACGCAATTCGGTTTTCGCCCAGCGCACGGGACGGAATCCACGCTGGTGACCGTGCTAGACAATCTGCGGGCGCGAGTCGACAGTGGTCGGGCAGCATTCTTGGTGTTGCTCGATATGTCGGCCGCGTTCGACACGGTCAATCATCCTACCTTGATTTCGAGGCTGGAAGAATGCAGGGTCAAAGATAAGGCCAGGGACTGGTTAATCTCCTACCTGGACAGCCGTCAGCAACGGGTGTCGCTCCCTCCCTTCAGTTCAGAGGAGCGGAGAGTGGGACAAGGAGTACCCCAGGGCTCAGCCATCAGCCCTATACTCTTTAATATCTACCTCCGCCCTCTAGTCCAGCTCATTAAATCATTCGGGATCTCCGCATTTAATTATGCGGATGATACCCAGCTGGTCTTTTCACTGGAGGGACAGGATGCAGTCCCATTGGAGACTTTTCACCGGTGCATGCAGGCTACAGCGGAATGGCTCCGTTTGAACTCGTTACAGTTCAATGGAACCAAGACAGAGGTCCTGCACTGCTCCACTGACCGAGTTCCCAGAGATCTTCCAGATGACTTCTGGTCCCCGTCCTTTTCAGAGACGGTGTCAGCTGCACAATCGGCGCGTAATCTGGGCGTCATTTTTGGGCCCAACCTGCAGCTGGATCTGCACGTAAATAAGACCACCTCAACGTGCATGATGCTGATCCGCATGCTGCGCAAGGTTTTACCCCTCCTTCCTGAGCAAGCCAGACCAGAAGTAGTGCGAAGTACCATCCTAAGTCAACTCGACTATTGTAACGCACTGCTTCTGGAGGCCCCGGTAACACTTCTGGGCAAGCTCCAAAGGGTGCAAAACATGGCTGCCAAACTCGCCCTTTCCTGCCCCTACCACAGCTCTTCTACGGCAGCACTGCAGGAACTCCATTGGCTGCCGGTCCATTTACGCGTTCGCTACAAAGCAGCGTGTATTGTGTTCAGGGCTATCCATGGCCTGGGCCCAATCCCTTTGCGGCGAATGTTTGCCTGGTATCTTCCATCTCGAGCTTTACATTCCTCGTCATCCAGGCTACTTGTAGTTCCGCGCTTCCAGAGAGTGAGGATGGGTGGCCGCTCGTTCAGAGTAGCAGCGGCCAAACTCTGGAACTCCCTGCCAATATCCCTGAGAAGTCTTTAGGATCTCTTAGCCTTCAGAAAGGCGCTGAAAACTTACCTTTTTCCTAGGACAGGTTGAGCTATTGCTTCTGCTGGATCATGGGTCAAAGCGCCAGGATGCCCGTGGTGGTGACAGGCTGCGCTATATAAGTATACCACAATACCACAATACAATTATCCACCAACTCCCGCATCTCCTTTTCGGAATTTCTCCCTGTATCAATTGACTCATTGGTGTAACCCTTGAAGTGCACTCAGCAGACCCTCGTCCTTATCGTTTTTTTAGAATTATGGTCCCCTGGTTAAATCCAATATTGAACCAGATTTGGAACTCCTCCTTGAAATCTAGCATCTTTCCAGCCACATGGAAACAGGTGTTCTGGCTGCCATTGTTAAAAAAAATCTAATACTGATCCTGGAGTGCCCAGTAATTTTAGACCTATGTCCCTGCTGCCATCTCCTGTCAAAATCCTAGAGAAGGTGGTTCAGAGACAGTTCGCTGACTTTGTAGAAGCTAATGGTCTTTTACATGATTCTCATTTGGGCATTCGAGCTGGGTACAGCACGGAGACCGCGCTACTAGATTAGTCTCTATCAAAAGGAGCGGACCCTGAGATCAAATCACCTGTGACTCCTTCGGGTCAATCAATATTTCAAAACCCGACAAGGCGGCAGTTCCTTCTTGGTAAGGACAGCTAAACTCTGGAATGCTCTGTCCGCCCACCTGCATCAGATCAAAACAGAACAGGAGTTTAGAAAGCCTTAAAAAATCAGGCTTTTTTCTCAAATGTAGCCTCCTGGCCAGTCTTTACTTTAGTCTGCTACTAGCGCTGGGACACCTCTGTTGAGGTAGCTCTGTGCTCTACAAATGACAATTGACTGATTTATTAAAGAAGGAGGGAATGCCTACCCGGCTAGTGGGATCAGCGGCACTCCCAGACTCTGCTGGAAACATAAGACATCTAACATAAAAACCTCCAGAACTCCAGAACTCAAGCGATCTGAAAGTACTTATCCAACTCGGCTCTTCTGCATCCATCCTTAAGACCGAGAGAGTATTAATATTCCAAACACTGCAGCTTGCCCTAATGCTACTTTGCTTCTCCCATCAAAGGCTACCCTGTATATTATTGTGTTAAGAAATGTTCCTAAATTACCATCACATTCAAATGTATCATGGAGGGACTTGAAAAACAAGGTGGTATTGTACAGCTTGGAGATATAATCTGTCCACTTGGCAGTCCAGATGGTAGGCAGAACTTTCATGTTGTTTTCGCTCTATCTTTTTTGGACTAGTTTCCAAAATGTTGCTGAATTTTTTGTTTTGAAGGCCTCGTGGAGGTCAAGGCACCTTGTTTCTTTGTTATACCTCGTAATTTCCAATGCTTTCGTTCCATTGGCCTTCCTTGCCTTCTGGATTCCCTTTGCTTTTAGGGGGTTATACGTTTTTTACGCGCTGATCTCATGAGTTTGTTTAATTCTTGCTTAAAAGTACTCAGCGCCGCGCTGCAGATTCCCATTTGTGTCTCTGAGCGCCCTGCTGTACTATCCTTGTAGAAGAATTTGTCGGATATCGCACCCAATTTACGGGTAATGGAGATGACTACTAATCTCCTAGGAGTTCCCTGAGCGCATCCAAGGTTGCGGCTGAGGGAGTTGTTGACCATTTGATTCTTTAAAGCCTGCTAATACCCTCCTCAGTGCCAATTGTTTGGATTTGTGAAAGTCTAGAAATTGCCCTGTAGAGAGTACAAATGAACCTTACATGGGTGCTCATCAGTGTGTGCTGGACTTGGAAGTTACTGTGTAAACTGCTGCCTGAAGTTCAGGAGCTCGTCGTATATGTGCAATAAGCAGGTAGATCCCGGGCCCCTCACCCATTTAGGGTTCTGAAGCCCATGGAATTGAGGGATGAAGCAAGTTTCTCACTTGGCTTGACCTTCATTGTTTTCCCCAGAAGGATCTCCGCAATTGCCCAAGCATGGTCTTCTTCGTGTACCCCAAGGTGGGGTTCTGCTGTTTCTATGAGAAACATACTAAAGTCGCCTGCCAGGATCCACATGTCAGCAAGATGCTGGTGCCTTAGGGTTTTAATAGTTTTTAACATTTCTCCAGTGGCTATTTTTTTCTTGGGTTGTTTGTAAATATTTCCAATGATGACTGACAGTGCTTCCCTACCATGCCTGGTAGTTGCAGCTATTACTGTAGCAAAGATAAAAGCCCCTATGCCACTTGCAAGGACTCTTGCTTCAGGCTCCAAAACTGTGTGCTTCAGTATTGACACTCCTCCTGAAAGGTGTCCCCCTTTGGTCGACGGTGGGCCGCTGAAGAAAATTCATTGTGGTTCTGCCAAGCTATGGTGGCCGATTGCCAAGTTTCCTGTAGACAGATTATATCCAATTTACAGATTCCTTCCATCCCGTTGGTGTTGTTCAAGAGAATGTTTAAGAAACAGGTGTTCCTAGAACAGATTTGCAAGTCGCACGTGTATATTTGAGTATTTGTGATATTGGAAATATTGTATCTTTGCATTGCTCTATGATTTATTGATCTTTAGTAGGATCTCCCGGGCAGCCAGCTCACTCTTTTGTTGGCTATATGCTACATTGTAATTGTGATCGGCTCTATTGTAGGTCATGGATTTTGTGGACCCTTGGAGCCACAGAGCACCGAGTCTCACTGGCGATACAGCTGTTGTTTTTTTACCAGAAGCCAAGGATATTTTGGTTTTGAGGCTTTACTTATTGTAATACTCCATTCCGCCAAATTCATAGAATGGCTCTCCACACGTCTGACTATCTCCACATCTAGGAACCGTACTTTTGTGGCCTCATTGGGACTGTCCTTTTGACCAGAGATGAATGCAATGTAGAACAGGTCTTTGGATTCCAGGGACCCCAGCTCAGGGAGACATGTTTAAGTAAATGACACCTGTTCAGGATGTCTTTCTGGCTGGGGGAGATATATTTGGGATGGAAAACGATTTTCTCCTCCAGGCTCTTCGTTTCCTGTTGTTCAACTGGTTGCTCGGGGTGGGTACTTGTGGGAAGTCCCAAAGCGGGTTTCTGGGCCAGAGACTCACCCAGCAGTGTTTGAAGCAGGTATGGCAATTGCTGCATACTGAGGTGCGTGTTTGTGCACTGTATGATCCAGGAGTGTGGGCCCGATCTATCAGGCCATCCCAGGGCAGTACAGGTTTCTGCATTGTTGAAATTAGTCACTGGCTTTATCATTGTATATGTAACTGGACGGCCGTGACTAATGGGGTATTTGACACAAGGCCCAACTGATGGGTGTTTCTCGCCCCACCTCCAGAAGAGGGGTGTAGTGTTGGGCAGACAGAGTCATGCTGTCTTTCCTCAGAATACTTTGTTGGGTAAGATTCTCCTCACCATTCATTAAGTTGGCTTAGAGTTTGTTTTTAATGTTAGTTTCCACTTCTATGGCTGGGATTAAGTTACATCAGGAGAAAGTTAGGGATCCCTTGGCAAGATGCTGTCTTGTTCTGGCGAGTTCGCTTTCAGGGAGGGGTGGAGGGGGGGGGGGGGTAGGAGCTTTTTCCTTGTGTCCTAGCAAGGAGTTTCCGAATATGGGATAGAGTTCTGCTTTTGATCGATACTTCTTATAAGATTAGAAGGTTTTATTCTTGATGTGTCTACTGCGCTCTCTTTGGGTGGGAGGTTCACTACGGGGGGGTATACAACCCTTGTGTGGAGACAGGACACAGCCCTTTCAGGTGTGTCAGCTCCTCCCTCGCATCCTGCTCAGGATGACCCATCAACATACATGCAAATGGCCACTAAGCCACACCTACCCTTCCTTTGTGTGTGGTTCTCTGGAGGGAATGCAGGAAGTCAACTGCTACTCACCGCAGACGTCTATTCCTGAAATAGGCAGAAGGTACCAAATGGTTACATTTTGAAAATACCAATTTTCTAAAAGTGGCATTTTCAGAATGCCAATTTAAAAACCAACTTTACCATACGTAGTGATTTTAAGTTGTGATTCCAAAGACACCTAATTTGGGGGTCCCATCTTTTTCCAATAGGATGCCTTTTAAATGTAATAAGACAATCCTAATAATAGCCTAAGGGAGGGATAGGCCTAGCAGTAGTGAAAAATAAATTGAAGAGTATTTCGCTGCCAGGACATGTAAAACTTAAAAGTACATGTCCTACTATTTGAATAGACTACACCCTGCCCATGGGCTGTCCAGGGCCTACCTTAAAGGTGACCTATATGTAATAAAAAGGAAGGTTTGGGCCTGGCAAGTAGGTTGACTTGCAAGGTCAAAATGGCAGTTTACAACCACACATACAGGCCCTGGAGTGGAAGGCCTGAGACATGTTTAAAGGGCTACTTAAGTGGGAGGCAACATCATTGAAGCATGTGATGTACTGGCCCCTGGCACTAGTAGTGCAATTTACAAGGGACTTATAAGTAAATCAAATATGGCAATTGTGAATAAACCAATGTTACCATGTTTTAAGTAGTAAGCAGATGCACTTTAAGTAGCAAAATGAACAGATAGACATTCTAACAGATGACGGCGATCTTTTTCACGGTCAGTGAGAGCAACGTTCACCAGAAATCTGTGACCTTGCCAGTTGTGCAAGCATGTTCATGACTTGAGTCTGTGGTCTCCAGAGATGATGAGATTACCAGGCAGTTATCCAAGTTCAGAAGGCTCACTCACAAACACATACATACTGAAATAACATTTTTGTTTACTTGCCTTGCTTATTTAACTGGCAACTTGGAGGGTCTATGGCTATAGCAAAGCAGGGCTCTGGTGCTGGGCATTGGAACCAGCAAGCCATGATTCACAACGAGCAGCCAGATGGAGCAGCAAGGGTAGGATTGAAAAAGGGAAGACCCACCACAAAACCTCTCTCAGATTATTGATAGGATTGGAAGTACGGGCCTAAAAGAAGCTGGGACAGTGCACGGGTTCCTGTCTCTGCTGCACCGTGTGGCTTTTCAGTGGTTTCAGGAATGCACTAATGTGCACCCTCACAACCCCATTTTTTTGTTTTAAATCTGTTTATTGAATGTATGACAGACAACGAAAATCAAACAGGTTGAAGATATACATCCCTGTCAAAAAACATATGGTTAAGACCACGATCCATTTTAGATAGCAAAGTGCATCAGTAACAACTTGTAAGACAGAGCCAACACCTTTCAACACACATCCAAATCATTAAATGAAAAACAAACTGAAATGAGAAGAGGAGCCATGTGTTTCAACCCTTTCACGGGCTATCCTGGTACACTACTCACATCAAAAAAAGCCAAAATGAAATACCCAGTAATCCAAAAGTAATATGAGGCACTGTCCTTGTCAAAGAGGCTGAATGGCAAGTATCCAGCTACACTTAATTGAACCTATTCACACACACTGTCCTCTATTTGTTTTAATATTCTGGTCCGTATAGCAACAGGGGTATATCTCCAACTTTGAATAGATAAAGGGAAAAACAAGATCCCAACGGGAAGGTGGGGGCGAAAGGGAAGATGCATTGAAAATACCTTGGTGTTATGGGAGAACGGATGCCTCGTAAGGGAGATAGAGGCAAAGCCTCTTTGATTAAGTTGCCTTCACTGGGGATTCTGGCTGCTGACCCCTAAAGTAGGGTTCAAGAGGATCATCGAATAATTGCAAAGCTCGTAGTCATGGGGGAACCATTTTCTCCACAAACAAGTCAAGCATTTCCACTGGTACACAGTCCATTCTCAGGCAAATGCGAGAGCCTAAGAAATGGGCATGCATAAGGTAGATGTTCTCCAAACACCACAGATCTTGAAAGATTGACCTGTCGAGAACGGTCAATGCAAACTTGATGCACTGCTTGAAGCCAGTTGCAAGGAGGAAGGCTATATTAATTATTCCACCAATTACAAATGAATAAAATAATGGACCGTCAAAAAAGAATTATACTGCACTCTGCAATGACCTTATCAAATGTAGTACTAGATAGTCTACAATGGCAGGGTCCTGGAGAAACACTTTCCTCAATCGAGAATGTTTGATCCTGGAAAAACAGTGTATTAGCAGCTGCCCAATGTGGGTGAACTTCGCATGTGTGTGGTTGATACGGGCAGTGAGTAGTTTGAGGGCTAAAACATGCCATAAGCGGAGAAACCATGTGGCTACAGGGGGAGGGTGTGGTTTCTTCCAGAATAAGGCTATGGACTGCCAGGCAGCTCCTTACATATGTAAAATCAGACGCCAGTCCGTGTATGTCATAGCAGTCAATGTCAAGGGTCTAATGCCTAATAGAGTAACTGGCAGAGAGGAAGGAATAGGGAACCCCACTGCATCTATAATGTGACTAAGAATCTCTTTTCAAAACATCATGAGTCTCGGGCAAGACCACCAAATATGAATAAAGTCGCCTTTTGTCACCCTGACATCTCCAACACTTCAGGGGGAAGGTTTATAACATTTGTTGTAAATGAGTTGGGGTAAAGTAACATTGCGTCATGAGTTTATTCGCGTTGCGGAGTGCTATGATATACTTTCAGGATGTCCTGCCACAGTCAGTCCCAGCTCTCTGGAGGTATGTCTTCGTCTAAGTCCGAATTCCATTGTGGTTGATATGTGTGGGATGAGGGTATTGCGAATGCTGTACAATGGTGTAAGTATGGGAAATCAGACCCTTTGACCCCTCAAATTTGCAGACTAAGGATTCAAAGGCAGTGAGTTGTCTAGTGGCGCCTTGGGTGAAGGGCTGAAAAAGTAGCCAGTGGCGCATTTGATAATATTGCCTCTGTTAGGTGAAAAGCTTTTTTGCATTTATCAAAGGTAAGGAGTTTGTCGCCCTGGAACAGATCTTAGCTGGCCTAGCTGTCTGGGAGAGCTCCCGAGTCCTAAAGAGGATATTAAGAGCTTGGGGGTCTGGTTAGAGCAAGACCTCTCTTTCAGGACTCAGGCGAAAAAAACGGCAGGAGTCTGCTTTGGTCTTCTCCGTTCAGCTCGCAAAGTCCTGCCTCTTCTTCCTCCGATATCCAGGAAGTTGCTTATTCAGGGGCTTATTGTATCAAGACCAGACTATAGCAATGCTATTTTTCTAGGTGCCCCTGAAGCAACGTTTAATAAACTCCAGCAGGTCCAAAATGCTGCTGTAAGGTTGCTTACGAATGTGCCAAGGATGCAGTCAGCTAAACCTGCTTTGAAGGCACTGCACTGGCTCCCGGTGCGGGAAAGGGTCAAATTCAAGGCTCTTTGCACAGCGCATAAAATTCTTCAGGGGAAGGGACCTCCTATCCTGAGGAATTTAGCTGTGCCCTACAAGGCGAATAGAGCGTTGCGCTCTGACCAGAAACATCTGCTCCAAATTCCCAGAGTGAAAAGGGCCCGTACCGGCGGGAGAAGAATCTCGGTCAATACAGCCACCCTGTGGAACGCGCTTCCTCTGAGGTTGCGCTCGGAGACTTGTACTCTTCGGTTTCGTAAACTTCTCAAAACTCATCTGTTTCCTGCTTGACGTTGCTGAACCGGCCTCTTGTTAATTGTTGGTGCCTGGACAAGCGCTGGGATGCCCTAGCGTAACTATGCGCTATATAAAACTCCAAATAAATGACATGGCATTCACCGTCAGACCACGCACTAAGTGTTCGGGTTTCATCGCAGGGGGGAATATGGCATTGCGAACTATATGTTATGTTAGTGCTATTTGTATTGCGCACGGCTGCTCCAGCGAAGGAGCGTCCCGGCGCACCGACAAGGTGGCGAACAAACACAACAGGAAAACAGAAAATATTATTAAAAATGGGGGAGTTGAGGTTTTAACATAGCTCAGAAAATAAATGAGTTTTAGCGGTCTTGCGGAAAGAAAGCAAGTCGCCAAGGGTCCGGAGTTTCAAGGGGAGAGCGTTCCAAAGTGCGGCTGCCCGCACCCTAAAAGAGCGACCCCCCGCCCGACTGAGTTTGAACCGAGGGGCTACCGCTAATTCTTGGTCCAGCGAGCGCAAAGTGCGGCCCGGGATATAAGGGCACAAAAGTTGGCGCAGTAAGGGAGGCGATAGGCCCTTCAGAATCTTGAAAGAAATGCACAGTACTTTAAAGTGGATCCGCTGCCTAACGGGTAACCAATGCAAGGCTCGCAAAGTTGGACCGGCCGAGCAGAACCTAGGAAGACCTACGATTGCTCTGGCCGCTGCGTTCTGCACTCTTTGAAGTCGGGTTAGCTCGGCCTGGTTTAACCCTATAAAAAGGGAGCTGGCATAGTCCAGCCGAGCCAAAACCGTTGCTTGTACCACCAGTTGACGAGTTGCGGCATCAAAATATTTAAGGGCAGGTCGCAGATTGCGCAAGATGCCAAAGCAGCACGCCGCCGTCCTTTTGGTGTGGCCAACAAAGTTGAGGGAAGGGTCCAGCCAAACACCAAGATTTTTGATCCCCGCAACCGGAGTGGGGGTCGGCCCCAACTCAGGAGGCCACCAAGTATCTCCCCATAGGTCCGTCCGCTTCCCAAAGACCATCGCCTCCATTTTTTTGGCGTTTAGTTGGAGACAGTTGGACGTCATCCAACCAGCCACCGCCCTAAGTCTTTCTCTGAATCTTGGGGCATCCACCCCAGAGTCCCCGCTGATCGTGACCGCTAGCTGGGTGTCATCTGCGTACGACACCATGGTCATACCACAGAGCTTCACAACCTCAGCCAGCGGCCTCACGTAGATGTTAAACAACGTGGGACTTAGCGAGGAACCCTGCGGGACCCCAAGAGACAGAGGATGACATTTGGACTGATAGGGCGGGGACGCCACACAGAAGGAATGATCCCTGAGAAACGAACGAAACCACTGGTGTGCAGTGCCGATCACCCCGATCTCCTCAAGACGCTGCAGGAGAATATCATGGGAGACCGTGTCAAAGGCGGCGCTTAGGTCTAACAAAACAAGCGCCGCCGTTTGACCTGCATCCAGAACTACCCGCAGGTGCTCGACCATAGATAGCAATGCTGTCTCCGTACTGTGGCCGGCCCGAAAACCATTCTGGGTGTCGTCCAGAATGTTGGCATGCGACAGATGATCAGTGAGGGCGGTGTTAACATGCACCTCCGCGAGTTTGGCTGGCCACGGGAGAAGCGAAATCGGGCGGTACTTCTCCGATTTTGTAGGGTCGAGAGATGGTTTTTTCAAAATGGGCATTACTACCGCATGCTTCCATTTCAAAGGCACCTGGCCAGATGATAGCGACATGTTGATTAAGTCGCAAACCGGGCGAGCAAAAGTCTGGTCTCTGAACATTGGTGGCTTGAGCGGGTCGACCGGCGACCCAGACTTAACTCGGAGAGCCAGGGCCGTGTAAGACTCCAAAGAGAGATAGGGGAGAGAGTCTAGCACCACCTGATCCGGCAGGATGGGTGGCCCCATACTGGTTTGTGCAGTGGTGGGGAAGGCCCTATAGATTGTCTGGACCTTCTCCAGGAAGAAAGCCGCCAGCGCTTCACAATGGGTATTGGAGCTGATGGAATTACCGGCAGGCTTCCTTGCCACAAGGTCTTTAAGGGCCTTAAAGATGGTTTTAACAGGATTCCCACTGCTGCGAAACTCCAGAGCGTAATATGCAGCCCGGGTTCTACAAACCGCGCGGTGATAAAACTTGACCGCAGGAGTGTTATAGGAGTGTATAGGAGTGTTAGGGGAGGGAATGTAGTCAGACCACAAGAGTCTGCCAATTTATCACATATCTCTAGGACCGTTTTCGTGGGGATGGCTATATATGCACTATGGGGACAGGCCCCACAAAAGAGCCAAGCCAGGTCCCACAAGGATCTGCAGGACACCGCTCAGTCCATATGGAACTAATGCTTTTCGCTCTTGCGTACTACCAACTCCGATATGTACCGGAGATGACAGGCACAATAGTACTCCAAGAGATTAGGGCACACTAGTCCGCCCCCGTCTCGCGGTAGCATCAGAATCTTATTAGAGAAGTGTGGACGGAACTTTCCCTATATAAAATTGGCAAAATCCAGTTGAAGAGACAGATATCAGATTGTGGTATAGGAGTGGAAAGGGATTGAAATAAATATAAGATCTTTGGGAAATGCGACATTTTTATAGTGCTAATACATCCTAACCATGCAAGAGGAAGGCCTCTGCAGCTACGCAATTCTTCCCGCATGGCGCCTCTATACCTAGACAAGAGTATCCTGAAGCACACCCTGTTTTTTTCTTTTGTAGTTCGTGTTTCCTTCATTTTGTTTCCATTTAGCGTGCAACACCTGTAATAATGGTTAGTATATTCAAGTAATACACATCCACCAAGGTAATCAGTTTTTTATCCATTTTATTTTCTCATTCTTTTCAACGTTTTTCATACGTTTGTCAGTCACACTGCATTTACAACCCCCATGAGGGTTGTAAATGCAATGTGACTGGTATATGTATTTTTCATTTGTAGATACTCCTGATGAAGGTTTTTTTTTAAACCGAAATGCATTGAGTAAGGTGTGTATCAAATTGAGTGGAGGACTTGGAAATTCAGAATACGTTAATGTATAGGCCTGGTTGGGCAATACATAGAATAATTAACACGCTAAAAGCAAACTAACAAATTTACATCTTTTGACATGATGGATAAAAAAGTGGAAAAATTTGAAAAGAATGAGAAAATAAAATGGATAAAAAAACGGATTACTTTGGTGGATGTGTATTACCTCCTCGTAAGTCTTCCTCGCCCTCTGAGTTACATAGTGAGCTTTAGCTCCACAACAGAACCCTCCAAAGCAAAAAGAAACCACCTCCCACCCCCTCCCAACATGGCCGACCAGTCCCACCTGACCTCTATAAGAGGCGGACCGGCCCAACCAACAGCCTGTTTTTTTTGTTCTGCGCATTCTACTCCAGAGCGCCGTAAGGTAAGACATGGGACCTGCCCTAGCTGGTCCTGGGCTCTTGGGTTGGAGGTCCTGCCCTAGCGGACCCTAGGACCTGGGAACCTGCCCCCTCCCCCTCCTCCGTCCCCCGTCCTGCTGGACGGGTGAGGTGCTGCCCTAGCGTACCTGGGCTCTTGGGGGGAAGGAAGGGGGGGGGCAGACGGGGGGGGGGGTTAAGGTGCGCCCTTTTTCCCTTGTGCCGACCGTTTGGGGTGTCCCTCGCCCGTTTCTCGGGGTCGGGGGATAACAAGCCCATCACTGCCTCTAGGATGGCGCAGGTCGCTGTTTGCCAGCGTCCGCCATGTGCGTGTCTCTTCGTGGAGCCGTGACCGCGTCTGACCTGTGCCTGGGGTCTCGCTCGCGGGACTCCGCGCTCCCCGCTCGGGGCTGGTGTAGGCTGCCGCGCGGTTCGGGCTCGGTGGGCTGACTGCCTACGTTGCAATGGCTTCGCCTCCTGACGGGCAGGTGCAACACAGCTTACCGGTAACCGCCGGGCCGACCTGTCTTCCCGCGGTGGTAAGGGGTCCTCCTGGTCGACTCCACGGGGGCTCCCGAACACCGGCGGAGGAGGCGGATTTCAGCGCTGGACGCTGCCGCCGGACAGGAGGGTCTTCAGGGCGGCGCGCGAGTCTGTGCCGTGCCCTGATTGGCCGAGGTCGCGTCCCGCCTTCAGGGGGCGGGGCTTCGCGCCAGGTGCAGCGCATGAGTTGAGGACCTGCAGCTGTGTCCTCGGGCGGTTTATAAGGCCCCCTGATCCGGGGGGTCAGTGAGTTTCTCCGCTTACTTGGTTTGTGGTGTTTTTCTCTGGCGATATGGAGCAGGAGGATGTCACGGCGGGTCAGGGGCCTGGTCCCTGTTCTGCTTTGCCCATTTCGGCTCAGGCCTTACAGCTGATGATCCAGTCAGCGGTCGCCGATGCCCTGGCGATACGTGATGCGCAGGGTCCTTCCTCGCCGAAACGGCCACGCAGGGACCCCTCCCCGGTATCGGATGCGGAGGGGGAGGAGGAGGATCTTCATGGTCGATACATTCAGGGCCAGGAACTGCGTGAGGTCCTGGCGCACGTTAAGGAGAACTTGGCCTTCCCGCCACCTGCAGCGGAGGAGGCGTCCGAGGATTTCTTTGTCCAATATCAGCGCAAGGCGCCGGACTCCCTGCCACTGCATGCCTCCGTCAAGAAGGTCATCGAGGGGGAGTGGCTGGACATTGATAAGCAGACTTTTCCGCGTTTTCTGACGAAACGTTACGCGGTGGAGGAGTTCACCAAGGACTTCCCCCCGACGGTGAAGGTGGACTCACTGGTTGTGGGTCTGTCGTCCCAGGGTTCCATAATTTCGGAAGACGCCTCTCCCTCTGACCCGGTGGACAGACGCGTGGAGGCTGCCGCGAAGCGATCTTCTGCGGCTGCAAATTTCTCCATCCGGGCCTCGGCATATTTGTCGTGCACGGTACAGTCCCTGTTACGAGACTTCCAGTCCTTGGGGGAACTCCTGGATCAAGGGGCTGATGTGGTACCCACGCTAGCCCTGATGGAACAGCAGACTCGCCTGCTATCGGACATTTCATTTGACACCCTGGGTGCGGCGGCTGCCGCGGGGGGTGCGGCGATTCAGGCCCGGCGACAGATCTGGCTGCGGCATTGGAAGTCGGAAGCGGCCCAGAAGGCGCTGCTCATGAAAATTCCATTTACAGGGGCTAAGCTGTTTGGTCCGCCTCTGGAGGCGATGATTAAGAAGTCGGCTGAGGACCGCAAGTTGCTGGCTCCCATCAGGTCATCTGGGCCCCGCTTCACGGGTCGCGGTCGGGTGTTCCCCTCGGCTTCCAGGGGTAGGGGCGGCGCGCCCTTTCGTGGGAGGGGTCGCGGCCGGGGCGCACCTTACTTCGGAAAATCCCGGTCTCAACCGGCAGCGGCCGCTTCCTCTGCCGCCCAAAAATCCTGACTTTCGGCCATCCCCCTCCGGGGTGCTCCCTGTGGGGGGCCGGCTCCGCCACTTCATTCAGGCATGGGAGTCTTCAGTCACGGATCTTTGGGCTCTTCGGATTGTAAGGGAAGGATTGTCCATCACCTTCTCCTCCCCTCCTCCGGACTATTTCCGCGCTACACCCCTTCCTTCCTCCCTGGTCAAGAGACAGGCGTTGCTGGCCGGAATTCAGGACTTGCTGACCAAACAGGCCATCCGCCCGGTCCCTCCGTCACAGCGGGGCCTGGGCGTCTACTCCATCCTGTTTCTGGTAAGGAAGGTGTCTGGGGAGTTCCGCCCTGTGTTGGATCTGAAGGGGTTGAATGCTTATATTCCGCATACTAAGTTCAAAATGATCTCTCTGCAGGAGATTCTGCCTCTTCTGGTGCAAGGCGAGGTGGTGGCTTCGCTGGATCTCCTCGACGCCTACCTCCATGTCCCGGTTCATCCGTCCTCCCAGCCCTTCCTCAGGTTCTGCGTGGCAGGCTCCCACTATCAGTTCCAGGTACTTCCGTTTGGATTATCATCTGCCCCGCGGGTTTTTACTAAGGTCCTGGCCCCCCTGGTGGGTATTCTGCACCGGGAGGGGATCAGGGTGTTTCCGTACCTGGACGATTGGCTAATTTCTGCCTCTTCTTTTTCCAAGGGGATGCTGCACGTCAGGAGAGTCTGCGAGGTTCTGTCCACCCACGGCTTCCTGGTCAACGAGCGGAAGTCTCATCTGTTGCCGGCTCAGGACTTGGCATTCATTGGGGGTCGTCTGGACATGGTGCTGGGGAAGGTGTTTTTACCTCTAGGGCGCCGGGACACGTTGTGGCGGGACCTGGGATCCCTGCTGGCTCAGGGGTCTGCTCCGGTTCGCCTTTGGTTACGTGTTCAGGGCCTAATGTCGGCGACCATCAATGTGCTCCCCTGGGCTCGCCTCCACCTCTATCCTTTGATCAACCATCTGCTGTCCTTCTGGGACCCCCGCTCGGAGGATTACGAGCTTCTGGTCCCGGTCTCCCCTCGGCTCCGGACGGAGTTGGGGTGGTGGTTGGTGGAGGCTCACCTCGCGGAGGGGCTTCCCTTCTTGGTATCCCCATCCAGGGTGCTCACGACCGATGCCAGTCTCCTCGGCTGGGGGGCAACCTTGGGCGGGGAGTCGATTCAGGCTCGTTGGAATCCCCTTCAGTCTCGCTGCTCCTCGAACTATCGGGAGTTGAAGGCGGTCCTCCTGGCCTGCCATCATTTTGCTCCGTCACTGCTGGGTCACCATGTCTTGGTGCGGACGGACAGCCAGTTGGTGAGATGCTATGTCAACCATCAGGGAGGGTGCAGGGTACGCTCCCTCTGGTTGCTGACTCAGGAGTTGTGCTCATGGGCGGAGACGTCGGTCCTGTCTCTTCGGGCTGTCTATCTCCCGGGGTCCGACAATGTGGAGGCGGATCGACTAAGTCGGATCTTTCCCGCGCTTCCGTGTCTCTCTCTGTCCCCGAGGGTGTTTCAACGCCTGGTGTCTCGTTTCGGTCTTCCTCTGGTAGATCTGTTTGCGGACGGGGACTCGGCCCTTCTGCCCAAGTTCTGCTCTCTCCTCCCGGGTCCGGGGGTATGGCGAGTGGATGCCCTGTCGTTCGCTTGGCCTTCCGGACTGCTGTACGCATTCCCCCCGTTCCCCCTGATCCCCCGGGTCCTCTGCAAGATTCGCTTGGACAAGGCCAGGGTGCTCCTGGTGGTGCCCGGCTGGGTCCGCCGCCCCTGGTATCCTCTCCTTTGCGATCTGGCGGTTCAGGCCTTCTGGCCGATCCCGGATCTGCCCTTCCCCTTGAGGGGCCCCCCGCTCCCGGAGTCGGTTTTGCGCCGGCTCCATCTGCAGGCCTGGCTCTTGAGCGGGTGACGCTGCTGGCTCGGGGGTGTTCTCCTGGGGTGGTGGATTTGCTGCAGGGCTCCCGCAGGTCTTCCACCTTGTCATCCTATGCCCGGCACTGGGCTTCTTTCACACGCTGGTGCGGTCTGCGGGGTTCTGACCCCGCCACCGTTGGTCCCCTGCGGGTCTTGGATTTCCTGGCTGAGGGGTTTTCCTTGGGCTTGGCCCCTTCTTCCCTGAGGGCCCAGTGGGCGGCCTTGCGGGCCTTCCGCAGTCCGGATTTCGACGGGCTGGATCCCCTGGTGGCTCGCTTGCTCCGGAGTTGTTTTCTCCGTCGCCCTCGGGCACTCTGCCTGTCCCCCCCGTGGGATCTGCCTCTCGTGCTGCGGGCGCTTCAGGGTCCTCCTTTCGAACCCCTGGCCTCGGTGGCTTTGCGATTTCTCACCTTCAAGGTGGTTTTCCTGGTTGCCGTGGTGTCGGCTGGACGGATGGGCGAGCTGGGGTCGTTCCTCCGCTCCCCACCCTTCTTACGGGTGTTGCCGGACCGGTTGCTGCTCCGGCGTGACCCACGGTTCCTGCCCAAGGTCCCTTCCCTGGTGAACCGGGCTCGGGAGGTGTCTTTACCTTCTTTCCCCCCCGACATGGATCCGGCCATCGCTTTGCTGGATGTCCGGCGGGCAGTGTTGGTTTACCTGGAACGCACATCTCCCCTTGCCCGGTGTGATAGCCTGTTCGTAACTTTCGGTCCAGTCCGATCAGGCCACAAGCCCTCTCTCTCCACCTTGAGTCGCTGGCTTAAACAGGCTATCATCCTTTCCTATGCTTCGCTGGGTTCGGGGGTTCCGGTGGGGGTCCAGGGGCGGTCCACGAGGAGTGTTGCTGTGTCCTGGGCCTCCTTCAAGGGTGTCTCCACGGAGGAGATTTGTCGGGCGGCGACGTGGTCGTCCCCCCACATGTTCATGGAACACTATCGCGTTGTCTTGGGTGGTTCTGTCCATGGGGACTTCGCGGGGGCCGTTCTCAGTGTGGGAGCGGTGGCTCCTTGAGGTGTGTTTCTGTTATGTCTAGATTCAGGTTTGCTGCAATTCCTGTTTGCTTTACTTTATGCTGATTAAAACCTTATGTTGGTTTACCTGCATCACCGTGTGGTGTGGTTCTTCTGGTGGTCAATGAAGCCTTGTTGGCTTGGGTATTTGCTCACTATGTAACTCAGGGGGCGAGGAAGACTTACGAGGAGGTAATGCCCCGGTTACTTACCGGTAATCTTCATTACTCCGAGTATAGTCTTCCTCGCCACATGAGTTCCCTCCCCCCCTCCCTGTCTGGCTATCGGCTTCATTGTTTGCTTGGTAGATCAGGCTGTTGGTTGGGCCGGTCCGCCTCTTATAGAGGTCAGGTGGGACTGGTCGGCCATGTTGGGAGGGGGTGGGAGGTGGTTTCTTTTTGCTTTGGAGGGTTCTGTTGTGGAGCTAAAGCTCACTATGTAACTCATGTGGCGAGGAAGACTATACTCGGAGTAATGAAGATTACCGGTAAGTAACCGGGGCATTACTTGAAGATACCAATGTGTATACGGCTGTGCAGCCTGATCGTGACCCGCTAAGCATGGGCCACTACTTTCGGATGTATTGTGCTCAGGTGCCTAGGAACGGCGCACTATTACAGGTGTTGCATGCTAAATGGAAACAAAATGAAGGAAACACAAACTACAAAAGAAAAAACAGGGTGTGCTTCAGGATACTCTTGTCTTGTGGTCATAACGTGCCATTTAATCACCTGACAGCACCCCAACGCAAGGACATTTAACAAATTGAGAGTAAAAGTTAACATTGTGCTTCACGTCAAAGGAAGTTTACCACGCTTGAATTACGGAAAAGTCACTAATAAGGACTGGCTAATTTCAAATAATGTTCATCCAGCATGCAAGCATGTGTTTCTGTTTATCACACTTGCACGTACATAATAGATGGTAATTGTAGTTGAGGTTTCCTTCGTAAAGGGTTGTGGATAATGGAGTTTAAAGGATCACACTGTTTGGAAGGAGTAGACGTGGGGATACACGTGATGGTTTACACCAGTGAACGCAGAGGTGGGGCAAGTAACATCTATTTAAAGTTTGGGAGAGTCAGCATGGTCGCACAAAAAGATACGAAAAGCGCGTGTGAGGAAGGTGAAGCGCTGCACGTTTTACATCAGGTATGCACGGGGTTGGACACAGTGCTTGAACTTGAGATGGGTGGTAGAGTAGTAATTCTGGGGGGAAGTAAAGCAGGGTAGAGGTGATTAGAGGGGCGTACGGGCTAGAAGATATGTTTTGTTAATTAATCAGGATGCAGTGTTCACCATTGGGGTTAGATGGAGGGTCACATGATATGATTTGTAGTAGTAAATATTACTTTTATATGATTTCATTAAAAATCGTAAAAGCATGAGTAAAACACATATTACATAATAATTAGCTACGGTTAAAATCTATGAAATATAGACGAGTAAAACCAATGTCCTTTCGTAAGCTTTGGTCACTGCGACAGTTTAAACGATAACCATATAAGAAGTTCATTGCAGTTCGATGTGAAAAGAGCAGTACTTGATACCTGTACAGAAAGGCAGTGACCGGTCAGTCATATGCCTTTGCCCTGTGGACTATTGTCTTTTTTGTCCAGTTCTTTAGCTGCTATTTTCCAAAAGGTGATGGCTCGACATGACAGCTGGATTGACAGTCCACCAAGGCATTGTATCACTGCAGCTCTGCACGATCTCAATTGGTTCCAGTAGCGCTGGGCAGATGCATAAAAGGTGTAATAACGACTCTTCTCCTTGATCACACAGGCGACATTCTCTCGTGGGCCATGTAAACTTCCATTTCGGGGTTAAATCCTTTATAGGGAACGAACCCAACCGCAACAGCGCCAAATAGTGCTTTTTGTGATGCGAGAAGTGTTCGGACAAGTACGGTTGGGGTTTTAGAAACTGGTATGATTAAATCACTGCCCATGCGTGTTTTTTCTTAGCGAAGGCAATTTTGTCCGTTAGTAGCGAAGTTCGTTTTATTGCGCTGTTCACCATATTTTTTAGCCCGGAATATGACGTTGTTGTGTGCCATGCCTCTTCAAGATGTAAATCAGAGAGTGATTCTTTTAGGACTGATGCAATGGAATTTTTTTGCCTCGCCGGATTTTTGATTTCTTCCCAACAGCAGTGGGCTAAAGTGTCGTCTTCCGCTTGCCTCATCCGCCAATAATATTTTACCATCGCCCCTTGTCTTGCTGGTTTCTGATTTTTCAGCCCATATTCCAATCGAACTTGTGCCTGAGAAATGTGTCGAGGAATTAAAAAGAGGCGCTTGAAAAAACTCGATTGGGCTAGATTTAAGGCGGCTGCATCTTTGATGTTCATAATTTCCGACCCATATGATATTGAGGGTAAAAATTTGGCTGCGATTATCTTAAGCAACTGGCCTGTTGGGCTACCTTTTAGCTTCTTCTATAAAATTTTGAAGGCATACAGGAGTTGTTTTGCTTTGGTATTCCCTTGGTCCAAATGTAGCTTGTATTTAAGTGAGTGGTCAAGTTGGAACCCTAGGTATTTGTATGAGTCCACCTGGGATATTGGTTTTTCCTCCAGTTTCCAGATGAATTTTCCTTTTGACCCTTTTTTGTGGTGATTTCTGAAGCATAATACCTTTGTTTTCTTAAGGTTTATTATTAGTTGAGCAGAGGTGATATAAGATCCTAGTTGTGACAATGAACGCTGCAGGCCTATTGGTGTTTGTGCTAGGAGCACAATATCATCTGCGTATTGAAGGCTCCTGATCGGTGTTTTGCCTAATTTTGGTGGGTCGATTTGCACTTGTTGGAGGCACTTCTCAAGATCAGCTGTGTAGATGTTGAATAAACAGGGGGCCAACACACACCCCTGTTTTAGACTGTTTGATGTTGTGATCTTGTTTGTTATGGTGCGGCCATCTCCTTTCCTTATCTGCACCCACGTATTTGAGTAAAGATTAATTATTGCCTCCAAAAGTTTGGGTGGTGCCCCCCAGGTTTGCATTTTGGCCCACAGCTTCTTTCTCGGAACCTTGTCGAACGCTTCTTTAAGGTCGATAAAGCATGCGTACAAGGTTCGAGATTTTGTGTAGGCTTGATTAGCTAGTAATGTTACAGCAGAGATATTGGTAAGGGTGCCCATTCCGGCCCGAAATCCAGTTTGGGTATTCGGTATCAGGTTTATGCGTTTGACCCAATCCTCTAGATCTGCCAAGAGATTTGCAGCATATATCTTGGCCTCCACATCGATCAGTGCAATCAATCTATAGTTTGCAGGGTCTGCACGTGAACCCGTTTTGTATATAGGATTTAAAAAAAATTCTCGCCATGAGTCGAGGATCGAGCCCGTTGTTACAGCATACGTAAACAATGGAGTTAGAGTGCCAGTCCAAAATGGAGGGTCGTGCTGGAATAGTGCATTTGGCAGGCCATTAGGACCTGGTGCTCCCTCAGATCTTAAATTTTTTATAATTTTAAGAACCCGGTCTTGTGTAATCTGTAACGGAGGGTCTGAAGATTCTAACTTTTGTGTTTTAAACGTGGTTTCTAAAGTGGGAACTTCCTGCTTTGTAGCATCCAAGAGTGGGGTAGAGTTATATGTCTGATCAATATGGTCTCTCCAGGTATGTTCCGTTATGTCTGAATTAAAGTGCCGGTTCTTGCCATTTGTTAACTGGTTGATAACTTCCCAGTACAGCTTAGAATCTCTCTGCTTACTAGCATAGTGAAGTTTTGCCCAGAGATTTTCACTATGATCATTCTTGGCCACCTTGATGTCTCTTTTTAGCCCTTTTCTTGTTTTTGAGATTAGGGCAAAGATGTCGCGATTGGATCTGGGCCTCGGAGTCGAAGTTGTCTTAAGTATTTGTTTAGTAGTCTTTTTTGTTTCCTTAGGCTGTTCGTGAACCAAGCTGCCCCTACTGGTGTTCTACCTTTGCGTCCATCACCTTTTCTTGAGAATTCGTTGTTTAGGTCGTGAGTGAAGGATTCCCAAGCCTTTGGACACAATGGTTCAGTTTTGAAATTCTTGAGAAGAGTAATGCATGTAGCCATGATATCATCTATTTTTCCCTTGTTCCAAGTGAGTCGTTTTAGATTGTAGCATTGCGTTGGTAAAGACATTGCATTGTCTCTTATGGGGTTTGCCATGCTTATAAGCAGGATGAATGTTTGGGGATAGTGATCACTTTCAGCTCTCTCTTTCATTAAATAGTTTGCAATATACGGAAGAATGTCCTGATCTGTAAATGTGTAGTCTAGGATTGAGCCTGATTTTTGAGTAACCCTGGTGTATGCTGGGGAGCCTTCTGGCGGAGCTTGACCGTTGAGCGCGCACAATGAAAGTTTTTTCAGCAGGAATGCACATCTATCACCGTGTGTGTTACTTCGTTTTCTTCGTTGTGTATAGCCTGCTGATTTTCCTTTCCTGACATTTAAAAGGTTCATGTTGAAGTCTCCGCTCAGGATGATGTTAGCATGTGGATGCGCTAGTTTAAGGGTGGCTATTGTTTCTGTTAGTTTCTCTATCCTTGACATCTTTTGTTTGAATGAGGGATGGATGTAAATATTCAATATAATGATACTAAGAGAAGATGTAGCCACTAATTTGATGCATGACATCCAGGTCGTGTTGAGGTCTACTACGGAGACATCCCAAGAAAGGTTGGTCGAAACGAAGATGGAAAGACCTCCTTTTGCTCTGCCATACTTGGAATCCCTCTTTGCTGGGTTGAGATACTCTTTATACCCCACGATTGATGTTGGATTTGTCTGCCAAGTCTCCTGGAGGATGAGTAGGTCATGTTGAGTTATGAATTCCAAGAAGTCTGGGTCTTCTAATTTTGCACTTAGGCCATTCACATTCCAAGAGCAGATGCTACAGTAGTTAGCTGGTTTTGGTGCTTTGGATGGGTTTATTCATGCAGTGCCGTAACTGGTTCCAGTTTGATTCCTCTGCCCGTGTCCCGGGGGATTGTCCGCTGCGAGGTGAGCGATGGTGATGGTAATTTTCCTACCGGTATGAACTTTGTCATTGCTTGGGCTAGGTTGATCCGGACCTTTCGCGCCTCTCAGCATACCCTTCTGTAGATTTGGTAATTGTAATGGTGTTGGGTAACGCAGCGAAGCAAGCTTTTTTATCTCTATGCCCCATTCGGCAAAGGCATCTTGTTGCTGCCAAATCTGCTCAGCAATGGAAATGTCGGAAAAAGTTACTCTAGTGATTTCATGACCCGTTGAATCTGAGTTGTTTCTGAATTCTATACTTTCCAATTTACAGGTGTCTATATGACTCAGTGAAGGAAGTGCCTTGAATAATTTTAAAAGTACGCCTCTGTTGAGGATATCTTGAGTTCCCCTTGAGACATAGTGGGGGATAAATTCCAACTTAATGTTATTATCGGCCTTGTCCGGCCTTTGTTTGCAATCTATGCTCATTTCACTTTGTTTCACCTCGGCAATATGCTTCTGGGACGTTCCGCAAAATTGCTGTATGTTACATGTATTTCTTAGTGGATGCGTGTCCATGGCATTTGCCGGTGATATCAGGCGACTTCCCAGATGGTATCTGTTTATTTGTTCAAGGTTACTCCCCTCCTCCTCATTTTCCCCCTCCTTAGGCAGGTTGACTTGTTTTATGCTAATAGCAGTAGATTCCATCGTGCTAGGCCCTGGTGGGGGTAATGTTCCTATAAGTTGTGTGGCCTGAGTTGTTGAGAGCCGTTTCTTTCCCTTTTCTGAAGGCTTAAATATGCTATAGACTTTTGTTATCTGGCAATTTTCCGTTGTAGGTTGACTGAGATTTTTCAAGATGATGGGCTTTTGAGTTGATGTGATCGGATGAACCACTGGGCTTGCTTTCTCTATGGTTATGTTTGTAGCATTAGCTTCGTATTGTGTTGCTTCTGGCTCTAACGTCGTGTAGTTTGCATTTTGGGCTTGTCTTGTATGTTTTCCCTTTCTGGCCTTTCTCAGGCGTTTTCTCTCTCGCTTGCTTAGAGGTGCCATGCTGTTTGTTTGGTTAGCCTTTCGCTCATGACTGTTATCCGCTTGTGCCAAGGAGTGTATCTTGTCCGTAGTGTTTGATTGCTGTGGTGTATTGGTAATACCCGGTGTTTGGGCTACGTTAATCTCTACAACTCCTGCATTTTCCTCCGCGCAAGGGCTCTGGTGGGCCTGATCCTCTTCCCTCTGTGTTTCTTTTGATCTTTCTGTGGATGAATTGATTTTTGAAGGGGTCGCCCTAATAACCCCCTATAATTCGGTCATTATGGTTGGAACTGCAGCTAATTGGTCTATTATTTGGGCGCAATGGCAGTGATATAATTGAAAGGTTGTTTCTCTGTCTGCCTGCACCCTTGTGATCATTTCGTTAAACTTTTGCAGCTTTTGTTCCACCCCCTGAACATAAATAGCAAGCGTGTTTAGGAGATCCACTTGGGCATCTAATTTATCTGCATGGTAAGTCATAGCTTTACCAATGGTATCCAAAGTGTCTAGCAGGTGTGTCCATACTGTTGGTGGTGGAGAGCTTGTTCTCTGATCCTGAAGACGGTGGACTTCTGGAGATGAAAAATCCGGTCCGCCTGAAGACTCCCTTGATCGAGCCCTTCTTTGTGACAGTGGCATCGTCAAAGAATTATCAAGGTATTTGTATTTTATAGTTGAGAAGGGCGACATGTTTAGGGAAATGGGTTTTAGTTTGATTGGCACTTTCAGTAGAAATTGGATGGGATAAAAAAAAAACATGGGAAATTAGGTAAATAACATCTTGACATCATGGGGGTTTTAAATGCAATGTGACTGATATACGTATTTTTAATTTGTAGGTACTCCTGATGAAGTTTTTTTTAAACCGAAATGCATTGAGTAAGATGTGTATCAAATTGAGAGGAGGATTTGGAAATTCGGAAGAAGTTAGTGTATAGGCCTGGATGGGCAATACATAGAATAATTAACTTGCTAAAAGCAAATTAACGAATTTACACATTTTGACGTGATGGATAAAAAAGTGGAAAACATTGAAAAGAATGAGAATATAAAATTGATAAAAAAACTGATTACTTTGGTGGATGTGTATTACTTGAAGATACCAATGGGTATACAGCTGTGCAACCTGATCGTGACCCGCGAAGCACGGGCCTCTATACCTAGGCTAGTTGGCTGAGGTCCAGGATGAAAGTGAGGGAGTCAAATCTAAGCCCAAATATCTTATCGCCTTGTCTGACCACTGCAACAGGATCAGATTTTGCAGATCTTGGACCTCAGAGGCTGGAAGAGTAAGACTAAGGGCATGAGACTTAGCAAGATTGATCCGGAATTCCTATGCACTCTCAAAAGACCGCAAAAGCGTAGCTAACGCTGGGAGGAAAGTTGACGGGGAGGAGAGAGAGAGAAGGTCGTCTGCGAAGAGGAAGATTTTATGGTCATAACCACCCATAGGAATGCCCTGAATTGCCTGATCATTGTGGATGGCATTGGCCAGGGGTTCCACTACTAAGGCAAATAAGAGAGGGTATGTCAGGCATCCCTGGCTGGTGCCGTGATAAATCAGGATGGGAGCAGTGAAACATCCGTTAAGGCGAATGCAAGTAGTGGGCCGCGTACAGGAAGCCATCAATCTAGAAACTATCACGGGGCCCAACCCCACTCTCTGTAGGACCTCCCTATAGAAGTGCCAATCCACCCGATCAAAGGCTTTCTCCGCGTCAAGAGACACCAAGCAGGCAGGTATGCTTCTATACTGAGCTTTTTCCACAAGATGGGCGGTTCAGCGAATGTTGTCTGCCCCTTGGTGATGGTGAATAAACCCAACCTGATCAGGATCGATAAGGCCCAGAAGATGAAGCTCCAGGCGGGTCGCCAGGATCTTTAAATAGATCTTAGCGTCAGTATTTAAAAGGGTGATGGGGTGATACGAGTAAGGGAGGGAGTGGTCCTTTAAAAGGTTTTGGGACGAGGACTGTCTCTGCCTCAGACATGGTTGTGTTAGGCTCAAGATGTCTGTGAAACTATTAAAAATTTGCAGAAAGTGATCTCGAAGCTGCGGGTAAAAAACCCCGTCAAAAGCTACCAGAAGACCATTGGGACCCGGGGTCTTTCCCATTGGGGGCTGTTTTAGAGCCTTCTCTATTTCTACATTTGAGATGGGTGTCTCCATCAGTCTCCTATGATGAGAACCAATAGAGTCCCAAGGACAGGAATCTCAAAAGTCCGTAACTGTCTCGAGAGAGCAAGGTGTAGCTGCATAAAGTTCCCTGTAGAAATACAATAGAGTCAAGCATTTATCAGATTCCGAAATAGCCCATGTACCATCCGGACGTTTAAGTTTGGCAACGTATGCTTCTGTGGTCTGAGCCCAAAGGCGTCACACCAGCCATGCCCCAACCTTGTCCCCCAAGTATAATTTCTGTCTGAGGTTAACTAGGAGTCTCCCCGCTTTATTAGTGCGGTATAAACGCAGTTGACCCCGCAGTTCAACAGATAGCCATTTCTTCTGAAGAGATGGTTGTAGGTGATCTTTTAGTTCGAGGGTTTCAATGTCCACGGAGAGGAAGGTCTCCAGTAAACGGGGATCCCAGGTTCTGGCGATTGATATAGATGGAATAACACCATGGATGGTGGCCGTAAAGGCGTCCCACCGGATAGCTTCGGCGGTATTAGTAAGATCATTTACTACAAAAAAGGCCTCAATCTCTTTTCGAATATGCACATCAACAGTATGCTGGAGGACATGGGGTGGTAATCTCCATCTAGGAAGGGTCTCTGTATGAGCGTTGGGGGGTTGTAAAGATATCGAGACGTGTGCATGATACGATAATGAAATATCAGATATCTTTGCGCCGACTAGTGCGTGTAGTAAAGGTAGAGAAACAAAATAGTAGTCAAAGGTAGAGTATGATCAGTGTGCGTGAGAAAAGAATGAGTAGTCCTTGGAGTCAGGTGCAAATGTCTCAATGCGTCAACTAATTCTAAGTCTGTAATGTCATTTTTTAGAGTTGCAGACATAGCCCCAGCACTTTGAAACGCTTGTGCTGTGCGATCCCAAGAGATCGCAAAGGTGTAAGCATAAAAAATGCATCCTGATTTTGATTGGGGGCATATATGTTTACGAGGGTCAGGGGTAGCCTACTCCAGGGCATTTGAATTTTAAGAACCTCCCGTCCTCATCTGTCGTAGCTCTAGAAGACGTCACATTCCAGCCAGCTTTAAGGAGAATGGTTACCCCTCCAGTTTTAGAAGAGGAGCAGGCCCATTATTGAGTAGGATATTTGGGGTGGGACATAAGGCGAGTGTCGGAGTAAAGCAAATGAGTCTCTTGCAGGAAAATGACACCAGCGTCCTGTTGGATGAGGTGTGGCCAAACTTGATGTCTCTTGTTGGGAGAGTTGAGCCCCTTAACATTTAGCGAGAGAAACTTAATGGAGATGTCATAATAAGTCTAAAGGGTGATTCACCCGCTGCAACCATTAAACCAACATTGTGGGTGCTCATCCTACCATCCCAGAACCCCATAACAAAGCAGCCTGACCGGAAGCACATCTCAAACTATTGAACGAGCCAAGTACCTCCCAGTAATCTCCCAAGATCCAAGGCTGTATTCACCCAGGCCCCATCCCCCCAGCAGCAGCGTGTCCAGGAAAGAGGGACAACGGGATAGAATAGAAAGAAAGGCAAAAAACTCAACAATAGGTGGCCAACTGGGTCAGGTAATGTCAAAGTCTACCAGGAACAGCCCAAAGTCTATAAGACAGGCCATTCAGGAGAAGTCACTCTCCAAAGTGACCCTGAAAGAGGAGGATTGTAGGTGCAAGGAAGTTCGTGGGTCCCCGCATCCAGCAGCCTGTGGCAGTGCAAAATGAGCGAAAGATTTATCCTCCACCGGGTCATCACTGAGGAAGCCAGAGCCAATTCTAGCGATAACAGTGTCCAAAGGCTCACCCCCATAGTGATTGACTTCTTGTGGATGGATTTGCACTCTCGCAGAAGCTAAAACGATTGTACAAAAAGATTATGTCAGATGAACCCAATGCCTGATCGCAAACTTAGCTGGGAAAGGCATACGAGATTGGATGCACCAAGGCTGAGTTAGTCCTTATGATCTAGTGATCAAGATTGCGGAGGAGAGTCACTAATGGAGCAAATGTTACTGATGATCTACTGTTTGAGCAGTGAGGATTCTCGCTCCTGGAGGCTTCTCTTGTACTTAGGCGGCATGACAGTAGACCTTTCTGGATGTAAGGATTCTCCCGGGCGCCCTTGAGGAGAAGGCAGGTCATCACCCTCATGTACCAGCGGGACCTGCAAGAGCTGTTTTGTGTCTTCAGGGCAAAGGGGTGGCCCCACTGGTATTTAATGTTAATCTTTACTCCTTCGCAGCCTCGCCGGTGCTATGTCTTGAAAAATCTGGATCGAAAGACCATTGTAAGAAAGTGCTTTGACCCCCTGAATCTTTTTCAGAATAGCTTCTTTGTCGACGAAGAATTGAACCAGCGTGAATATGTCCAGGATGAAGTTGTGTCAGTTGCAAGGGCCCTAGACTAGATGGACTCTATCAAGCATAGGGGGAGAAGCTTCTTCATTCTCTCTAATGGCCTGTAGGAGATCTGCTGTGTAGGCCATGATGTCCTTGCTTTCCGCTCCCAAGGGGACTCCTCTAATACGCAGGTTGTTTCACCTACTGCAATTTTCGAGGTCCTCCTGATTCAGCTGTAGGTTAATGTGTTGATCCTCCAGTTCTGCCATCTTTCTCCATAGGCTCTCGTGGTCCTCTCACTGAGCGTCCATGGTGTGCTCGAGGTCATCCACCTTTCTGCCAATCTCTGTGACCTCCTGCCGGATGTCTTGCAACAAAGCTTTGACATCTTGCTTAAGGAATCCAATTTCATCTTTAATCTCTTGGAGGAATGACACCAGGAAGGCCTGGGTGATTGGTGTTTCTGATCCGGCCTTTTCTGATGTACCCATAGGTAATTTCTTTCATTGAGCTGGAGCTGAGTTCCTGCACACATAGTGCTGCAGCCCTGTGAAGATAGAGCTGACCTCTTTGAAGTATGCAGCTAAACTCCATTGCAGACAGTGGTGAGCTACTGCGCAGACATAGATCAAGGGGGATAAGCTCACAGGCAAAGCCAAGCTTTTATAGCATTAATGCCTATAATGTAAAACCTTAGGTTCTGTAGGGACTAAGGGCCAGATGTAGGTCGCCAAATACCGGTCGGTAACGGCCGAATTCGGCCGTTACCGACCGGTAATTGGATTTTGAGATGTAGGGCCCTTAATTTTACAGATTCGGTCAATTTACCGAATCGGTATTTTTACCGATTCGGTAATTCCCAGATGTAGGTGGGACTCTTCTGAGTCCCAAAGGCCCTACAAATTTGGTATTTTACCACCCAATCCAATTGGGTGTTAAAATACAGAATTCAGGTGTGCATGCACATGTGTGCATGCACACCTAGCCATGTGACAGACAGACATGCCCTTAGGGCATGTCTGTGTGCCACATGGCGCACATGCCTATTTTTGGGGTGCCAGAGGGTGTCAAAGTGACACCCCCTGCACCCTTGTGAAATTCGGTATTTACCGATTCGGTAAATACCGAATCGGTAATGTCCATTCATTCCTATGGGCTTCAAAGCCCATAGGAATGAATGGGCATTACCGATTCGGTATTTACCGAATTCTTCCGATTCGGTATTCCAGCACATCCGGAATACCTACATACCCACCCCTTAGATTTACTGATTTTTAATTACCGAATCTGTAAAATTCGGTAATTAAAAATCGGTAAATCCATTCTACCTACATCTAGCCCTAAGAAACCAAGGGGCATATTCTCAAGGACTTATTGCTGAATTATCGGCACTTTATTGCAGCCAAATTGGGGATAAATGTATCGCCCCATTCACAAGTTGGTGCTAACAACCGATATCACCGGTTCACCTGCGATGGCAGCCGCCAAAACCATCCCAACAGATGACCCCGGCAACTATCGCTAATGAGATGCAGAGTAGGCATTCCTGTGCAAAAAGCAGCAACAACACCACTCTGCAACATTCTCAACGACCAGCCAGATCGGCGGTAAGATCCCTAAACAGGAAATAAGACGTTAGCAGCAGGAAATTAACACCTGCTCTAACCTGGTGTAAAGTCGGATGACAGCCTGCACCATAAATGGGAGCCCAGCCCAAAGCCACACCTGAAGAACTACAGATGCCATGGAGCTACTGATCATGCAGCCCAGAGCCCCAAGAGGGCAACAACACCCACCGCAACCACACCCAGGCCTGCTACAACCCGTACTACCCCAGAGGCAGCACAGACCAAGACAGCGGACCTTCAGATAACGCACCAGCCTCTCAGACCCAACACGAGTGGATGACATTGCCTACTACAGGCTCAAAAGGACAACCATCCTCTGCATCCTGAACAACATGGCACACAGGCTGACGGTACCCACACAACGGACAACCAACATCCCCCGCAGACAAAGCCGCTGGCCTCTGTTGGCCTCAGGTACCTTCCAACCAACAACTGCCAGCATCGGAAGAGTCTCACAGCCAGCCCTATCAAAGATCATCACTGTGAGAAGTTGGCCTGGTATATTATGTTCACTATTCTAGTGAGCACCTTGCACCAGTCCAAATGACCCTTATGGTGATTGGCTGTAAGTCAACCTTATAGACCAGCTATCCTATGGGTAGCATGGACAAAAGCAGTCTTAGGCTAAACTCAAGAGGGCATGTGAAGCCAGCTGTTTTACCACAAGCAATCCCTTTAATACCAAATGAAAGGACACCACACAAGTTATCTATACTACTATTATAAAGAGAGAACTGGGAACCTTTGGGCCAGGTAAACTCCAGAAGTACACCACCAATCACAACACCCAATACAGCGTTGGAAAGGGGAGGTCCAGGAGATGGACATAGGCTATAAATCACCACACCATATACATTAGGGGGGGAAAGAATGTTAGGGGAAAAGTAGTCCTTAGGCGTAGGCATACAGTGACTATACTACTAATATAAAGAGAGAACTGGGAACCTTTGGGCCAGGTAAACTCCAGAAGTACACCACCAATCACAACACCCAATACAGCGTTGGAAAGGGGAGGTCCAGGAGATGGACATAGGCTATAAATCACCACACCATATACATTAGGGGGGGGGGAAGAACGTTAGGGGAAAACTTAGTCCTTAGGCGTAGGCATGCAGTGATTGATCGCAGCGTTCAGCGTCAGCGTCATGGGCACATAACGCAGCATTTGGTGCATAAAACTCGATAGCGTGTGGGCGTGACGCGAGGAGGAGTGCGTAACCGACACCCGGTTCACTGCAATGTGTACCACTGGAGCCGTGGGGAGGAGCGGCGAAAGTGCAGCCGTAAACAACAAAAGTAAGGCGACGTTCCTGGAGCCGTGGGGAGGAGCGGCGAAAGTGCAACCAACACCCGGTTCACTGCAATGTGCACCACTGGAGCAGTGGGGAGGAGCGGCGAAAGTGCAGCCGTAAAGAAGAAAAGTAAGGCGGTGTTCAGCCTACAGCCAGGAGCGCGGGGAGGAGAGAGGGAGTAAGTGTACTCGAGTGATAGTGTGAACCGACACACGGTTCACTGCGGAGAAGCGCGGAAGTGAGTGTACTCCAGTGATAGTGTGAGGATGAGGTGACTCAGCTCAGGATATGGGGGGGGTAGGTGCGCAGGCTCTCACAACAGAAGGACAAGTACTTTGAGGGGAACACACAGAAAGGAGCTGGCCGTGTCCGGGTTGAGCAATGTTGGTGACTACAGGAAATTTGGGGGGGGGAGGTGCGCAGGCTCTCACAACAGAAGGCCAAATACTTTGAGGGGAAGTGGGCAAAAAGGGCTGATTGCTAAAACATAGAAAGGAGCTGGCCATATCCAGGTTGCGCAATGCTTTGACTACCTTTCACCTCGCAAAGCCTACCCGGACAACGTCGGGACGGGCTGCTAGTATATTATAAAATATATGTATTTATTACTAGAATAATCCTCTGTATTCTTTATGAGGGCAGAGGCACAAGCGTTAAACAAAGAACTTCATATAACATGCAAAAGTTGCACAAATATGGATAGGCCCGGGTGGCCCCTAAAACCATATACTAAAATAGTGGTATAAGAACCACGTCATGAACAATGGTAAGGCCTAGGGCCTTGAGAATCGCTGGGGCTACACTGGACTAACAGAAGTTAGGACATAGGAGGCCCACAGGATGCGGGTGCAGTGTCTATAGGCACATGCATGCACCAATAGAAGTCAATGGTGCGTAAAAGTTAGAAAGTTGCAGATTTGGAAGTCTTCCGACTGGACTAGAACTTAACCACTTAAAACTGGGACACTAAGGATGTAAATCTCTACAGGAGCACCCTAGTACCCTCGTTACCTCACCCACAGGAAGCGGGTGGATAGGTGTCAAAGTGCGTCGGGTTTCGTCGTGGAGTTCTATGGAGCCTTGGTGAAAAGATGCTGCAGGCGACCAGGAGAGAAGAGTCTGGTTGGATCCAAGGGTGGATCAAAGATGTAGAGTACCTGAAAGCAGAGGGGACAGAGTCTGGGTCACCAGCCAGTGACCAGGAAGGAACCAGGAAGGAACCAGGCGATGTTGGGTTGCGATCAGATGCTGTCGTGAAGTTTGTCTCCGCTGCCACGTGGACCAGGAAGTATCAATGACAACCAGGAGGTGGACACAGGCTGTCCCACAAAGGCTCTCCCTGTCAGTGGTGTCGGTTCTCGATCCGGAGTCAACAGGCCTTGGCAAATGCAAACCACACAGGAATCAGAGATGACTTCTGGATCAGACCAGCAAGGTCTGATGGGCTGTTCCTTTTCAGGGAAGCAAGGGCCAGTCTCGAGCAACCAGACCAGCAGTGAAAATTTGTAGGTTCATCGTCACAGAGGCCACTAGTCAATGGGCAAATGACCGGACACGCGTTGAGCAGGAAAATGCAAAAGGGCCCCACGCAGCACTCGGTGAGTGTGGAGAGGTGATCTCTGGTGCAAAAGCTGTTCGGGGATGGAGCTTCTCAATCCCCAATGCACAGCTTCAACGGTGCCTCGGGAGATGCACAGGAAGCACTTCGCTGGCTTTCCAAGATGGCCGGTCCCACGTCTCACGTCGCCTCTGTTGTAAATATATAATTTACCGTCTTAATTTCTATGCAGGTAAGTACTTAATCAATAATAACTCAATCGGAAAGAAAGAAACAGAGTCCGTGGTGTTAGAGTTCTTAGGGGTTTTATTCCTTAAAAAGGAATTGTTCCGGAACTGGATATCGGATTCCTGGCACCACACAGGGTCCAGGAAGGGATAGAGCAATATTTTATTGACAATACATAGCTTATATACTTAATTTACACCATAGAAACCAATATAGGAGGCGTAACAGCTGAGAGAAGACAAGATAACAACATCCACGTGTTACTAGTACGTAATCAGAAGGCGTGGACTAGGCGTGAACTAGAGGTGTGTGCTAGAAACGTCACAGGTAGGTGTCACAAGGGGGTGGCACTAAACAGAAATGTTGCAATGTCAGCAGAAATCAGAGACTTGGATGCGCGCGCAGCTGCATGACGTGTGATTGACGTGAGACTGGAGGGTGCAGGGGGCATGACATTTACACTAGCGGAAAGAGACAGAAGTCTGGCATGTCAGATCAACTTGTACTTCTATCATATCTAATATCTGATGTTTGGGAACCATATTATCTGAACGGAAAAGGTCTCTGGGGCAGAAGCTATTCTATACTGACTGTGAGTGCGTGTATAAGCGCCTGAGTGTCTGCATGAGAAGCGTGGGGGCATGGGCCTTCCATGGGAGCATGGTAACAGAGGCTATGAATTACTTGCACGGAGACAGGCCGGCCCTTTGGCTCTGCAGCTGGGGAATGTTTACTTAAACTAGTAGGCAGGAATGTATTTTCGAGGAGCGGAACAGATAATTCGAAGGTTGTAGTCAGTCTTGGCAGGCAGCAGGCTGAGCTAAGCGCGGTGGGCCGCGCTGGAAGTAAGTCAGAGTTCACGGGTACAGAGGCAGCCTGGGCTGAGGCTTTCAGAGTCAGAAGCCAGGAAAAGGCTCGATGGCAGAAATTCAGGGCCTACTTTGCCAGAGCTGAAAAACATGTAAAGTACACTACAAAAAGACGTTGGCATAGCATACTTAGGAACGGACTATTCAACCCATTCAGGGTGGGTCTGAAAGAGGACATGTTACCGTTGGACGCAAATGTATTTGCGTCTTCATAGCTGGCACAGGAGGGAAGTTACATGCACTTTAAGTCGGTACATGGAGACGGTGGGGTACACGCTAGGGAACATAACTTGACCATAAAATTTATATTTCCTCATTCCCTCCTTGTTCCCTACGGACCCTTCATGATATATCGATCCTCATGAATCGATCAGTTTGTTCTTGTAACATCATTTGCTCTTCTTTCTTTCTTTCACGTCTTGAAAGGAAACTGGAATGTTCAATACATGATGTGGCACACAGTCCACAAATCGCTGGCCCACACTGTAAGCACAGGCAGCAACTGAATACTAGGACTAGGCCAATGCCTAGGAAGGATAGGATCTTCCATCCCCAAGCGGTTAACGTTGTCCAGAACCAACCGGACCACGTCCAGGTGCCTGGATTCTGATGTATCAGATTTGCAATTTTATGAAGACGTGTAATAGCTTTGTATACAGATGGCGCGTTTTCTGGAATGAAAACACAGCAACTTGACCCGATGACCTTACAGGCTCCACCTCTATCTGCCAAGATGACGTCAATAACAAGACGATTCTGAAGGACAACAACCCGCATGGCGGACTGCTCTTCGGTTAAGTTACCTAGGGCGGAGGCAGTTTCATTTACTACTGCTTCAAGTGTTCTAGTTAATCTGCGTATTAGTTTACTATTTTGGACAGGGCCTAAAAAGAAAAAGAATCCTTTATTAAAATCGGTGTATTGTTCCCATGCCGTTTATGTGTAGTCGACAAGCGAGATATCTCTTCTGAGTCTATTCTTTACTAGATTTGTATTTCTGTGATAATCAGGAGGAGCTAGAAAAACAGGTGGCAGAAGGAATGCAATATAACAGGTACCATCCCAATCCGGAGGTAAGAGTGTGTATGCGGTATGACCACAAACAAAATAGGAATGACGGATAGCTTTAAAGGACGATTTACCATGATCACTGAATTCGACCACAGTAGTACATTCACTATGACCTAAGTGTACTGAACCTTTCTTTCTGACACATAATTCACCAGTGACTGGCAATACTGACATAGCGGGCAGAACTGGTGCAGCTTCGGATTCAACAGTAAGAATCATAAGGTTAATTGTGTAATTACCTAATCCATATACTTCATTCTCTAGATCAGTTCCTATTCTAGTGGGGAGTCCCTCCTTATCAGGGTAACAGACGTCGAGCAGAACTAAGTTCAAGTTTCCCCAAACCCAGCTCCCTTCGAAAACAGCGATATCAGGATCTAAGGAATTAATTATTTTAAACCATGCACCACAGGAGCCGTTGTGAGTGAACGGATACGGAAAGAGGGGCAGAGCTCCCTTGTAATTCTGGTAGGGAGGGAGTCGGCCACATATCCAGCAGTTTGTAGCATTGTTAGTCTGATGGGAATGATGTAACATACTAATGAATGTGTTGTTGCGCAGCGCAAGTCTGTAAGAAAGTTCATGTGGAGGTAACTCGCTAAAAGAATGTTCAGCAGAAACATTGTAAGCAGATTGTTCACGCTTGAAAATAGGGCAATAGATAGGGAGTAGTACACTCGCAACAATAATCAGAAGACTTAGAAAAAACATTATTAACAATGTCACTATACAGTGACTATGCAGTGATTTGCAATATGTGCGTTTCTTGAATTGTCTCTCTCTCTCTCTATCTCGATCTAGGGGATACATGTCATAAACTATTTAACCGATTCACCTAGGGGAGGACTTAAACAATTAAACTGTCTGACTTGCTAGATCGGAGCTTTAATCGGTACTCTTCTTGGGGAGTTTTCTCCCGGTCGGAAACTTTAAAGTCACTGGGCTCGATACAGTCTTTAGAAGGGGTGGACGAGCCTGGGTCTGGTTTCAGTTCATTGCATAGTTTGATATGGCTCGTGTGGATCCACCCCTTTCTGCCCTCCACTTTCACCGCTGTCCTCGTAGTAAGTAGAACGGTCTTCGGCGCTTTCCAGCGGGGCTCCAGCGGACTTTTCCTATCAAAGTTCCTTATTAACACCAGGTCGCCTGGACGGACATCATGCGGCTTTACATCAGTGTTGTCAGGGAAGGCTGCGGCAACCTGTGAACGACATGATTGGAGTGCAGACATCAAGGAGGCAAGGTAATCTGTCAACATATTGCAATCAACATCAGTAATTTTCTTAGGAATGGGCGTCCCCCACATATTCGGTGGTCTACCAAAAACCACTTGGTACGGGGATAGTCCTGATCTCGAATGGGCAACCATTCTCATATAGAACAGTGCTACTGGCAGGGCGACTATCCAGTCGACCCCTTTCTCTTGACATATTTTACCAAGGCGGGTCTTTAATGTCTGATTATGCCTCTCTACAAGGCCTGCGGCTTCGGGATGTCGGACACAATGGAATTTCCACTGATATCCCAGCAGCAAGGAAACTTGCTTCATTAATTCGGATGAGAATGGCTGACCGTTATCTGAGTACACGACACGAGGCATGCCGTACCGTGGGAAGAATTCACGAACCAGCTGCTTGGCAGTGGTCGGAGCAGTATAATCTGGGACTGGATATGCTTCGGTCCAACGGGACAGTGCACAAACAATTACGAGGACATATTTGAATCCTCGACAACGGTCCATCTGGATATAATCCATCTGGAGGACTTCAAAAGGGTGATCGGGAGGATGAAATCCACCTTGCTCTACAGGGACGCTTTTACCTGGATTGAACTGACAACAGATCATGCAAGTACGCACTTTCTGTTTTGCTGCTGCTCGTAAGTGTTTGTTGCTCCAAAGATTTTGTAAACTGTCTAACATCGCTTTCTCTCCTAGATGTGCTGGACTATGTGCTGTATTGATCATGACTTGAACCATAGAATCAGGGAGAAACCATGTAGATTTTCCCTTCGTCATCCAACCTTGATCTGTCTGGATCCCTCCTAGTTCAATCCATTTCTTTATTTCATCGGAGGTAGCATGTGTCTGAATATCGATAACATCTAGTGTGGGATCCCTGACTGTCATACAATTTGTCGGTCCTATTGTCTTTGTCATATCAGTTGTCTGAGTGTGCGTCAGTGCTGTATGTTTTGCTGTCTGGTCTGCCAGGTCGTTACCCTGGGAAACAGAATCTGTAACTTTAGTATGTGCTTTACACTTCATGACGGATATGCCTGAAGGCAGATGTATTGCTTCTAACAGTGCTTGAATGAGGGGACCGTGTTGGATCTTGGCACCATGAGAGGTCAGAAAACCTCGTTCTTGCCATAACATTCCGAAGTCGTGTACAACTCCGAACGCATAACGGGAATCAGTGTATATGTTAACATTTCTGTTCTTGGCTAGTATACAAGCTCGGGTCAGAGCAATGAGCTCTGCCGCTTGAGCGGACAGTGTGTCAATACGATGTGTTTCTTTTACTTCGGTTTCAGTGGTCACTGCATATGCGGCCACTAATTCTCCTGTACTTGTTCTCATACATGAACCATCTACATAAAGTGTTAGGTCTGGATTTGTCAGTGGAACATCTGTTAAGTCTCGTCGAGGCTTTGTTACTGCATTAATGATCTCTATACAATCATGCGGGGCTGGATCTGTCCTAATTGAAGGTAACAGTGTTGCGGGGTTCAGAATGCTGCAGCGTCTGATTTCTATGTGTGGCTGGAATAGCGTTAATTCGTAACCTGTCAGTCGTGCTATAGTCAAGTGTTGAGTCTGGGTTCTGTTTAAAAGAACCTCTACAGAATGTGGAACTTGTACTGTTAACTGATGGCCTAAAACAATTGAATCGCTCTGTCTGATTGCTAGTGCTGTTGCTGCTACTGACTTTAAGCACGCAGGGAGTGCCTGGGCTACTGAATCCAATGTACTTGAAAAATAAGCGCAAGGCTTATATGATCCTGCTTGGTCTTGAGTGAGGACAGACAATGCTGTACCATCACGTTCTGTAACAAAAAGTGTAAACGGTTTGCTGTAACATGGTGTCGCTAAAACTGGTGCTCGACATAATGCTTTCTTTAATTCCTCAAAGGCTTGTGTGTGTTCCTGAGTCCAAGGGAGGACAGTCGAAGTCGCTGCCTCTTGTGTCGTTAACTGGATGAGTGGTTTGGCTAAAAATGCATATTGAGGAATCCATTGTCTGCAGTACGAGGTGAGGCCTATGAAGGCCCACACTTCCTTTTGTGTCTGGGGTTGTGGCATATTTACAATTAACTGAATGCGATCGACAGCAAGTGACCCAAGTACACAACTTGCTGAACACAGAATTGTAGCTTCGAAGGAGACACCTTGTGTCCCTTGTTGGCCAGAAAATGTAAAACTGTCAGTGATGCTTGTTCACATTCGGGCTCACTTCGTGCGGTGATCAGCAGATCATCGACGTATTGCAGTAAAGCGGTGTTAACTGGCATTTGAATACAATCTAGTTGTCTTTTCAGTGCTTGACTATAGATGCTGGGGCTTTCTGTGAATCCTTGAGGTGCGCGGGAACATTTGAAACTTCGTCCATTTAAACTGAATCCGAAGAGATATTGGCTCTCTGGATCAATGGGTACACTAAAGAAAGCGTTCTTGAGGTCAATTACAGTGAAGAACGTTGCTTCTGAATCAATAGCAGTCAATAGGGAAGAGATATCGGGGACCACAGGGTACTGTGGTACAATGCATTTATTCAGCTCTCTCAGATCAATCACCAGCCGATATACTGGCGGTGCATTGGGATCAGTACGTTTAAGAATTGGAATGATGGGTGAATTACAGATATTGGAGTCGGTCTCTACGAGGGGGCGTGGCTTGGGCGCAGATGGCGATGGTCGCCTGAGAGCTCGGCTCCGGGACTGAGCCCGGATTTATCCTGTAAATCGGAGGCTGCGGGGCACCCCGGACCCTGCATTCGGCTGAGCGGACCGACGGAGACCTGCCGGGGCCCTTGGTGGGGCTCGGACGAGGGTTGCTCCGGAGTGCAACCGAAGTTTGCGGAGTCGCGGAGTGCAACCCAACATGGCGCCCGGACTTCTTTGTCCCCCTGGCCGGACCCACTGACTTGGAGGAGCGTCGCGAGCGGCGACTTGCGCCCGACTTCGCCATCCCCGACTGCTTTGTGCACTGGTTGTCTATTGGATCGGATTTCTCACGACGAGTTTACACTCGGTTGGGTGGCCGGGCGGATGCCCACGTTATAGGAGACCCCGGGAGACCCCGGGAGCGGACGCCCTGTGATCCGGGCGGTGGCCCGTCTCGCGACTCCGCACTTAGCTACGTCTTCCCGGCCAGCCCACTTCCATGGGAGGCGCGACACCTTGGCGCTACACATCGTCCAGTGGAGTTGGAGACCCTCACCCTGGATCTCTAGCGGGTGAGCGGGCCTGCCTGGCACGGCGACGGTTGTCTCCACCCCCTCATCGGTGCCCTTGGACGCCGTGGCGGTGGCGTGAGTTGAAGCGGAGAAGTCTTCACAGGCCCTGGAGACGGAGGTCTCCTGTACTCGATCTGTGGACCAGTAGCCGGGAGGGTCGTGGTCGACACCTGCGCCCGGAGACGCCTACTCCGGGACCTTCACGGAGTGCCCCCGGCGACATGGGGAAACCTAGAGGAGCCAAGGGGCCCACCCCGACCGCCTCGGACTCGGAAGCCCAGGACAAAGAGGAGCTTGGAGACCCAAAGAGTTCTGATGGCGCGTCGATGCAACGGCAGTTCGACCGCGTCCTAGAGGCGATAACGACCACGAGATCGGCCCTCCAACAAGACATTGCCCAGGTGGCGACGAGCCTAGGTCTCCTCAGAGCGGACCATGGCAAACTTTCGGACCGGGTCAAAGAAGTGGAGAGCTCGGTGAAAACCTTGGAGCCGGCGCAGCGAACCTTGGCTGCGACGATGAAGGATGCCCTGTCCCGAATTGCGTCCCTGGAGCAGAGGGCGGAGGATGCGGAAGGCCGCAACAGGCGGAACAACATTCGTGTCGTGGGCCTCCCGGAAAAAATCGAAGATGGCGACATGGTGACATACTTGGAGGCCTGGCTCCGTGACACGGTGGCCCCGGAGGGGCTATCCTCCTTCTACACTCTGGAGCGTGCCCACAGAGTCCCGGCGCGGCCGCCGCATCAGGGACGCCCCCCGAGGCCAGTGGTGGCGCGATTATTGCACTTTAGGGACAGGGATCTAATCCTCAACGCCGCCAGGCGTAATGGTCCATTTAAAGTAGCGAACAGTCAGGTGAACATCTTTCCGGATTACACCTACGAGACTCAACGCAAGCGTTTCTCCTTCCTGGCGGTCAAGCGCGAGCTCAGGAGCGAGGGCATCCAGTACTCGCTTCTCTACCCTGCAAGGCTCCGCATCATAGTCGACGACAAAACTCAGTTCTTCGACACCCCGGAGTATGTCTGTGCCTGGCTCGAGCTCTATAGGGCAGGGAAGGATGGTTTCGGCTCCTCGTCCCAACAGGCAGATGAGCCGGAACAGAGGCGGCGATCCAGGAGGATCAGGAATCGCCGCGGCCGCACGGGAGGGCCCTCCACTGCAGAGACGTCGTCGGAGCGGAGGGGAGTGCTGGAAGTGTTGTCGGAGTTGTCGGGTGCACGGGACGAAGCCATCGAGGAGGAGGAAAACCTGGGTGAAGAGGTGGCACCATCGGACTCGGAGGACTCAGTGACTGATAGTGCCCATACACCGGTGATCACACCGAAATCGGTGGAGGACCTTTTGGACGGACAAGGGTAACGGGGTGTGCTGCCTTATGTTGGGTGGGGGCCCGGCAGGGGGGAGGCGGTTGCCGTCCATAAGCTGCTGACAACGAGGGGGGGGGGGGTGCCCCTGGTTCTGCCCCGGGAGAGGTTGTCGACACTGTTTAGGGCTTGCAATGGTCCTGGTGGCCTAAGCGTCGAGGGCCCACTGCCTCCGCCCGGCCCGCACCTGGCCCTTAAGGCCTTCCCACGGTGGCGACCGTGGGATTAGTTGGGGTTACTCGGTTGATGGAAGGCGAGGTTTGGATGGGATCTAGATGGTATAGTTTGGGTCCTGTTCTGGGGTGGGTGGGTGAGGGTTTGGTTCGTTCTTGGGTGGTTTGGTTTTGGTTGGGGGAAATGGCCGCCATCAGTGCTGGGTGGAATGATGTCCTTTTTTTGGGGGGGACCCGAATGGGGAGATTGTGCGAGAACGTTATGGGACAATGGCTGATGTTGCTAATTTGAAATGTGTCACTTGGAACGTAAGGGGGCTCCATACTATGTCCAGGCGCCACAAGGTCCACGCTTATTTAGTGCGTAGGGGAGTGCAAATGGCGCTGCTGCAGGAAACTCATCTGAACAAGGCGGAAGGGGCGGCGCTGCAGCGTAGATGGCGGGGGCAGGTCTTTTCCACCTCGTACTCCGCTTATGCCAGAGGGGCGCTAATATGGATCAGGGCGGGGGTCCCCTTCCAGGTCACGAGAACAGTGGTAGATCCGGAGGGGCGATACGTGGCTATCTCGGGAACACTGGGAGGGAGGGATTTGACCGTTTGCTGTGTGTATGCTCCTAACATGGACCAGACTGCCTTCCTTTCCAGGTTATCGGGCTCGTTGGCCCACTTCTTCTCCGGGCCCCTTCTGCTTGGCGGAGACTTCAATTCCGTAGTGGACGTAGACATTGATCGCTCGCATCCACCGCTTCCCGATTCTCCGGTTCGTCGCACAGCTAAGGGTCGTCAGGATTGGCAGACTCGCTGGGGTTTGACGGACATCTGGAGAGCGCATCACCCCGCAGCTCGGGATTATTCATATTTCTCGAGCCTTCATGAGTTACATGTCAGACTAGATGGCTTTCTAGGGTCGCCCGAATTGGTCTCGGCGGCGGTCCGATCCGAGTACTTATCCAGGACCATATCGGACCATAACCCCCTCCTGCTGGACCTTCGCTGGTTCCCCGGGAGGCCGGCGGTGCCCACCTGGAAGCTGCAACCCGAGACCCTTGAGGACAGTGTTTTCAGGGCGGACCTGGGGGACAAGGTGGTGGAATTTTTTGCGTCCAACGGCGGCACCGCGAGTACCAGAGCGTTAGAGTGGGATGCTTTTAAGGTAGTGGTGAGGGGTTACTGTATCTCTAAGAAGGTGGGCATGAGGCGTGTTATCCTAGCTGACTTAGATGCAGCGGATCGGAAACTCCGTGAGCTCGAACTTCGGCGCCCCGGGCACCCGGAATTGCAAGTACCAACGGCGGAGGCGAGGGAAAAGGTGGCGGCAGAGGTCGAACGGCTCCGCTGTTTTGACTATAAGGCCTACACGGTCCGATCCATCGCAGAGGGGGACAGATCGAGCGCGTTGTTAGCGTGGCTGGCGAACCCTACGCGCCAATCCCAACCGACGACAAGTATGCGACAGGCAGACGGCACCGAGGTGCACACCCAACCGGAGATTCTTAGCTGCTTCCGGCATTATTATGAACGCTTATACCGTAGTCGTTCCGCACGAGACCCTGACCGACTTGAGGATTATTTACGTCCACTGGAGCTCCGCACGGTGGAGCAGGAAGTGGCGAAAGCCCTGGGATCCGACATTGAGCTGGGGGAGATCCGTGGGGCCATCAAACGGATGGCGAGAAACAAGACCCCGGGCCTAGATGGCCTGCCGGTGGAGTTTTATGCAGCTTACGCTGACCTCCTGGCCCCTCGACTATTGGTGGTCTACAGGGAGGCGAAGAGGCTGGGGCGACTCCCGAGCTCGATGTGTGAGGCGTTGGTGGTTCCTCTCCTTAAGCCAGGCCGCGACTCGTCCGACCCGGGGTCTTACCGTCCCCTATCGATGCTGACGGTGGACTATAAAATACTGAGCAGCATCTTGGCCTCGAGGCTGCTGGGACACATGAGTTCCCTGGTGCATGTGGACCAAGCTGGTTTCATCCCACGACGGAACACGACTATGAATATCCGCAGGTTGTTCCGTTTGCTAGGGGAACCATTCGTGGATGCCCCGTCCCCGGTCGTCCTGTCAGTGGACTTGGAGAAGGCTTTTGATAGCCTGGAGTGGGACTACCTCTGCACGGTACTGCGGAGATTCGGCCTGGGGGAGGGCTTTGTCAGATGGACCACGGTTCTATATGCCTCCGCGTCGGCCAGGGTCCGGGCGGGACCGCTGATCTCCTCGCGGTATCCGGTAGAACGAGGCACGCGGCAGGGGTGTTCACTGTCCCCACTCCTCTTTGCGCTGGCGGTGGAGCCACTCGCGCTGCACCTTCGATCGGGAGCCCATTATACGGGCTTGTGGACGCCTGCGGGCCCGCATTATGTTTCACTGTATGCGGACGACCTGTTGCTCTTCCTGGAGGACCCGATTGACGCTTTACGTGGAGCGGCGGGGGCGCTTACAGAGTTCGGGGAGGTCTCGGGTCTCCGTGTGAATTGGCCCAAGACCTGTCTTTTTCCGGTACGCAGGGGCACTCTTGCCCCTGCCCTAAGTAGGGAGATTAGGTGGGAACCCGACTGCTTTAAGTACCTCGGGGTATTTGTTTATCACGACCAACCTGACCTCCTAGATGGGAACATTGCCCGCAGCATTCGGGCACTCCGAGGCTGCATGGCCTTTTGGGCCACGCTGCCGCTTTCGGTGGCGGGACGGATCGCCCTGCTTAAAATGGTGGCGCTTCCCCGGCTATTGTACTATTTCCGGACTCTACCGATCTGGGTCCCACCGGCCACGTTTCGACTGTTACGCTCCATGGTGGTCGGATTCCTCTGGGGATCGGGCCGCCGGCGGGTGGCCCTCAAGACCCTGATGAGACCGAAAGACGAGGGGGGGCTCGCGGTGCCGGATTTTGAAAAGTATTATCTGGCGGCGCAGCTCCAGACCTTCACCCAGGAGGTCGCCAGGGAATTCCGGGGCCCGGAAGACGGGAGGGGAACGGGCATGGCCAGGCATGTTCTATCCTTTATAGCGCTGCGACAGCGATTGGCCCTTCGGGACTTGTCGATGGAGGAGCGGACTATCCGCCTGTGTTGGAACCGGGCCCACGCCCGGGGCCAACTGAGGATCCCGTACGCGCCTGAAATACCGTTGGGGATGTTGACGGCCCTCCCCCACGGAGGGGATTGGTCACGCTTGGCGGCCTGGGAGGATGCCGGTTTACAGCTGGTTGGGGATCTGTACGAGGACGGAGCGCTCTTGTCCTTTCAAGATCTTATTGACCGCTTCGAGATCCCCCGTGGTGACTTTCTGCTACACTCGGCCATTATGAGAGCGATCCAGGCGCACTGGAAAAACGGGCAGGAGGAACCCCCCTTATCTCAGGTGTGCCAGTACGTGATGATGTCGGCGGGCACGGTGAAGGCGGTCACTTGCCTCTACGGCAGGTTGATTAACGAAGGGTTAGCTCCTCTCACCACTCTCAGAAACCGTTGGGAGGAGGACATTGGTAGGGAGATCCCGGAGACGACTTGGTCCCAGCTGGTGAGACGAGCCTGGAAGGGCACACGCAACGCCCGTTTTCAGTTGGTACACTATTACGTTCTCCATAGAGCGTACCTGACCCCGGTGAAGATCAGGCGATATTTTGCCACGAATTCGGCGGCATGGCCTAGATGTCCGGCTCCGGAAGCGGACCTCCTACATATGTTATGGGCCTGTCCAGGTCTGTCATCTTACTGGAGGGACGTAGAGACGACCCTGGAGGAGGTGACGGGGAGAGCCTTATCATTCGATGCGGCGGTGGGGCTCCTGCACTGGTTCCCCCATACCCCCAGAAATAAAATTTCTAGTAAATTTATCGACCTGGGGCTCCTCCTGGCTAAGCGAGAGGTGACCAGGAACTGGAAGGCACGGGTTGGTCCAACGGGCAGCAGATGGCACAGTGAGCTTTTGAAGTGGGCGGCGGGGGAGAGCGCGCTGAGATATCAACTAGCTTGGAGGCAGCGTAATGAGAAGGCGCAGGAGGCCGCGTTGGAATGGGAAATGTTGGTTCAGGCCCTCAGGGATTATTGTGCCCCCAGCGACTCTGAAAGTGAAGAAGCGACTCGCCCCGAGTCCCGGTAAACGTTTGTACTGATGGTCCTATTGCTTTCCCCGTGGGTCCCAAGGCAGATCCTGTATAGGTGACTCCCTGGCGCTGGTGGTGGGGTGGGGTGGGGTTTCTTTGTTTAGTAGTTCTTTGTGGGTGGGGGTTTTCTTTTCTTTTCTTTTGGGTTTATAGGCTTGTTTAGAAAAGCAGATGACGGACAGTGTATCATCCGGACCAGCTCAAGCATCCTACTGATCCCCCTCTGTATTTCGCCGCCCGACCCCAGGGTTGTGGGCCGGATGGCTGTGTTCGGGATTGAAGATGGGGGGCCAGTGGGTCTTATACTGTTGATACTGTTTATGATACATAGCTGGTCGATACTGTAACGATTTACTAATTCCTGCAATAAAAATATATTTAAAAAAAAAAAAAAAAAAATTGGAGTCGGTCTCTACGACCACTCCTTGGGCAATGAGCTCTTCAATGATTTTCAGTAAAGCCACTACAGCATCGGGTGGTAACTTGTATTGTCTGATTCGTGGTAATACAACTCCTGTCTTGAGTGTAACACGGTATGGTGTGATATGCATACAACCTACATCAGTTGGGCCTTTTGCCCACAAGTGATCTGGTACATTTTTCAATCTGACGTCAAATTCTCGTAGAACGTAATGACCTTTGAAATCCCGCAGAAAGAGTCTAACTCCCTCCGGGGAACAGCAAATTATGGCTCCTAGAGCCTTCAACGTTTTTATTCCTAACAGATTTTCTGGACATGATTTCGTAAGTAACAAGTCTGTAACTCGTGATAATGGACCCACAGCCAGGGGGACTGGTTCTGATACTTCATTTACAATGGGCTGTCCTGAAAAACCAAGGGAAACATTCTGTGAGCCTGAGAGGGGTGCCCCTGGGACTTCGTCATGGCTTATTGTGGTGCGGCTTGCCCCTGTGTCAATTAAAAACTTTCTATCTTTTCCCAATACTTGACTGTGTACATAAGGACCTTCTTGATCTACAGGAATTTCAATAAGAGGCAAACCCATCTCCCTCTCTAGGCTGTTTCATGCATATCGTTGGTAATCGGGGTAAGCAGCTTGGGCATACTGGTACATCTGTTGGGAAACTTGTTGAGTCGCGGCAATGGGCTGTGGCTGTGATACCGCTACTGTCTGTGCTGTATGAGATGAAGCATGCATAGGCTGCGTGTTCTGCATGGGCTGTACATTCTGTGAGGTCTGTTGCTGGGCCTGATCTTGTCTTGGTGGATGCGGTCTTTCTTTAGTTTTACCTGTTGATATGTTATGTTTCAGAACTGGACATTCATGTACGTAGTGACCTGGTTGCTTACAGTAATTGCATGCCCCTTTAACGGGAGCTGCGGCGTGACCTGTCTGGGCCGTACCCTTTCTGTGGCCGTCGGTTGGGACCGACTGGGCTACTAACATTTTCATTTTCGTGTCTTTCATACGTTTCTGTTCCTGATCCTGTTCTTCTCTAATTCTGTTCTGATGGTATTGTAACATTTGTAACATCTATGATGGCGTATTTGCTTGCCATGTACTCTCAACCTTGTATACACGATTTTTGACTGCTAACAGGGAATTCTCAACTAACTTGGATACAAAAAGATGCGGGTACGACTCGCTACTTGGTTTAAGACCACTATTAATAATAAAACATTTCTCGAATCTTGAATAGAAGTCACTAGTAACTTCGTCGGGTTTCTGTTTACATGCTGAGATTGCATCCCAGTCTTCCTTTCTAGTTGTCAGTAATCTTGGCAGAACCTGTACTATCAAACCTGGTAATGCTTTAGTTTTGTCCCCAAGGCCTACCCCTGGGACACGTTTGTTCTCTTCGTCTTCTATTTCTGCCCATACAATCTTTTTGTCTCCCACCTCCCATTCTTTTTCCTTTAGTTTCTCGTAGATGCCCGTGGGCAACAGTACTTTTAACATTTTCATGATATCTTCATATGTGTAATCCCCCATCAGTAACATGTCTTTAAGCTCTCTGTGAAAACCTGCAGGGTCTTTATCATGGCACGGGACTAGTTTCTTCATTTCTAACAGTTCTAACTTAGTCAGTGGCGTGTGTACATACACACGTTTCAAGTTATGATCCTCACCCATAACTGGGTGCACTTCTCGTAAGGGGTTCTGACTTTCAATGCCACTCAGACGTTCTATATGATACATTTTTCTTTCTGAGGGTGGAGCGGGAACATATAAAAGTGTTATATCTATGTCTTTGTTCTAGAATTATTTGTATTAACTTGGTACTTAGACCTCTCCATCTATCCATCAGTAATGCTTCTAATGTTTCGTGTAAGGGACCTGGATCAGAATGTTGGTTTCTGTATTTCGTGAGGAGGTGCTGAATCATGTATACACCTGCTAATTTCTGCTCGTCTGGGGAAAGGTTCAAGAATGTCTGCGCTACGGTGTCATCATTATATATATCCGGATTTTCAGTCCATAATATGGCTGACCGGGCTAGTTCTTGTTCATCCATAGAATTGAGTACATGGTACCCCATTCTCTCTCGGAGCCTTTTATCAGTCTCCTGAAACTGATGTTCAGAAGAATTCGGGTTTGTTAAGGCAGAGAGAAAAACTCTCTTGCTTTCTGGACGAGTGCCTTTCCTAAGGTAAGTTCCCTTACCTACATACGCTATAGTGTCTGTAGTCCTTTCTGGTTCTTCATGTTCTTCTTCCTCCTCAGAGGAAGCCTTTTTTTTCTCTTGTTTGTGTATCTCTATCACTTCTTTTCTTATTTTCCTGTACATACTGGCTATGCAAGTCCCCTTGTCGTGTTTTCCTTCAGATATATTTTGACCCCACTTGTTCAGTGCATCTAATTCACTCTGATCTGTCCCAGGCCTGTCTCGTTCTCTTATTAGGCAATTTATAAAAAAACGTAGTATCTGTCCTTGAACGTCAACTTTCTGATGCTCCATGGCATCCTTAATACTGTCAGGGTCTTTCCCAGTCTGAACGAACTGATATATTCTATCTAGACGCTCCTTCATTCCTACAAAGTACAGCAGGAAATCAGTAGCAGATCTTAACCGTAGTGATGCCATCATCATTCTATCGTCTTTGCCGGGTACTGGATCATATCTGCAAACTGAAAGGTTTTCTTTGAGTATGTCGAGGCGGGGTGATTTGAACGTGAAAGGACTCTGCATATCCCTAAGGTTTACTCTGTGTGTTAATGGCGGGGTGTGGAGACCCCCGGTCGCACCCCCTGAGGCGGAAGCTTGGACATTATCTCTCTGTGGAGTCTGTATCTGAACTTGAATTTGTCTTTTAGTAGGGTCAGGTAGACGTGGTTTCGGTAGATCAATTTTAGGTACGGGAAGTGGTGGAGGTGGTGGAACAGGAGGAATCTGTTGTGATACTGGCGGAATATGATCTTGGGGCGGGTTACCACCCCCGTCCCTGTCGTTAGGCAGGGCACGGACAGGCAGATTGGTGTAAGCGGGTGCTACATCCTCTAGATAGGAATTCAGGAATATGTCTTTAGTGGTCTTGTGCGTTACTTTAGTTGGAACCAATGGTGGCGGCAGATTGTTCGGTATTTCTGAAATGGCCTCAGGCGAACCCTCGGCCGCGAGATACATACCGTTTACGAGATTGTTTCGTGCACGGTCTACCTGCTCTGATTTTACTCGGATCCCTTCAGTAACTAATTCATTTTCTTGTGCTTTATCTGATTCTCTAAGTCTGTCTTCTCTGCGTAGTTCTTTTTCAGCACGCTTATGTGATTCCTTACGCCAAAACTCTATGGCGTCTTTCTGAGATTGTCTGGCTTTCTTTTTCCATAGTGCTTCCTCTACCTTCATGATGCACTTGGCATCCCATGTTCCGGTAACAGGCCATCTGTGTCTTTCGTCTAGATGTTTAGTATACTCGGCCCATAAATCTAGATACAATATGGCATCTATGCCATGCTTGTGGTACATAAAATTTCCTGGAGTATCCCTAGGGGGGATAGGAATTTCTTCCTCTAGTATCCCTTTCCTCGTTCCTATCTGCTTTAACTTGTTGAAAAACGGCATCTTGTTTACTCAGTACTGAATGCTCAATCCTTGCTACTTAATGCTGGATACAGTTGGTTATACAAGAACACAATAATGCACATTAAAAACAGTCACACTCATACCACGACATTAATCACATGAAAGGACATTTGAGACATATATCACTACCCCTATACCGGATGTACTGCTAAACAGCACAGATACACTGCTAAAACAGTGCAGAAACTTGAATAACGGATGTACTGCTAAACAGTACAGATACACTGTCTAAAAACAGTGCAGACCGGACTTGTGTACCCAAACCCGTCTAGATACGTCCCAGCAATGGTACTCACCGGGAAGCACGGAAACTGAAGGCCTCGGAAAACTCGACTGGACTGGACTCGACTCGACACGTGGATACTTCGGAAAACTTCGGAAAACTGGTGGGCCTCTTGACACCTCGGACCTTGCTTCTTTCGGCTAGGCTCTGGTCGGGATCCTCCGCACTCCTCACCGCCTCGTCTGGGTACTGATCGCAGTCTTCGTCACCTCCGTGGGCCAGAGGGAGATGCAGGAAATCCTGCCGGTACGCGTAGTTTCCTTCTAACTGATGGCAGGGGACAGAGCTTGCAACGCACCAACCGGCGCGTGAGGTGGGGGAGGGGTCCCTATTCGGGCGCCAAAATGTTGTAAATATATAATTTACCGTCTTAATTTCTATGCAGGTAAGTACTTAATCAATAATAACTCAATCGGAAAGAAAGAAACAGAGTCCGTGGTGTTAGAGTTCTTAGGGGTTTTATTCCTTAAAAAGGAATCGTTCCGGAACTGGATATCGGATTCCTGGCACCACACAGGGTCCAGGAAGGGATAGAGCAATATTTTATTGACAATACATAGCTTACATACTTAATTTACACCATAGAAACCAATATAGGAGGCGTAACAGCTGAGAGAAGACAAGATAACAACATCCACGTGTTACTAGTACGTAATCAGAAGGCGTGGACTAGGCGTGAACTAGAGGTGTGTGCTAGAAACGTCACAGGTAGGTGTCACAAGGGGGTGGCACTAAACAGAAATGTTGCAATGTCAGCAGAAATCAGAGACTTGGATGCGCGCGCAGCTGCATGACGTGTGATTGACGTGAGACTGGAGGGTGCAGGGGGCATGACATTTACACTAGCGGAAAGAGACAGAAGTCTGGCATGTCAGATCAACTTGTACTTCTATCATATCTAATATCTGATGTTTGGGAACCATATTATCTGAACGGAAAAGGTCTCTGGGGCAGAAGCTATTCTATACTGACTGTGAGTGCGTGTATAAGCGCCTGAGTGTCTGCATGAGAAGCGTGGGGGCATGGGCCTTCCATGGGAGCATGGTAACAGAGGCTATGAATTACTTGCACGGAGACAGGCCGGCCCTTTGGCTCTGCAGCTGGGGAATGTTTACTTAAACTAGTAGGCAGGAATGTATTTTCGAGGAGCGGAACAGATAATTCGAAGGTTGTAGTCAGTCTTAGCAGGCAGCAGGCTGAGCTAAGCGCGGTGGGCCGCGCTGGAAGTAAGTCAGAGTTCACGGGTACAGAGGCAGCCTGGGCTGAGGCTTTCAGAGTCAGAAGCCAGGAAAAGGCTCGATGGCAGAAATTCAGGGCCTACTTTGCCAGAGCTGAAAAACATGTAAAGTACACTACAAAAAGACGTTGGCATAGCATACTTAGGAACGGACTATTCAACCCATTCAGGGTGGGTCTGAAAGAGGACATGTTACCGTTGGACGCAAATGTATTTGCGTCTTCATAGCTGGCACAGGAGGGAAGTTACATGCACTTTAAGTCGGTACATGGAGACGGTGGGGTACACGCTAGGGAACATAACTTGACCATAAAATTTATATTTCCTCACCTCCACGGGTCTCAGCTTTGCTGGGGCTGTGGATAAGGCTGCTGGATGTCAGGGAGTCTGGTTCTTGTTGGTCTCTGTCGCTCGAGCTCCGGCGGTAGCAACGACAAAGAAAACCTTTGAGCGCTGATGGTGCCTGCTTGTGCAGGGTGGTCACTCCTTGACCACAAGGGAGATTCTTCAGTCTTCTACGTCGAGTAGGATGTCGAAGGGTCCAGAGTTCTGTTTCAAAGTTTCAGTCAGGATGATATAAAGTCTAAGGACACAGCTCCTACCTTTATTCCAAATCAAGGGGCTGGATCACCTGCTAGGTCCCTCCTATGGGTGGGACCCAGGAAGGTGTTGGTTACACCCCTTTCCCTTTGTCCAGTTTTGCGCCAGAGCTGGGGCTGGAGTGCCCCAGGAACGGTTTGAACTGGACTATGCATGGGACACCTTGTGTGCCCTAGGCAATGTCTAGTTTCATTCAGCCCTCCCTGCCCCAATCCACTATCTCCTGTCTGGGGTGATTCTAGCACCTCCCTGTGACAGGAAACCTTTTGTCCAGGCCTCCCCTGCCGGAGTTTTGGTCAGCAGCAGGAGGCCAGACTTGTGTCTGTGGCAGCAGCATCCATTTTGTGATGCTGAGGCTCTGGTTGATTTTAACCGTGAAAGTAACATGTCCTCTCCCTCTAGAATGGTGGAATGCTACCCCCGTCACCAGGACTGGCGCGGGGGTAGTATTCCAAAGCATATGACACCTTACACAACATGTTTTGATAAAGCCAATCCAAAGATAGCATTCAACCGCGAGGTTCATAATGCACTTAAGAGTATATGGTATGGCAAAATCCTAGAACAGCTATAAGGACATGGTTCCGAAAGCTGCAGACAGGCTCAGCTCATGCTAGAGCACCATCCCACATAAAACCAAGCACTCTGCCTCCAGTATTGTTAAGACCTGCCATAGGAGTGACTTATAGGTGCATATGTGTCCAGGTATAGGTTTAGACATAGGTATACTATATCTAAGCAAGGGGTGTTTATACGACCTTGCCCCAGCTGAGTGATCAGCCAGTTGTGTCAGTTTGGATGGCCAGCCAGGGTTGGCAAAAGATATGCTGCAGCCCCTGGTAGGCCTTGGATGCACCTATGCCCTGGGTACCTATGGTACACTGTACAGGGGCTCATAAGGAGACCCAATATCCAATTAGAGATGTACCTAAGGTACATTGAGTCCATTTTACAGAAAGAGGAGATAGCCTGGGGCCCTGATTAGCAGGATCCCAGGCCAACTAAATCGAAACCCAGCCTAAAACTAGGTAAAAATCTGTGGTAACCATAGTCAGGTATCCACCTTCCTACAATCACACCTGTGACGGGTGCCATCATCAACTTGATACCCTGCTCAGCTCTTCAGGTGCCACTAACTCAGAGCACCACAACTCATGATCCATTTCTGATTGAGTTCTGTGCTGTGGGCAGCTCACGCAGCAATGTCACCTCAGGCAGTGTGGAAGACATGGGACTATGATGAGGAAGATGATGCAGGTGTAACACACCCCGCTGCAGTAGGAATATCCCAAAAGGACACAATGCTAGACAATTTGTTCACATGAGCACATTTAGCTCTGGTTCCCCAAACTTGCACTGCAACTCACGGACCCTTCTGATTGCATATTGGCTGTACTTGCTCTGGCTACCACTACGATGCTTCGCAGTTGTTTCTGTTATGCTGTTTTTTTCTGTTTCCGCTTTGTGATCACTGCCCAAGTTATTTCCAGCACCAACCACCCCATGAGGGCTGACTTACACCCACCCCACACACATCCAGCACAGGCGTCACTGTACATGTGACCCTGACAACAAAGGTGTCGGGCGCACGTGCTCATAGCCAGTTCCACAAACTAATTGAGTTTGTCTGTGAGTCATAATGCATGCATGAGGGTCCAGGTCCTCCAGCATTACATTGTGCTGTGTACAGCGGACACAAACATGTCACTGCTGGCAGCGGGTATGACCTTGGACATGTAGCTTTGTCGCCCCCCACTCAGTACGTAAGAGGAGTGGACTGGGGTGGCGTACGCAAATCCAGCGTGGATCTGTGAATGATTATCCCAGGGATCTGGGCGTGATTCAGTACTGGAAATATGCAAATACATGTGTCTCTGTCACAGGGTGGGTCTCCTTTTGGGAGTGTAAGTGGTCCCTGATGGGACTTAGATACCCACATATGTGATCAAGTTTGGGTTCCAGGAGGTCAAACCCCCACCCACACCCGTTCGGCCACCTCTTTCTGGCAGTCTGACACCTGGCCTGTGAATGCAATGTGTGCTTCAGTTGGGTGCTAGGAGCCAGCTGTGGTGGTGGGTGCTTCCAGCTGTGTGGTCTGTGCAGGGGGTGGGGTCTCCTCGATGCAGCTGGGCTGCCCTGCTCTTGGAGGTGGAGTGCCTAAGATGTCCATGAAGTTTTGTAGGGTTTGGTGTCTAAGGTTTGGAGGTCCTCTTCAGCATCACAGATGAGTTGTCTGGTCTGCTCTGCTGGAGGTGTTGTTTGTCCCTCTGCAATGTGAAGGGGAGATGCATTCTGACATTGTGTTGACATGTAAATTGACGCATTGTTCACATTTACATACAGACTGCATGACAATGTACATTGAGACTGTTTGGGAGGAGCAGACTATTTGATGCGGGACAGTGGACATTTGGACTACATCACGGATGTGAGGTTGTACACGTACACTTTCATCTCAAAGTTTCCTGCTATGTCAGGTGTGATTGGCCATTTTCAACGCACAAGCGGACCCAGTTGTGTCCTCTGTTCTGCAGTGTAAGTGTTGCACTTTGTACCACATTGTCGTCAATGTGGATGTGCTGTTATTGCTATGTGTGTGTGCTGCATTGTGGGGGATTCGCACCTGCAGCTGTGATTTTGCTGCCCCTTATCCCTTTGAGGCGATGTGCCTTTGACTTTTGTGCTTTTATGGTGCTGAGATGTTGGTGACTTGGGTCATTTGTGCTCTTGGATGGTTTTTGTTCTCTTGTGCATTGCTTGTCTGCAGATGTATTGTTGACGTCAGGGGTTGATTGTGCACGTTGATGTGTCAGAGTGTGACCTTCTCCTTTACGGTTGTGGTCCACGCTCAGCCACCTCAATGTCGTGGCGTGCACAATGTCATGATGATTGTACTGCAGCCATGCTGATCGTCATGTAGTGTCACTTGCATTGTCAGTGTGGCTCATAAATACGCATCTGTGCATGTGTTGGTTGTGAGATTGACGATGTGTGGTGTGGGACCACTTTGGGCACATGGTGGGCGTGGGCCTAATTTTTGTTTGAATGTGTGCTGCTGAGTGCCATTGAGACCAGTAACATGATCCAGGTTCTTTGTGGGTGTGCAGTGTGCTACACATGGTTGTGCATGTGCGCCATTGTGCCCATCTCCCCCGTCGCCCCAGTCCCTGGTCGTTACTCACCCTGTTGATGTTGTGTCAGGTCATATTGAGCTGTGTCCATGTGCCAACCCCTTGCTCCGTCTCCACACTGATGACTGTGGTCACATATTTCCGTTTGTGTTGCCAATGACACAGTGGAGGTGACGAACAGTTGTTGGTAGTGTTCTGTCACCTCCGTGATGCTGATCCAGTTTTCATGCGGACTGAACCTTGTCTTCCTCTTCTTCTCCTTGGCCTTCCCCGACTCCGAGGTTCCTTGCTGGTTGTCTGTGGGGCTTGTTGGGTTCGCGTTGGCCTCTGCACTCGGTCTGGGTGCATCCATGGTGCTACGCAGTTAATTTTTTTCCCCTTTGTTTTTGTTCTGCTTTGATGGTGCATTTTACCGCATGACGTGTGGGAATTTCAGGTCTGTCGCTGGTTATCGCTGATTTTTTTATCACGGTTGGCCTCATCACAACTTTTTTTGCTTTCGTGTTTCGCATTTTTTCGGTGTTGCATTAATTTTAACATGGAAATTTGAAGCGTTATAGTGAGACTATCGCATGGTATCGCCGTGTTGAGAATACAACGTTAACACAGCGTTATTTGCCCGCGATAGACTGCGATGTGAAGAGTTGCATTAAGCTAATTTTACGATGATTATCACACGTTCTTGAGACTATCCCCCCAGGACTAGCTAATATTCTGTATCACACGTCTCTCACCCGCATGGCCTGTTTCTAATAGGGAGTGAGGAGGAGAAGGTAAAACGGAGGATGACAGTGGGCAAGAAGGGACTGACGGAAGCAATTGAAGAGAAAGAGATACATAGATGAGATAGATACAATTGAAGGAGAATTAAGCATGTGTGAGAATATGGACAGAAAGGTGTAAGAGGGAAGAAATGAATAAGAGAGGAGTGTGACTGAGATGGAAATAAACAGAATGAGTGTGAAACGGGAGACCCCAGAGTGAGAGACATATGAAAAACACTACAACAATTATGATAAGGCAAACTTTGTTATGTTATGTGGATTTGTGAAGTGCACAGCTCACCCCAGAGAGTATCCTGGTGCTGAGACAGCAGCTTTAATGTCGGCTGTGAACGGGCCTTGTTCAGGTGAACAGCCATGTTTTCAGTTTTTAGTGGAACTCAAGTACTGAGGACACAGCTCTAATGTGTAGGTGTGGGTTTTTCCAGGCTTTTGGGACAAGGTAGGAGAAAGCACCATTGCCAACTCTGGTTTTTTGCATGTGGGGGATTTATGCGAGCAGGAGTCTGGATGAGCAGAGATGTTTGGGGAGTGTGTTATAGACGAGGTGGCTATTGAGGAAAGTGAAAGAGAGGTTGTGTAGGACATTTTATCTGGATCCGTTCGTTCCTCACTGGAAGAAGCCAAAGGATCAGACTAGCACCATTCCTCTCCGCCCCCACCAACATAACCTGCGGAGTACCACAGGGATCATCTCTGAGCCCGACTCTCTTCAACATCTACATGGCCCTCCTCGCAGACATCGTCCGACAACACGACCTCAACATTGTTTCCTGCGCTAACAACACCCAGCTCATTCTCTCCCTCACTATAGACCCCACCACCGCAAAACTCAACTTCCAGAGAGAAATGCAAAAAGTGGCAGTCTGGATGACCAACAGCTGTCTAAAACTCAACGCTGAGAAAACATAAGTCCTCCACCTCTGTACCACCCCTTCAGCATGGGACAACACCTGGTGGCCCACCGCCTTCGGAAGCCCACCTACCCCCTCAGACCACGCCAAGAACCTCTTCATCATACTCGATGCAACCCTCATGAACCGTCAGGTCAACGCCGTCACCTCTAGCTGCTTCAAAACCCTATGCATCCTCCGAAGGACCTTCAAATGGATCCCCGAATCGAGAAAAACAGTCACCCACGCACTCATCACCAACAAACTAGACTACGGCAACACACTCTACGCCAGAATTAACAAGTCCCTACTCCGCAAACGGCACACAATACAGAACACCGCGGCCAGGCTCGTCCTCGGCATCCCCCGCCACGAACACATCAGCCAACACCTGCGGCAACTCCACTGGCTCCCCGTGGAGAAGAGAGTCACCTTCAAAATCCTCACTCAAGCCTGCATGTGCCTACACAACAGCGGCCCAAAATACCTCAATAACAGAATAAACTTCCTCGTACCCAAAAGAAACCTGCGATCAGCGAACCTCGTACTGGCTGAAATCCTGCTGATCCACACAGCCAGTGCAGGCAGAAGATCGTTCTCCCACATCGCAGCCAAGACTTTAGAACGAGCTACCGGAAGACATCAGACCTGCTCCCTCCCTCAACACCTCCAGGAAGTCCCTCAAGACCTGGCTCTTAGGCTGAACAGAGCGCGGAATCCCAACCCCAAGCACCTTCAGACCCTCACGGGTGAGTAGCGCGCTTCCAAATCCCTGATTGATTGATTGATTGATTGTGTGTGAGCAGTTTAAAGACTGTGGGGCCAAGTGGAGGCCTTTAAGGGGCAGAGTGATGTGACCATTGGGGAAAGCTTGAGTGTGAGGATGGTCACTGGTTAGAGGTGGCAGACCCGGAAGCAGAGGACGGCCCGGGACCAGGGTTCAATCCCCAACGCGGCAGAGTCGTGAACCAGGGTCAGCGGACTTGATAATTCTCGCCTCGGTGCCTACTCTAACCAGGGATCACACTCGGCAACTCTGGGCATTAGCTTGCCTCATCTCCACAACGGCCCCCCACAAACGCCGGGGATGCCTGGTTTCACCTTGGAGATACCCAGGAGGGAACATCTCACAGGGAAAGCCAGGACGGGTTCCCCAGCGGTCTATAGCGCCAGGACGCCTCCAGGTAGCAGTGCGCTTTACAAGACACACACATTTACATTTACATTCACTAGGTGTGTTTGGTCTGAAGTCTTCTATCAGTTAGACCACAAGCAGACATCATTATCTTGTAGAGTTAAACTCACCCCTCTGCAGATAGAGCTGAGCTACAGCGCAGGTGCAGCCAAGCTGCCAATCGCCCGCTTGCTGGTGATGAGAGTTTGGGTGACCATTCTGCACTTGTTGACTGGGGGCGATTTGAATATTTAATTGAGCATTTTGAGGGTGTGGAAGCAGAAGGCAGCAGTGACAATATTGACTAAAGCAAACTTTACAGCACATTTCACTAATTCCTTTTGCTCCCTTCATTCGAAGTCTGCCTTTCCCTATGTCACTGGGCAGTGCTGGTGATGGCTATGGTTGGTGCTGTTACCAATTTGCAAAGAAACATTTTGGTCTCCAGCACAGATGTGTTTTTGCAAATTAAGCACTGGGTTGGAGTGAAGGTGTTGCACATCTGACAGATCCACTTGACAGCTGTGTTTTAGAATTGTAAAAGGTGGCCTAGTCCATTGTGAAGTTATGTTTCATGTGGAATAATAAACGTAAACACTTCAGATACTGAATGAGTTTGCATTTTATATATTCAATTCCCTGGTTTGGTTGACACAGGCATACCCCAAAGTGAGAGAATGGAGGTGTAAAGCATAAAGCTTGTGAGGGCAGCTCAACTTCAAGGGACAGTAGGAGTTTAGCTTTTTGTTGTGTGCAGAAGCCTCTATTAGTACTTGTGGGCTAATTGTTAATATATGACTTGGTGGCACTACAAACAAAGGGAAGAAATCTAGTCATAGTGCCCTCATATCATGGTTTCCTCAGTGGACAAAAGCTCTGCATACTCCCTATAATGATAGCTGTACCTTCCATCTACCTGCGAGAGAGCACCAGACATCTGTTCAGGTGAAGGAGCCTGAGCGCCACGCTGATTGAGGGTGCAGGCGTTGTGCACCATCGAGCGCTATAGGAGTCCATCAAGAGCAGTGCAACAGGGGTATGGGCATGCACACACTTTCCCATATGCATGGGTGTACATAGAGTTCTCCTTCTGGCTTTCTCAATCTAATCCTGCAGAAGTGTCTTATTCTATTGATGCTCACCATAAAAATAATACTTTTGTTTTTTATATGGCTTAAGCTCCTTCACTAAAATGGCTGCCAACACTAATTCCCATGATGAATGTATGTTGCAGCATGCATACATTTAAACTTGTGCATCTTTGTCCAACCTTCTTTTGCATGGATAGCAAGAAACAGTGACAAGTTTGACTTAGGTGTAAGTGTGTATTTTTATAAGAAAATAAACGTAGAGCAAACAAAATGTAAACTGGCGGTAATGTAATTTACAATATTGCCTCATTTCTCTCACAGCAGTGTTTAGACATTTTAAAAAAGTACTGTGGGGCCAAAACCTGAAAAAACTGTTATCAGCTGTTTAGACACTACCTTAGATGACAAAAATACTGCATTAAAAAAGAAATGGTATAAACAAATGTATTTTTGAGGAAGGATGGAAAATAAGCTTTATTGGCTCTGTGTGAAATTCAGATTTTGTCTTCATAACGGTAGTCCCCTACACACTGTGCAGAGGTTTTACATTGTCCAGGCTACTAGGATTACGCAACTTGAACTATCTAGTTTATCTTTATGGTACACAGGAAAAAAAGCACATTATATGGCACTTTGCCTGGGGGTATCATTTTCACCCGTTTGAGCTAGAAACAATTGTGGCAAAATCGGCATATTTTGGCAATTTTGTGGCAAATTCAATACATCCATAATTATGCTGTAAACTTTGCAGCCAAAGATTCACATAAATCCACTGATTTCATCTCACCATTGCCTATTGTTTTATCAAAAACATACTGTAACAGATAAACAAAAGCTCAGCATTTAAATTCCATTCAATGCCCAGTGTTAGCTACAATTTTAATATAGAAAATGCATAACAGGTACCTTGTCATTGTCATCTTGAGCTTCTGGTGACATTTACAAACTACAGGGCCAAAGATATAACCAGAACCCCTCAATGACAGTGTTTGGCCAAATTACACAGTTACCTGTTGGTTTTATGATGGAACCACACAAGCATTTACCCTGCACACCTTTACAAGGCAGTCAGTACACCGCCTGCGACGTTACCATGCATTACTGTAGTACGAAGTCTTTACAACAACTTGCTTTAGGGAGCGCTGGACTTTGGAATAAAATAAATGACTAGTCCAACTCCAGTCTACGCGACAGTAGGGAAGGTGTTGGACTTAGAAATTCACCACCAGACCAACAGCATGCCCCCTACAGCAAGTATTTGCATGGTAAAGTAATGTGTGGTTACGTCAAATGCGGGGTCCTGAACTTGTTGTGAAGGCTAGTCGTTGTAAAGGAATATGTGACGTTTTCTGCACACAAATACCCCGCATACCATCACTCCGCAATTATTACATCACAAATACAATCACCCCGCAAATTATCACAACGCAAACATTTACGACTATGCCTTTTCCACGCATGCCACTACAACGGAAAGGCATGCATGTTAAAGGTATAATCATTGTAAAAGTTTTAATGGTAAGTGAGAGTACCCTACCCTACCCTACCCTACACTACCCTACACCCTAATGTAGTACCCCTGCACAATCCACCCTCGAAACACAGTCCTTTACCTACATATACACTACCCAGCACGACCCCCCAACACTACCATAAACCACTTTTCTAACCCTACACAAACACTACAACACTACCTTAATACACTACCCCTGTACGACCCTACACTACACAAACACAACTTCACTACCCTACACTACACAAACACTACATCACTACCCTAAACCCTAAAACACTACACCCAGCATGACCCTACACAACACAAACACTACAACACTACCCTAAACCTTAAAACACTACCCCCGACATGACCCTACACTACACAAACACTACAACACTACCCTAATCCCTAAAACACTACACCCAGCAGGACCCTACACAACACAAACACTACAAAACTACCCTAAACCGAAAACACTACCCCCAGCATGACCCTACAATACACAAACACTACAACACTACCCTAAACCCTAAAACACTACCCTCAGCATGACCCTACACTACACAAACGCTACAACACTACCCTAAACCCTAAAACACTAACCCTGCATGACCCTTCACTACACAAACACTACAACACTACCCTAAACCCTATAACACTACCCCCAGCACGACCCTACACTACACAACCACCACAACACTACACTACACTACACTACACTACAAAATCAATACCCCAGCAGGACCCCCCACCCCTAAAAAATTAACTCAAACCCCCTTACCTCTCTCTTGTCATGGTTCCACTCTCTTCCTGGTTCCATCTTCATGAATTCTGTTTTTTTTTCACAATGCAAGTGCATTTACCATACATGCTTTTACAACGTAATTTGTTGTAAAGGCATGCGTGGTAAATGAACCCGCGTTGTGAAAAAATACGGAGTGATGGTATGGGGGGTCAAAGACCTCGTGGAGTAATGGTATGCCGTCTCAAAGTCCGCGGAAAAAAAGAATGGGAATAAACGTAGATTACTGTTGTAAAGACTGCAGGGGAAAGGATGTTTCCATTACCGGTTATGCATGCTCTGTCTGTACTTAACTTTAAGCCATTGTGTATATGCAAATAGATAAACTTCAACCTTAAAGAAGAGACAACTCAATTAGGTGCTCCCCATCTATAATACATAAATACGAAAATAATTTGTATTCAGTCTACTCACTATGCAGCTTGAGGAATGCCGCCTAATGGTTATGTTAAAACATCATCAGAACATGAGTGTTCACAAAAAGTGACTAAATCAAATGAGTGGAGATTTTTCTGAAAGGTCTATAACACCAACTAAGGAAGGCGTGTGGTGTTTTGGTGAGCCTCCCATATTTTGTGACAGCCAGAGATAAACCCTCTACGATTTACTTTATCCCTGTTTATTCTCTACCCCTCAAGACTACTTCTTTTTTTTTTGTTATGTTTTTATTAAACAAAAGAAAACATATTTTAACATTCTGTGCATGCCGGGTGAGTCACATAGCATGAGGGTTTTCATTGCGTCACAGGATACATTACAGTAATAATCACATTTAGGATAATGGGGAGTCAGACATTTCCAATGTGGGTACAGCTGTCGGTGGTTTGCAAAGGCCACCCCTGTACGTATTCCAGAGCCCCCAGACCTTCCCCCACTTGCCAGGGCAACCCCTGGTTACATACACATTCTTTTCATGCATCATGCACCAATCCAGGCCCTCAGACCACTTGGTGAGGTCCGTAGCCCGAGTGGCCCTCCACAGTTGTGCTATATCCCGCTTTGCCACCATACATGCCAGGGTCACCCACTGCTTCTGTGAGGAATTCAGGTCAGTTGGCTCCCACACATTCAACACGCATCTACGGGCCTCCAGAGGAATTCAAGACTACTTATTAATGTCTTTGGGGGCACTTTCTAGGCCACATTAGGAGATTTGCCTCACCCACATCTTCCTTTTCACTGGAAGCATTTATCAGTATGCAGTTCATGCTACTTTTAATCACAAAAGGCACTTTTCCAGTAACCCTTCAGTGCTTTCTTTTCTGTGTATCAGACATGCACAGGACTCGCTTGGTGCCAATCATCTTAAACATGCAGGTCTGGAAGACACCCTGAGCTCCAACAGTGCTCAATATCTCAGGAGAATACACTGGAGAAGACAAAATATGTTTAGTACTCGCCTCCCCCCAAGGTCGGGTCTAGTTGAGCCCCTGCCATTGATCCTTGATGGAATGTAGCCAAAAGTCACAAAAATCCTGCAGCCTTCCTGCAACTGGATTCCTCACCTGCTCCTGCTGACTCAAACAGGTACCCGTAGGCATTCTACAGCCTCAAGAACAGCTGGTGCAACAAGGCAGGGACTAGAAACGTGGCATCACCAGAATGGAAGATGGCAACTAGAGCCTTCTGCAGGCTACCTGCAGACTTGAGGATACCTGCTAGGCACCTTCTACCCCACAGATCAGGAGGCAATAACTCCAACAACAGAAACTTGCATTTCTCTTCTCATGAAGTGAATCAGGAGAAGCTGCTCCTGAGCCCACACTCTCCACGCTGTAGACACAAGTAAAACGCCCATTTGAAATTATTATTAAATAAAATCTGCTGCTGTCGCCACTAAGCAGCGACTCATGTTGCAACACAACTAAATAGGAAGTGATGCGGTGAGTGCAAAGTAAGTGGCTTTATTTATTTTACTATTTAATGTTACCCATCCCGTCATCTGTCGACTTCTCCCCCACTGCCCCCCCCCCCCCCCCCCCCCCACCGCTCTTACCTGTGCCGGCCACGCCTGACCTTTGCATCATAGACTATAGTTTTATGCAGTGGCTGACAAGGTACCATGGGACATACTGTCTGTATCAATGATGATGATGCCACTTCTGTTGTAGACATATATTGTTGCACTCAGAATAATAAAGTGTGCATGTAATATTGGTTGGTCGTCATGTCTTATTGTATCCCAGTGGCGGCTGCCAGATATGGAGAAGGGTGTGTGGGCAAATCGGAGCAAAAATATATCAACTAAATTCATGCTGACATGCATTACATTATCGTTTTGAAGTTCAAATGTTCAGCTTTAAAACGGAAATGTCATGCATGTTGGCGATTAGGGAATAATACACATTAAATACATTTTTTTTAAATGAAATAAAACTCACTTACCTTGCTGCAGGTCCTTACTCCTTTCTGGTGTTCTTCTCTCACAGGGTCCAGCCAACTCGCCTAACCAGTTCTGGTGCTACTCTCATTTTCTTATCCAGCATGAAAGCATAGCTAGGATTGGATGGAGCAGGCTCTCTCAGTGCTCCAAAAGGCACTGGAGGCCTTTGGTCAGTCCCAACCCAGCTGTCCTAGACAGATGAGGCGAGAGGGCCAGCCAGAGAGACATTCGCACTTTAAAGTGCCCAGCCAATCACTCCTCTCTGTTGCTGCATGTCAGCAGCGGCCCGTCCCGCCCTGAGACACAGCTCGAGATGGGGGTTTGAAAAGTCAATTAAAAAATAAATGGTAATAATGTCTATTACCATTTTATTTTTTGCCTGGGGGCATTTTAATTAGTAGGTGATGCTAACGGAGGAGCCGCCCTTGTTATATACATCGCAATGGAAAACGGATATTCCCTGTGAAAGTCAACCAGTGAACACGGACCGCGTAGAGGAGATGTGGCCTATCGACCAGAGCCAATTTTGAACTCAGAATCCAGTTTCTAGTCCAGCTTCAGGTCTGCATTCTGGTATTCTACTGAGATTAATGGCAGAGTTAATGAAAGTACATTAAACTGGATTTGCTGACATTCTCATTGGAAGAAAACAGCAGGGTGACGATTGATGAATTGTGAAACTAATTAAAATACTGTGATACTGGATTATTACACAATAATTGAAAAGATTAAGAATGACTGTTGGTGTTGTGCAATTATGTTGGTTTTTTTGGCATTGATGGATCGAGCATGTAGCGAGGTATAATGGTATATTGACATTATATTATTTTTTCAGTTGTTCTCTGAATGTACATATTTATTTGTTCACAACCTTGATGGAGGGGTGGTCCCTGAAACACGTGTTGACTGGCTGTATCTGTTGGAAATCTATGAAACCAGTTTTATTCTTGATGAAGACTCAATAAATAAATATGTTATATTGTAGATGAGTTGAGGAGTCGGTCTGGATGTATGAAATATTGATGACTTATTGCTTTGCCTCCTATGGATCCTTTAAGTGACCCTTGCTCTCCATTTGGCAGCATCAGCTGAGTTCTAGTAGATACTGGGGGTGTAGGAAAAAGCAATCACAGTGCAATGCACATAATGTCCAGATAAATGTGGATTTGAAAAAAGGTAAACATATAGCAACTAATTTGCACAAAAGGTTAAGGTCGAACATGAGGGAAATCCGACTAAAAATAGAAATAACAGTGTTATCAAAAATTTGAAAACATAAAAATCCTCAAAAACAGTCCAAATAGGCTAAAGAGCTAGAACATAGTTTAGTAAACTGTTGAACACACACAAACTCGTCAGTCATTGAATAAGCGCTCTCAGTTTTTTTTTTAAAAAAAGAAGAAGACAGAGGATAGGCTTCATCTCAGCTTTGACATCCGTATAAAAAGAATAGTACAGTGATTTAGATTAGGCAATCGTAGGCATTCTTGGCTAGTGTGTAAATCTAAAAAAAAAACCTTGGCTGTTAATTCATTTTCACAGAATCAAAGACATACATCATTCATCATTAGTAACGTCGAGTGATGTAACTCGGTGGGAGTTCACTTTCCTTGGTCACCCATTCACTCTTCTTTAAGTCACACTGTACAGTATAATAACATGCACTGTGACCCCTGGCCAATGAGCCACGATATTCACACCTAAAAAGTATTGAATCATTCACAGGCCCCTACAAAGTTTCTAAAAATTAACAAAGGAGCCTTATAGCGATGCACTTCTTGACACCTTGGAGACACCTGCACAACACATTTGGCAGATGATTGACCCCTAAATTACAGAGGTGTCTGGAGTGCACTGCATTAAAGGGAAATAGACATGTCTGCAAGTACCCTATGTACCAATCATCAGTTAAGTGAGAGTTTGATACCAACACCAGTTGTTTCTGTAGTTTCTGCAGATTCGAGAGAATCCTGCCAGAATCAGGTATTCGGATATGAAAGATTGCGTAAATGAGAACCATGGAGGTGGGAAATAAACATTTATTTTTACAGCGCTAAAGAAACAGCACATTTCCGATAGGCAGTACTATATAAAACTACATATTAGCTTTGTTTAGTGTCACATTGTGCTGCCTCACCTGGTTACCCGCTCTGTGCTACTGCTTCCAGCGCATAATTTAAGAGCAAAAAGCAAATACAAGGGAGCTGCATGATTGCAAGCTCGTGAAACAAACACTGGCACAGGCAATAAGTCTGGGTTTAATTAGGGGTACACATGGGAGATTGCAGCAGGAGACAGAGATAATTATAGCTGAAAAGTGGTCCCTCATGTAGTTCACTGAAAGCACGTGAATGAAGGATACAGTTAAACAATGGGTAGCAGTAGGTAAAAGATGAATGCTTCACTGGGTTGAGCCAAGAAGTGATTGAAAACGTCTCAAATCAATGGCTAACAGAGGCTAGTCAAAGAAAGTCATTGCTCGGTCCTAAATTGCTATGTTGACACAACTCAGAACTAGTAAAGAATCGATCATTATGGTTAAAACTGAGCAGTGTGATATTTTCTCAGTCCACAGATGTGTCAGTAGTCACTTTATATTAGGCATTGACTGCTGCCCTCCATGAAATATCTATTAGAGATCCCCTTGCAGGAGTCAGTGTCTGCACCCGCCTGTAAGGGGATGTCTGGGGGGGTCCCAGAGGGATTTTCTCAGCTCTGTCCCTGTGTCTGCAATAGGGCGCGGGCGCAGAAGGCAAAGGGATTCCCTCATATGCATGGGGCAGCCCTCATGCAAATGAGGGAACACCCCCTCAAGATAATGCTAGCAATTTTTGTGTGCCAGCGCTATTGGTATTATAGAAGGGGCTGCACAAGCGTCTGTGGCCCCTTCTGTAATGCAAAAGTGTGCCTGGTGCGCAAAGCAGGCGCAAACGCCTGTTGAGCTTCCGGAGCACTTTATGTAATACGGCCCCTGGAGTTATAGCCTCAAATTCTAACTAACCTACTGTAGAAAAGAAATACAAAATATTAACCAGATATTTCCCTGCATACTTCCAAGAAAAACCTAGAACATTATCTAGCAGAATCCCTATCAGCTTGTTGGACCATCTTTCTTGCATAATATTCCTCCTTCATTATCTTACCCATCATTGGGTTCACCCTAACTCCTAAAAGCCAGGGTGGACTCAACCATCTTTCAGGGAGCTCTTAGGAGAAAAAGGAGACTGGGGCGTAAATATTAGATAAAAATTCCTCCTCCACTCCTAGGTAGCCTTTATTAGCGGCACATATGGGGACAGTTAAAAATGAAATATGGAAGGGGACTGTAGGATTCAATGGCCCTAGGACCCTCAAGTAAGGTTATCACAGTTGTGCCCACTCTGACCTTTAGGAGTCAGGGTGAACCCGATGTTGAAGCATGACACTAATGGGGAGTGTGAGGGTATTATAAAAAAATGAATTCTTTACTTTCCCACTTCAAGTTGAGCGGAGTCTAGGTGTGGTGAGCACGTCATCTCATGGCGCCCAGCGCTGTAAAGTTAGGAGGTATACTCTGTAGGTATTGTTAGTGTTGCTTAACCTCCCCGCCCACCGTGTTGCTTCACCCGCTTCCTGCTGTATTGCCTAACCCATCCACCCACCATGTTGCTGAAGATCCTGCCCCAAATACCGATCCACCTCAGAATTGGTAAATAAAAAAACAGTCCATTCCTTCTGTAGGCAGGTGCATGCATGTTTAAAACATGCATGTGTCTGCAAAATGAGGCAACTGCTACATCATTGTGTTTCTTTTTTTAGGCCATGCTGTGCAGCAGCCTTGATGTTATACAGCATTGATAAAAATGCATTAGTACAGCCAATAGCTCTTAAAGACTAGACCTATTGGCTTTGCAAGTGCTTTTTTCAGTTTTTAAATCCTGTGGCCTAATGCTTCCAGTACAGGAATCTCTGAGCTCATGGTCAGATACTCATCATTCAGAAAAATCTTTTACTAAGTACCAAGATGCCCTTGGTATAATAAGGTGCTATGCAAAACGCACAATTTTGTTATTTTCTATGTTCTCTGTGCGCTGTTTGTCACACCAAACTTATTCCTTATTTGAGTTGAACAAGGAACATGTGGTATCTGACCTGTATGTATGCGGATGGATAGCACTGCTCAGTGTCGTTGCTAGAGGATGGACAAATGAGGCCTGTGCTCCAGCGCTTTGTGTCCATCGCCTGCTCCCTTGGGCCCTACCTCAACAGCTGTTGAATGTGCCAAGAAGAGGTACAGAACAAAAATAAGACATGGTACCTTGACACACACAAACATAAATATATATTACATATTGGCTGTCGCCAGTAGGTAATTATAGTTAGGTCCTTGTTTCTATTTAAAATGTGTTTATTCTTTTGCCAATATCTTTGGCGCAGTTTGATGGATCTTCGCAAACGTTTCAAAACTAATGGCCCCCTGACTTTAGCTGCTGTCTTGAAAGTTTAGGGGTGACCGGTCAAGCAGATATCTAGAAAAAGGGGGGTCCAAAAAACGCTTTTTTTCCATGTTATTTTCCATAGGAAACTGTTGATGCAGCTACAGCCCGAACTGCTCAACAAAATTACACCAAATTTGGCCCGAGAGGTAGCTCTTGGTCCAGAGTGCACTCTTTTTGTTAAATGGCATAAATCTGTTCAGTAGTTCCTGAGAAATGTAAACATTTTTCATATATACAAATAGGGACGCAAAGGATCCGTGAACACTACCGATCTCAAACCTGCGATCTGATTGGCTGCCAACACTTCAAACCAGGAAGTGTTTGCAGCTATCTTGTGGCTCAGTTGAACTGAGTCACAAGAAAAAGGTAACAGTACGTTAAAAATCAAAAAAAGGGGTCAGGGTAGAATTTGTTTTTCGTTAGGACAGTCACCTCTCCAGGGCTTAATTCTAAAAAACAATGTGTGGGGGCTAATAAGCTTAAATGCGGTGGGGCCACCGTCCCCGCAGCTCTAGGGACCGCCCCCTCCCCGGTACTAAATTTAAAAATAAAGTGTGGGGGGGCTCGAGCCATCCCACACAGCCCGGGGGATCACCAAATCATTTTATTGTTGGAGGGGGACCACACGGCCCCCCTCGTGGAGTCATAAATGGCCCTGGGGTTGGTCACCCCTCAAGGCCGGTTCAAGCAATGTCCCAGGGTGCCCACCCTGGGACATTGCAGTTTGCTATGGCGTGGTGGGTTCCCCGTGGCCAAAATTGGACTCAGGAGGGGGACCCTCCAAAAATAAAACAATAAAAGACTGTGCAGGCCCCAGGGGATGGGGTCAATGGGGCCACAACTGGCCCCTCTTTCTTAAAAACAAAATAAAGAAGAAATAAATGGCTGGACCCTGGGGAATGGGGTCCCCAGAGCAGAAATCAGCCTGGGAAGGGGCGCCGCACAGCCTACCTCCCCTTTGAAATGAGTATAAAAAAACAAAGGCCCAGCCCTGGGGGATGCGGTCCCAGGGGTAGAAATCAGCCTGAGAAAGGGAGACCACGTGGCCCCCTCCCGTTTTAAATCAATTTAAAAATAAAAAAAGGTCAGGCCCTGGGGATGGGGTACCCAGAGTCCAAAAGGGTAAAGGAAAGGGGAGCCATGCAGCCCCCCATCCTTCAATGAAAACCAAAAAACGGAAGCTGGCAACTCGCTGGAAGCCCTGCCCCTTTCTCCACTGCTCTGCAAACGCGCCTCTTGGCATGCTCTTTGTTGGGGGATGAAGTCCCCTTCACTGCTGAGGGTCCTTAGGGGCCAACTAGCCCACCTGTTACCTCCAGAAAACCCCACACAGTGGAATTGCTGAGAGGTGGTCTGAGGCCACGCCTCTTTTTCCACCACTCTGCAAACGTGCCTCTTGGCGCAATGTTGGTGGGGTGATGAGGTCCCTTTGCCACCTGGGGTCCTCAGGAGTAAAGTAGGCTTCATACCCCATGCAGCAATGTGCCAGCAGGCACATTTGCAGAGTGGTGGGAAGAGTGGCATGGTCTCTGACCACTTCTCAGTGAATCAGCTGTATGGGTCTTACTAGAGGTAACACTAATGCTAGTTGGCCCCCAGGGACCTTCAAGAGGCAAGGGGAATTCATCACCCAACCAAGAGCATGCCAGAAGGCACGTTTGTAGAGTGGTGGAGAAATGGGGCATGGCCTGCGACCACCTCTCAGCAATCCCACTGTGTGAGGCTTACTGCAAGTAACAGGTAGGCTAGTTGGCCCCTAAGGATCCTCAGCAGTGAAGGGGAGTTCATCCCCCAACCAAGAGTATGCCAGGAGGCACGTTTGCAGGCTCGTGGAGAAAGGGGGCATGGCCTGCTATCAGTAATTCTGCTGTTTGGGACTTACTGGTAACAGGAGGGGTAGTTGATCCCCAAGGATATCCTTAGAGGCCGACTACCCCCACTGTTACCTCCAGTAAGTCACACATAGTGGGATTGCTAAGAGGCTGTCACAGGTCATGCTTCCTGGTGCACTACTGGTTAGTAATAATAATATTAATAATCCTCATTTGTAATGCACGAACAATCACCCGTAAGGGTGTCTAGGTGCTGGGGGCCATCGGTAAGATTAAGCAAGCTATTGCCCAGAGTCACATGGTGCTGGGCTAATCTGCCGCCGGCACCAGGGATCGAACCATGATCCCCAGATTCCGGAGTCAGTCGCCCTGGCCGCGGCGCCACACCTCTTCCCCCTGGTTGGGGGATGAAGTTCACTTTACTCCAGAAGGACATTGGAAGCCAAGAAGCCGTCCCAGTATTCCTGTAAATCCTTTGCAGTGGAATTCCTGAGCGCTGGTTGGAGGCCCAGCCACCTTTCTCCACCACTCTGCAAACGTGAATGCTAGTTAAAAAGCCATAGAAATTCACTAAAAAACCACAGGTTTCATGGACGTTATAGTTAGAAATTAGCATTTAAAAAACTTTAGAAATTTACAGAAAAAAACAAAGGTTTAGGAATGTTATAGTTAGAAATTAGCATTTTAAAAACCTTAGAAATTCACACAAAAGACAAAAGTTACGGGAACGTTATAGTTAGGGTGATAGTTCACTCATACAAAACCAGCAAAATTCAGCTGTTATAGTTAGCTGAGTTAACTGTAACTTGCACTCTCGCAATGCATTGCTTATGACCTCACATATTACATCACTCATGACATCACTGATGACATCTCAAATGACAGAAAAAGCCTTTTTTGTTATTTGGTGTAAATTCGGTCAGTAGTTTTTGGAAAAGTACATTTGTTTATCTAGGGGCGTGGACCCTCTGGGAATCCAATCGATCGTGTGCAGAGATTTGATTGGCTGCCAACACTTTAACCAGGAAGTGTTGGCAGCCATTTTGGGACTCGGACTTAGCCGAGTTACACAAAAAAAACTTAAAAATAAAGAAAAGGGACCAGGTGAGGAATACCCTGACCCCCTAGGCCTGGTGCTGTGGTCCCTTAGGCCATTTTTTTCTTTTTTCTTTTGCCATGAAATCGCGGGTGGAATTGTGAATCGTCTTCAAAATTGAAAAAACAATAACAAGCATGGTCTCCCATGTTTGTCACAGCTTAGTTCCCAGGTGGGCCAGTTTCCAAGGGCATGTGAAATGTTGGGAGCCCCCTCCTAAGACTATGAAGAGATCCGGGAACTACCACCTCCCAGGGGCATTTTTTAGAAAATAGATTTCCTCTGCAACTGGCCCAGACCATGTAAGACATTTTAGGTTAAAGGCCCTGGGAGATGTTAGCAATTTTTTTTCATGTGGGGCCCTTGGTACGCACAACAGTAACTCGACATGTTGAGGAAAGTGATCGATCTCCTCCCTAGGGATTATACTGTAATGGTTGATCATTGGAAATAGCTCTGCATTTACCAGTTTTTAGTCCAAATCCGCATTTAAATGAGGTGTTAGCCTGTTATAAGCTGCCGGTTCGTTCTGGGGTAGGCTGCCCTTTAATGTATAGAGTCCAATGCTCTCTAGAACCCAGATGCATTATTTTCCATTACAGTCATTTCTGGTGTAATTTGAAATTACTGCTGATATGGTTTGGGTAAGGTGTACTTGGCATTCTTGGGATGTTGATGGTTTGCTCTGCAATAGGTGCATGTTGAAATCCCTTGACAATACCAAATGTGCTTGTGGGAAAGTAGATGAAGAGTTTTGAGCAGAGAGGTTAGCGACTTTATTTTTCCAGACTTGTTCTTGGTGCCTGGGCATGGCTATGTGGTGAAGGTCGGTATAGCGACTTACTGCTTGCTGCATACCCCCTGTCGCCCCCTTGTTGATATTGAATAGGGCATGCCATTGAGACACAGCGCTGAACCAGACCACTGCTGACCACTGCATCTGCGAAGGAACCACCGGCACTGAGAAGGGGCACCTCCCACCTGCCGCAAAAGTTGAGTCGAGCTGGTCAAGCTGGGAGTAGAGGCACACCAGCATGAATGCCTCTGCTTGCCACTGTTTGCTTTCTCTGCTCTGCTCAGCTGCTTAACTCTCCCACCTCAGTGCTCCAGAAGTAGAAACCTACTTGTTTTTAAAATGGGCCCCACAATGAGTCTTCTTAAAAGAGGAAAGGCTGTTGTGAACGTATCTAGGACCCTAATTAAATAACAAATCATATCCTTATAAAGGAGAAAGAATCATATCCATATTTAGTCATAGCCAATGCAGTCCAAATACGGCAAGGCTACTTCCCTAAGACTCCTAGAAAGTACAAGGCGTTCTTTAAACAAACCTCCAGCAGCCTGGGAATTCCCCCTGCTTTTGTTTTGATTTGTCCTAGAACTCCTGCGAGTCCTGAAAGAACTGCCAGTTCTTAGTGACAGTTCTTAGTGACGTCTTATGTCCAACCTTACGTCAAACACGGCACCTTCCGGTATAAATATACCAGCATTTGCCTGAAGCAACACACGGTGGTTTGGAGCAGAGCGGCTATCTACTTACCCAAAGCCCAGCTGATGCGAGTGCCGAAGGAAGCCGACCCTCCCATTTGACGCACTGAGAAAGATGCTGTCTTTTCTCCTGCTGAGAAATCCAGCTCCAGTGTTTCTAGTCACCCTCGCGGGTTGCTGGGAGATCGAGTCCTGAGAAAGAGATACAAGACCTTCTTCATTCTAAAACCAAGGTACGGAGCTGGTTAGACCCTTAGAGAATTCTTGATTCAGATTCTTGGCAAAACTAACTTAACTTAAACTGCAGCTCACGTACTCCTTCCCACGTACTAGGCTTAGGTTAGGTACACCGGGGTAGGCGTATTTTAGAAGCACCAGTTGAGTACGTTTAGTCAACTTTTATCATTGTATGTAATTGTATATATTTTATCCGTTTTAAGTATCATATGGCTCAGAAACCATATAAATGCTTTTACAGTATTATTTCATAATACTCCTTTTACTGTACGCACTTTACTTTATGATAAGTATTGAAATTGTGGCAATTCATTTCTCTTGCATGAGAAAGAAGACTGCTCAATAAATAAGAACCTTTATTGAAAACGCGTCACTCTATTTCTCTGCACTCTGGTGAAACTAAGCATGCACGATTGACTGAGTGAAATAGCTATCTATTGTTTTCACACGACTCTGGAGATATACTCCTTATTCTGGAGGGAGCAAAGTTGTCATGTTTATGTGGTTGTCAGAAACGAATCCCTTCTTGTCTAATCAGGAAAGTTAACTCCTTCCTGTTAATTCGAGAAAGTTTCTAGTGACCTCTGAGCTAGCTGGCATACCAAATTAAGTCTAACATATTCAGTAGAGACCTAGTCGACCTCAGTCCTACGTCTAAACTACCGTTTATGTTATTACAATGCGCAGAGCCTATTGGGAATATAGGAACTACACTACAAGGCCAAATCTGGATGTTAATTCTCTCAACCATAATTTGGCAACCATAAGTCTATTCACCCTCCTGGTGGGGTATGCTTACACTCATTTAGAAAACAAGCAGACAATTACCAAGACGTTCTTTAAACGACTATAACTTTGCATCTCAATAAAATCTGCTTAAAGTCTTGAAAACGGGCCTTCTGATATCCAATATGATTCTTAACAGTAACTTTCTTTTGCCTTGATTATTTAGATGACACACCAAACATTGGCTGCAAACATCTTCAGCAGCGTTTCAAAAACCTGGATTTTCATAGTAGTGTTTTAATATCCTAACCAGACTATCTTTACCTGCATGTGTCCTGTTATGCAAATACTTACGCATAGAATATATCATCAAGCCAGGTAAGACATATTTATGCACAGCAGTCACATACATATCCTGATAATTTTTCTTGAAGCCTCGTGTCTCTCCCATTTTCTTTCCTCATTTTCTGGGGCATCCTTCTGCAAATCTTTCAGTTAGCTCAAAGAAGTCTGCATTCAATTCAGAAATAAACAATTCACATTATCTGTGTTGTGTACTGAATTAGTTCTCAATTGTCAATTTTCATACTCATACAATTCTCTCATCTTGTACTTCACAATATTTTGCCAGTTTGCCTGAATACTTGCTTTTAAGTGTGATCATATATTATTTTATTTAAATTATAATTTATTAGGCGCAGTAAATCATCCCCTAGGGGATATCTCGGCTCTGTAGCCGCAGAATACCATTCATAGAGCGATACTGGGATTAAAGTTTGAACAGCCAGGTTTTCAGAAATTTTCTAAAAAGAGTTAGATCTAAACAAGAATGGATGTGCAAGGGCAGATTATTCCAGTGATAAGGAGCCAAAAAGAGAAGTAGCAACCCCCAAATCTTGTTGTATGAATATGTTTAGGGCACAACAAACGCAGTGGGCTGGACCTCAGCTCCTGAATTGGAATATAAGGCTGTAGTTTGCTTTCCAGATAGCAGGGTCCCTTCGTGCAATGTTTTGAAGACCAAACATAGAAGTTTTAAAAGAGCCAACTTTTTTTATTGGCAGCCAGTGAAGGAGGCGCAGTCAAGGGTCAGAGGGAGATCGCGGGGGCTGGTTGAGAGTAAGGCATGCTGCTGTGTTCTGCACCACCTGAAGTCTGGAAAAGAGACCTTTGTTCAGCACTATATGCTGATGATCTGATGGATTTTACCAGGGATTGCTCTCTCTCCACTCTTGTGTTAAAACATTTGTTGTCCAATTTTGGGGTAGTCTCGGGTTATTAAATTAAGGCACTGAAAACCTAGATTATATCTTCGAATATTCAAACAAATAATCCCTTAATAAAGCAAGAGAATAGATATCTTGGGATACAGATAACCCAAGACCCTACTAGGCTGGTCCAGGTGAACCCTGACAAAAAAAAATATGGAGGCCATGGCTCTGTTGAGGCTGTGGGGAAGCCTACCACTCTTAATTATAGGACGGCCCAACTTGATGAAGATGTCGATCCTCCCAGTATTTACATTTATCTTCAATGCAATCCCATTGATGTTTAAAACCAAAGCTTTAAAGTCCATGCAAGGAGATATATAAAGTTTAATTTGGTCCTGTTAAGGAGTGGAGATCACCTGGAACAAATTAAGAAGGCCGAAGAGGAGGCAGCATTTCTGGGTCCGACTTCCGCTACTACTGTTGGGCCTAAAAATTATCAGATCTCTTTTTGGCAATTTAGCCTATTTCTCTTAATCCCATCTAGCCTTGATAAAAAATCTACCTTTTGGTGGCCATGGTTTCCTCTTTAAATTCGGCCACCCAAATCTTTTTAAGAAAGTCAAATTAAAGACCTTCAGAGCGGCTAGTGGGTTTTGGTACCAGGTTAGAAGTATTTTGAAGATCCCATATTACAGTTCTGTGGCCCTGATCTGGAATTCCCCAGGGACCCCAAATAAATCAATAGGATAAACTGGCTATCCCTCTGCTGAAAGCAGAAATACACACCCCCACCCCCACCCACTACGCCGGCCACACGCTCGACCCCATCTTCTCCTCCAGCAAGCACATCTCCTTCAGCCACTCAACCGGACTACACTGGACAGACCACAGCTGCGTCCACTTCAGCTTCAGGAGAACCACGACTCACCACCATCCACAACAGGTTCCCCGCAGAAGTTGGAGCAAGATCACCACCGACCAGCTCACCACCGCCCTCAGCCAGAACCCGCCCACCAACACGACGGACCCCAACGAAGCAGCCCGCAACCTCACACAGTGGCTCATCAACTGCGCCGACGAACCCGCACCACTGAAGAATTCTCCCAGCAGACCTGGCAGCAGAAAAGCCTTGTGGTTTACCAATGAACTCAAAAACTCCAAGAAAACCTGCCGGACCCTCGAGAAAGCCTGGCGCCATGACCAGACAGCAGAACACATGACCGCCCTCAAGAACGCCACCCGAAAACACCACCAGCTGATCCGCACCACAAAAAGGACAACATTCAAAGAACGACTGGACAACAACACCCACAACAGCAAGGAACTCTTCAGCATCGTCAAAGAGCTCTCCAACCCCAGTGCCTGCAACAACGACATCACACCCTCGCAAGACCTCTGCGACTCACTCGCCTCATTCTTCCACCCCAAGATTGCCGATATACACAACAGCTTCGGCGCACAGACCACAGACCCAACCACCGAACCAACGCCCCCCACCACCACCCTCTGCACCTGGACCCCGGTCAGCACTGAAGACACCACCCGCCTGATGAACACCATCCACTCCGGCTCCCCTATCGACCCTTGCCCACACCACATCTTCAACAAAGCCGACTTCATCATTGCACCCCAACTCCAGAACATCATCAACAGCTCCTTCGCATCCGCCACCTTCCTGGAGAGCTGAAAACATGCCGAGCTGAGCGCCCTCCTGAAGAAACCCACAGCGGACCCCACGGACCTCAAGAACCTCCGGCCCATCTCGCTCCTCCACTTTCCAGCCAAAGTCAAAGAGAAGACCGTCAACAGACAACTCTCCTTCGCCTTCCTCGAGACCAACGGATCCCTCGACCCCTCACAGTCCGGGTTCCGAGTAAACCACAGCACTGAGACCGCCCTCATCGCAGCCACCGATGACATCAGGTCACTGCTCGACAACGGAGAAACTGCTTCCCTCATCCTCCTGGACCTCTCAGCAGCCTTCGACACTGTATGCCACCGCACCCTGATACAGCGCCTCAGCAACACTGGAATTCAAGGAGCGGCCCTGGAGTGGATCATCTCGTTCCTTGACGGAAGAACCCAGAGAGTCCACCTTCCCCCGTTCAGCTCCTCGGACACCGAAGTCATCTGTGGCGTTCCGCAAGGATCCTCACTCAGCCCCACCCTCTTCAACGTCTACATGAGCCCTCTCGCAGCCATTGCATGCCAACACAACCGCAACATCATCTCCTACGCCGACGACACCCAGCTGATCCTCTCCCTCACCAACGACCCTGCTACCGCCAAAGCCAACCTCCAGGAAGGAATGAAAGACGTCGCGGAATGGATGAAGATCAGCCATCTGAAACTGAACTCAGACAAGACGGAAGTCCTCATCCATGGACCATCTCCCTCCGCCTGGGACGACTCCTGGTGGCCCACTGTCCTGGGCACCGCACCCAAGCCAACGGACCACGCACGCAACCTGGGCTTCATCCTGGACTCATCCCTCACAATGACCAAGCAAGTCAACGCCGTCTCATCATCCTGCTTCAACACCCTGCGCATGCTCCGAAAGATCTTCCGATGGATCCCCACCGAAACTAGGAAGACGGTTACCCAGGCCCTCGTCACAAGCCGTCTGGACTACGGGAACACCCTCTACGCTGGAACCACTGCCAAACTCCAGAAAAGACTCCAGCGCATTCAGAACGCCTCAGCACGACTCAACCTGGACATTCCTCGCTGCAGCCACATCTCCGCCCACCTGAAAGACCTGAACTGGCTCCCCGTCAACAAGAGGATCAGGTTCAGACTCCTCATCCACGCACACAAGGCTCTCCACGACACGGCCCGAAGTACCTCAACAGCCGACTCACATTCTACACACCCCCCCGCCAGCTCTGTTCCGCCAGCCTCGCCCTCACCTCCGTTCCACGAATCTGCAAATCCACCATCGGAGGAAGATCCTTCTCCTACCTGGCAGTCAAGACATGGAACTCCCTCCCCACCCACCTACCGCTGACCCTGGACCATCTCTCATTCAGGAAACAACTTAAGACCTGGCTGTTTGAGCAGTAGTGACCCCCACCCCTCAGTGCCTTGAGACCCTAACGGGTGAGTAGCGCGCTATACAAATTCTATTGATTGATTGATTCTTGTTGGACAACAAATTAGTTGCTTGGGAGCTCCTGGACACTGTCATGATTCACAAATTTTCTAGGGTCAAGGTTTACCAACTATTGTGTTGGGTACGTGGTCTAGGTAACGAAGGGAAAGGTAATGAAGAATGCAAAAATAAACTGCAGGGGCCTTTTTATCAGTGTAAGGAGGTCTCCCAGTGGTATTGGAGTCTGGTAAAGGGGATACGCCGTCATCGTCTTTGGAGGAGTCCTGGAAGAGCGATCTGCCATCGACTGACATTACACATTTAAGGCAAGTATTGATGCTCACTTTATGGTCATTTGTCAAAGCCACTCCTTTAAGAGGAAATCATTTTTTTACAGTCCACAGACCAGTCTGGACTCCTAAGAGGCTGTCAAAAATGAGAGGCGAAGGAACCAAATGTTGCCGAAAGTTTGCTGCCAAGAATGCTGATGAAATACACATGTTTTGGCAGTGTCCTCAGATCCAGGTATTCTGGGATGACGTCAGTAAGGCAATTTCTGGAATTCTGGGACCAGAGATCGAGCTAAACCTTGCTTTAGCTATTTTTGGGATCCAGCTAGGGGAGGGGCAATGAGTTAAATTGACAAAACAGCCTGAATAATTATTTTTTGTTCTACTTTTAATGGCAAGAAGAGAGATCTGTTTAAAATGGTTCTCCTCCTTTCCCCCTCACCCCCAGTACTCCTGGACTGGGTAAAATCTGTCAAAAGAGTCAACAGACTTGATTGTAGATGTCTTTCAGAAACAAGAGCTAGACTTTGAGAGGCTTGGGAGGAGTGGCCCAAAGAAACTATTTAGTTACCATAAGCCCTATGGTCCAATGATTATGTAATAAGTAATAAGAGGATGGGTTGGATGAGGTAATCACAGGCCGTTACTCTCCCCTCTGCCCATCTGGTTGTCTTGATGCTGGCTAAGGGGGAACATCGATAGGGTTGGAAAATCTTAAGCTGACGAGCCCCCCTGTCGGGTCTGCTTTCGAGCCCACACCTCATAAAGATGAAATGACTTATTGGTGGATGAGGACTGAAAGAAAGATAAAGGAAATAACATTTGAAATGCAAAAAGGAATTGAGATTCCTCATGCAAAGTAACAGAAAATAAGGCTTGGCATAAGTAGGTGACTTTATACTATTCTGCCTCTGATGGAATTTGAAACAAAATCACTGCCAGATTTTGTTCCTCTGGACAACATAAAACAACAATCTTGTTAATCTCGTGGAGAGCCTGTATGATTCTCCACTTGTCATTCGGCATTTTAATTCACATTACGGGAGAGTCACTGTTAATTCCTTCTTCTGCCTCTTTTGTAAGTCTGTATTGTCTATTTCCGGGAAATATTTTGTGAGAAGTTAGCCTGGCATATGCCGTCCACTAGTTTACTGGGCACCTTGCACCAGTCCAAACAACAGTTATTGATGATAGGTTTAAGACAACCTTTTTTTGAAAGGTATCCTAGTGGTAGGTATGGGGAGCAGCCTTCAGGCTAAGGGCCATATGTATCATCAAACTATTTTGCATTTCCTAAATAGCGAATTTTAAGGAATCGCTATTTAGGAAATGCAAAATGGTATGCATGAACAAAATCGCTTTTTATTTGCGATTCCTTAAGCTTCCTTATTTTTGAATTCGCATTTTGCGAATTCGCAATTAAGGAATAATTTCCAGTGCATTCCTATGGGCCAGGAGGCCCATAGGAATGAATGCAAAATAATTCTCAAATTGCGATTTCGCAATTTGCTAATCGCAATTTGAGAATTATTGCAAGGGTGCAGGGGTGTCTCACAGACACCCTGCTGCACCCCTGAAAAGAACATGTGTGTGCATATGGCGCACATACATGCCCTATGGGCATGTGTGTGCATCATATGCCACCTTTAAAAATGCCAATTTGTGCATTTCTGGAAGAATTCGCAAATTACCATCAACTGAAAGTTGGTGGTCATTTGCGAATTCTTAAACAAAATTTGCAAGCTAAAATTACTACGTACATAGCATTTAAGGAATCGCAAATTTGCGATTCCCTAAATGCTATGGAAAAAAAAGGAATCGCACAAGTTTGCAATTTCGGCCTTTGCAATTCAAATTATTATTATTATATTTAATTTTATAGAGCGCGCAGCTACCCGGAGGTTTCCCGGCGCTAAACCAACAAGGGAGGTGTGCCTGCCGCAAAAGATTATTGATTGAATAGAAAAACGGCTTGATACATATGGCCCATAATCTTGAAGGAGTGTAAAGCAGATTGGTTTACCAGATTATAACCTATTGAATGTCGAAATGAAAGGAGATCCACACAAGATATATATATATATAAAATATATGTATTTATTACTAAACTCTCTCTAATAATCTCTTTATGAGATTACAGAGCAAAGTACAAACGTTAAGCAAAATAGAACTTCAGTAAATAGCACAATATATACTGGGCCCCAGGGGGGAACCAAACCATATATTAAGAGAGTGGTATAAGAACCACGACTTGACTAGACACGAGGCCTAGAGCCTGTACAATCGCTGGGACCACCAGGAACCACCCAAGATAGTGACCCAGGGGACCCACGGGGGACGCGTGCAGTTTGAGAACACAGCCGCGAGATACCTTGAGCTTCTATGGGGAAATCCGCAGTTGGATTTTTTAAGATTAAGGACACTTAGGAGAGGACTTTCAGCAAACTCCTTTAGACTTAAGGGGTTCTAGGACCAACACCCACGGGAGCTCCGGAGTACTCGAATTACCTCACCCAGGGAAGCCGGGTGCATAGGTGTCAAATGGTGTCGGGAATCAGCGTTGATTTCAATGGTGATCTGCTGCAAAGTGCTGCTGCTGTGGAGGAGAAAAGTGTCCGGTGTGATCCAAGCCTGGATCGAAGATGTGAGGAACCTGAAAGCAGAGGGGACAGAGTCTGGGTCACTTGCCAGTGACCAGGGGCACGATAGACGAATGCTCACCGATGTCGGGTGCCTCAGGTGCGAAGAAGTGAAGCTTGACTCTGCAGCCACGAGGACCAGGAGGTGTTGACAATGACCAGGAGCTGGATTCAAGCTGTTCCACAAAGGATGTTGGGTGCTGCGGCGTCGGTGTCCAGGTTGGATCCAACAAGCTTTGGCAACAGCATCCCATGCAGGAAGAGAAAAGAGAGTCGGGGCACATCAGGAGCAACCAGGGAAGCCCAAGGTAAGTTAAAGATGCCTTCTCAGGGACCCACCAGTTGGCAGACCAGGGAGCGCGAAGGTACCTCAAGGGAAAACACATAGGGCTGGCTCACAGAGGCTTGCAATCCTTGGTGGAAAAGGTGCTTGGGGTCTGGGCTACAAGTAAGCCAATGCACAGCATCAAGAAACTTTGAGAAGCTAATGCACTTGCAAATGTGCACGTGTCCAGGGGTTCCGGTTCCACGGTACCCATGAGGGCCTCGGGTCTCAGCTTTGCTGGGGACTCAGGTCAGCCTCAGGGAAGTCTTGAAATCCACCTCCTGTGTTGCATTTACTTTGGAGTACGGTGGGAGCTTCGGAGATGCAAACCGGTCAGATGCATCTTTGGCGCCTGCCAAGCAGGGGAGTAACTCCTTTACTCCAATGGAGATTCTTCAGTCCTCCAGCGTCGTGCAGATCGTCAAAGCTCCAGGTTTCAGTATCAGAGTTTCGTCCAGGTGTAATCTAAAGTCCTGTTGCTTATACCCAAGGAAGGGGTGGGACAAACTCTGAGGACCACCAATGGGAAGTTTGGGAAAGAGGCGTGGCTACACCCATTTCCTTGGTCCAGTTTCATGCCAGAGCAGGGGATGGTAGCCCCTGCAACTGGTTTGAAATGGGCAGTGCACCGGGACACCAAATGTGCCCCTAGTGCTGACTTCAAAGGAGACTTGGAGTGCACCCACCCAGCCCCAAGACACTAAAGCCTGTCTGGGAGGTGACACCTCCCTTTGACAGGAAACCTATTGTCCAGGCCTCCCCTGCCAGAGTTTCGTCCAGCAGCAGGAGGCCAGACTCTGTTCTGTAGCTGTGGCATCCATTTTGTGATGCCAGGGTTCTTTTAAACTGGTACCGGGTGTACCGGTGTGTAAATGTCTCTCCCTCTAGAAGGGTGGAATCATACCCCTGCCGCAAGAACTCGCTGGGGATATGATTCCAAAGTGTTTGACACCAAACACAACATGTTGCCTTGCAGCCATTCCAAAGTCCAAAGTTAGCATTTGCTGCAAGGTTATAATGCACTTAAGAGTATATGGTCTGGCTGCATCACAGAACAACCCCGGAGAATGGATTCTGAAGGCTGCAGAGGGGCCCTGCTCATGCATGAGCACCCTCTCACACAAAACCCAGCACCCTGCCTTCAGAATTGATAAAGCCTTCCATAGAGGTGACTGATAGGTTTATATGTGTAGTGATATAAGGTAGATATATGGACCCTATATCTAAGTAAAGGGTGCATACACCACCTTACACAGGCTGCAGTAGCAGACCTGTGTTGTCATTTTAGAAGGTTACCCAGGGGTGGCATAATACATGCATCAGCCCCTGGTAGCCCTCTGGGGTATCTATGCCCTCGGTACCTAGGGTACCATATACTAGGGACTCACAAGGTTACCCCAGTAAGCAAACTGGAGTGTACCTAAAGTATATGGAATCATTTTAGAGAGGAAGCAGTTAGGTTGGGGTCCTGGATAGCAGGACCCCAGCCAGGCTAAATTCGAAAAAGAGTGAAATATCAGGAAAAAGTAGGGTTAACTATAAGACGCAGATCCTACTTTTCTACATATTGCATCTGGGTTAAATTTTATTTTGACTGGCTTTGTTCTTTTAATTAATTCAATCTATTTTCCAGTAAAATCCCATATCTCATCTTTGTCTGTATGTCCATACTAATATAATAAAGAGAGAGCCCAAACCTTTGAGGCGGGTAATCTCAGGAACCACAGCACCAATCACAACACCCAATACAGCGTTGGAAAGGGCAGTTGCAGCTGAAGGACATAGGCTATGCAGACGCCCGCCTTATACATTTAAAAGGAAAAAAACTGTGCCAGCAAAGTAGTCCCTTGTGGGCGTGTCTGCATTGTGCTGTGGGCGTGTGCTGGGGGCGTGACAAACGCTGGAGGCGTGTGGTATGTTCTGCCCATCATGCCATGTCTCATATCGTGTGCTAATCCCACCCTGCTCCCTTTAAATACCCCTGCACCCCATAATCATAACCCACCCTTACTCCTTAAAATACCCCAACACCCTTAAACACTAACCCATCTTAACCCTATAAATATACCCTGTACCCCAAAACCCAAACCTATCCTTAAACCCTAAATATACCCCTGTACCCCAAAACCCAAACCTAGCCTTGAACCCTATAAATACCCCTGTACCTCAAAACTCAAACCTACCACTAAACCCTAAAAATACCACTGTACCCCAAAACACAAACCTACCCCTGAACCCTAAAATACCCTTGTACCCCAAACCTAGCCCTGAACCCTTAAAATACCCCTGTACCCCAAAACCTTAACCTACCCCTGAACCCTAAAAATAGCCCTGTACCCCAAAACCGAAACATATCCCTGAACCCTAAAATACCCCTGTACCCCAAAACCCAAACCTAGCCCTGAACCCTAAAAATACATCTGAACCCCAAAACCCAAACCTAGCCCTACACCCTTAAAATACCCCTGTACCACAAAACCCAAATCTACCCCTGAACCCTAAAAATACCAGTATACCACAAAACCCAAACTTAGCCCCGAACCCTAAAAATACCCCTGTACCCCAAAACCCATACCTATCCCTAAACCCTAAAACTACCCTTGTACCCCATAACCCAAAACTATATCTGAACCCTTAAAGTACCCAAACACCCAAAAACATATACCTCAGTACCCCAAAACATATACCAAAATACCCATACTTACCTTATCCAAACATTAAAAAAAACATGCTTTTACCATTCATGCATTTACAACGAATTTCGTTGTAAATGTATGCGTGGTAAAAGCATATAAAATGTAATGTAATGTGTTATAATGGCATTGCAGAGTCATGGTACTTTCGTAATGAAAGTATGCGGAGTGATGGTACGCGGAAAGAAAGTTGCGGAATAATGGGTGTTTACCCTCCCCCGAAAAGTACATTGGTGGCACGGCGGCCCACATCTCCAGCAACATACTCATATTTTTTCACCACCCATTTGAAAAATACACAGGTCTCTCTCATTGATGGCCAACACCGACATACACTTTTAGACACATCTCCCGCCACAAGTTCTAGAATTGCGAACTTTAGAGCTGGGGAGCTACGTTCGAATCTCGGCATCAGCTCAACATCCTGTGATTCCAGGCAAATCGATTTATCTCCCCGTGCCTACCACAAATGAATGTGTTCTTCTGTAATGTAAATTGTGCTCATGCCATGTTGTCGAGTTCGCGCTATATAATATTGCAAGGAAAAATAAAGTAGGGAAACTCGAGTTCACACACTACTGAACGCGCACTGCACAGTGAATCGGAGCGTTTCACAGGCCTGTCACAGATAAGAAATGCTATCAAAACAAAATCCTACAAAACAATATACTGCTAGCCGGCAGCAATTCATACCCGGACAACGTCGGGAGGGACTGCTAGTCTTAAATACAGAGGCAGGTCTTCTTTGGTTAAAACTAGGAATACCTCCACTCTTGAGTCGGGGCAATTTATTTTGAATATAGGATCCTCATCTTGTGTTTCAATCACAACACTATCCGGTGTGCACTGAATCAAACAATCACAGGATGTAAATTACACACAATAAATTGGTGCTTATTCTCCATCTGGTCTATTTTAACAACTACTATAACCTGATTAACAGTATGTTTATTACTGACCCCTACAAGTTGGACCTCTCTTCCTGAGAAGGGTAGGTTTGGGACTTCTACAGATTGAACTATAGAACGGTAGCCTCTATTTTGATAAAAAAATTCAACTGAATGGCCATTGACCGCTCCGTCATTGTACGGGCTTCCTTGGTCTATCTCTAGGACTGCTCCGAGTAAGCAGTCCAACTCCCCACCCCACACCCTCAGGCGCTTTCATTGTGAATTAGTCGTTGCCAATTCATCATTCAGAATCAATGGATTCTGCTGGTACCCTGCCCTATAGTTTATCTTGTTCCTTATGATTTGTTGCATCAGTAGAGCTAAAGGCATTCTGTTCAGCTTTTTTCATATTCAGAACCATCACATTATTTCTATGCATCTGTGAGATTTGTTTCACATTTCAAATGAGTCCTGTTATGATTTTGACAGCATTCCCTCGTCCATTGCCCAATGATCCCACCGAAGTGACAATTTGTATTCATATTCATAGCATCACCTCTACCACCTTGCATCTACATCTGACTCATTCCATTCATATCAGACTGAATAAAAGTCATATTTGAACCTAGATTTTCACTACTATATTACACCAATTTAAATATGTTATCTATGCTGTTTGTCTGCCAACACATTCTCATTCTCGGGAAATAGTGTTTACAACGCTGTTTACATCGTGTTACCTTTACAACCCGGTCGTTACAACAACTGCATTTTTAGAACGCAGGGCCCGATTCACAGAACTAACTTAAGACGAAATCCTAAACTTACTACCATTTTGGTATTCACAGAAGGCACTTACTCATTTTGGTATTCACAGAAGGCACTTTCTCATTTTGGTATTCACAGAAGTTAGGAGTCCTAACTTTGGGACTCCTAAATGCCTTCTGTGAATACCGAAAGTCTTAAAGTTTGGATTTTTCCCAGTTTATGAGTAGTAAAGTTAGGACTCCTAACTTTAGGACTCCTAAATGCCTTCTGTGAATACCGAAAGTCTTAAAGTTAGGATTTTCCTCAGTTTAGGAGTAGTAAAGTTAGGAGTCCTGGAGGCAGGCTGGAGTTGGAATATTAAATTATACTATTCCTAAATCCAGCGCACCCCTTACAGCAAGTCGATCTAATGACTTGCGATGTAAAGACATCACGTTATAACAACGCAGTCTTTGTAACGACCGCATTGTAAAAGAACGCAATGCAATATGCTATATTCCATTCTTATGTGATTACTAATATCTGGCCTCAAACCATTCACGAAAGTAAACACAAATCCATTTGCCTCACCTCCTTTCGCATCTTTCACTCCACTAAGTCTCTTAAAAATCTGCATAATCCTCTCGTAAAAAACATGTACTGACTCCTTCGGCAATTATGAAGTTCGCTACATTTTATTCCAATGTATTTCCTTTTCAGGAACTCACTTTTTCAAATGCTCAACAACCTTCTTATATTTGGCAGCTAACTCTTTGGAAGGAACACCACCAGGAGTAATCCTAGCCAGTTTTATTTAGGCCATCCAACAACAGCCTTAGACTCAGCCCACTAATCACTTGGAACCATAATCTGTAACCACATATTCAAATTGTCCCACAGTATCTGGGAAAAATGTATCAACGTATGCTTCTCTTCATACCATGTTCCTGGTTTCTCTCAGAATTTTGGAATCTTATTAGTAAATGAATTCAATCTACCCAAGTCATTGGCACATGCACAGCATTTCCTCCATGTGTCCCTCAAAGTAAATGTCAAATCTGTTCCTGTCTCTACTTCTGAATTACTTGCAACACCTCTTACCCTACGTTCAGTTCATTTCATTCTCTTTTTATTTTCTATCCCTTTCTTCTCTGTATATTTCTCAGTATATCTTCAAATCACTCCAGTCCTGTGTTTTCTAAATTAAATCTTTAATATGGGGTTGCAGTGTAATTATACGCATTTCTTTAATTTCATCCTGTGTCAAATTCATTTTGTAATTTTGTTGCACATTCTTCATCTTGCTGATATCATCTTTTAATTCATCAGCTAATTCATCTAATTTATCGTGTTCCTCATTTGCATATCTGGCTGCCTCTTTAATCAAATATGTAATTTAATCAATGTTGTAAGTTAATAGTCTATTTAAGTCAAAACTTCCCTTCAACATCTCACAACTTTTTCAATTTTTAAAATGCCAATATTAATTTATTTAGGAACTCTTTCAACCACAACTGTTCTTATAGGTGCTGCATCTTGAATCGGTACTCTGATTGTGTATCTTGCTTGTGCTAGGCACAGCAGTCATCACTGTTTCAGTAAGTGCACTAAGTACCACTACAGTAGTATTAGTGCTCTGCTCAACGATATCACCATCTTCCCAGCACCTGTATCAGGTCCTGAGCTAATCTCACTTGTCCTGGCTGATCTTGCTGTATATGGAGGAGGTCTTGAATTCAAAAGTTTATTTGAAACTAGACTTCTTATCAGAATCAGTATTCTGCTTCTCTTTTTTATTTACCTTCTCCTCGCCATCATTCTCATTAAATATAACAGAATGTTTTTACACATTCAATCATTTCCTATCTTCAACTTTTTTCCTGTTGATCTCTCAAGCCAATGCTTTTTCCTGTCATTCTCTATTGCCATGCAATCTCAATTATTAAGCACCTCAAACTGTGTAAGCCTTGGCATCGGCTTCATGTTAAACATTGGCTCTCTCAAAACATCTTACTTTCTAACGTTAAACTTCATCATGTGAAGTGTACTTATTCTAATCTGAAATCCAAGTCCACATATGGTACACGATCTCTTTCATCATCTCATAGGCCGGCATTCCTTCTGCTGGCAATTTTTTACCCTCACTTGGTACCACAGTAACCATAGGCTTTAAAGTCACATTTTCCATTGCTTCTGCTCAAAACAAACTCAAAAATCAACTCAAAATCACAACAGACAAACTAGCAAACAACAACCAATCCCAGCACGTCTCTATCAAAGGTCAGCCTATCACAGAACTCCTTTGTCTGCAAACAACTAATCAGAACACCGCTTTGTGATAGTGTATCAGCAATCCCTGTATGGCTCCCTGGCTGGTTAACCAATCACAGCACAACTTATCTGTGAACAGGAAAACAATCACAAAACTTCTTTTAAACCAATACATTGAATATACTCTTGTCCGTTTGCCCTAGAAAGAAGGAAAAGTGAGTAAATCATATAAGACAATTCAATTGCAAACATACAACTTTAGAAACAAGAAGAATATTTAAATAAAAAATGAAAAAACAGAAGCGATTTTACAATGTACTACAGTTCACATCCCATCCGGCAGTAATCCACCCTAGACATTGCACTTGCTCCCATGCACTCAAGAATAAAAATAACCAACTCAAATTAAGCATGCAACCTAGAAAAGTAACTCATTAGTTGAGAATCCCTATTAAAGTGTACACGGTGCCTTGCTCTTCAAACCACAGTTACAGACAGGTAAAACTAATATATCTTGAGATCTTGGATTTTACTGAGCCCGAACAACAAATCAAACCAACCAATATTACCAATAGTACCCCAAATAATCCTCAGATGCATTTACAAAAATGAATAATACATCTGTACAACAGTAATCAACACACCAATTGAACCCATAATCATCATTGCATAGCCAAACAACTCACAATAGAAACAAAAATTTATTTCCCAAAAACATACTCCAACATACATCACAAATGCATATACCATTCACAGATCAGTTCACCCTTTAAAAGCACTGGAAAAGTAACTGACACCGCTGTTTCCACGCTGTACCCTACATTAAATATTGATGGCAAAAACTCACCTGTCGTGTGGCTCCCTCCATAGCAGGCAACCTTGTTGGTGAATTTTGTGCGGCTCAGCCTGGGTCGCAGAGAGAACCCCGTTGCTGTTTGCGGCATCCTGCAGCGACGCCAACTGACGCCGCTGCTGATGGGACAGGCGTCAGCTGTTGTAGGAATCACTGTTTATCAAAACAACAAGTGGTCCTGAGCATACAAAGATAACGAAAAAAATGGTAGATATAGATCACAATGGAATTCTATATAGTTTAAGATTCCTTGACCAGCCGGCCAGGGAATATTTATTGGTTCAATTGTTTAGGATCTCAAAGATACAAAAATTAACCCAAATGGTAAGGGTTAAATTGGGGCACAGTCCTGTGCCATATAGAGAAGAGCAAGACAAGAGGGTAAAGGTAAGTGAGAAAAGTTATCAGGCAAACAAAAGTGAGCTAGCAGGTCACTGGCAATAAATATACATTAGCAGTGTATCCGGGAGTCATTCATACAAACAGTGGTCTCATATAAGTACATGTATGAACTACTATGAGGTCGACGTTTCGATCCCTAGCTCGAGTATCACGGGATCATCATCAGGACAAGAAATAATATTGCCTGAAAGTAATTATTTATAACACCTGTTTTGAAAAGGAGAAATAAAGAAGGAAGAAAAACACAGATATACATAGTCATTGTTTGTATAGTCAATGCTCACATTGTACCAACAGACTTTTCATTCGGAAACGCAGTGGTCGGTGTTGCCATGAGGCGTGCGTATTCTGTGCAAACCCTCTGAGAAGCATGCACTTGCTGTGGGCGGTCAAGCCTGGTGGGGTGAAGTGTCTGTGATGGGGCACATTGGAATTGTGAATCAAAGTGGTGGAGGGAATTTGGGTAAGCCGTGAATAAGTGAGGCTTGTGTTGGTGGGACAGTCGTCGGGGGCGAATTATCAGGGCTTGGGGTGAATGTAGGCCTAGGAACCTACCAGGTTGGTGGCCCGGGGTGGTTTAGGCTTCACTTGGGAAGGACCTTGTTGCCGGGGAGAGCTCGTGATTCTGTTGAGAATAATTGGTATTAATACCGGTCTCATAACTCATAGGAAAAAGGAAACTTGGTGTTGAATGAGCCTGGGTACCTTGGTAGGTGCACCGTAATTCAGATTGCAGTTTCATTTGAGATTCTGTGGGGGCGCCGGTATAGGTTAGATGGCATGGCCCAATCTAAAAATAATAATAAAAAGGTTGCATACTTTTACTAGGTGCATGCACGTTTGAGGTGTTGCCACGGTGAGGAATTTAAATGGGTTACCTTCTAGGTTGGTTTGGGTTGAATAATAACGAAGTCACAATTCTTTGATGTGTTCAGTTTTAGGGGCGTCTGCACCTCCGCAATTATTTGCTATTAAGCGGAAGAGAGAAAGCAGGGATTAATTTACATTAATTTTTCTGCTAGTGGTATCATGGAGTGTCGAATAGGCTGCAGTTACCCTCGTTCGGTGGGGAATGGCATAGATATAGCATAGGTCCGAGGCAGTTACTGAAGGTACTGTCTGCTGGATCTAACTGGAGCGCGACACATTGGTCAACCTATAAGGAGAAACGTGGAAGAGCGCAATTAGCTTAGGGGTAAAGTGAAAAGTTTGTGGGGGGTGCCGGCGGTTCGCTCCTTGAACTTTGCCTCACTAGAAACTATTTCATGTTTGACAACACTTATTACCAGCAAGTGAAGGGCACTTCTATGGGGGCTATTTTTGCCCCCAATTTGGCAATTCTGTTTATGGATGCCTTGGAGACTAGTAACATCTTGACAGAAAGCAATCCCTTCTATGCAGGGATTTGCTTATGGCGGAGGTACATAGACGATATCTTCCTCATATGGAACCAGGACATACCCTCACTGCAATCTTTCAATCACTGGCTTAATAACAACTGTGACGGCTTAAAATTCACTTTGACTCATGATAAAAACCAGATAGCCTTTCTAGACTTGACCATCTTTCATCATGAAAATGAACTATTGACACGCCTCTTCCGCAAACCAACGGAACGTAACACACTATTAAGCTATCAAAGCAACCACCCTAGGGCACTAAAAGATTCCCTACCCTACTCCCAGTTTCTACGAATAAGAAGAAATTGCTCAGTTAAAGAAGACTATTTCAGGGAAGCTGATGTGCTTTCGAGTAAATTGAGGGCACGCGGCTACCCCAAAAGACTGATTAGAACAGCCATGAAAAGGGCTTGGTACTGCCCTCGTGAAGCCCTCCTGACACCAAAAATAAGGGACAAAACCGAACGCATAGCCTGTGTAACCACCTTCTCCCCTGTGTCCAACAAAATTCGACAATCTATTCTCAAGCACTGGCCCACTTTAAATGCAGGTCCAATTAATTTAGAGAGGCCTGTATTTGCTTTTAAGAAAAGCAAAAATTTAAGAGACCATCTGATAAGAGCAGCGTTACCAGCTCCTACCCCATCCACCACAATTGAAACCAACTGGGGCCTCCCTCCTATCCTAGGGCACGTTAAGTGTGGCTGTTGCACGATGTGTGAATTTACTATTGAGGCGCGCAATTTCAGCCATAACAATGTGACAGTGACCATGAAAAGCTTCACTAATTGCAACAGCAATAACGTCATTTATGCCATCCTATGCCCTTGTCCGAAAATGTACGTTGGCCAAACTACTCAGAAAATAAAGACTCGCATTGGCCAGCACAGAAGCCGGATACGATGTGGGACCCCAAACGCACCGCTCGTTGAACACTACACAGAACTGAAACACACTGTGGATGACATCAAGTGGACAGTGCTGAAAACAGTGAAACTCCCACAAAGAGGAGGCAACTTGGCTCAACTCCTCAACAGAGAGGAACTGAAGACAATCATACAATTTGACACCATCCACACAGGGTTAAACAGAAGTGAGGACTGGACAACCCTGCTGTGAGCTGGCTAACCACCTACAACTATTTGACTTTGACCTAGAACCCCCAAACCTTGAAAAGACAATTTTCTGTAGACATTATGTAAAGTACAATTTTGGTCATGAAATTTTAAACACTAGATGTGATTGAAAAGTAATGTTCACAAAAACGTTATTCACTATTCAAGCACCTTTTCTGCACCTTTAAATGGTTTTATAATTGTTTTTACCGTTATCCCCCACTGATTCCCAGTCCCTATATTCCAAAACTTATGCCCCTAAAGTAAGTGAATGGGTAATTTTAATTTTTAATCACAACAGCTTTACCCAGCTCAAAATGTCCGCCCCCGTGGGCAATGAAGCCATTATGGCCTCCGGCTTCCCCCGTCACATGACTTGTGACAAGCCAATCACCACGCACCCTCCCTAATCACATGATCGCTCTCCCAGCCAATACTCAGGGTGCCTGCCAAGCATCCGGAAGGGTTCGACTGAGAGCAGCCTCAGTGACCGGCATCCGCGGAGAACTGCTGTCTCCCACTGGTAAGCTCGCCGTATGTCTGTTTCTATCCTGACTAGAACGCCCCCATTCTAGAAACATGCCAGAATCTAACTTCCTTCTCCTTTAACCCACAGCGGACCAGTTATTTACCTGGCCGCATTCCCTCACCCGGCTCCATTGTAAGACGCGTGAGGACAGCGCACCCGCCCGGAAGACATCTGGTAACATAACGCGAACCGCCGGCACCCCCCACAAACTTTTCACTTTACCCCTAAGCTAATTGCGCTCTTCCACGTTTCTCCTTATAGGTTGACCAATGTGTCGCGCTCCAGTTAGATCCAGCAGACAGTACCTTCAGTAACTGCCTCGGACCTATGCTATATCTATGCCATTCCCCACCGAACGAGGGTAACTGCAGCCTATTCGACACTCCATGATACCACTAGCAGAAAAATTAATGTAAATTAATCCCTGCTTTCTCTCTTCCGCTTAATAGCAAATAATTGCGGAGGTGCAGACGCCCCTAAAACTGAACACATCAAAGAATTGTGACTTCGTTATTATTCAACCCAAACCAACCTAGAAGGTAACCCATTTAAATTCCTCACCGTGGTAACACCTCAAACGTGCATGCACCTAGTGAAAGTATGCAACCTTTTTATTATTATTTTTAGATTGGGCCATGCCATCTAACCTATACCGGCGCCCCCACAGAATCTCAAATGAAACTGCAATCTGAATTACGGTGCACCTACCAAGGTACCCAGGCTCATTCAACACCAAGTTTCCTTTTTCCTATGAGTTATGAGACCGGTATTAATACCAATTATTCTCAACAGAATCACGAGCTCTCCCCGGCAACAAGGTCCTTCCCAAGTGAAGCCTAAACCACCCCGGGCCACCAACCTGGTAGGTTCCGAGGCCTACATTCACCCCAAGCCCTGATAATTCGCCCCCGACGACTGTCCCACCAACACAAGCCTCACTTATTCACGGCTTACCCAAATTCCCTCCACCACTTTGATTCACAATTCCAATGTGCCCCATCACAGACACTTCACCCCACCAGGCTTGACCGCCCACAGCAAGTGCATGCTTCTCAGAGGGTTTGCACGGAATACGCACGCCTCATGGCAACACCGACCACTGCGTTTCCGAATGAAAAGTCTGTTGGTACAATGTGAGCATTGACTATACAAACAATGACTATGTATATCTGTGTTTTTCTTCCTTCTTTATTTCTCCTTTTCAAAACAGGTGTTATAAATAATTACTTTCAGGCAATATTAATTTCTTGTCCTGATGATGATCCCGTGATACTCGAGCTAGGGATCGAAACGTCGACCTCAGAGTAGTTCATACATGTACTTATATGAGACCACTGTTTGTATGAATGACTCCAGGATACACTGCTAATGTATATTTAATGCCAGTGACCTGCTAGCTCACTTTTGTTTGCCTGATAACTTTTCTCACTTACCTTTACCCTCTTGTCTTGCTCTTCTCTATATGGCACAGGACTGTGCCCCAATTTAACCCTTACCATTTGGGTTAATTTTTGTATCTTTGAGATCCTAAACAATTGAACCAATAAATATTCCCTGGCCGGCTGGTCAAGGAATCTTAAACTATATAGAATTCCATTGTGATCTATATCTACCATTTTTTTTGTTATCTTTGTATGCTCAGGACCACTTGTTGTTTTGATAAATACTTGCTACCCATGGTCCCGAGTGATTCAATGGGTTCCCCTTGTCCTCGTTGATGTAGGAATCACTGTGCTAGCGTGGACCCAAGCCCTGCATCGCAACCCACTGGGGTTTTTTACAAAATAAACATTCGAAGTATTGACATGGCAGCTCACTGGAGTAAAACAATGAACTACAGCGTCCAGAAGGCCTAGGGAGGCCACGCCCAGTATGGCGGGATGTGTTGGTTGAAATAGCGGTACGGATGCCGTGTCAGTTACTTTTCCAGTGCCTTTGATGAAGTGCAACCTCGCACAAAACGCGTCGGTGAAACTGGACAATACCTGTTGATTCAAGGCTGTTTCCACGCTGTACCCTACAATAAATATTGATGGCAAAGACTCACCTGTTGTGTAGCTCCCTCCATAGCAGGCAACCTTGTTGGTGAATTTTGTGCAGCTCAGCCTGGGTCACGGAGAGAGCCCCGTTGCTGTTTGCGGCATCCTGCAGCGACGCCAACTGACGCCGCTGCTGATTGGACAGGCGCCGGCTGTTGTAGGAATCACTGTGCTAGTGTGGACGCAAGCCCTGCATCGCAACCCACTGGGGTTTTTTACAAAATAAACATTCAAAGTATTGACATGGCAGCTCACTGGAGTAAAACAATGAACTACAGCGTCCAGAAGGCCTAGGGAGGCCACGTCCAGTATGGCGGGATGTGTTGGTTGAAATAGAGGTACGGATGCCGTGTCAGTTACTTTTCCAGTGCCTTTGATGAAGTGCAACCTCGCACAAAACGTGTCGGTGAAACTGGACAATACCTGTTGATTCAAGGCTGTTTCCACGCTGTACCCTACAATAAATATTGAGGGCAAAGACTCACCTGTCGTGTGGCTCCCTCCATAGCAGGCAACCTTGTTGGTGAATATATATATATATATATATATATATATATATATATATATATATATATATATATATTCCAACCTTTCGTCCACAGATAAGAAAGAACGATGTCCAAGCCTCAGTTGTATGCAAAATGGAGTTTAATTCACATCCCACTCGACGCGTTTCGGGAAAGCCTTCCCTTTGTCACGAGTACATTGGTCAGTTACATCCATACTTTTAAAGAAAAATCACATGACTTAATTGCATGATAAACATAGCCAACAGACTACCAACATATCCTATGTCTGGAGCTATGCATTGCGCCTTCTATTCCCAATATTGGGCTAAAGTATGCTTATAACAAATAAATTCAATTTAAAGGCTCGAATCTAACATTTAAATCCATATTCTGTAATGGGTGATTTAGACAGCATATGTCACGCAATAAATCGAGCGCTTATAAAACATTCCATTGAGCATTGAGTGATATTTTATCTTAGCGCTGTTCAGTTTAAATAAATATCGTATTCAAACTCATGTCAATTAAGGAGAAAATCATACACTATAAGAATCACAAGGATAAAAATAAAATGAAATGAACAAATGACACGGCAGTTAGTCAGTCTCGAACCCGTGGTCAGGCATGTGCTTCTGATTGCCGAGCGAACGCGCTATGGGTAGAGCTACCATTAATCTCAGCTCGCTGCCACATTATTGTACGATACAGTTGCATTTGTGCTCACACATGCAGTAACTTGTATTTGAATGCTTACACTTATTAAGCAAGCGAAATTCCGCCCCAGTGGGCTTGCATATTTGTCACCCTTACATTAAGTTCATGCTAGGATCTTGACTCTTTCGTGAGATTCATCATTCATCGTGATTTACCAGTTCATTTTGGGAATATTGAAGCATACTAGCACACAAAAGGACCGGCGCCTTCTCAAACTCTCCCACATTGTTAGGTACCTGTGGCAAAATAATAAAACAGTGTTACATAAATTTCAAAACATGTCACATCTTTCATACTTTCATACAATTTAAAATTTTCCAAGGAATTGAGAGCAGCTTTGACGGACTATTGTACACACTCACTATCTATCATCCCAGGTGCACACCTAAGCCTTCATCGCAGTTATGCCCTTGCGGTTGCATCAGTTGGTATTTAATTATGAACCTCGACTCCAGACGTCTAAGTTCCTGTAGGCGATTCCCGCCTCTTTCTCTTGTTGGCACTTGGTCTAGTGCCACATAGGAGAGAAGGCTATTGTTACTATTATGGTGGGACATAAAGTGCCTAGCCATTGGGTACTGCTTGTCCTGATTTTTGATCGCTCTTAAGTGTTGCAAGATTCTTTCCTTGACGGGTTTAATCGTGCTGCCTACGTAGTATTTTTTGCACGGACATTTCAGTGCGTACACCACGTGATCTGTATGGCAGTTCAAATGTTTGTTGATTTTGAACGGCTCACATGTTCCAGACAACCTCACTTCCTTGGTGTTGTGGCTGAATTTGCAAGCTTTGCATTTTCCACATACATAGAATCCTACAACCGGGTTCGATCTCTTTTTAGTCACAATGAGTGTTTGACAGACTTTGTCTCTAAGGCATGTAGGTTTCCTATACGTGATTTGGGGATAGTCTCTAATGCTGCATGAGATATCCTTATCAGTCTTAAGGGTGCCCCAAAATTTGTTGAGTGCCCCTCTTACTTTCTGTGTTTGAGAGTGATAATCGGTAATGAATCTCACTCCGTCCTTTTCCTCATTGCTATCGGTTTTAGAGGATTTGGTGTTATCTCTCTCTTGCACCTTAAATATTGCTTCCTTGATACATTTATTGCTGTACCCCCTTGACTTGACTCTGGTGCACATTATGTCTCTTTCAGTCTCATAATCTGATTGCCTGGTACAATTTCTCTTGGCTCTCAAAAGTTCGCCAAAGGGTATTGAATTGACCAGATTACGGGGATGGCAGCTCTGTGCATGCAGGAGACTGTTGCCTGCAGTTTCCTTTCTGTACAGAGTTGTTGTAAGTTTCTTTTCATCAATGCTGACCTTCAGGTCTAGGAAGTCAACTGTTCTTTCACTAATATGGCTAGTGAAAGTCAGATTGAGTTCATTAACATTCAAGGTTGCCACAAATTCCTCTGCCTGCTCCTTGGTACCATCCCAGATCACAAAAATGTCATCTATGTACCGGAGCCACGTGCGCACTCCGGTACTAAATGGATTCAGTTTGCTCACAATGAGTTCCTCCCACCATCCCAGGTAGATTCCAGCAAAACTCGGGGCAAAGCAAGTGCCCATAGATGTGCCGAGCAATTGGTGGTAGATGGTACCATTGAACAGGAAATAGTTCTGGGTGAGGCATATGTGGATCATATCTAAAATCATCTCGGTGTGGAACAAATAAGATAAGGATCTTGTATTAAGAAAGTGTCTGCATGCCTTGATTCCTAGTTCATGGGGAATGTTAGTGTATAAGCTGTTTACGTCTAAGGTCATGAGTAAACAGCTTGGGGCTACTTCGACATCAGATATTTTCTTAAGGAAATCACCTGAGTCTTTTAGATAGGAAAGTAGCCCTTGGACTATTGGTTGCAGAAAATGATCAACATATCTTGAAGTGTTTTCAAGGTTGCTCCCCCTTGAAGACACAATAGGTCTCCCTGGGGGATTCGTGGGGTTTTTGTGTAGTTTTGGGAGTAGGTACAGGGCTGGAATTTTAGGGAATTTACAGTTAAGGAAATTAAACTCCTCCTTCTCTATTAATCCCTGATTGCGCCATTCACCCAGTTTCTCACAGTACGCTTGGTTCTTACTCTCATACACTTTCTTACTGCTCACCTCATACTTAGTTGTGTCACTTAGTTGTTTCATACCTTCTTGAATGTACATTTCTCTAGACATAATGACAATATTTCCCCCTTTGTCAGATTTCTTAATGACAATGTTGTGATCATTACTCAAACTCTCAATGGCTAGTCTGTGATTCATGTTAAGATTACTCCTCCCTCGCATGTTGTTACCAGCAAGTTTCTTAAATTCCATAATGACACCCTTCTCAAAGACATCAATAGCTTCATTATTATATAATAGGTAGAAAAATGGATTTGGGTTTAAATCCACTCCTACTACTGAGGTCTAGCCTCACATTCTCATTAATCAGATTAAGAGTTGGGTTTTCAATAGTGTTGGGGTTTCCTGCAAGATCATGCAGGACTTGAATCATTTCAGCATCCCCAATTAGCGCTGCACTAGGAATCTCAGAGATAGTACCTGGTTCACTGTTCAATCTTGTAGCGAACCATTTCCTCAATCTGAGTTTCCTAGTGAATTGAAACAGGTCAATGCGGCTCTGTGTATAGTTAAAGTTAGAGGTGGGGCAAAATGTTAAGCCAAGGGACAGTACCTCTATTTCTGCGCTGGTCAGGCTTCTGTCGGAGAGGTTGATTACTGTCTTTGTGTCCTTCATTTCGATTTCTTTTGGCCCCTTGTTCTGGTTCCCACTGGGCTGGATATGTTGTCGTCTGTTAGATTCAATCTTTTTCCTCCTCTGCCTCCTCTTCCTCGTCCTCTTGTTCCGGCGGTTGATGCTTTGCTCTGGGATGCTTGTCTGCCTTTGGCCACGAGCGAGTACTCCGTTAAAATTTTGTCTTTTGGGCTAAGGAATCCAGGCCCCAATTCATTCGGTTGTGCAATGTCGTCATCATTCTCTTCATTTTGCACTCCTTCATTAGCCTCTGGTCGTGCAGCTCCACCCATTGCTCCCGCTGCCATCACTGCCTTCATTGTGTCAGCTCTTAGGTGGTCATATTTCTTAGAGAAGGTGAGGACTTGGCCTCTCTCGTAGTCCAGACGGTCTCTTAAAAACTTTCTTTGTTTTTTCTCTTTTATCTCTTTTTCAAGGGTTTCAAGTTTCTTTTCTAGTTTGCTCATTTCTGTGTCGTATTCATCTTTGGTACACAGTTTAGTTAGCTCCTCTGTAATCTTTTGGATATCCAACGCACATTTCTCACAGTCTTTATTTGCATATTTCACCAGGAGTTTCAGCATAATGGTGGAGCACTCATGGCTATTTGTAGCCCATTCATCCACCAATTCGGGATCTGGGTCATTGAAGGTCGGTGTTGTGTAGATTCTTAATCCCCTCGGGATTCTACCGACCTCCACGTATTTTGCCAATGTGGTGGCCTCCCACCATTTGTTTTGTTCTTGCTTTAAGAGTTTAAACAACTTTGCCCAGAGATCTTGTTTGCTACTGTGTTGTGCACCATTCCCCCTGCTTGGCGGTGTGCTGGCATTATTTTCTCCTGGTAGTGTGTCAAACATCTGTTTGGCTGCCTCGTTTCTCTTGGAAAGCCTGGATGTTGCCATGATGTAAGTATTGTCAGTTTCGTTTGATCGCGCAAAATGTTGATTTTAAATGCGCTCCCATTAATTGCACAGTCTGCGCGTGTGTTGAAATCCTACACCGCTGTCAGACTCCCGCTTGCCTTTCCCCGTGTGTAAACAGCCCCTTGCACCACCTCGCGTTTGTATTGGCACCGGACGCGGCTCGGGTAGATTGTAGCGTGCCTTCGCTTTGCACTTACCCGTGAGCTCACGCGTCGTGTTGTTCTGAACGCGGTCGGGCTTCCAGGTCACATCCGTCACGGCGGTTGCAGTCGGAATCTTGCTTCCGTTACAGGAAAGGGTTTAGGCGGGCCACAGCTGTTACAAATAGTTCCAAGAAAAGTTTTGGCGCTAAGCTGATCTGGCCCTTTGCAGCGGTGGGCTTCGAACGGGATCGCCAATCCCACAATACTCCAACCTTTCGTCCACAGATAAGAAAGAACGATGTCCAAGCCTCAGTTGTATGCAAAATGGAGTTTAATTCACATCCCACTCGACGCGTTTCGGGAAAGCCGAATTTATGTAACACTGTTTTATTATTTTGCCACAGGTACCTAACAATGTGGGAGAGTTTGAGAAGGCGCCGGTCCTTTTGTGTGCTAGTATGCTTCAATATTCCCAAATGAACTGGTAAATCACGATGAATGATGAATCTCACGAAAGAGTCAAGATTCTATTACAGGACCGGAGGCTTCAGATTATGCTTCTCAAACTTTACTGCATCAACACAGCAGCCAATGAAAATATATTATTTTCTCAAGTAAACAATAAAATTACTACATTTCCCATGAACACCATGGTTATAGGCACGCCCCCACAGTCCATAAGAACCCCTTGCGTGCACATCACTTCCTCTTTCTTTGCTGCTCAAGCCAGAGTTAAGTGCACCTCCCCTTGGGTCCCCTCACTCTGCTTTTGTTTGGGTTCTTCCCTGTGGGGTTAAATATTTTGCTGATTGTCCCGTTAAGGGCGTTTGTTTAATTGGAGCGAAACGCTCCGTTTAATGCGTTATAGTACTGTGCTATTGCTGTTATTTCAAGTGTTATTTCGAATTCTTACATGTTAGCTCTTGCGAGCGCTACCGCACTTAGCTCGTTTTCTGCTCTTGTGCCATTTTCCTTGCCGCCGATCGGGCTCTGCCCGCTTGACCTCGCGCCTGTGGAGCGCCGATCGATACGGTCCTTGACCGGCAGGGGTCCGTCGCGTTACTCACGGAGCCCGGTACCGGCAGCCTAGAGGCGCGCAGAGGCTTCCCTAGTCGGCCCTGACGCTCAGGCCGGGTGGCTCTCGGTCGACGCGCGCGCCCCAAACGCTGCCGATTTGGGCTATCTTTTAGTAGGTTTTCGGTAGCGTTTGGGCGGCGCGCCTCGATCCGACTCCTCGGCTCACACGGAGCGCATTTTTCGCGCGTCCTGCATACCGGCGGACCCCCTGTGTGAGCGCCTGCCTAATTAAACCGGCTGGCTGAATAAACTATTGGCCCAGAGTGTGCACACGCTCCAGGGATCTGTGGGGCCAGGATCTTTGATCCATCAGACTACAGCGTTGCTGAGGGGGTTTGGGAAACGTTGCCAGTTACTTGTGTGTGCTTGGGCTGACCCCCCCCATTACCCCCATTCGCCCAGTGCTATATTCTGGACTGCTCTGCAGTGTGTGTGCCTTCACAATGGAAGGTTGGGTGCGTTATCCCGATGAGGAGTACGTTGATGGGGAGGAAATTATGGAGGGACAGCAGGAGGCTGTCCTCGAGGACAAGATTGTCGATGCTTTGGATGCCTCGGTCCAAGCTTCTGTGAACAAGGCAATGGAGACGAAAGTCCCACAGACGGTGCAGCAGGCACTTGCGGAGGCGCTACGACCCATCAGGAAACAGCTAAAGGGTTTTGCGAAAAGGCACGGTTATGTGGATGAAAAGAAGAAGCAGGCAGCCACTTCTTCAGCGGCAGACTCAGCTGACGTCGTTCAATGGCCGCACACTCAATCATTGGCCTCTTTGCCGCCGAGAGAATCATATGGCTCACAGTACGTGGGTGGCAAGGCCAAGGCTAAACGTCCTATCCCTGTGGACACGGACACTTCCAACACTGACACAGGGACCGATACTGACACATCGGAGGAACTCCCTCCTCACCCAAAGAAGGCCAAAATAGATCCTAAGCCGGCTGAGGACAGGATCAGGACATTCGATTTTGACCCTACGGAGATTGTCCATCCCCGATCTTCGGATTGGACCCCGCCGCCGGCGGTCTGTGAGTACCTGCACGAAAATCTCCGGAAGGGCTTCAGTAGGGATGTGCGGACCCGCATGCGGTCGGAATGCCCAAGGCCTGAACTTCCAGACGGCGTGGCAGACACCCCAGAAATCGACGCGAGTATGCTAACCTTCTTGCGGAAATTCTCCAAGGACCCCAAAAGGGGGCTAGACAGGGCCTGGCGGGGCTGCCAGGACAAGATGCTGGACGTCGTGGGGCCCCTGGCTAAAATCTTGGAGATGGCCCTGAAGGCCAAGGAGGGTCAAGGGGCAGTAAACCCGGATATCCTGGCGGGCTGGGCTCAGCGCGCCATTTGTCTCCTAGGAAACGCCAACTGCGCGATCTCCTCGGAGAGACGCAAATCGTTATTGCTCCGGATGGACGGCAATTTGACAGAACTGGCTGATGCAGAGCCGGGACCCCTGGCAGGAGGTTTCCTCTTTGGCGACAGGTTTGTCAAAGACATCTCTAAGTACGTCGGTACCTTTACCGCACTGGACAAGGCCCAGAGTGGGATAAAGAGAGCCCTTACACAGGGGGTTTTCACCAGGGCCGGGCGAGGCGGGGGTCGCTCGTCAGGCCGAGGATTCCAACAAGGATCCCAGCGCGGTGACTTTGGCCGCGGTCGTGGAGAGTGGGACTCCACCCGTGGCGGCACCTTCTATCCGTCCAAGAGAAAGTTCAACCGCGGACATTTCCAGTCGGGAAACAATAGAGCCAACTTCAAATCCTACAAGAATACTGGTGAGTGTCTCAAATGTTTCCCTTCTTCCTTTGGGGGGGCGCACGCAGCATTGCATGGCGCAGTGGCGAGCCTTGACACAAGATGCGTGGGTGCTGCAGACGGTGCAGGGCTTTCACCTAGAGTTCTACTCCAGCCCAGCGCAGGCGTTTCCCCCTCCACCTCTCCATTTTTCCCTACAAGAGCGCAGTTTTATAAGCGAACAGGTGGCAGATTTGCTGATGAAAGGGGCGATATCTCGTTGCAGACAGGGTCCCCGTACTTTCCTCAGCAACGTCTTCCTTGTCCAGAAAAAGGGGGGCGGCAACAGGTTGGTGCTAAACCTGAGAGAGTTCAACCAATACTTGACGTACAACCATTTCAAGATGGAGGGTATTCACCTCCTGGCAGACTTGCTGCAAGAAAAGGATTGGTTCGTTCGCCTAGACCTAAAGGATGCATATCTATCTATACCGATATTTCCACCGCATCGCAGGTTTCTACAATTCATGTGGGAGAACCAGTGTTACGAGTACTCGGCTCTTCCCTTCGGTCTTTCCTCGGCTCCATGGTGCTTTACAAAGGTGATGAAGCCAGTGGTAGCGTACCTCAGGGAACGAGGTGTGAGACTAATTATTTACCTCGACGACATCTTGATCATGGCGCAGGACCAGATCACTCTTTCGCGACATCTGACCATGACTACTGCTTTGCTGCAGAGCTTGGGGTTTGTGATCAACCTGAAGAAATTTGTGATGTCTCCAACACAGGTGGTAGACTTCTTGGGATTCATGATAGATTCCCAGACCTCGCAACTGCGTCTACCGCAGGCCAAGTTGCGGGACTTGAAACAGGAGATAAGGAAGTTGTTGGACAGACAGGTAGTGACCCTCAGGACGCTGGCCAGAGTTGTGGGTATACTGGCATCGTCCATTCAGGCCATATTTCCGGGGCCGTTGCATTACAGGGCGCTACAGCGCCTCAAAATTCAGCACCTGCAAAGAGGACTTTCCTATACCGATTCGGTCCCTCTGTCGGAAGACGTTCGGACAGAACTACAGTGGTGGCTCAGTCACGTAGATGCATGGAACGGCAGGGCGATCTTTGGATCCCAACCGGAGGTAATTATCGAGTCCGACGCCAGCCGGTGGGGCTGGGGCGCGCGCTGTGGAGAGGTTTCTACAGGCGGCAGATGGTCGGCTCAGGAGCTCGAAATGCACATCAACTGTTTAGAACTGTTGGCGGGGTCGTTCGCGATTCGCACGTTATCCCCGAAGCAGACATCTTGCTGCATCCTCCTCCGCCTGGACAATGTGTCGGCGGTGAGGTATATCAACAAGTTGGGCGGCACGAGGTCGTCCATGCTTGTTCAGATAGCCAAGGACTTTTGGCACTATTGTCTGCAGAATCAAATATCAGTGATAGCGGAATATATCCCGGGCCTAGCCAATCAGGTAGCGGACTGGAATTCCAGGCACTTAAGGGATTACAGCGACTGGAAGCTGTGCCCTCGTGCATTCCAGTGGTTACAGAGAATCTGGGGTCCTTTTCAGACGGATCTGTTTGCCTCCAGACTGACGTTTCAGCTTCCCAGGTTCTTCAGCTGGAGGCCGGACCCATTGGCGGCGGCGACGGACGCCTTTCTTCAGGATTGGTCTCGGGGGACCAACTATGCCTTTCCACCGTTCCTATTGATCCCCAGGGTGATGACGCAAGTAATCAGACAGAAGGCGGAGATTGTCATGGTGACGCCGTGGTGGTCGTCACAGGCGTGGTTTCCCAAGCTCCTTCAGTGGAGCTGCGACAGTCCGAGGATGCTCCCGGGCTCGAGTTGGTTATTGCAGGGCCCTCAACAGGAACAACATCCGTTACTGGTAGAGGGCAGGATGTCGCTGATGGCATGGAGGCTTTCCGGCAACAGTGGCTCTTGCCAGGCATTTCGGGACAGGCTGCCGAGCTCATCAAGCAGGCATGGGCACCTTCCACCAGGAAGCGCTATTCCTCGGCCTGGAAAGGCTGGGTGGATTGGTGCGTGGGACGACACCTGGATCCCGTGGGGGCAGAGTTGTCCCAAGTTCTGAACTTTCTTACCGAAAAGGCGGGAGTCGGCCTGGCGTACAGGTCGGTGAACAACTTCCGTTCCGCGATTTCCGCGGGCCATAGTCAAATTGACGGCAGACCGGTGGGTATGCACCCTCTGGTATGTAAACTCCTAAAGGGAGTCAGGGTGGCCAATCCGCCCAAACCCAAGTATACTGGGTTGTGGGACGTGTCATTGGTCCTGGATTTATTCAACAAATGGCCGGTCAATAATCTCCTCTCTAGGAAACAATTGTCGGCAAAGCTTGCTATGTTGCTATGCTTGTCATCTTGCAGGCGGACTTCGGATGTGAGAGCACTCGACGTTACAGGTAGAGTGTTTTCCCCGGAAGGGGTTTCTTTTCATATTACAGGTCGCACAAAAACTTTATCGAGACATATTTCATACAATGCTTTTCCTGCAAATGAAAAATTGTGTGTGGTTCAATGTTTAAAATGTTACGAGGAATGTACAAAGGCCTTGAGGCCGCTGGGTTGTACTCAGTTGTTGATTGGTGTTAAAAAACCTTTTAAACCAGTGGTGCCAGCCACTATAGCGAGATGGCTTCGTGATGTGATGAAAGAAGCTGGTGTAGATACGCAACTTTTTGGTGCTCATTCTGTGAGAGGCGCTATGGCGTCCAAATCATATGGTTTAGGTTCCAGTATCCAAGATATCATGCATTGTGCAGATTGGTCGTCTGAATCGACATTTAAAACCTTTTATTATAAGCCGGTGGGTGACATTACTTCTGTTGTGTTTACTCAGCGTTAAACAAGCATAATCTGAAGCCTCCGGTCCTGTAATAGAATCACAAATTTGCTAGCATTCGCGACAAGAATTTGCAATTCTATTAAGGACACGGAGGCGAGGATTATCCCACCCGGCGTCATGTATTGTGTATCATACGCTTACCCACCCAATTATTTCAGTGTTTACGGTGGTGTTATTTCCTTTATTTCAGGAGCTGAGAAAAAGTCGGAGTGACTGGCGACTGATGTCGAGATGACAACTTGAAGTTCTTCTTCCACGTTGGAGGATTTGTTTGGTTCATGTTATGGACTGTTCTGTTTTGGTTCACGTTATGGACTTTTCGCCTCAAAGAAAGAGGAAGTGATGTGCACGCAAGGGGTTCTTATGGACTGTGGGGGCGTGCCTATAACCATGGTGTTCATGGGAAATGTAGTAATTTTATTGTTTACTTGAGAAAATAATATATTTTCATTGGCTGCTGTGTTGATGCAGTAAAGTTTGAGAAGCATAATCCTCGCCTCCGTGTCCTTAATAGAATTGCAAATTCTTGTCGCGAATGCTAGCAAATTTGTGATCCTAGCATGAACTTAATGTAAGGGTGACAAATATGCAAGCCCACTGGGGCGGAATTTCGCTTGCTTAATAAGTGTAAGCATTCAAATACAAGTTACTGCATGTGTGAGCACAAATGCAACTGTATCGTACAATAATGTGGCAGCGAGCTGAGATTAATGGTAGCTCTACCCATAGCGCGTTCGCTCGGCAATCAGAAGCACATGCCTGACCACGGGTTCGAGGCTGACTAACTGCCGTGTCATTTGTTCATTTCATTTTATTTTTATCCTTGTGATTCTTATAGTGTATGATTTTCTCCTTAATTGACATGAGTTTGAATACGATATTTATTTAAACTGAACAGCGCTAAGATAAAATATCACTCAATGCTCAATGGAATGTTTTATAAGCGCTCGATTTATTGCGTGACATATGCTGTCTAAATCACCCATTACAGAATATGGATTTAAATGTTAGATTCGAGCCTTTAAATTGAATTTATTTGTTATAAGCATACTTTAGCCCAATATTGGGAATAGAAGGCGCAATGCATAGCTCCAGACATAGGATATGTTGGTAGTCTGTTGGCTATGTTTATCATGCAATTAAGTCATGTGATTTTTCTTTAAAAGTATGGATGTAACTGACCAATGTACTCGTGACAAAGGGAAGGCTTTCCCGAAACGCGTCGAGTGGGATGTGAATTAAACTCCATTTTGCATACAACTGAGGCTTGGACATCGTTCTTTCTTATCTGTGGACGAAAGGTTGGAGTATTGTGGGATTGGCGATCCCGTCCGAAGCCCACCGCTGCAAAGGGCCAGATCAGCTTAGCGCCAAAACTTTTCTTGGAACTATTTGTAACAGCTGTGGCCCGCCTAAACCCTTTCCTGTAACGGAAGCAAGATTCCGACTGCAACCGCCGTGACGGATGTGACCTGGAAGCCCGACCGCGTTCAGAACAACACGACGCGTGAGCTCACGGGTAAGTGCAAAGCGAAGGCACGCTACAATCTACCCGAGCCGCGTCCGGTGCCAATACAAACGCGAGGTGGTGCAAGGGGCTGTTTACACACGGGGAAAGGCAAGCGGGAGTCTGACAGCGGTGTAGGATTTCAACACACGCGCAGACTGTGCAATTAATGGGAGCGCATTTAAAATCAACATTTTGCGCGATCAAACGAAACTGACAATACTTACATCATGGCAACATCCAGGCTTTCCAAGAGAAACGAGGCAGCCAAACAGATGTTTGACACACTACCAGGAGAAAATAATGCCAGCACACCGCCAAGCAGGGGGAATGGTGCACAACACAGTAGCAAACAAGATCTCTGGGCAAAGTTGTTTAAACTCTTAAAGCAAGAACAAAACAAATGGTGGGAGGCCACCACATTGGCAAAATACGTGGAGGTCGGTAGAATCCCGAGGGGATTAAGAATCTACACAACACCGACCTTCAATGACCCAGATCCCGAATTGGTGGATGAATGGGCTACAAATAGCCATGAGTGCTCCACCATTATGCTGAAACTCCTGGTGAAATATGCAAATAAAGACTGTGAGAAATGTGCGTTGGATATCCAAAAGATTACAGAGGAGCTAACTAAACTGTGTACCAAAGATGAATACGACACAGAAATGAGCAAACTAGAAAAGAAACTTGAAACCCTTGAAAAAGAGATAAAAGAGAAAAAACAAAGAAAGTTTTTAAGAGACCGTCTGGACTACGAGAGAGGCCAAGTCCTCACCTTCTCTAAGAAATATGACCACCTAAGAGCTGACACAATGAAGGCAGTGATGGCAGCGGGAGCAATGGGTGGAGCTGCACGACCAGAGGCTAATGAAGGAGTGCAAAATGAAGAGAATGATGACGACATTGCACAACCGAATGAATTGGGGCCTGGATTCCTTAGCCCAAAAGACAAAATTTTAACGGAGTACTCGCTCGTGGCCAAAGGCAGACAAGCATCCCAGAGCAAAGCATCAACCGCCGGAACAAGAGGACGAGGAAGAGGAGGCAGAGGAGGAAAAAGATTGAATCTAACAGACAACAACATATCCAGCCCAGTGGGAACCAGAACAAGGGGCCAAAAGAAATCGAAATGAAGGACACAAAGACAGTAATCAACCTCTCCGACAGAAGCCTGACCAGCGCAGAAATAGAGGTACTGTCCCTTGGCTTAACATTTTGCCCCACCTCTAACTTTAACTATACACAGAGCCGCATTGACCTGTTTCAATTCACTAGGAAACTCAGATTGAGGAAATGGTTCGCTACAAGATTGAACAGTGAACCAGGTACTATCTCTGAGATTCCTAGTGCAGCGCTAATTGGGGATGCTGAAATGATTCAAGTCCTGCATGATCTTGCAGGAAACCCCAACACTATTGAAAACCCAACTCTTAATCTGATTAATGAGAATGTGAGGCTAGACCTCAGTAGTAGGAGTGGATTTAAACCCAAATCCATTTTTCTACCTATGATCAATAATGAAGCTATTGATGTCTTTGAGAAGGGTGTCATTATGGAATTTAAGAAACTTGCTGGTAACAACATGCGAGGGAGGAGTAATCTTAACATGAATCACAGACTAGCCATTGAGAGTTTGAGTAATGATCACAACATTGTCATTAAGAAATCTGACAAAGGGGGAAATATTGTCATTATGTCTAGAGAAATGTACATTCAAGAAGGTATGAAACAACTAAGTGACACAACTAAGTATGAGGTGAGCAGTAAGAAAGTGTATGAGAGTAAGAACCAAGCGTACTGTGAGAAACTGGGTGAATGGCGCAATCAGGGATTAATAGAGAAGGAGGAGTTTAATTTCCTTAACTGTAAATTCCCTAAAATTCCAGCCCTGTACCTACTCCCAAAACTACACAAAAACCCCACGAATCCCCCAGGGAGACCTATTGTGTCTTCAAGGGGGAGCAACCTTGAAAACACTTCAAGATATGTTGATCATTTTCTGCAACCAATAGTCCAAGGGCTACTTTCCTATCTAAAAGACTCAGGTGATTTCCTTAAGAAAATATCTGATGTCGAAGTAGCCCCAAGCTGTTTACTCATGACCTTAGACGTAAACAGCTTATACACTAACATTCCCCATGAACTAGGAATCAAGGCATGCAGACACTTTCTTAATACAAGATCCTTATCTTATTTGTTCCACACCGAGATGATTTTAGATATGATCCACATATGCCTCACCCAGAACTATTTCCTGTTCAATGGTACCATCTACCACCAATTGCTCGGCACATCTATGGGCACTTGCTTTGCCCCGAGTTTTGCTGGAATCTACCTGGGATGGTGGGAGGAACTCATTGTGAGCAAACTGAATCCATTTAGTACCGGAGTGCGCACGTGGCTCCGGTACATAGATGACATTTTTGTGATCTGGGATGGTACCAAGGAGCAGGCAGAGGAATTTGTGGCAACCTTGAATGTTAATGAACTCAATCTGACTTTCACTAGCCATATTAGTGAAAGAACAGTTGACTTCCTAGACCTGAAGGTCAGCATTGATGAAAAGAAACTTACAACAACTCTGTACAGAAAGGAAACTGCAGGCAACAGTCTCCTGCATGCACAGAGCTGCCATCCCCGTAATCTGGTCAATTCAATACCCTTTGGCGAACTTTTGAGAGCCAAGAGAAATTGTACCAGGCAATCAGATTATGAGACTGAAAGAGACATAATGTGCACCAGATTCAAGTCAAGGGGGTACAGCAATAAATGTATCAAGGAAGCAATATTTAAGGTGCAAGAGAGAGATAACACCAAATCCTCTAAAACCGATAGCAATGAGGAAAAGGACGGAGTGAGATTCATTACCGATTATCACTCTCAAACACAGAAAGTAAGAGGGGCACTCAACAAATTTTGGGGCACCCTTAAGACTGATAAGGATATCTCATGCAGCATTAGAGACTATCCCCAAATCACGTATAGGAAACCTACATGCCTTAGAGACAAAGTCTGTCAAACACTCATTGTGACTAAAAAGAGATCGAACCCGGTTGTAGGATTCTATGTATGTGGAAAATGCAAAGCTTGCAAATTCAGCCACAACACCAAGGAAGTGAGGTTGTCTGGAACATGTGAGCCGTTCAAAATCAACAAACATTTGAACTGCCATACAGATCACGTGGTGTACGCACTGAAATGTCCGTGCAAAAAATACTACGTAGGCAGCACGATTAAACCCGTCAAGGAAAGAATCTTGCAACACTTAAGAGCGATCAAAAATCAGGACAAGCAGTACCCAATGGCTAGGCACTTTATGTCCCACCATAATAGTAACAATAGCCTTCTCTCCTATGTGGCACTAGACCAAGTGCCAACAAGAGAAAGAGGCGGGAATCGCCTACAGGAACTTAGACGTCTGGAGTCGAGGTTCATAATTAAATACCAACTGATGCAACCGCAAGGGCATAACTGCGATGAAGGCTTAGGTGTGCACCTGGGATGATAGATAGTGAGTGTGTACAATAGTCCGTCAAAGCTGCTCTCAATTCCTTGGAAAATTTTAAATTGTATGAAAGTATGAAAGATGTGACATGTTTTGAAATTTATGTAACACTGTTTTATTATTTTGCCACAGGTACCTAACAATGTGGGAGAGTTTGAGAAGGCGCCGGTCCTTTTGTGTGCTAGTATGCTTCAATATTCCCAAAATGAACTGGTAAATCACGATGAATGATGAATCTCACGAAAGAGTCAAGATCCTAGCATGAACTTAATGTAAGGGTGACAAATATGCAAGCCCACTGGGGCGGAATTTCGCTTGCTTAATAAGTGTAAGCATTCAAATACAAGTTACTGCATGTGTGAGCACAAATGCAACTGTATCGTACAATAATGTGGCAGCGAGCTGAGATTAATGGTAGCTCTACCCATAGCGCGTTCGCTCGGCAATCAGAAGCACATGCCTGACCACGGGTTCGAGGCTGACTAACTGCCGTGTCATTTGTTCATTTCATTTTATTTTTATCCTTGTGATTCTTATAGTGTATGATTTTCTCCTTAATTGACATGAGTTTGAATACGATATTTATTTAAACTGAACAGCGCTAAGATAAAATATCACTCAATGCTCAATGGAATGTTTTATAAGCGCTCGATTTATTGCGTGACATATGCTGTCTAAATCACCCATTACAGAATATGGATTTAAATGTTAGATTCGAGCCTTTAAATTGAATTTATTTGTTATAAGCATACTTTAGCCCAATATTGGGAATAGAAGGCGCAATGCATAGCTCCAGACATAGGATATGTTGGTAGTCTGTTGGCTATGTTTATCATGCAATTAAGTCATGTGATTTTTCTTTAAAAGTATGGATGTAACTGACCAATGTACTCGTGACAAAGGGAAGGCTTTCCCGAAACGCGTCGAGTGGGATGTGAATTAAACTCCATTTTGCATACAACTGAGGCTTGGACATCGTTCTTTCTTATCTGTGGACGAAAGGTTGGAGTATTGTGGGATTGGCGATCCCGTCCGAAGCCCACCGCTGCAAAGGGCCAGATCAGCTTAGCGGCAAAACTTTTCTTGGAACAATATATATATATATATATACATATATATATATACATATACATATACATATATATATATATATTACCTACTGGCAGTCGCCAGTAGGTAGTTATAGTTAGGATCTACTTTCCATAGGAAATCCGCAACATTCTATTGGGAATAACTTTGGCGCCGGCGCCGGTGGACGAATCTTCGCGAATTTCTCAAAGTTCGTGGCCCGCTCCGCTCCTTACCTGAAAATGTGGGGGGGATTCATCAAGCGGGGGCCGAGATAAAAGGGGGGTCCCAAAACGTGTTTTCCCCATGTTAATTTCCATAGGGCGGTCGAACTAACTTTTAGCCCGAATGGCTGAATGGATTTCCACCAAACTTGGCAAAATTGTAGGGACTGGTAGCCCGATGTGCCTTTGCTTTGTCTCAAGATATGTGCTCCAGTGGATTTTGAGTAATTCAGGTTCAAAAAAATATATATATCTATGGCCGCGCCCCGGTACGCGCACCGGGGAGCGCAGCGGGCGCCACACGCGAGGTGCGCAAGGAAAGCTGATTGGCTCTCGGGTGTCCGTAAACATTCCAAACAGTCCGGAGTGGCCGCCATCTTGTGTCTCTGTAGGATCGAGACACAAGAGGTGGCCAAAACAAAGGGGGAAAAGACCATAAGGGGGCAGAGTAGCCCCCCCTGACCCCCTAGGTTTGATGTGGGGGTTATAAAAGGGCCCCGCGGGGCAAATGTTTTTTTTTTTTTTATTTGCGCGGGGGGATCGCCCGGTACGCGCACCGGGGAGCGGACCGGGGAGCGGCCCATGGGGAAAGAAGAATGCCAGAGTTTTTAAAAAATGTAGCCTTTATTTATAAATTGGAGGTAGTTCTAAAAAGAACTGTTTTTTTCTTCTTTTTGTTGTTTTATGTTTTTTTGTGTTTTTTGAACATTTTGTACTTTTTTTGGCTTTTATGAACTATTTTTTATTTTTTTTGTTATTTTTATGGGGAGAAACAAAAAACAGGGAATTGAAAATGGCTCAACTGGAGCAAAAAACAAAAAACTGAAAAAATCAGGGTTTTTTGGGGCAATTGTGATTGTCACCAGCAAGGACGATGAGCTTTACGCTCTTTTCCCCATAGGAGATTAGTTTGCCACAATGAATGCATGTAATTATAAAATCTTCAAATCGTTCTTGAATACAAGGCATCGTCTCTGTTGTTTCTGGTCCCGATGGAGTGGGTTGCTTTCTTTTGGAGGTGGTCCTTGAAGACTGGGGGAGGTTAATGGCCAGTTCCCTGAACTCTGCAGCAGAATAGTTGTTTGGATGCTTGCGGGTCATATGCCTAATCATGGTATTGTTACCAAATGAATATTTTTTGTTTGAGTTGCCCCTTGAGAGTTCCACGCCACAGATTAGGCAAGTTACTTTGGGCGCATTCACTTTTTTCTTGCCCTCTGGGATTGAAAAAAACTCCCATACAATGTGTCGCCTTGGCTTGTATGGGGTATTCTCTTCAGGCAGCCATCTTCTCCCCTCCTCCTCTTCCTCCTCCTCCTCTTCTTGACCACCAATGTACTGTTGTGGTGGTCCTCTTGGTGGTGGTGGTGGTGGTGGTGGTGCAGATGCTCCAGCTGTTGCTGCTACAGTAGCCATTTGAAAGTACAAAAGAGTTCTCTGTATTGCTGAAACAGGTCTTCCTCAGTCAAAGGACAAAGTCAGAATAAGGAAAAAAGGTGGGGTCTTTCATCATTTGGAAAACAGAACTGTTCTGGACCAATGAGAAGTGTTATTTTCAGGTCAAAAGACCAGGGATTTCATCATTATGAAACCAAAACTGTTCTGCACCAATAAAAAGTGTTATTTTCAGGTCACATGACCGACGCGCTTACGCAGCGGGCCCCCGGGCGCGTCGCGTAAGCGCGTCACATGTTTACATTGCGCGATTGTATTCGCTCGAGTGCTTCCGGGTGCGCTTACGCTGTGCGTATCACATGGACGCGGCTACGCGACACGTCACGATGATGTTTTCGTTCGCGGCAATAGCGCTAACGGGACGCTTCAAAAGACTACGCTTTCCGGGGCGCTCACCGGGGTGCGCCCCGAGAGCGCTCCAGGGTAAAAAAAAAAAATATATATATATATATATATACATTAAAAAAATTGTTTTAAATACAAATAAAATATAGGATTCATTCATTTTCAAAAATATTACATTTTATAGCTATAGACATTTGCTATTAACAAAATTTTGAAATTCAAAGGAAAAACATAGGTTTGGGGCCTTATATATAGTTAGGAATTAGCATTTAAAAAACCTATGAAATTCACTGAAAAAACCATAGGTTTCACACCAGTTATAGTTAGCTGGAAATTTTACTGACATAAAACCATTGAAATTCCCACGTTTTATTTAGTTGGACTCACTATAACTTGCGCGTGCAATGCACTGCTAATGACGTCACATATTACATCACTCATGACATGGTCAGTGACATCAATCATGACATCACTGATGACACCATCCTTGTGACACAGTGACAGACCTCCTTTCACTGTAATGTAACCCTTGAAACACATATTCAAAAATACAAACTAACATTTTCAAAACAATGCAGATACCCATACCAGTTACAACAACAAGATCAATAATTCCAGCATCTATATACACATCCACTCATTCACCAACAGTTCTATATAGTCACTCATACATGTACTCACTCATGATATGTAGTGATACACCTATACATCCTGTTACACACCGACAGTCACCCAAAAGTTACTCACACACATACTCACACATACAAATAAATTATTGAACATCTATTTATTTGCATGTACAGCTATACACACACTACCACTTTACTTCTAAGGAAACTTACAAATACTTACTCTCTTAAACAATCACTTATAGAAACACATACTAATATAAACAGGAAATCTTACAATCCCTCACTCTCTCATGTACTCACTTATATACATCAATATTCACATATACTAGATTAAAACATATATAGTTATTGATAAAGACACTAGTGAGACAGTCATTCACTCACTAACATATACACACTCATCCACCCATACAGTCCTGCACATATGCTGTCTTCAAAACACATACAAACACAGAATCAGTCACTCATGCATCTATGTGCTAAGTAATCCCCCCACCAAACCATATAGATACTCATACTGATATTTAAAAAAACATCTAATAACCCATATACATACACATGTAGCTACTCACCAACCCATATATCCACTTATACACAAAGTGAAACACTAATACATATATTTAAATATTTAAATATTACTCACTAATATTTATTTTTCAGAAAGACACAAATTCACTGGATGGTGTCATCAGTCATGTCATGAGTGATGTCACTGACCATGTCATGAGTGATGTAATATGTGACGTCATCAGCAGTGCATTGCACGTGCAAGTTATAGTGATGTCAGTAAAATTTCCAGCTAACTATAACTGGTGTGAAACCTATGGTTTTTTTCAGTGAATATATATATATATATATATATATATATATATATATATATATATATATATATATATATATATATATATAGATAGATATAGATATAGATATAGATATATAGATAAAGATATATATGCACATAGATATATATTCATGTTTAGAAACATACATGCATACATAGACACATAAATACAAAGTCAGATTTCAACATTTGTAGCATTGGACATACTCTTTATGGTTGCCCTTTTACGTAGAGTCACTAGTTGGTTCTGTTGCCCAATGAGTGCTTCCCCCTAAATATTGTTTCTAGAGATGCCTCTTCAATCCCTTGAGAGTAACATTCAGCCAAAGAGACAGGAATGTGTTTCAGACATGCAGTGATATCTGCTTCCTTTACATTATCATCTGGGGAGGAGCCAATATCACAAGGTAGCAGGGAAGAGGAGCTTGAAACAAATCCATACAGTGGATTTCCTCCTCAACTTTGGAGGCTCCGGACAGCCGATGTTCATTACATCTACATCCCTTGTCCTCGGCCAAGTCATTATGTTTGTGGTGACACCTACCCCCAGTTTAGGAAAAAGGCAGGAATATTCTGAAGAAGAATCCTTAGCCACCCCCTTGGGTACAATAGGTGGGATAGCAATCCCAGAATCCTTTTGTGTGCATGTCCTGTCTGTGGGAAAGATGAGGCGATGGGAATAAGAGGGCTTCAGGCAGGCCACTTACTTGTAAGTAGAGGTCACGCTGAGGCAACAAAGTGATTGCTTTCCTGCTGTGCTTGCAGGACATTCTCTCTGCACCGCAAGACCCTTCTGCACTGTCATGGGAAGCGGTGCCTGGCTCAGGCAAGTGCTATGAATTGGCATAGTCATAGTCAGTGTATGCACAAGCTTTCATTTTTGAGTGTGTGGTGTATATATGTAACCCTTTTTCACTATTTAATTGCTGACCAAGACAGAGGTACATTTTCTGTCTTGAATCTACTGGTGATTTTGCTGCACATGTTCATACTTCTTATTTATGCCCCTATGTTATGTTATGTTATGTTATAAAAGGATTTGTATCGTGCTCAAATACTCTAGAGTGTCCCGGTGCGTGCGCGGGCTGTGGGAGAAAGGGCAGGAAGGTTAAATGACCATTTTAAAGAGATGGGTTTTAAAAAAAAAATTCAAAGACAAAAGTCCTGTGTATGTTGTAACTCTACCGGGAGGTCCTTCCAGGCAGCTGCTGCTGTAACAGAGAGGGACTGGCCACCCAGGCGCGCCCTACGAAACAGTGGGATGACCAGCCGGCACTGAGTGGCAGATTGTAGAGAGCGATTCGGTGTATATTCTAATGCCTCCTAAGATACGTTGGCCCTTGGCCATGAATGGCCATGTGAGATAGAATGAGGGCTTTAAATTGCACCCGCCGGGCCACAGGTAGCCAATCCAGATCACGCAAATGTTGCCGGACACTAGATCTCCGAGAGATGTTGAACAGGAGTCTAGCCACGGCATTCCGTATGATCTGGAGTTTCTTAACCAGATAGCCCGGAGTACCAATGAACAGCGCATTGGCATAATCGAGGCGGTAGAGGATGAGGGTACACGCTACCATTTCTTTAGCCTCCCTCGGAAGCAAGGGAAAGAACCTTTGTAAGGCCATGAGACTACCGAAGCAGACTCCTGTAAGTTTTTTAATGTGTTCTTCAAACCGTAGGTCTTCCCCAAACCATACCCCCAAGTTCATCGCTGGATCACCCACGGAGCTGGGGCATGGAACATTGGGAGGCAACAGCAATTCACTGAAGGCGGGGGGAACTGGCCATACAGGAGTACCTCCAATTTTTCCTCGTTGCACTTAAGTTGGGCATGTGCAAGCCAGCGGAAAACAGATGAAAAGCAGGTCTGAGCGACCTTGGTATCCAGATCCGAACCCCTCCAAGTAAATAATAGCTGGTTGTCATCCGCATAGGCTATAACTTTTGCACCCAGTTCCTCCACTAAAAAAATCAGGGGGGTCAGATATATATTGAAAAGCAGGGGGCCCAATGTGGAGCCCTGAGGTACTCCAGTCGAATGTTTCCTCACGGAGGACAAGTGGGGAGGCACCCAAACCTGCTGAGTATGGTCGTCCAGAAACGATTCTATCCGCTCCAGAGCTGAGCCGGCAACGCCAATAGATGACAGCCGGGCAAGAAGAAGTTGATGGGGCACCGTATCGAAGGCGATAGGGCACCTATGTGAAGATGTTGCTGCCAATTCTGGTGTTTCCTCTCCCTCGACAGCCAGACAAAGCAGGGTGAGAGGAGAGTATGAGGAGGGTATGTGGAGGAATACATTAGGAGTATTGTCTTTCCAGAAAGACAATTCCAGGCCTGATCTAAATAAGAAGTTGGCAGAAAATATGTTGTCTGCTTTAGCCATTTCATCAGATTCAGAGGATTCTTCCCTACTCCAGAAAAAAAGGGACATTTATTACTAAAGAAATGTTGCAGAAGGTCCTAACCCATGTCAGAGAAAATATGTTTTTTTTCCAGTGGAGAAACCTTGAACCCTTAGGAGTCTGTCCTCCAATGATTTCAGAAATCCTTGAACTCGGGTCTCCCGAACAATCAGTTTGAGTTGGAAGTGATTAAGCAGAAGTGGGAGGATTCTGAAAAAATATCTCTACCAAAATTCATGTTCAAACTTTAAATTGTAGAAGAGATGAAGATGGTTCTTGCTGTTAATATTCATGTGGATTCAATTGTGGCCAGTCTGGTGAGAAGATTGTCAAAAGCAAAAAACAAAGAACAGAACTGGCTCATAATATTGACAGATGAATTTAGACCAACCAAGAGTACCACTCTGGTGGAGAGGTTCTTACATTTTAAATCTACCCCCTTAGAGCAATATTGGTACATCATATTTGCCCCATTTGACAAGAGACCATCAGGCATATTAGCAAGAAGCTGCGAAAAATATTGCAGAACGCGCTTAGCGCAAATATTTCCATCGCCAGCTATCGCTGTTTTAGCAACAATGAGCACCATGGAGATATATATTCCAGCGATAGCGGGAGGGAAGGGCCAACATCGCGGGAAAACCAGTGATGTTGCATTGGGAAGGTGGAAAACCTTGCTGATACGACCCTGTGGTCGTATCAGCATAATCCACCCCCCTATGTTAGGTATTGCTAACTCCTGATATTAGCAGGTGTTAACCGATGACCCCGGTTAGCGAGACTTTTCACGTTGCTAACCCGGGCCAAGGGCCTCCTTGCTAATAGGCAATAGGCCTGTTAGCGGCTGTTCCTCAGGTCTGTTGGTCGGGAATGCCTACTTTGCATGTCATTAGCGATAAATATCGCTGACATGCAAAGCGGTACCCAAACCGATCGCATTTGTTAGAAAGCTGTCTTTAACGCATGTTAGCGACAGCTTGCTGATAGAGCGATAAAAATATCACTGCTCTAGCGGCAAAAAGTGCAGCTAAAGCAGCGATAAGGCCCTTGGTAATATGCCCCCGTATTTCCAATTCCGGGTCAGATTTCTCCCACTGAAATCTTTTGCAAGTAACTGGACCCCTGAAATGGATGATAACTGCCCCTTTTGCACTGATACAACAGAAACATATCCTCATGTTCTGTTCGTATGCCCAGAATTTGCAGGACCATGAAATAACTGGCTGAAGCCCATATGTGAGATATTGGGAAGAAGAAGTGAGGAAAATTAAATTTTGTCCATGTTGTGTTCCCTAGCGCGTACCCCATCGACTCCATGTACCAGCTTAAAGTGCATGTAACTTCCCTCCTGTGCCAGTTATGAAGACGCAAATACATTTGCGTCCACCGTCAACTTGTCCTCTTTCAGACGCACCATGAATGGATTATATAGTCCGTTCCTAAGTATGCTATGCCAACGTCTTTTTGTAGTACACTTTTCACTTTTTCCTGCTCTAGCCAGAGTAGGCCCTGAATTCCTGCCATCTGAACCTCTTTTGTGGCTCCAGGCTCTGCCCAGGCTACCTCTGTACTCATGAACTATGTCCTATATTCAGCGCGGCCCCTCGCGCTCAGCTCAAGCCTGTTTTCTGCCAAGACTGACTATAACCTTCGAGTTATCTGTTCCGCTCCCCGAGAATACATTCCTGCCTACTAGATCCTGTAAACATCCTCCCCAGCTGCAGAGCCAAAGGGCCGATCTGTCTTAATACAAGTAATTCATAGCCTCCGTTGCCATGCTTCCATGGAAGGCCCCGTGCCCCCACGCTTCACATGTAGACACTCAGGCGCTTATACATGCATCCACAGTTAGCATAGAATAGCTTCTACCCTAGAGACCTTTTCGCTCAGATAGTATGGTTCCTAAACATCAGATATCAGATATGATAGAAGTACAAGTTGATCTGACATGCCAGACTTCTGTCTCTTCCCGTCAGTGTAAATGTCAAGACCCCTGCACCCCGTCAGTCACACGTCATACAGCTGCGCGCGCATCCAAGCTTCCAATTTCTGCTGACATTGCAACATTCTGTTAGCACCACCCCTTGGTGCCACCCACTTGCGTCACCTGTCAGTGACGTTTCTAGCACACACCTCTAGTTCACGCCTAGTTTACGCCTCTTGATGATGTATTGGTACCACGTGTATACTGTTATCTTGTCTTCTCTCAGCTGTTACGCCTCTCACATTGAAACTTATGATGTAAATCAAGTATATAAGCTATGTAATGTCAATAAACGAGAGCGCGCGCTCATCTATCCCTTCTGACACCCCTGTGGTGGTCAGAACATGATATCCTGATTCCTTTATGAGGAATAAAACCCTTAGAAACTCTAACACCACGGACTCTGTTTTCTTTCCTTCTGAGTTATTATTGATTAAGTACTTACCTGCATAGAAATTAAGAGAGTAAATTAATTATTTACGTCATTTTGGCGCCCGAATAGGGACCCCTCCCCCACCTCACGCGCCGGAAGGTGCGTTGCAATCCGTGTCCCCTGCCATCAGTTAGACGGACGACACGTGTACTGGCAGGATTTCCTGCATCCCCCTCTGACACACGGAGGTGACGAAGACTGCGATCAGTGCCCAGACGAGGCGGTGAGGAGTGCGGAGGATCCCGATCAGAGCCCAGCCGAAAGAAGCAAGGTCCGAGGTGTGAAGAGGCCCACCAGTTTTCCGAAGTTTTCCGAAGTTTTCCGAAGTTTTCCGAAGTTCCGAGTCGAGTCCAGTCGAGTTTTCCGAGGCCTTCTGTTTCCGTGCGTCCCGGTGAGTACCATTGCTGGGTCGTATCTAGACGGGTTTGGGTACGCAAGTCCGGTCTGCACTGTTTTTAGGCAGTGTATCTGTACTGTTTAGCAGTATATCTAGGATTCCGAATTTCTGCACTGTTACAGCAGTGTATCCGTACCGTTGAGCGGTACATTCAGTGTAGGGGGTAGTTAGCTATGTCTTCAATGTTTTCATGTGATTAATGTTGTGGTATGAATGTGACTGTTTTACTGTGTATTATTGTATTTCTTGTAACAACTAGCAACTCGTATCAAGGAAATAAAAGATCTAGCATTCAGTAATAAGTAAGCAGGATGCCGTTTCTCAGTAAGTTAAAACAGATCGGAACTAGGAAAGGGTTACTAGAGGAAGAAATTCCTATCCCCCCTAGGGACACTCCAGGCAATTTTATGTACCAAAAGCACGGCATAGATGCCATATTATATCTAGATTTATGGGCCGATTACACCAAACACCTAGACGAGAGACACAGATGGCCAGTTACCGGAACGTGGGATGCCGAGTGCATCATGAGGGTAGAAGAAGCATTATGGAAAAAGAAAGCTAGGCAATCTCAGAAGGACGCCATAGAATTTTGGCGTAAGGAATCACGTAAGCGTGCGGATAAAGCACTCCGTAGAGAAGACAGACTTAAAGAATCAGATAAAGAGCGAGAAAACGAATTAGTTACTGAAGGGATCCGAGTAAAAACAGAGCAAATAGACCGTGCCCGAAATAATCTTGTAAACGGTATGTACCTCGCAGCAGATGGCCCATCCGAAACTGAATCAGAGATACCGAAAAACTTACCGACACCATTAGTTCCAACTAAAGTGATGCATAAAACTACTAAAGACATATTTCTGAATTCATATCTAGAGGATGTAGCACCAGCTTACACCAATCTGCCTGTTCGTGCCCTGCCTACTGACAGGGATGGGGGTGGCACTACGCCCCCAGATCCAGTTCCACCGGTACCGCAACAGACCTCTCCCGCTCCGCCAGCTCCGCCACCCCCCGTGCTTAAGACAGACCTACCGAAACCAGTACTACCTGATCTTACTAAAAGACAGATTCAAGTCCAGATACAGACTCCGCGGAGAGATAATGCCCAAGCATCCGCCTCAGGAGGTGCGACAGCGGGTCTACAGACCCCGCCACCGACACACAGATTGCATTTAAAGGACACACAGAATCCTTTCCAGTCTCCCTATTCAGCCCGGCTTGACGCATTAAAAGATAGGATGTCATTCTGCAGATATGATCCAGTACCCGGAACAGACGATCTGATGGTATTAGCATCACTACGCTTAAGATCTGCCACCGATAGCTTGCTATGCTGTGTAGGAATGCAGGAAGCTCTCGACAGACTATACAAATTCATACAGACGGGGAAAGACCCCGACAGTGTTAAAGCTGCCATGTATAAACAGAAAGTTGACGTTCAAAAACAGATATTACGATTCCTCATTAATTGTGTGATAAGAGAACGAGACAGGCCCGGGACAGATCAGAGTGAATTAGATGCATTGAACAAGTGGGGCCAAAATATAGCAGAAGCAAAACATGACAAGGGGACTAGCATAGCCACTATGTCCCAGAAAATTAGAAAGGCAGTATTAACTGCACATCAGGAAGAAACTGATAAAACTTCCTCCGGGGAGGAAGATGAAGATGAAACATCAGAAAAGTCTACAGATATCATAGCGTATGTAGGTAGGGGAAACTACCTTAGGAAAGGTGTCCGTCCGGAGAGCAAGAGAGTTCTTTTCTCCGCTTTAACAAATCCGAATTCTTCTGAACATCAGTTCCAGGAAACTGATAAAAGGCTTCGAGATCGAGTAGGGTATCATATACTCAATTCTATGGATGAACAGGAACTAGCCCGGTCGGCCGTGTTGTGGGCCGAAAACGCAGACATATATAATGATGACACGTTAGTGCAGACATTCTTGAACCTTTCCCCGGAAGAGCAGAAAATAGCAGGTGTATACATGATTCAGCACCTCCTTATCAAGTTCAGAAACCATCATTCTGATCCAGGTCCCTTACACGAAACATTAGAAGCACTAATCATGGATAGATGGAGAGGTTTTAGTACCAAATTAATACAAATAATTCTAGAACAACGACGTAAGTATAACACCTTCCTGAGCTCTGAATATGTTCCCGCCCCGCCTCCAGAAAGAAAAATGTACCACATGCAATGCGGTGGCGGCATTGAAAGCCAGAATCCCTTACGAGAAGTACATCCAGTTATGGGCGAGGATCATACCCTGAAACGTGTGTATGTTCACACACCATTGACTAAGCTAGAACTATTAGAAATGAAGAAATTAGTTCCGTGCCATGATAAAGACCCTGCAGGTTTTCACAGAGAGCTTAAAGACATGTTATTGATGGGAGATTACACGTATGACGATATTATGAAAATGTTAAAGGTACTGTTGCCCACGGGCATTTACGAGAAATTAAAGGAGAAGGATTGGGAAGTGGGAGAGTCAAAGATAGCATGGGCGGAGATAGAAGACGAAGAAAAGAAACGAGTCCCAGGGTTAGGCCTTGGGGATCTGACTAAAGCATTACCAGGTTTAATAGTACAGGTTCTGCCAAGATTATTGACAACTAGAAAGGAAGATTGGGACGCAATCTCGTCCTGCAAACAGAAACAAGATGAAGATACTAGTGACTTTTATTCGAGATTCGAGAAATGTTTCATTATCAATAGTGGCCTAAAAACAAGTAGCGAGTCATATCCACACCTTTTTGTAACGAAATTAGTAGAGAACGCCCTACCACTGGTTAAAAATAGAGTGTACAAGGTTGAAAGTACTTGGCAGGCAAATACGCCATCACAGATGTTACAAATGTTACAATATCACCAGAATAGAATTAGGGAAGAACAAGAGCAGGAACAGAAACGTATGAAAGACACGAAAATGAAAATGTTAGTAGCTCAGACAATTCCAGCCGAGGGTCATAGAAAAGGTGGGGCTCAGACCAATCATTCTGCCGCTCCCGTTAAAGGGACATGTAATTATTGCAAGCAGCCAGGTCACTACGTACATGAATGTCCAGTCCTGAAACATAACATCGAGACAGGTAAAAGTAAAGAAAGACCGCGTCCGCCTAGACATGAACAGGGTCATCAACAGACCTCACAGAACGAACAGCCAATGCAGAATACACAGCCTATGCGTGATCAGTCCCATACAGTACAGACCGTAGCAGTACCACAGCCACAGCATGCTCAGACACAGCCCGCTGCTGCAACTAGAGAAGTCTCACAACAAATGTACCAGTATGCCCAGTCGGCATATCCAGATTATCAGCGTTATACATGAAACAGCCTAGGGAGGGAAAGTGATTTGCCTCTTATTGAAATTCCTGTAGATCAAGAAGGTCCTTATGTACATAGTCACGTATTAGGAAAAGACAGAAAGTTTTTAATTGACACAGGGGCAAGTCGCACTACTATAAGTCATAATGAGGTTCCAGGGGCACCCCTCTCAGGCTCACAGAATGTTTCCCTTGGTTTTTCAGGACAGCCTATTGTAAATGAGGTATCAGAACCAGTACCACTAGCTGTGGGTCCATTATCTCGAGTTACAGATTTGTTACTTACGAAATCATGTCCCGAAAATCTGTTAGGAATTAAAACACTAAAGGCTTTAGGAGCTATAATTTGCTGTTCTCCGGAGGGAGTCAGACTCTTTCTACGAGATTTCAAGGGTCATTATGTTCTACGTGACTTTGATGTCAGATTGAAAAATGTACCAGATCACTTATGGGCAAAAGGCCCAGCTGATGTAGGTTGTATGCATATCACACCATACCGTGTTACACTCAAGACAGGTGTTGTTCTACCCAGGATCAAACAATACAAGTTACCACCCGATGCTGTAGTGGCTTTACTGAAAATAATTGAAGAGCTTATTGCCCAGGGAGTGGTCGTAGAGACCGACTCCAATATCTGTAATTCACCCATCATTCCAATTCTTAAACGTACAGACTGCAATGCACCGCCAGTATACCGGCTGGTGATTGATCTTCGAGAACTGAACAAATGCATTGTACCACAGTATCCTGTGGTCCCCGATATCTCCACCCTGTTAACTGCTATTGATTCAGAAGCAACGTTCTTTACTGTAATCGATCTCAAGAACGCCTTCTTCAGTGTACCCATTGACCCGGAGAGCCAATATCTCTTCGGATTCAGTTTAAATGGACGAAGTTTCAAATTTTCCCGCGCACCTCAAGGATTTACAGAAAGCCCCAGCATCTATAGTCAAGCACTGAAAAGACAACTAGATTGTATTCAAATGCCAGTTAATACAGCTTTACTACAGTACGTCGATGATCTGCTGATCACCGCACGAAGTGAGCCCGAATGTGAACAAGCATCTCTGATAGTTTTGCATTTTCTGGCCGACAAGGGACACAAGGTGTCTCCTTCGAAGCTACAATTCTGTGTTCAGCAAGTTGTGTACTTGGGTCACTTGCTGTCCAAAGTGGGGAGACAGCTCACTCCCGATCGCATTCAGTTAATAGTAAACATGCCCCGACCCCAGTCACAAAAAGAAGTGCGGGCCTTCATAGGCCTCACCTCGTACTGCAGACAATGGATTCCTCAATATGCATTTCTAGCTAAACCACTCATCCAGTTAACGACACAGGAGGCAGCGACTTCGACTGTCCTTCCTTGGACTCAGGAACACACACAAGCCTTTGAGGAATTAAAGAAAGCTTTATGCCAAGCACCAGTTTTAGCGACACCATGCTACAGTAAACCGTTTACACTTTTTGTTACAGAACGTGATGGTACAGCATTGTCTGTCCTCACTCAAGATCAAGCAGGTTCACATAAGCCTTGCGCTTATTTTTCAAGTACGTTGGATTCAGTAGCACAGGCACTACCTGCATGCTTAAAATCAGTAGCAGCAACAGCGTTAGCAATCAGACAAAGCGATTCAATTGTTTTAGGTCATCAGTTAACAGTACAAGTTCCACATTCTGTAGAGGTTCTGTTAAACAGAACCCAGACTCAACACTTGACTATAGCACGATTGACAGGTTACGAATTGACATTATTCCAGCCACACATAGAAATCAGACGCTGCAGTATCTTGAACCCAGCAACATTGTTACCTACAGTTATGACAGATCCAGCTCCGCATGATTGTATAGAGATTATTAATGCAGTAACAAAGCCCAGACGAGATTTAACAGATGTTCCACTGACAAATCCAGACCTGACACTTTATGTGGATGGTTCATGCATGAGAACAAGTACAGGAGAATTAGTGGCCGCATATGCCGTGACCACTGAAACTGAAGTTAAAGAAACACATCGTATTGATACACTGTCTGCTCAAGCAGCAGAGCTCATCGCTCTGACCCGAGCCTGTATTCTAGCGAAGAACAGAAATGTTAACATATACACAGATTCCCGTTATGCGTTTGGAGTCGTACACGACTTTGGTATGCTCTGGCAGGAACGTGGTTTCCTGACCTCTCATGGGGCCAAGATCCAGCACGGTCCCCTCATTCAAGCTCTGTTAGAAGCAATACATCTGCCTTCAGCCATATCAGTCATGAAGTGTAAAGCACATACTAAAGTCACAGATTCTGTTTCCCAGGGTAACGACCTGGCAGATCAGACAGCAAAACATACAGCACTGACTCATACTCAGACAGCTGACACGACCAAGACAACAGATCCGACAAACTGCATGACAGTCCGAGATCCCACCCTAGATGTTATTGACATTCAGACACACGCCACTGCAGATGAAATAAAGAAATGGATTGAACTAGGAGGGATCCAGACAGATCAAGGTTGGATGACGAAGGGAAAATCTACATGGTTTCTCCCTGACTCTATGGTTCAAGTCATGATAAATACAGCACATAGTCCTGCCCATTTAGGAGAGAAAGCAATGCTAGACAGTTTGCAAAATATCTGGAATAATAAACACTTACGAGCAGCCGCAAAACAGAAAGTGCGTACTTGCATGATCTGTTGTCAGTTCAATCCAGGTAAAAGCGTCCCTGTAGAGCAAGGTGGATTTCATCCTCCCGATCATCCTTTTGAAGTCCTCCAGATGGATTATATCCAGATGGACCGTTGTCGAGGATTTAAATATGTTCTCGTAGTTGTCTGTGCTCTGTCCCGCTGGACCGAAGCATATCCAGTCCCAGATTACACTGCTCCGACCACTGCCAAACAGTTGGTTCGTGAATTTTTCCCACGGTACGGCTTGCCTCGTGTCGTGTACTCAGATAACGGTCAGCCGTTCTCGTCTGCCCTAATGAAAGAAGTTTCCTTGTTATTGGGATACCAGTGGAAGTTCCATTGTGTCCGACATCCAGAAGCAGCAGGCCTTGTAGAAAGGCATAATCAGACATTAAAGATTCGCCTTGCCAAAATATGTCAGGACAAAGGGGTCGACTGGATAGTCGCCCTGCCGGTGGCACTATTCTATATGAGAATGGTCGCCCATTCGAGATCAGGGCTATCTCCGTACGAAGTGGTCTTTGGACGACCACCGAATATGTGGGGGACGCCCATTCCTAAAAAGATAACCGATGTTGATTCTAATATGTTGACAGATTACCTTGCCTCCTTGATGTCTGCACTCCAATCATGTCGTTCACAGGTTGCCGCTGCCTTCCCTGACAACACCGATGTGAAGGAGCATGATGTCCGCCCCGGTGACGTTGTTTTAGTCCGAAACTTCGACAGGAAAAGTCCGTTGGAGCCCCGCTGGAAGTCTCCGAAGACCGTTCTTCTAACAACAAAGACCGCAGTCAAATTGGAAGGCAGAAAGGGGTGGGTCCACCTAAGCCATATCAAAACATTCCCAGGACTGAAACCGGAACAAGACACACCCACCCCCACCAAAGACTGTAATTCCAAAGACTTTTCCGAATGCAAACGAGAAAAAACTCCTCAAGAACAATATCGTATGAAGTTACGATCTAGCAAGTCAGACAGTTTAATTGTTTAAGTCCTCCCCTAGGTGAATCGGTTAAATAGTTTCTGACATGTATCCCCTAGATCGAGTTAGAGAGAGAGAGGAAAGGAAAAGAACATATTGCAAATCACTTCGTAGTCACTGCATAGTGACACTAATAATCATGTTTATTGTCAGTATATTAATAATCATTGCTAGTATCTTGTTATCGATATACTATCCTATCTTCAAGCGTGAACAATCTGCTTACAATGTCTCTGCTGAACACACTTTTAGTGAGTTACCTCCTCATGAGCTTTCCTACAGACTGGCGCTGCGCAACAATACATTCATTAGTATGTTACATCATTCTCATCAAACTAACAATGCTACAAATTGCTGGATATGTGGCCGACTCCCTCCCTACCAGAATTACAAGGGAGCACTGCCTCTCTTTCCGTATCCGTTCACTCGCAATGGCTCCTGCGGAGCATGGTTTAAGATAATTAATTCTTTAGATCCAGACATTGCTGTTTTCGATGGGGGTTGGGTTTGGGGAAACTTGAACTTGGTCCTACTAGACGTCTGTTACCCGGATAAGGAGGGACTCCCCATTAGAATAGGAACTGATCTAGAAAATGAAGTATATGGATTAGGTAATTACACAATTAGCCTTATGATTCTTACCGTCGAATCCGAAGCTGCACCAGTTCTACCTATTATGTCAGTACTGCCAGTCACTGGTGAATTATGTATCAAGAAAAAAGGTTCAGTACACTTAGGTCATAGTAAATGCACTACTGTGGTCGAATTCAGTGATGATGGAAAGTCATCCTTCAAAGCTATCAGTCATTCTTACTTTGTGTGTGGTCATACCGCATACATTCGTCTACCTCCAGATTGGGATGGTACCTGTTACATTGCATTCCTTTTGCCACCCGTTTTTCTAGCTCCTTCTGATTACCACAGAAATAGCCATCTAGTAAAGAATAGACCCAGAAGAGATGCCCCCCTTGTCGACTACACAGAAACAGCATGGGAACAGTACACTGATTTTAATAAAGGGTTCTTTTTCTTCTTAGGCCCTGTCCAGAATAGTAAATTAATACGCAGATTAACTAGAACACTTGAAGCTGTAGTAAATGAAACTACCTCCGCCTTAGGAAACTTAACAGAGGAGCAGTCCGCTATGCGGGTTGTTGTCCTTCAGAATCGTCTTGTAATTGACGTCATCTTGGCAGATAGAGGTGGAGCCTGTAAGGTCATCGGGTCAAGCTGCTGTGTTTTCATTCCACAGAATGCACCATCTGTATATCAAGCTATCACCCGTCTTCATAAAATTGCAAATCAGATACATCAGAATCCAGGCACCTGGACTTGGTCCGGTTGGTTCTGGACAACGTTAACAGCTTGGGGATGGAAAATACTATCCTTCCTAGGCATTGGCCTAGTCCTAGTATTCAGTTGCTGCCTGTGCCTACAGTGTGGGCCAGCGATCTGTGGACTGTGTGCCACTTCTTGCATTGAACATTCCAGTTTTCACTCAAAACGTAACCGAAAGAAAGAAGAACAAATGATGTTACAAGAACAGACTGATCGATTCATGAGGATCGATATTTCATGAAGGGTCCGTAGGGAACAAGGAGGGAATGAGGAAAATTAAATTTTGGCCATGTTGTGTTCCCTAGCGCGTACCCCATCGACTCCATGTACCAGCTTAAAGTGCATGTAACTTCCCTCCTGTGCCAGTTATGAAGACGCAAATACATTTGCGTCCACCGTCAACTTGTCCTCTTTCAGACGCACCATGAATGGATTATATAGTCCGTTCCTAAGTATGCTATGCCAACGTCTTTTTGTAGTACACTTTTCACTTTTTCCTGCTCTAGCCAGAGTAGGCCCTGAATTCCTGCCATCTGAACCTCTTTTGTGGCTCCAGGCTCTGCCCAGGCTACCTCTGTACTCATGAACTATGTCCTATATTCAGCGCGGCCCCTCGCGCTCAGCTCAAGCCTGTTTTCTGCCAAGACTGACTATAACCTTCGAGTTATCTGTTCCGCTCCCCGAGAATACATTCCTGCCTACTAGATCCTGTAAACATCCTCCCCAGCTGCAGAGCCAAAGGGCCGATCTGTCTTAATACAAGTAATTCATAGCCTCCGTTGCCATGCTTCCATGGAAGGCCCCGTGCCCCCACGCTTCACATGTAGACACTCAGGCGCTTATACATGCATCCACAGTTAGCATAGAATAGCTTCTACCCTAGAGACCTTTTCGCTCAGATAGTATGGTTCCTAAACATCAGATATCAGATATGATAGAAGTACAAGTTGATCTGACATGCCAGACTTCTGTCTCTTCCCGTCAGTGTAAATGTCAAGACCCCTGCACCCCGTCAGTCACACGTCATACAGCTGCGCGCGCATCCAAGCTTCCAATTTCTGCTGACATTGCAACATTCTGTTAGCACCACCCCTTGGTGCCACCCACTTGCGTCACCTGTCAGTGACGTTTCTAGCACACACCTCTAGTTCACGCCTAGTTTACGCCTCTTGATGATGTATTGGTACCACGTGTATACTGTTATCTTGTCTTCTCTCAGCTGTTACGCCTCTCACATTGAAACTTATGATGTAAATCAAGTATATAAGCTATGTAATGTCAATAAACGAGAGCGCGCGCTCATCTATCCCTTCTGACACCCCTGTGGTGGTCAGAACATGATATCCTGATTCCTTTATGAGGAATAAAACCCTTAGAAACTCTAACACCACGGACTCTGTTTTCTTTCCTTCTGAGTTATTATTGATTAAGTACTTACCTGCATAGAAATTAAGAGAGTAAATTAATTATTTACGTCAGAAGCAGCATTGTTGAATTAATAACATTGTCATCTGACTCATATCCTTTATATGCATGGTCTGTTGCCAAGTTTCTAGGTTGTATGTGGATTACTAGAACAAGGGCTATATTTACTTCTTGGATATGAGACCTTTTTCTTTATTATCCCTCGGATATATTAGAGCTGTTACACTCTCATTTCTTACAGCTAGTTAATTCCTTCAAGATTATATTCTAAATGTTTTAACATGACAAAGAATGGTTATTGGTGTTGTTTTTCAATGTAAATGCCTTCAGCATATTTCAACGCTTAAGCTCAGATGCATTATGTTCTAAAGTAAATTTGTATCTATATTTGTACTGATTAAGTATTTATAATGCTTTTATGACATGTATTGTTGAAATAAAGCTTTTGAACTGAGCTGCAACATCAAGTGGAGTTACTGTCGGATATTTCTTTTGATGTTGTAAGATCAACAGCCTTGGCAAGTGGGGCATCCATTGCTGCTGGACACAACCTATATTTAAAGACTGGAATATGGATGAAGCTCAGAGATACGCTGCCTTGAAGACGCCTTTTAAAGGTTCAAAATTACAAGCTTACATTGTTTATTCAAGCAATGGAAACTTTCCTCTGCCTTTGGGGTATGAGGTTGGATATGGTGATTTCCTCTGAATGGAAAAAAATCACGTTGGACAAATGGGTTCTAAATATTCTGAGCAAGGGCTAATGGATTGAGTTTCACCCTCATCCAGAGTATTAGAGGACCATTCTTAGGCTTGTGTCCAGGAACAGTCTCATAAAGAGCGCGCTCCTCGAAGGAACATCTGGCCACATACACACTGGCCCACATCAGCTCTCCCTGAGGTCAAGAGCCATCTGTGTCCTTATCATTTGCACACATTTGATTGATTTAGATGTCCCTAGGAATGCAGAGACCAATTTATTGTACCTCTTGAACTGTATAAATTGACAGCCAAGACTGTACATCGAGAGATTTTGAGCAGACATGTTCTGTCCAGGCTCTCCTGGCTGCAGCATTTAATTAAACCAACTTGTTCCTATTTTGCCAAACGCCTCCTATCTTTTCATTTATATAAGGTAAACTCACATCCGAGCAACATTTTGGTGAGCCAGCCAAGAGAGATTGGTTCACTGAGCCCGACTGCTGATGAAGGCAGGACCTCGACCCGAACTGATTCACATCTGCGCAAAAAGATCCGTGAGCAGAAGCCGTAATTGATTAGAAGTTCTGCTGACTCCAGGGGGCAGAGGTCTGTCCAGAGGCAGCCATCATAGGGTAAGAGAACTATATCTGATCCTTTGTCCCAGTATGAGGCGTATGGCAAACTAAGACAGGTGCGTTTATCACTTTTGTTTTTTTTCCTAGTCAGCCTGCTGGAAGAAGGCAATGGTAGTTAAATTTTTTAGTATCTTACCTTGGGCGTGAAGCAAAGGGCACAGCTCGTCCCTAGGTGGTAGTAAGGGAATGCTTGTACCTCTGGGCGCAGATTAGAGGATACGCTTAGTCCCTGGGTGTCAGTAGAGGATAGCTTGGATCGCTGGGCTTGGTGGTAAAGTCTGTTTGCATAGGCTCTGGGTGTGATATAGAGCTAACATTTCAAACTTGATTTTTTAGTTACAAAAGTTCTTAGGGCTATCGACTCCAATATTCATAGCACCTGAAAGAAGTCAGAGGTGTTCCTTTTTTTTATCTCTGCTTGGATCTCTGGGCGTTAGGTAGTGATAAGCACAACCTCTGGGTGTAACATAAGGTAACATAGGGTGTAATTCAGATATTAGGGGAAATTTTGATCCTTGGTGAATAAGGTGTACCTTGTGCCAGGCCACAGAAGGCTGGTAGTTATCAGGTTATTCCTTTTTCTCCATTTAAACATTGCAAATTTTTGGCTGCCGAAACGATAGTGACAGACTATCAGGCTTACCTAGCTCTGGGTACTGCACAGAGCATCCCCTGTCCACAGGCTATAGGGACTAGGAGAGGGCTCAGTTTTGTGGACTAACTAACTATTTTTTCTGTCAACCTTTTTAGTTTCTATTAGATGTTTTACATTTTTGTACATTTATTGATGATATGGTGCTGTTGAAATTTTGAAAATCATGCTGCATGTTTAAGTGTCTTGTTAAGAAGTCTACACTTTTAGGTGATTATAACTGGCTTTTCCAAATCAGAAGTTCAAGATTGCTATTTTTCTGCTATATAACAACCCGAACTGCCCTGAACTAACAATAACACTATTGCTATAGGTTGTTATTGCTTCACTGCATTATTGTCTCTATTTTAATGTTAACCCATATTTTTGTTGATGTATCAGGTGGTTTTTGAGCCCTTATCCAGTAAAAAAAAATTGGTACCACACCTGTGTACAGAGTTCCCCCAAAATAAGAGTAGATTTGGTAACTAATTTTAAGAAGACCTTGAGATTACAAAAATTCTGAAAAACCTTGAAACAAACCAGCTTCCTACTCCATCATTGAGACACTACTAGACCACATGAAAGCAAGTTTCCCCACCCAGGCTATGAAGCTGGAGAAACACTGCAGTGACACGATCATACCATGACACACACATTCCCCTGGCCTGAAGGGGGCACATTCGATACCAACATCATAGAACACACAAAGGTTCACATACAGACCAGGTATACAGGATATAAGATGGCTAAGAAGGAGGCACTAGAATTATGGGCCATCTTCAGTGGCTCCAGCCTACAAAACTATCCCGGAACCCATGAGTAAGGTATCTGCACCCCCACCATACACCGGCCGCGATGTGCTCTCACTAATGCCAGCTATCCCAGTTGTCACTGCTCTGTGTTACACCAATCCACTGGCTGAAAAGGCTGCTGGATTCCCCCTGGGCAGCAAGCCGCCGGGTGGGGTAGAGGATACCAGGTCCCACAAGCCAGGGCACCATCAGACCCGGCTCCGCATTGGCCAGGACCCAGCCTGTCTGGACCGAACAAGGAGCGCATACACTTGCGCGCACCACTGGGTGCCATAAGGTCAGAGGGAGGTGATTCCACCAGTGGATGGGGAGAAAGGAATGTCAGCCCCTCGAGATCTGATTTGAAAGAGGGTGCTGCGTGCTACACTCCACCGAGGGAGGACTATGGCACAGAAAAAGCATCAGGGAGCAAGGTTGAGGCCAAAACATTGCCTAGAAAATCAGCACCAAACACTAAGAAAAGGAGGATTAAGGATGGAAAGAGAGAGAGCTCTCGCCTGGGAAGCCCAGCAGGGAGGGGGAACAATATTCCCCCCCCCCCCCGAGGAAACAGGAGCTCAGCTTTGGGTCCCACATAGGGATGAGCCTAAGGATGAGTCGAGAGGAAGTCCCCTAACAGAATCACACATATCACCAGGCTGTAAGTAATCAGGAGAGCCTGAAAGAGACACAATTGAGGGACATGGCACCTTTATGCGTGCACAAGAAGAGCCTTGACCAAAGCGTTCGCCACTAGCCCTGAATGCTATGGTCAGACAGACCGACCCCTAGTGAAATAATGTCCAGAAAGGAGGGGGAGATCTTTGTGCAAACTTTCTACCATCTGCTGACCTGCTGGACTGAAAGGAAGGGTAGGATCGCGCTTGGCCAGAGGAGGGATCCTTTAAACCTGAGGACATGGTCACTGAAGAGGATAGCATTTGGCATGGAGGGGGTGATTTGAAATGGTAATACCCCCACATGCAGAAATGTGCTATGCCAGGAAAAAACCGACTTAGCAGCCCCAAGCTATGATTTGTCCGTTGCTCCATAAAGGGGCAGCAGCAACCTTCTACGTGCCTTGGGCACTGATGGAGAAAGAAGGGCTCAGGAATAAACTGCCCCCATTGATGGATGGGGCAGGAAAATTGATCTCATGTTTTGAAAAGAACACCGAAGGTATAATCTTAGCTATAGGTGATGTCAAATGTCTGCTGAGTAGCCTCATGAGGGAGCAGACCAAGAAGGTTTTCTCCCGAGCCTGCATCACCGCAGTCGCACTCACCAATACCGAGGATGACGGGTCTTTATTTAATTAATTCAGACACCAGATCTGGATGGCCCTAAGGAAGCTATTCCATGACTGCCCAGATGTAGGAGGACTGATATCAGAAAGCATGATGCCGGGGGAGATCATGTCTAATTTTCTAGACAGAATGAGAGAACAATGGGGGCAAAAGACAGGACAGCGCTGGAGTAACATGGGTCACCTGGTGTCATTATTCTACACCATCTTCAAGAGGGGACTACCCACTGACATCCATACTGGATTAGATAGTGTAGTAGGGCTAAACACTATACCTTGGCTGGAAATACAAGCCCACATACTAAACTATTACCAGAAGTGATGAGAAAAGGACAGGGAAAATCAGGAGCAGGTACAGAGATACGCTGCCAAATTGGTCCAACAGAATGCTAATACTGTCACAGAATGGGCCAAATGGCCAACCGATGCTGCCTAAAAATATAGCACAGGATAGCACGCATACATCACGCATTCAGCTCCAAGTAAGTCAGGCAGCAACCGCCCCACAGTGTGGTGGCCGTACACAAGGCAATCACTGCAACAATCAGGGAATTCAGGCTGGACCCTCAGTCATGGCAAGGTGGGGTGACTGTCTGGGGCGGCAATGGCCTAGTAATACAAGAATAAGGAACAGCCCACCAGGACACACACAAAAAAACCAAAAGGTTCTAGATCCTTCCAGAAGAAGTGTGGGACCCAGAAATTCAGCCTAAAGTTAGAGAAATTAAGTTAAACTATGAACGACAGCTCTTGCCCTACAGGTCAGCGATCGAACTGGAAGTGCTCCAACGTTGCCGCAGACAACTATTCCTTTAATCAGGACTCTCAAAAGACCAGTCGCTCCAGTACTTTAGAGTTCAATTGACTTTGTAACTTTGTTTTTAAGAGACACAATTTTTGCACTGCACCAAGGCGAAAACATCCCTGGGCATCCAGACAACAGCCACCAGACACCAGAACACAGACAACAGCCACCCGTCACCAGACCACAGACAATGACCAACAAAAGAGAGGCTCAGACAACAGACATCTTTCCTGAAGACAATCTTACATTTTACAAATTCTTTTTAAGTTATGTACCTTTATATTTTTGTACACAATCTCCTTATATCTATTGAGCCTCTCCAGAACCAAAACTTTCCATGATTTTGTAAGCTCTATTTCAACAATTTCTGAGATGCATGCGCTGAGACCTCTCTCACTTCACATACACCTAAACTGTACCTATGTTAGTATCCCTCACGCACTACCGAGCGCACTCCTACACAACACCTGCAATCAACATATGTCCGATATAGATACATAAACTCTGAACAAATCATGTTATATCTGTTCATTAATACCACATCATAGGCGCAGATAGACTTTATTTAGAGCAGGAGATAGCCCCTGAAAAAGCAAAATGCCCCAGCCACCTGTACCTATGTCGGATCCGGGCAAAATCCAACCCAATACAGTAGACCCCATAGGACACTAGTAAACATTGCATGGTATGAGACCAATCCCACTGAATTATATCCCTTCACTGAGCCGAGTGACATCAAATCTGAGGTAGACAAGATGTGCAGAAAGGGTACCATTGGGGAGGACATTGTTTGGCCCTTGGGCTTCATAGAAAAAAGGTTCTTGGAGGTAGCACAACCTCCCCACCAGTGCAAAAATACCTCCACTCCTTCTTCCGTCTACGGTCCCAGGGCGGCCCTTAACATCTTGAGGCCTCTTTCTTTCATGAGAAATGGACCCCGGAAATGGAATTCCAGTGCAGGGCCACTCATCTGAATCAGGTGGGGTGAATGAGTTCAATGGAGGAGGCCCAACGCCAGCATAGACCTCCTGTGCCAGGAAATCTGGGATAGCAAGATCAATAAGTACACAAGGTTGGAGGGGACGGGGCAGGTCCCTAATTGTACATAAACATATGCAGTACTCTTTATGTTTCAGAGGCAAAGGAACCACACCATTGGCAATGAGAATTTTTGCACGATACTGCATGTACCAGCCCTGCAATGGGGCACCTCAGTGTTGATAAATTTCTACAGGCATTGCGGTGACCTTGCCTACACATAGCTCAATCAATCAATCAATCAGGGGAATTGTAAGTGCGCTACTCACCTGTGAGGGTCTCAACTTAGGAGGTCTGGATGGCAGGACCTCTGTGTCCTTGTGACCATGAACACCCCAACCCTGATGATTCCTGGAGAAGATCTGTCCTAGTTGTCTTAACATCTGTTACAGAAGAAAACAACTCTGTTGCATCAGGCTCAAAGAGGAAGAACTGCTGATTATTTTGGCTGTGCTCAGTACAAATACATTCCAGAAGGATCCAAATTGTTTACAGAAGCTCAAGTAAACACCGGAGGGTCAATACACATTTTTTCACCATACCAACAAAAGCAAACACCCGCTGGTTACAAATAAACAGATGGGAGCTGATGTGAATGATTAACAATACTGAGGTGGGCCTAAATGCTATAAATGAAGAACTGCAGCCCGCTTCAAGGTGATGCAACATCGGTACGTGTTGGGCTTGATGACCACAATGGAGGTTGGGATGTGTGCCAAGATTGGAGCTTTCTGTTTGACTTTTTTTCCTGGAAATGACATGAACAATGAGACATTAGCATGTGCCATCCAAGATCTGCTTAATCTGCAAGCCGATATGAAGAAGGAGGGAGAGAGCCCGGAGCAGGTCTGGTTGCATAGTATTTTTTCGTGGATCCCCTTATGGGTGTCTAAGTTACTGACATCCTTGATGCCAATTCTCCTTGCTGCACTTCTGTTTTGTGGGTTCTTGCAAGTGGGGGTTTCTTGCTGTAAAAAAGCTGTCCTCAAATTAGGTAGTATGCACTTAGCTAGGGAAAAATCAACCATCACTACATACACAAACACACTTGCAAATCGCATAACTGCCATGACATACGAATAGGATAGAGTAGTTGATGAATCAACTAGAGGGGGAATTGTTGAAATGGGTGAATACGATGTCAATGAATGTCATGATATGTGCAGGCCCCACAATGACAATATCAGTAAATGCAATGTGAACGTATGCCATAGGCCTGTGCCCACATAACCACATGAATACCCGTCAATGTACTGTGAATGTATACAGTAACTGGTGTCTGCACAGCAGTGCCAACATCAGCAATAATTATACCAATGTATGTCATAATTATTGCTTGTATTATAATATTATTGTTGCCAATAAGAATAATGTCAATGTTCGTTCAGACCAAAGCAAACATAAATTTGTCAATACCAGTATGAATAACATACAAGATAACAACTGTATGCGCAATGTTGATAAAGTTGATAAAAAGGATACCAGTGGCTGTCATATTATTCTTATGAGTTCCACATCATTGCAGTTGGAGTCATCCAAGGTGACGTCCCCATCAACCCAGAGTCAGAGATACATGGGCAGGCAGGTTCTGCGTCCCACGTCTATGTGTAACAGATCACAGGTGGGGTCCCCGATAAACTAAAGGCAAAATGTTGAGAGGGATCGTGCAGGAAACAGCAGAGACGAACGTAGTTTCAGGTAAGCTTTATTCAGAAAGCACAACCTGGCATCTGACCACCTCGACAGTCCAGTGCACTGACACTGTCCGAGTGCCATCTGCCTAACACTCTAAAAGAACTCAGAAAACACACAGACATTCACAAGACCACACAAGACCCTCACGAGGCACACATCATAACACATCTTCTTCCCTAAAAGGAAAAGAAACAAAAAAAACACAAAACTAATACACAACATAGTCATTAAGATACCTAGGAGGTCTACGCACTCTACCTTCAGAATCCTGTTGAAGATCTAGACTGCCACCACTCCCTGCACCAACATCCAAACCCTGATCAGCGAACTGCCCAACACCAGAATCTGAAGAAAGACCAGCCTCCAACAAAACTCCAGAACAACCATCATCCTCAACCACTTGTTTGATCGAACCACCCTTTTGGTACAAAGCCACTCTCCTTAAATTCCACCTCTGACCACCATCCAAGATGACAAAGAACTTTCCTATATTGACCACTCGAAAAGGACCTCTGAATTTAGTCAAACCAGCTCTAACCCTACCAGACTTCACTTTAACCCAATCTCCAACTTCGATTTTGTCCCCTACAACATCAGGAAGACTTTCACCCTCAGATGAAATCCAAATCTTAAGCCAACCAGGAACTAACCGTGGACCAGGAACACGTCCCCTCATGACCTGAAATGGAGACTTAGCCGTGACACAATGTACAGTGGTCCGATTGGCCCACACCATATCATGCACAATTTTTTGGGGAGGTAAATCATTAGCAAAAGCCAACTGAATGGTGCCTTTAACCATTCTATTTGTCCTTTCAACAATACCATTTCCCATGGGATTATACAATGACGTACACGAATGCTTAACACCCCATTTGTCAAAAAAACACTTCATCTCATTAGATGTTAATTGAGTTCCGTTATCCGTCAAAATCATTTGAGGAACCCCTTCATGCATAAAAAGATCTTCAAGAACAAGAATTGTTGACCTTGTAGTGATGTCTCTCATGAATTCCACACACAATCATCTGGAATGAACGTCCACAACCACCATGGCAAAACGCATATCTTCACCCAAATCAGACAAAGGACCTATAAAGTCCAAACAAATATTGCACCAAGGTTTGCCTGGATCATTGATCTGTCCCATAACACTCTGACTGCCAATCTTCAGTCTCTTCTCACTATCTTTGCAAGCACCACAAGCTTGTACACAACCTTTAACCTGCTCGTCCATGCCTGGCCACCAAAACTCTTGTTTGATCCTTCTAGTTGTCAAACCTTGGCCCAAATGGCCCTCATGCACAAGATTGAAAATGTGTAACCTGAGACCAGAAGGTGGCACAAAACGGTCACCCCTCATGAAGACATTTGAACAAGACAAAGAAATTCATCCAGAATTTTCCAAAAAGGCCTGATAGAGACCGGGACTGAACTTTCACGTGAAGCCCCATTCTTTATCAATACAATGAAACCCTGCAAAGTGGGATCTTTCTCCATTTCTGACATCCACTGGACCTTGGAGAAAACCCCCAACGAAATCCCACAAACATCACCAACAGAAGCAACAGCTTCCTCATTATGCAAATCCTCCAACAAATTTTCATCAACACACTCCCAATCAACAGCTAAACGGGACAAGCAATCCGCTTGAACGTTACGCCATCCATGAATAAAAACCACCTCGTAAAGAAACTCCTGTAACCTGGCTGCGAATCTGGCTAAACGTTCAGAACCCTTCCCTGCACCCCCAGCTGATAAAATTTTCACCAAAGGTTTGTGGTCAGTGCGTATGACAAATTTCACACCCCACAAATACACCCTGAAGTGTTCCACACCCCATGCTGCAGCAAGAGCCTCACGCTCAATCACTGAATAGTTTCTCTCAGCCAGAGTTAACGTCCTAGACGCAAAAGCAATAGTTTTTCAGTGCCTGCCTGTAACTGAGAAAATACCACTCCAACACCAGTAAGACTAGCATCCACTGTTATGAACGATTTACAAGAGGGATTAAAAGGAGATAGAATCCCTGCATTACAAATCTCATTTTTGATGCGACAGAAAGAATCAGCTGGTTGCTGCTCCCACGTAAATCTAGCACCCTTCCGTAACAAAACCCTTAAAGGTTCCGAAATATCCGCAAACCTTGGAACAAATTTTGAATAGTATTCAACTAGTCCTAAAAAGGCCCTGAGTTGATCCTTATCTGTAGGCCACTGAGCATTTTCAATCGCCATCAATAAGTTTTTATTTGGAGAAACTCCACCACTAGAAAGGGTGTTACCCAAATATTCAATTTCCTCCACCAGGAAGGTGCACTTGCTTTTGTTGACAGTCAAACCAGTATTTTCCAATCTGCACAAAACTTGACATAAAATTGTGTTGTGTTCCCTTACAGACTCCCCTGAGACCAAAATGTCGTCTTGAAAATACACAACGCCCACCAACCCCACAAACATGTTGGACATCATGCGCTGGAATACACTCGCAGCCGAGGCCAAGCCAAACGGCATGCGAGTAAATTGAAATGTGCCTTCAGTTGTAATAAACGCCGTTAGTGGTTTAAATTCAGGATGTAACTTGATCTGGTGGTAGGCACTTCTGAGGTCAATTTTAGAAAAGTAACTACCACCCCCCCACTAACAGCAAAAGCTCACTAATATTAGGCAGAGGGAAGGTGTCAACAATTATATCCCTATTGAGTGATCTCAAATCGATGCAAAATCTAAGGCGGCCATCCGATTTGAGTGTCAAAACCACCGGAGAAATACAAGGGGAAACCTCCACAGGTTCTATTACCTTGTTGTCAAGTAGATCATGAAGCAAGTCTTTCAAACCTTGCCTGACTGACAAATGCACTTTCCTAAGTTTATGCTGTACTGGTGTAGCATTGGGTTTCAAGACAATTTTGTGGACGTAATTCTTGACACAACCCAATCTATCTGCAAATGCACCACTGGCATCTTTCAAGACATCACCAATTGACATGTCGTCATCCACAACCATAACACAATTGGGAGACCTCGGATTGATTACAATGTGTAAGTCAAATTGGTGCATCCAACCTAGAATTGGTGGACCATCTTTGGCAATATACACTTTACCTTCGACACTCCTGGAGCCAAAGGTAATAACCCCGAACATATAGCCCAGAATATCAATAACCTGACCCTGATATCCTACTGGACTGATGTCCTTTTCGGTAAGAAGCACCCCTTTCCAAAGTCTGGTGAATAAGGACTCTGGTACGATAGTGAAAAGAGAACCTGAATCCACCATCAAAAACACTTTTTACCTGCAGACAGTGAATTCCACAGAGGGACGTGTTACTCTGCGAGTATTAATGTCACAAACATCACCAACAAAATCATAACTCTCATGTTGTATAACTAATACTCTATTGGAAGTCTGAGAATTGTCAGGAGAATGTAAAGCATTGACTTTAGATTTGCTCTTGTCAGCATTATCACATCCTTGAATAATGCCCTTTTTTCCCCACATTTCCTACAAATTTGTTCAATTGCATAACACTTTTTGAAATCCCCCAAATGAAACTGACTGCCACAACCCCAACATTCTTTCCCCTTAGGTTTAGAAGAAAAGTTCACAGTGGAATTAGCTTTGTGTATACGTTTTGAAACCACACTTACATTGGAATTATCCCCTGAAGAGGAAATATCAACATTACCAATCTGCGAAGAAGAACTTCTATCATGCCGCTCAAGTTCTTTAATACATTTCTGTGATTCTTCTATCACTTTAGCCATATCTATGGCATCTTTGAACGAAGGGTCTTTAGCCACCCAAAGTCTCTCTTGGATCTTCCTATGGCGACATTGAACAATGAGCTGGTCACGAATAAGTTTGTCACTCATAACACCAAAACGACACTTAATAGATAATTCACGTAACCTAGAGACAAACTCATCTATGGTTTCGTGTTCAGCTTGTGGTTGTGTATAGAATCTATATCTTGCCATCACTAAATTAACTTCTTTGGCAAATCTTATCTCAAGCCTTCTAAGTGCTTCTTTAAAAACATCATCCATCGGTTGACCATTTGGACCCATAGCTACAGGTAAATACTTGAAAATACTTTGGCCCTCATTGCCCAAGGTGCTAAGTAATAATGCCTTCTTCCTGTCAGGATGAAAATTTTTCCCATCCAGAGCCACTATGTAATTTTCTAACATCTCAACCCAATCTTCCCAATCAATAACAGGAGCACCAGGAAGAGATAAAAACATAGGAGGCGTGACAACATTGGTATTCATTTCCTAACAAAATAAAACAAAATAATTATATATGTGGTAGAATTTAAACAGTGTTAAAACATCTGCACCAAAAGAAAACAAAGGTGTGCAAATCACCGTGTAAATACGTGTTTATGAAAATATTAGAATCTGCACAAAATAAAAACAAGGTGTGCAAATCACCGTAGAGATAAAGATATCACATGTAGACCAGGTGTGCAAATCACCGTATAAAATTTGCACCAAACTTGAGGAGACCAGGTGTAGGTGTGCAAATGAGCGCAATCCAAGTCATAAAATGCACAAACGAAATTTTGTTCAAAGTCTATTTTGTAAATGAATTTGAAATAGTCAAATAACCGGAAGCAGATATCACTTTGTAACAGCAGCTCCACTGTAGCTTAACGTTCAGTACCTCAGATACAGTACCTGATATCGGCAAACAACTCCAGAAAAATCAACCAAGTATCACGGAGCAATCCGGAACTCGTGTGAGGAAACAGCTGATCAGAAACAAAATGAAGGCACGTCGTTGACGCAAGACGTTACGCACGCATGCCAAAGCTTTTAGATGACAGAAAATGGCTGCGTGTAACGCTGCGTTTCAAGGTAAAACGTGCGTGTGAGTGATGCCAAAGATGACCTGATGAAGACAAAGTCAGCCGTTGGTCACGCTCACGACCAATTGAAAGAGGAAAACAGCGGAAACGCTGAAATTAACACGAAAAACTACCTCTACGAGTCCCGGGAACCAGGAAGACGCGAGGACCTCACCGGATATCCAAACAAACAAAGAGAGATGTCAAAGATCACAAGGCTGTGCTTGAACTCGATGGAAAAAAAACGTAAATTGCAGCAGCAGTTCAAAATATCACTACTAGCATCGTCGCCAAAAATGTTGAGAGGGATCGTGCAGAAAACAGCAGAGACTAACGTAGTTTCAGGTAAGCTTTATTCAGAAAGCACAACCTGGCATCCGACCACCTCGACAGTCCAGTGCAACTGAAACTGTCCGAGTGCCGTCAGCCTAACACTCTAAAAGAACTCAGAACACACACAGACATTCACGAGACCACACAAGACCCTCACGAGGCACACATCATAACACAAACACACACCCAGGAAAAACGCTGATCAATTCCAGAGATAGATGGTTGCACCACAAACAAGTCTGGGCTAATTGGCCCCAATAAAACACATTTGGCCAAAGGTTCACATTCCCCAGAAATACCACAAAGCAAGATATCACAAATAGATAGGTACACACAACCAATCAGGCTACAACATGCACACCACATGTAGTATTCACACGCTCCTCATGCCAGACATCTGGACACATACACACTGGCCTACATCAGCTCTCCCCTAGGTCGAGAGCCATCTGTGTCCCAGATGCACACATTTGAATTATTTATGACTAAGATGCACTTTAAGAATGTAGAGATCATTTTATTGTACAACATGAACTGTAAAAATTAACAGCCAAAATGCTGTACATCGAGCGGTTTTGAGCAGACTTTTTCTCTCCTTGCTTTCCAGGCCACAGGGTTTATTTAAACCAATGTGTTCCTGTTTTGTCAAATGCCTCTTTTCATTTATTTAAGGTAAACTCATATCCAAGTAACAGCAGTGTCTGTGTTCACGGTTCAATTGACCTTTTTCATCTCATCCATTGTTATGGCACCTGCACAAGGTTTATTCTCCCAGCATTCAGTCACTGGAAACTTTGATACCTCTTTCAGCAAAACTCAAATACCAGTTGATGTGGTGGATGAATTCAGATAATGTATCCAAGGAAGTAGAGATTCATCTTCAGCAAACTTTGGTTTTGACAATGGATGTGAGCACAATAGGTTGGGACGCAATCACCAATCTCCATTCTTGTCAATTTAAATAATTAACTTTGCAGAGGAGAAAGTCATCAAACTGGAGAAAGCTGTTTGCAACTTACAAAGCCCTTCAAGACTCTAATTTATTAAAAGAATGCATTGATCGGAATGGACAATGCAGTGTCAGTAGCTTACATCAAACACCGAGGGATCACTTGTTCCGAATCCCTCAGCTAAGTTCAAACTTACTGAGTGCAAGGGCAGAGAACAATCTTCTGAGTATCTCAGTGATTCACACCAAGGGCAAGACAAGAAGAAAGTGGATCTTTAAGGCAGAGATTTGCCATCATCCCGCAATCTTTTCCATTCATGGGAAATCTTTAGAAAGATCTGCATGATGTTTTGGGGCTCTACCTCAATATCTTTGCCTTAGAGGATAATGCTCTGGCACAGGTGGTGCTCAAGTTTTCAAGAGAAGGGAGCCTAGGGAATGGATGCTTTTTCGATAAAGTGGCCCTCTAGTGCTTCATTTTGGCCACGTCGATCATAGTTTCCTATTTTGAAAGCCCTGTCAGTGTACGCACGTTGGCTTGTTCCCCTATCCCATGCCCACATTTAAGCATCCTCTCTTGCCCCTCCTTTATATCAAAATCTTATAATTTTGAAGTTGGAGAGATTAGATTTTTTGAAGAAAGGCCTTACTGAAAATGTAGTTTCTACTATTCAGACCTCTGTGACCTCTGTGAGACCTACTTCGAAAGCTTATGCAAAGCACCAGGCATTATTTTGATACATTATGTTCTTTCATGATATGTTAACACCTTCTTGCGCTGTCTCTGCGGTATTTCAGTATCTGGTGAGTGGTTTTCAACTCAACCTGTCTCTTCCCATACTGAAATCAAAATGGCTTGCGATTAAAAAGAATTTCAGGAACCACAAATTGAGATTGACTCTTTGGTGTCTAGAATCTTTAGAAGCTTTTCTATCTCTAGACCTGTTCTACAGTCCTCTTCTCCTTCTTGAGACCTCCTTCAGTATTGAAATCTTTGCAAACTCCTCCTTTTGGACCTTTCAAGCTGGTGGATTGACAATTCCTTTCCAAATAGATTATTTTCTTGGTAGCTATTACGTCTGCTCCAAGGATTGGTGAACTTTCAGTTTTCATTTTTCGTTCTCTTTCTAAAAATGTTTTGAGAATAGTGTAATATTCAAACTAGCCTATCCTTTCATCCTAAAAGTCAGTCCTTCTTTTCACTTGGCACAAAAGGTGATTCTTCCTTTAATCTTTGTCCTCTTCGGGGGAAGGAAGGGCTTTACACACACTGGATGTTAAAAGAGCACTTTCTATTTATTTGGACACGTCACATGACTTTAGGAGATCTGATCATCTGTTTGTGACTTTTGGTTAAGCAGGTCATGGGAGAAAAGCAACAAAAATGACTTTGAGGGGGCGTAGCTAAGCTGCGAAACGTGATGGCTACAGCATAGTGGAGCTTGCTACTCCCTATCATCCCCCGTCCATCCGATACAATATCCTATACAATTATCCGCAGCTCAAAAGTGCAGTCAGTGGATGGGAAGGTGTCCGGTGCAAGATCCTGGGGTGGCGGACCCCAAGCATCGATCGGAGGCGGAGAACCAGCCGCGTCTGCAGTGAGGCCTGGGTGGTATGGTGAAGCAGGGGCCTCGCGTGGTGATAAAGGTAGTGAGCGACCTTCTTCCCTGTGGCTCTACCACAGAGAATCCTTAACCGGGAGGCGTCTGGTGTACTTCCCTGCAGCGACCGACCCGGAGCATCGATCTGAGGCCTGGAGCAGACGCTGCAAGGACTGAGGCCTGGACAGCGGGAGGCAGCCGGTACCTCGGGTGGAGGCACAGATGGTAAATAGCCCCAGATACCCCGGTGATCCGACCCGTGACTGACACCGTGAGACTGAGGCCCCACGGACCAGAGACCGTTCGGATTTCCCCCCCCCCCCCCCTTATCGGGGTGAAGACAGTAGAGGTATATGCCAGGTCTTAGAGGGAGACACATCGAGATGGAGGCCTGCGGGGAAACGAGAACTAGGTTTACACATAGTGGCAAAGGTGGAGTGGGAGCGCCCTCACTCGGCCCTCGGTCTCGTGACGGCTGCGTCCGCCACGCCACCAGACTGGAGCCCTTATCTACCCCGTGGTTATCGCATTGTGACGGCATGAGGGTGCAGAGATATGGGGACACCATTTAAAGAACAGTGACTTCAACGGCCCCCACTACAACAAAAAAGGGCACAATTGGGGCACTCAGCCACCAGGAGCACCGCTACTCATCTAAGGCACCCTCCAATATGAGCCGGGTCACACGCTTCTCCCACGCGTGGCAGTTTGTTTCCTCGACGCAGGGACCGGAACAGTGATTGACCTATACCCCAAAACCTCCCCCCCCCCCCCCCCCAGTGGGCACCACCATTGCAACCTGTAGCCTGGTGTGCGCAGTTGACCCTTCACGGGGCACAACTCAGCATAGCTTCTGTAGTCTTGGCCCCCTCGGGTTGGGGCGTGGATGAGTCCGGCCATCAGGCAAATGGGCACACGAGCCACGTGCCAAAACTGCCAGCACCTACCTGATCTCCTGTCTACGGGGCCAGCCGCTAGGAGATGACGGACATGCCCGGGTGGGGGGGCAGGGTTGTCACCCCCGTCGGGAGTAAATCAGCACTGTTATCTTTGTCATGATCCATCGCTGTTGTCACACCTGGGACAAGGTATTGCAGCGTAATGTTGTCAAATGTTGCGCTCTAGAAATCTCATTACAACTAAGGGCAGCAAACCTGTGCAGCAGAATAGATTAGACAGATACACACTCCCCAGAGCATTTGTGCCTGACCCCTCCCTTCCCCTACAGGCAAGGGTAGGGGAGCACAAGGAGAAGTAGATCCGGAACACACGCTCAAAAACGTCCTAGAAGCGATCGCCTGGATCAAGACTTCACTGGAACATAAGATGGACGCCATTACCGTGGAGGTCAATGTGCTCAGTGCGGATATGAATAAACATAGTGAACGAGTCAAACAAGTTGAAGTCACTACCGTGAGCCTAGTGGAAGATACCTCCAAACCACAATTAGATCTCAAAGAAGTGCAAACGGTCCGGATATTCGCAGAAACCAGCTGGATGATTATGAAGGACGCCTGCGGTGCACAATGTGGGAAAGTTAGGTGTCCAGGAAAAATGGGGCAAGTCTTGGATCTCTTCGTGGAAGAACTCATCCTTAAACACCCCCAGCCCAATGGGCTCTGAAAATGATTTGGAATTGAGAGTGCCCATAGAGTCCTCGGGGTTCGTCAGAAACCTGGGGCTCCCCTCTTCCAATCCTGGCAGGGGCTCACCGGCAGATATACTTGTAAGTTATGAACCTTTCTCAAACATGCCATTGAGTGACATTTTAACTCACATATAAGGGATTGCACAATTGCATTCTCTGTGCTGGGTGGATGGCAGGACTCCACTTTTCTACATTCGGTTACCTTGTGGGGAGACTGGCACTCTGCAAGTTGGGCAGTTTGAAGCCCAGAGTGCAGGGATGCAGGGTGGGGGCGGTGGGGGGGAATGTTAATGTTGTTAAGTTTTGAAACCTATGCAGGATTTTTTCGATCAACTGCATCAAGTTGTAATGCAGTGCGGGAGCGATTTAATCACATAAGTTCAGATGGGCACACACTGAGATGTAGGGGTTAGAGTCCTCAGCTGGAACGTCAACCGTAGTATGGTCCATCAGTATACCAAAAGACAGGCCCCAGACGTTATCCTTTTACAGGAAACACATCTGATTGGGAACACATGCCAGGCAATGAATAGGGGAGGATATACATTGGTGGCGCATGCAGGCCTCCCAACCAGTTCACAAGGAGTGGGCATCTTAGTGAAAAACTCGTTCCCCCTCACTGCACAATGAAGAAGTGTGGCTCAATGGTTAGTGCGGCAGACCCTGATGCAGAGGTCTGGCCCTGGACCAGGGTTCAATTCCCGCCTCGGCGGGTCTTGGGCGCAATTTCCTCAGACCTGATAATTCTTGCCTCAGTGCCTATTCTAATCATGGGTCCCACTCTGCAACTTTGGGCAATAGCATGCTTAATCGCCCCAACAGCGCTGGGAAGCCTGGCTTCACCTTGGGGGTGCCCAGAAGTGGGCATTTCACAGGGAAAAGCCAGGAAGGGTTCCACAGCGGTATGCGTACAGTGCCAAGACGCCTCAGGTTATAAGTGCGCTATACAAGTACGAATTCATTTCATTTCATTCATTCATATGGTCTGATAATCGGGGTAGATGTGTAGGAGATTCGGGTCTGTGGGAAGGTAGGACAGTCACATTTTTCCCAGTGTATATTCCCCCTGGTCTTCACAGTGACGCAATTAAGGATCTGGGTGTAGTACTTTTATCATTCCCGGAAGGCCTCCGTATGATAGGGGGAGAGTTTAACGCAGTGGTGTCGGGAGTGCTGGACCGTCACCCCCGCGGGACATTAGACCCACACAGCGGTGGCGGCCTGATTTCCTTGAGGCCATGGGATTAGTGGATGGATGGAGGACGCATAACCCGAATAGGGTCCAATATACCTCCTTGTCAAGTGCCCATCGTAGTCTATCCCGTATTGACTACGTCCTAGTCCCAGCAACGCAGGCGCTCGATATTCGGGAGATCCACCATTTAGGCAGAGGTATCTCCGACCATTCACCGATCTGGATGCATGTGGTCCTGGGCCGAAAGAGTGCAGGGATAATTGCTCCCATTAATCCGTGGTATTTACGTGATCCCGATATTCGAAAGAAAATAACCCAGGCCACGGACCACTACTTCCAAGACAGTGAGGGAACTGTAGAAACAGCCTAAACGCTATGCGAAGCCTAGAAATCAGTCATCCGTGGGGACGCCATATCCCTAATTGTGGGTAAAAAAAAAATACAAACAAAAAGATTTGGTGCGGGCGGAAGACAAATTGCTTCAATTAGAAAAAGAATTAGAGCTTACAGTGACCCCTGAGAAGTTGCACCTCTTTAAGTTAAAACAAGATGAGTTCAGAGGCATGGCAATGGATAGAGCTAGGGAGCGAGGGAGGGAAACGCAGAGCGGAATTTATTAACAAGGAGATAAGGCAGGGAAGTTGATTGTATGGCTAGATCGGAAGGAATAGGCTGCCCGTCTTGTACCTGAACTGAACGAAGAGGGTACTGACGCAGTCACTGACCCGCAGCAAATAGCTGACTGGTTTGCAGAATATTATCAGATGGTATACAGTACAAAAGGGCAGTACACACAAGAAGAAAACTGTGCCTTACTCCGTGATATCAAACTTTCCCACCCTCACAGATGAGAATCGTGGAGTATCTGGAGTCTGCTTTCTCAGATGATGAGGTGTGTCCGGCGATACAGGCGATTCATTCGGGGAAAGCATTGGGCCCCAATGGCATACCGATCGAGTTATACAAGCTGAGACTGGATAAGATAGCCCCACTCAATGTTCATGGATTGCAGGGAAAAGGGGACACTTCCTATAGATCAAAGGATAGCAAACATTGTGGTTATTCACAAAGAGGGTAAACCCAAAGCCTGTTGTACATCCTATAGACCGATATCACTGCTCAATGCAAACCCAAGATCCTACTAAAACTATTGGCAATACATCTGGTAAAAGTGATTGATAGCCTAGTACACCCTGACCAATATGGCTTCATGCCACACCGCAACACATCCTTAAATCTGCGCAGACTGCATGGAGTGTTGGGCAGAGCCATAACTATCCTATAACTATCCCATAACTATCCTAGAACCAGCAGTACTATTATCGCTAGACGCCGACATGGTGTTTGATATAGTGGAATGGCCATATCTCTTTGCCGTATTAGACAAATTGGGATTCGGACCCCAATTCGTGAGCTGGGTCCGGCTATTATACTCACAGTCCATGGCTCAAGTTGTCATGAAAAACCGCAAGTCAATGAATTTTCAACTAAACCAAGGTACGCGACAGGGGTGTCCTCTATCGCCGCTCCTTTTTGCTTTAGCCCTGGAGCCGCTGGCGGCATGGATCCGCAGAGATCCAGTGATCTGCGGTATGTACTGGTCCCTGGATTGGGAAGATAAGATATCACTATATGCAGACGACATTCTGCTATATTTGACGTCCCAGAGAGCCTCTTTATTATGCCTGCTGGATATCCTTGTAGTGTTTGGCAGATACTCCGGGTTTACCATAAATCCATGGTTCATGTCTTGCAGGGACAACCGCCCGTTCTCCCGAGGAGCTGCCCGGTCCTGATACCGTCAGATGGCTTCCTCTACCTTGGCATATTTATTACATTAAGCCCCACGATCCGCTTCACCCACAACCTCATACCACAAATTCATAGATTGAAAAGAGATATCAAAAACTGGAGATCTTTGCCCCTCTCTTTGTTGGGCAAGGCTGTCCTTTTCAAAATGATGGCTCTGCCCCGTTTCCTTAACGCTCTCCAGATCTCTATGGATCCAGTTCCCAAATCATATTTTAAAGAGATAGAGAATCTTCAAAGAGATCTCTTATGGGACGGTAAGCCCCGGATTGCCTTAGCTAAACTCACCCTCAATTGGTACGATGGTGGCATCAGTCTCCCAGATATTAAAAAATATTATTGGATGGCCCATCTAGCTGCTATAAATCAGGGGATGTACGGTCATCCAGATAGATGGCTCCTCCTGGGAGGGAACTACAGTAGAGCAATCCATTCCATGCATTTCGTGAATAAACACCTGAGACGGCACCGCAGGCTCACACTGGCAACTCCCCTCTGGAATTCTGAAAAATTGACCAACCTTGATAAATGGGACCTTATTGGAAATTCCCAGATTAAAAACCTCTGGGTCAAAGTTGAAATCCTTCCCTTTACCTCCCTTCAACAGCAATATAGTCTGACAGACACTGAGCACAATAGGTATCTCCAAGTTCGGCACGCCCTCCATGCGCACCTCACTAGTAAGTGCCCCCTCCCAGAAGCCACCCCCTTGGATAATAGATTACTTGATGGTCACCTTCCCGAAAAACCATCTCCCTGATATACAAAAAATGAATTAACAATATGGAAGACCCCCTCCAGTCCCTCAAGGAGAAATGGATGAGGGTCAGCATAGAACTGGATGAGGAAGACGGCTGAGAGGCGGTCTCCTCCCCAAGGGAGGTGGCGGTCCAGGCCAGGTTATATTTAGTACACCTTAAAATTTTACACAGGATCTACATCACTGGGCCGAGGTTGGTCCGTATGGGCAGGACAGATACTGGGGAGTGCAGACGTGGGTGTGGGTAGGTTAGCACTTTTATCCACATTATATGGGAATGTAAACTCATACAAATTTACTAGCATGCCTTACATCGCACTCTTCGTGAGGTACTCATAATCGATTTACAGCCAGAGGCACGCAGGTGCCTCCTCAACATTTGGGAACCGACAGACTTTACCTCTTACATCAAGCAATGGGCAACTCTGGCAGTAATGATCGCTAAAAGAAACATAGTGCAAAATTGGGGGGCTGATCAACCGCTCACATTAGGAAAATGGAAGGAAGGTAGGGCCTTGGAACTCATATAGAGGAAATATCTGCACCCCTGGATGAAGATGAGACTCTTATAACCCCCTAATGGTAATTTATTGTTCATTTTGACTTGATTCTCTGTGACCCGAGTCGAAAGCTTGGAAGATGTATTGTCTCCTGCTCATGTTTCGATGTGATGTGTTGTGTCGATGATGTTTTATAAAAATAATTATTTAAAGAAAAATGACTTTGAGCAGCTAGATTAAGCATATGATCATTCAGGCTTATCAGTTGATGGCTGAACAACATACACTACAGGGCAGCTCTACTGGAAGCACGGCAACTACTAGGGTGAAGTCGCAAGGCGATTCCATTCAGGAAATTTTGATAATCAAATAAACGTGGGTGTTGGGGATATCAAGTCTGTAATGTATTATGAGAAGAATTATTCTCCTTCTGAGGTTTCCTTTTGTTTTTCTTTTTGTTAGTGTGCATTAAAATGTCATGAGTGCATACTAAATGACCTTCTAGTGGACTTGCTGCTATCACGGCTCAGCGCCACCTGGTAGCTACTATTGCCCCTGATGCTGCTGCTGACCCGCTCGTCAGGAGTTCAAGGCCCTCCTCCACCCACAGGTTCCTCTCTTTTCTGCTTTTTCCTTATATCTGCTTTTTTTCTGCTTCTGCCTTTATTATGTTTTCCTCGCCTTTTTTTCACTACCGCTCCTGCGATCTCCTGCGTCATGCCACCATCCATGGACCATTCCACATTTCCCACCTTCCAGCTGTCCAGCCCCCCGCAGCACTACTTAATGGCGGCAACTACATTGTGAAAGTGCAGTCCACTGACCTTCTAGTGGACTTGCTCCTTTTACAGGGCAGCTTCACCTGGTAGCTTCTGCTGCCATGCTTCTGACCCGGTGGTCAGAGGGTCGAGGCCCTCCTACACCTGCAGGCTCCTGTCTGTGCCTCATACCTGGTGGTCTAGTGGTAGAGCGTCACTGCTCTGCTGCTAGGGCTGGCCCTCTGTATCTCCTTTCTGCTTTTTCCTTATTTATGCTCTTTCTCTGCTTCTCCCTTTATTCTGTTTTCATCTGCTTTACCTTTACTCTTTTTCACTGCTGCCCCTGCTATCCCCTGCGGCCTGTCCCCTCTAATGACCCTTCTTGCTCCTGCTTTTCCCGCCTCCCAGCTGTCTAGCCCCCCACAGCACTACTTAATGCCGATGTCACAACAAATGCAATCCCTCCTGTGCCAGTCCATGCCTGGACCGTGCCCAGCACCATGGACCCTAGTTCTTTGGCCTTCCACCGCAATGACACAAGCATCCTCCTTGCCCTCAACTCAGGATGCCAAAGGAGACGCCTTGACCCTTCTGCTGCTGGAACTGCAGCTGCATCTTCACCCACGCCAACATGCCAGCTCCTCTTGCCACCCAGCCAACCAATAGCACTCCCAACCTGCTCAACTGCATCCTCCTCAAAGTGCGATCCCTCCACAAACTCTCCACAGAAATCTGGTACCTCCTCAATGCTGCCTCTCTCAACTTCACCTTCATCACGGAAACCTGGACCAACCCCTGTTCTGGACATGACATCACCATTGCCATCCCGGATGGCCACAAAATAACCCGCAAGGACTGCACTGACCAACCAGGAGGAGGCATCAGCATCATCCACAAGAACACCCTTCGAATGATCCAATGACAATCATGGAACACCTCCACTTCCAGATCCAGATCAACCCCAACACCATCCTCCAAGGTACCCACATTTACAGGCTCCCCCGCCCTTCACCGACACCATCAAAGATCTCATCACTCCCCAGGCTCTCACATCCACCAACTACATCCTACTCGGAGACCTTAACTTCCACCTGGACCACCCCAGTGACCAGAACACCGCCTGTCTACTGGAGAACCTTGCCATCAACGGACTCAAGAAGCTAGTCACTGCATTGAACCACACAGCTGGACATACGCTGACCCTGTTTTCTCCGCCAGGAGGAACATCTTTCGCAGCCACACCACTGAACTCCTCAGGACCGACCTTCACTGTGTGAATCTCGCCTTCACCATGCCCACTGTACATCACCACCCTCATTGCCCCAAATTGCAGCTGGAACAGGGCCATCAAAGACCTTCTTGTCGACTTACCCAACATGACCACTCCGCCAACAACACAGCATGCAACCTTCACCGACGGATCTCAAACTGTGCTGACACTCTGGCACCCCTCAGGAAGACACCAGGCAAGCAACACTCAAAGAAAGCCAGCCTCCACGAGTCCAGACACACCTGCAGATGACTCAAGAAGAGATGGAGGAACAACAAAACTTCAGAAACCTACGCAACCTTCAAATCCGCCGTCAACGCACACCACCATCTCCTCAAAACACCAAAGAAAACAGCCTTCAAATACAGAATTAAAGCCAACGTACACAACAGCAAAGAACTCTTTGCCATCATAAAGGAGTTCGCCAGGCCCAACTGCAAGACCACAGATGTCCCACCCTCCTAAGACCTCTGCAATAAACTAGGCACTTTCTTCCACCACAAGATCAGGCAGAGCTACAACAGCTTCGACACCCAAGACCCTGTCATTACCCCTGCCACCCCCGTATGCAACCACACCGCACCCCAACAGATCCTTCTCAACTGGACTCAGCTCACCACAGATGACACTCAAGACCATGAAGAGCATCCACTCAGAAGCCCCATCTGAACCTTGCCGATACCAAATCTTTCATAGAGCAGCCACCTCCATCGCCCCTCATCTTTGCCACACCATCAACTGCTCCATCGAAACCACCACCTTTCTCAACAGCTGGAAACATGCTGAGATAAATCCCCTGCTGAAGAAGCCCCCCGCCGACCCAACAGACCTCAAGAACTTCCGTACCTCCTCCGCTTCCCTGCCAAGGTCATCAAGAAGGCATAAATGCCCAACTCTCTGAGTTCATCTAAGACAACCAAGTCCTGGACACTTCCCATTCTGACTTCTGAAGCTACAACAGCACAGAGACCGCACTCCTCGTCACTACCGATGACATCCGCTCCCTCGACTGGGGCGAAACCACAGTCCTCATCCTACCGGACCTCTGGGCCGCCTTCGACACCATCTCCCACCGCACCTAATCACGAGACTCCACAACGCCAGCATCCGCGACAAGGCACTGGACTGGATCCACTCCTTCCTTATCGGCTCAACACAGCGAGCCAGACTACTCTGTTCTTCTCAGGACCAACAGAGATCAGCTGAGAAGTGCCCTAGGGTTCCTCCCTGAGCCCCCCCCCCCTTCAATGTCTACATGGCCTCCCTCGCAGCCATTGTCAGAAGCCATGGACTCAACATTGTCTCCTACACCAACGACACCCAGCTGATCTTCTCCCTCACAAATGAACCCACAGCCAAATGAAGGGCATTGCTACCGGGATGAAGGACAGCCTCCTCATGCTCAACTCGGACAAGATCAAAGTACTCATCCTGGGACCCACCCCCTCAGCCTGAGACGACTTCTGGTGGCCTGCCACACTAGGAATCTTTCCCACCCCTACAGACCACACACGCAACCAGGACATCATACTGAACTCCTCACTCTCAATGAACAGCCAAATCAATTCAGTATCCTCATTCTGCTTCCACTCACTCGGCCTGCTTCAAAAGACTTTCACATGGATCCCCACAAAATCCAGAAAGATGGTTAATCACACACTCATCGCCAGCAGACTTAACTACAGCAATGCACTCTACGCCGGCGTCACCCAGAAACAGCATAGGAAACTACAGAACTTCAAAAACGCCACAGCCAGACTGGTCCTTGACATCCCCGCTGCAGCCACATAACACAACACCACGACAACTCCACTGTCTCCTAATCAACAAGAGAATCACCTTCAAGCTCCTCACACATTCCTACAAAGCTCTCTACCATGGAGGACCAGAATATCTGAACCACCGCCGCCCATTCCACACACCCGCCAGACAACTCCTCTCCGCCCAACTCGCCCTGGCCTCCGTCCCACAGATCCACAAAACTAGAAGCTGAGGAAGATCCTTTTCCTACCTTGTCTCCAAGACCTGGATAACCCCGCCCCTCCACCTCAGCAATTCGAGTTGTTGACCCAATTCAGGAAGAACCTCAAGACCTGGCTTTTCAGCTCAACCTCCACACCCAGATGGATCAGGAGCCCCTCCCAACCTCCCCCAGCTCCTTGAAAACCTCACGGGTGAGTTGCCATGCAATACAAACCCCTGATTGAAATAATATCTTTTTACAAGTCAAAGGTCTTGTTGTTTGGTATGCCTCAAAAGTAATAAATAGAACAAGGGCAAGGGTCATAATATACATAATATATAGCCCCTAGGACAGGAGGGTGGGCTTCATTTTCAGAGTACTCCTGGCTTTTGCTGTCCAGGAGCTGAGTTCACCTCAAAAGTTATGACTGTGACGCGGGTGGGTGGGTAGGACTAAGAGTAATGAAGATTACCTGTAAGTAGTCGGGCATTACAGGTGTGAAAATGCCCCAGGACATCGGCACAAGCCTCTACAAGTTTTTCTTTTAAGGTACTTCTCTACACTATGCCTCCCCCCTCCAAGTCCCAGCCCAATTCCTCACAGGGTAAATTATTTTTTAAAGTTGCCAAGTTTGTTGTTTTTGTGCGGGTTGATTGGCCTTCATTGGCCCGGGGTCTGCTCTGCACAGCTCGCAAAGCCTCTCAGTTGCTCGCTGTTGGACCGGGCCACCTAACCACATAACAATATTAATACTACTATAAGATTGTCAGTGTGTAGAGCTCCTACCCCTTGGGTGCCGCTGCTGAAAAGCATGATGTCACTTTAAGTCAGTGCTTGTGTGCTGTTATCATGCCAGTGTTGTCTTTGACCCACTGTATTATGTTAGAAACAGTTTCTCTTCTTCAACATAAATCCATGGTGCGAGACACCTGATCATTAAGGGCTCTTCTTGGAAGCTTCCTAAGTGAGCATCTCTATCTAGAATTCTGTGAACTTTCTTACATTTCTGCGCTCAAGCAATTTGCTGCTATTGTGGGATGTTGCAAAAAATGTGACTTACTAGACCTCGGATGCTGTTTCACTGTAGCTTATGGAAATAGTTTCCCTGAGTGCAAGTGTTTTACACCACCACAGGCGTCCATTGGTCTTTTGTTCTTTTGATGACAAAGTGCAACGATGTGCTTTACTAAAACCACTGGGGTATCAGTTGAATTGCAGTATTTTACATTTGTCCAACACCACCACCTTAGTGAACCTGAAGTTTGGCACAAAGTGTTACATTTATTTGTATGTTAAATTTACATCGCATTTATAATAATACATTGTTTTATTGTGCTACATGGCGCACTACTGACGTTACTAAGCACTTTAAATAATCGCTGTGTCCTTTCACTTCTAAATTGCATTAGAGTTAATTTCGGAATGGAATGTGCTTTATTTGAAATATAATGCAAAATGATCAAAAAGATGAAACCTCTTCCAGGACTGTCCTCTCAAAACAAGTGCATATTTCTGAATGTCAAGTACAAAAATAAACAAGCATTTACAATGCAACGGTTTCGCCTTTGGAAAAGTTAGAGCTATTGGCATTGTAAATGACAAAATTTGTATTTATGTGTTGGTTTTGAAAACAGATAAATAAATGGCATTGTCATTTACATTGCCAAAAAAAATGCTTTCTGAATACAACTATTCACAAACCACTGATCAGTTAGCAACTTCCAAGTTGGGGTGGTAATTGATTCGAAAGGTATAAACTGTCCCAGTGAGCCACATCCCTCTTTGGGAATCGTGTGGGCAGCAGCAAACGAGAATTTAGTTTTTATTTTTAAGTCGCACATTTGGCCCAGAGTCTTGCCCCTAAATTATATGACATTTTAGAACCACGTTAAAAAAAAGAATGGCAAAGTGTACCTCAGGAGAGAACCACGTTAATCCGGAGATTTTTTGGCTGTTCTGCTCGTTTAATTAAATTATTTCTGTACCTAGGACTTTTGTACGTCAAAATAGCTTGGTGCCATTGTATTTTGCACACTGCCATAGGGAAATTCATTAGAAGTGTAATTTACAAGAGACCCGGGCAGCTATAGCGGAGGTGCATCAACCTCTCTTTAAACCAAGCCTCGCTCGGAACTTGCTCTCCCGAAAATTACCTTGTCTGTCAGCAATCTGAAGCGACGCCAATGCGTCAGCATGTCGTGAAATTATCCCACTGTCTGCCTGGTCGTGACCCCGCGGAATTAGTAGAATGGTCGGGCCCAGTCTCTGGGCTCCATGTTTACAGACAGTGACTGACGCTAATGGGCCGCCGGGCCGTTGTAATGAAGTGATTAAGCGATAATATCTGACTCTTTAAAGCACACGTTTGACAATAAATGTGCATGAAAGCTTCCATTAGCTATGAAGAAGGCAACGAACGCTCGGTGTCCGGGACTACCAGGTTGGCGGCAACATGGATACACTTTTGCAGAGATGCATTTGGTATGCAGGAAAATATCTATGAAGAACAAACCCGCAGGTCCGCTGTTCTTTCTGTGTGTTAAAAGAGCCAGTTAATTCAGTCAATATGCATAACTTGATGTGTGATATTTTCATACACAAGACATTACAAACGATTCACTAAAAAAAATCGATGAGAAAAAAAAATCTACGTTTCGCTTCTTCACAGTGTACTTGAGCCAGTTCCAAGCACTGTCAATGACGGAACGATACACTAAAGAGGAACGCGATTTTCCTATGACCTTTGCATATAAACACAAGTCAAAAGCAGATTTCTAAAACAAAGTGTAGGTGCGCACTTTACACTAAGTTAAAAGGCAGGGGGCACGGGAGAATTATTGCCACAGAAGCAAGCAAATGGTAAAGGGGTGGAGCCTAAGAAAAAGGAGGGGTTACATATATTGTTATTGCCCGACTTCTGCATGTTTGTTACCACGTGGGGAACGTGTTCTTTCTTTTCAAACTAATAGAAAGCGGCTTCCATTTAAACAAGCTAAGGACGTCAAACACCGAGGCTTACAGTAAGCAGCACCCATACCAGCAACAAAGATGCTGCTGTCCTGTCACACATTTTAACAAGGGCTGCCAATAAATAACAAGCACTCGATTCTGCCCCACAACGGCAAAGGCACGGACAACGGGAGGGAGGGCGGGGGAAAAAGAAGGCACAACAATGGCACAATAACTCCTTGTGGGCGTGTTTTTCGCCCTCTCCCCTTCCCATTGGCTGGAAGGTAAAATTCCAGCCAATGGGAAGAGGAGAGGGCGGGACTTAAAAAAAGACCAAGAAACGCCCCCGAATCGCGTTCCAACGGGGAAAGAATGATTGACAGCCACTCTCTTCCAATGGCTAGCCTCCATTTATGGAGCTAGCCAATGGAAGACAGAGGCAGGACGAAGCCCCATACTTTCTCTAACATTAGATTTCGCCCTGGGCGGAGCACTGCTTCGCAGTGCTACGGCCAGGCCGAAACCTAAAAAAAAGTTTTAACCCTCTTACCTGGATGTGAATGAATGAATTAATAATTTCTATAGCACGTACAAATACCCTAAGGCATCTAGGCGCTGATGCAGTTACAGCTAACTGGTGGGCAGATTAAGGAAGTTCAAATTTCCAAGGCAAAAAGCCAGGTCTTCAGGACTTTACGGAAAGGAAGGTGTAACTCTAAGCTGGATATGGATAAAGGAAGAGTATTCCACAGCTTAGCTGCTGAGACCGAAAAGGCTCTTCCTCACCATCATTCTTTTCTGTATATCGGGACCACCAGCAGATTTGTATTGGTTGATCATAATTGTCTGTTAAGGACATACCTCTGGAAGATGTTCCGGATTCGTGCTGGTCCTATATTGAGTAGTGCCTAATGCAAAATACGCAAGGTTTTAAATAGACTTCTTTTTCGTGCTGAAAGCCAATGCAAGTTCTTTATGGTGGCCGCAATTGAGTGGTATTTAGGAATGTCCAATATTAGTCTAGCTGTAGCGTTCTGTACCAGTTGGTGTTTATTGATAGTAGCCCTGTTTGAGTGCGGAAGGAGGGCATTACAATAATCCAACTTAGATAGAATTAATGAGACAGCAACTTGTTTCCGTGCATCAAGGGAAAGAAATGGAAATATCTTTCTAAGGGTCCTTATGACCCAAAAGCAGGAGGACACCATCCTATTAGCCTGATGGTTGAAGGATAAACTGGTGTCAACTATGACTCCAAGGTTTCTTGCAGATTCAACCGGCAAGGGGCAGGATCCCAATGGTTCTGGCCACCATGAGTGGTTCCATTTCGGGTGACGATTACTGAACATCAGAACCTCTATCTTGTCACTGTTTAATTGAAGATAGTTATCCCTCATCCAGAGAGCCACTGACTTCATACAGTTATTAAAGTTAGCGCTGAGGCTTCTACATCTTGAGTGATTGACACTATTAGCTGTATGTCATCTGCATATTTACAGATTTTTTTATTTACAGAGTTTTATATATTGTGAACTTGACCCAGAATCGGGTATCAGAGCGCTTTACATAGCACCAGCTGCGTTACATGAGGACACATTCATTTTTGTTAGGCACTGGTAGATTAAGTGATTTGCCCAGAATCACAGAATGTTCAGCGTCATTGCCGAGACTCGAACCCTGTTCCCTAGATTCGAGGTCGACCGCCCTAGCCGTTAGGCCATAAGGTATTACCTCCAGCCCGAATGATCTAACCAATTGTGCAAGAGGAGAAACATATACATTAAACAGCGTGGGGCTCAGGGAGGACCCCTGAGGAACTCCACAACAGTTTAAGTCAGGGACAGAAATTAATTGATCCATCTTAACCTTTTCAGATCTGTCCGTCAAGAAGGAGGACAGCAGATTCAGTGCACATCCAGAAATACCAATTTGTTGCAGCCTATTGATGAACTTATTGGGGACGATGGCATCAAAGGTCGATAGTTTTTAAAGTCTGTGGGGTCAAGATTCTCTTTTTTTGATAAAGGCTTAATGACCGCTGTTTTCCAGACAGATGGATAGCATCCTGAAGTAATGGCTAGATTCAGCATCTCTGTTAGATGGAGGACGATAATCTCCCTATCAAACCTCATCAACTTGGGGGAGCATGACTCTAATGGGGATTCAGATTTAATCCCTTCCAGAACATGGTCGGTCTGGTCATTAGAGAGAGGAAGAAAGGCTGTAAGAGAGTGATCACTTCCCAGACACTGGAGAGGGCTAGAAGATGAGGGTTTAGTGTTTCGGTCATCGATGGAGGCCCTGGCATTACCTTCCTACAATGAGGAGTACATTTTAGTAATTTTAGTGTGAAAATAGTCAGCCAAGCCATTACAGGAAGCCTGTGTGCTCTCCTGAAGGCCCAATAAGGAAGGGATGGATAAATTGTTGACCAGCCTGAAGAGGTCTCTAGTGAACTTGAGAGTTGATGTCGTCTGGGTATAAAAGGCTGTTTTTTTCTGCTCTGATGGCTAATTTATATTCTGCCTGCTTAGTTTTATACTTTGCTTTTTCCGCTAAGTCATACTGTTTATGCCAGATATGTTCTTGGTGACGACAAAATTGCTTGAGTCTTTCCGAGAACCAGGGGGACATGCTTTTTTTTCTTCTCACATAGATTTTTTAAGGGTGGCGCTAGAGAGTCCACTGCTGCATCTAACCAGTTGGAATAGTCTATTGCCACCTGATTGGGATCACTACATTGTGACCACTGTTTTTGTTTTAGGGCCTGAGAGAAGGTTTCTGTGTTGATGTTTTTAAGGCTTCTTTTGAGTACGTTATTGGTAGCTTTTTCTGTTATTTGGAGCGTCAAGGAGAACGGTATGGCATGATGATCTGACCATAACAAGGGAAGGGATTTCCCGACTCTCATACACAGATCGTTGGTGACGATGCACTCCAAAATATGCCCAGTACAGTGGGTGGCAGAATCTACTAATTGCGAGTAACCATAACTTGACATAGCCTCTTTGAATGCCTGAGAAACATTGCAGGAGTCATTACCAATATGATAATTAAAGTCTCCCAATAGGGTAAAATTATGTTTACCCAAATTGGGCTCAATGAGGTCAGCGAACTCAGTGATGAAGGCAGATCTAAGTCCTGGAGGTCGATAAGTTAAAATTCCTTAAAGGATCAGAACCTGAGGACTCCTTGGCCCAGGTTTTTCTTATAAATACCCAGTCTGGCAAATGATGGAAGGCAAATTCAAATAATTCAACTTTATTTTTAATTAAAGATCTGGTATTGACCAGGAACCCTGTGGGTGATGTACCACAATGATTTAAAGAGAGAGAGGAGGTCAAAGGAGGGTTATCTAAATTAGAGGAGGTAAATTGATGGCGGCAGCCAATGTAGGTAAACCTATCCCCTTTGGTAAGAGTATTAAAGGTCATGGGAAGTGTACATTAATTTTTCTCTCTCCCTCACAGGGCAAGAAGTTGTCCTTTCGTGTAGCTGCAGGTTTGGGATTGTTTTAGGTGGTGAGAACGAGAGTTTCTGGTGCTGGGCGTGGTCCAGATGCGGACGGGCACAGACAGGCTTGCCTTAGGCTCTCCGCTGGGCTTGTCTGGCCTATTGGTGGTATTTATGGGCAGTGCACTAGCTTGCTAACCTAGTCGGAAGTGCACTAAGGGTGACAAGTGAGTACCAGCTCCTCCTCTCAAACGGAAGCCGCGGCGGACCAGGGAGTCGGAAACTCAGGCTTCAACGCAAGAAGGTTTCAGAAATAGTATGCAACCCCCCGCCACAAGGTAAATAATAAGATTTAAAAAGAGGATAATCGCCTTTTTTTTAAATAATCCTTTGCCTTTTTTGTAAATAATCCCCCGTTAAATGAAGCACCTTCACAGTATGTGAACTTCCGTATGCCCGCACCCTAACAGCAGCTTCAACCGCTGTGCATCCGGCCCATTGGTGGTATTTATGGGCAGTGCGCTCGGTTGCTAACCCAGCTGGAATTGCACTAAAAGAGGCAAGTGAGTTCTGGCTCCCCCTCTCAAACGGAGACCGCGGCGGCCCGGGAAGTCGGAAATTCAAGCCTCAATGCAAGGAAGGTTGCAGAAATAGTTTAGGGCAAGGTAACTAATAAGATTTAAAAAAATAAAATGCCTTTTTTTAAATAATCACCCCTTAAATGAAGCAGCTTCACAGCATGTGCACCTCCGTATGCCCACAACCTAACAGCAGCTTCAACCAAATGTGGCTGATCGCCGCCTTTCCTCTGTCCTCTCGTCCTCTTCCTCGCTTCTGTGGAAGCAGGAAGCACCCCCGAGCCTGCAATGCAGCATTGTGATTGGTCTAAGCACTGTGGTTCGGCGCTCAGACAGGGAATGGGACCCTGGGCATGTTCTCTACCCATTCTGTAATGCAGCCTGGGTGTAGAACATACAAAGTGTGTATGAATGTTTGGCCAGACATACATTTATGCACACTTAGGAGGGTGCCACCACTCCTCCCCAGCCTCTATACAGCCCAGCCCCGCTCCCAAACAACAGAGCCAGTACATTTAAATACAATTCTAATAATATTAGATTCTTATAATTTTATTTTTCTGTTTTCAATTGCTCACTGAGCGGAGGAGCCGCCAATGCCTCAGAAGATCTCTGATAAAGTGACCCTTCGGGGGACCCGTTGGAAATTGCAGCGCCGGCCCAACGAGGAGGACAGCCCGATGATGAAGCATGACACCCCTCGGGGTGTGTAAGGGCAACAAGAGGCAAGGCTAATCCTTCCCTTGTTTGTTGGGTCCGCCCCACATAGGACTCTTTTTCTTCATCTTTTTCTATTATAAGGCCTACGGATCACTCTGTGGACGCGGCCTTTGGAACAGAGTCCTGTATTTTATGTAATGCATTATTAGGGAGCATGAACACTGGACCATAAATCAGCTCCCTGTTCGCCCCCCTTCTTTGCTTTCATATATTCTTTTGCTGACACCATTATGATTTTTCAGAAATTAATGATTTTTTATGCAAGAAAATTGTATATATATATATATCCTCAAATTTGAGGGGTGACCTAGAAGACTTTCTTGATTTTCTTGAATGCTGCTAGGGATACTGCCCGATTTCTTATTGATTGTGCTGCTCATTTGGGATTTAAAATGTTTCAGATTTTGCACATTATCCTGTATGTTATTTGCGGAGAGTCTTTATGGCAATGACTTTATGCATTTGCAATTTACACTTTCTAACCACACTGTTTGAATTTTTGCAATACATCTCTCTAAATATTTTATCATTGTTTTGGTGATTTCATTCTGTTTAGCGCGTCTAAAGTGTAGCGCTCCGCTGTGCTCCCCCCTCCGCCTCCACTTTAAGTGTTGTTGTTGTTGTCCTCGTGTGCCCGCCCCGCCTCCCAGCTGAGACGCCCTCGCCCCTCCCCCTCCTCTCTCCATATATGACAGGAGTTCCCGCGCGCAGCGTTCACGCGCAGCGTTCGCGCCCAATCCGCGCCGAAGGTGCGCCAAAGGTAAGCCCGTCTACGCCCGTCCGCGCCAAGCCCGCGCCCAGCGCCATACCCCCTGCCCCTCGCGATCCCCAGCCCTCCCGCCTTACCTACGATGCCGCCACCCTCCTAGCCCTTAACCCCGGTCGCGCCCCCAACTGCGTCCAAGCCGCTCCTGGACACACCCATGGACCTTTCTCTTGCCACTCCTGCAAATTCTTCGGCACCGACAACATCTCCACCACGACCACACCACTGACTCCCGACCCCAACCACCTACAATGCATCCTTCTCAACACCCGATCAGTCCACAGACACGCCATTGACCTATGGAATCTACTAGACATCATCTCTCCAGACGTCGCCTTCCTTACGGAAACATGGATGAACGCTTCCTCCACACCAGACATCACCATTGCCATCCCTGAAGACTATAAGATCACTCGCAAGACCGTACCAGCCACACAGGAGGAGGAATCGCTATCGTCCATAAGAAATCAATCCGCATCTCAACCAGTTCTGACGCCAACCTCGCCAACTCCGAACACCTTCACTTCCAGATCCACATCGACCCCAAAACCACACTCAGAGGCACTCTCCTCTACAGACCACCAGGACCCCGCGCAAAATTCAGTGAGGACATCATGGACTTCATCACTCCACACGCGCTCCCCTCCACAGACTATATTCTTCTGGGAGACCTCAACTTTCACCTTGAAAAGATCAACGACCGCAACACCGCCACCCTCGTGGACAACCTCGCCAACCTCAGACTTAAACAACTAGTCACTTCCCCCACCCACATCGCAGGTCACACACTCGACCCCATCTTCACATCCAGCAATCATGTCTCCTTCAGCCACACCATGGACCTCCTCTGGACTGACCACAGCTGCGTTCACTTCACCTACAACAAACCAAAACCCAACATCCACCTCCAACCTACCCTGCAAAGAAACTGGAACAAAATCACCATGGACCAAATCTCCGCATCGCTCCTTCGAAACTCCCCAGCCCTCTCTTCTAACGCTAACGAAGCCGCCGCCAACCTCACCCTATGGTTATCCAACACCGCCGACACCTTAGCACCACTGAAAAAACGTCGAAGCAAACCTGGCAGCAAGAAAGCCTCATGGTTCAACGATGATCTCAAGAAGTCCAAGAAACTCTGCCGCTCCCTTGAAAAGGCCTGGAAAAAAGACCCAACCACCAGCACCAAGGACGCCTTCAAAAACGCCTCCCGCACTCACCACCAAATGATCCGAAAAGCCAAGAAAACAGCATTCAAGGATCGACTTGACAACAACGCCCACAACAGCAAGGAACTTTTCAACATCGTCAAGGAATTTTCCAATCCCTCGGCCAACTCCAACGACATCACCCCCTCTCAAACCCTCTGCGACTCCCTAGCCTCATTTTTCCACAACAAGATTGCAGACATCCACAACAGCTTTGACAACCAACCCGGAAACCAACCCACCCTACCATCTGCTGTTCATCTTCCCCCCGTGAACACCCTTAACGACTGGAACCCAATCTCCACTGAGGACACCATCCGCCTGATGAACTCCATCCACTCAGGATCCCCCACAGACCCTTGCCCTCACCACATCTTCAACAAAGCAGACTCCGTCATAGCACCACACCTCCGAGACGTCATCAACTGCTCCTTCAACTCCGCCACCTTCCCGGAAGACTGGAAACACGCTGAACTCACCGCCCTTCTGAAAAAACCAACAGCGGACCCCACTGAACTCAAAAATTACCGCCCCATCTCGCTTCTTCCATTCCCGGCCAAAGTCATCGAGAAAGCTGTCAACAACCAGCTCGCCGCCTTCCTCGAAGCCAACAAATCCCTCGACCCCTCACAATCTGGCTTCCGAGCAAAACACAGCACTGAAACCGCCCTCATCGCAGCAACAGACGACATTCGAACTCTACTGGACAATGGAGACACAGTCGCCCTCATCCTCCTCGACCTCCCTGCTGCCTTCGACACAGTCTGCCACAGCACCCTTCTACAACGCCTCAATAACATCGGAATCCAAGGAAAAGCACTTGAATGGATCACCTCGTTCCTCACCGGAGGAACCCAGAGAGTCCGCCTTCCTCCATTCAAGTCCGAAGCCTCTGAAGTCATCTGCGGCGTACCACAAGGATCCTCACTCAGTCCCACCCTCTTCAACGTATACATGAGCCCCCTCGCGGCCATCGCACGCCAACACAACCTCAACATCATCTCTTACGCGGACGACACTCAACTGATCCTCTCTCTCACCAATGACCCCAGCACCGCCAAAACTAACCTACACGAAGGAATGAAAGAAGTTGCCGAATGGATGAAACAAAGCCGTCTGAAACTGAACTCAGACAAAACAGAAGTCCTCATCTTAGGTTCATCCCCCTCTGCATGGGACGACTCCTGGTGGCCGGAAGCCCTCGGAAAAGCACCCATCCCGACAGACCACGCACGGAACCTAGGCGTCATCCTGGATTCTTCACTCTCAATGAACAGACAAGTCAGCGCCGTATCCTCTTCCTGCTTCAACATTCTTCGCATGCTCAGAAAAACATTTCGCTGGATCCCCTCCGAAACAAGGAAAACAGTCACCCACGCTCTGGTCACGAGCCGAATGGACTACGGAAACACCCTCTACGCGGGTACTACCGCCAAACTCCAGAAGAAACTCCAACGAATCCAAAACGCTTCAGCCAGGCTCATATTAGACATCCCACGCAACAAACACATATCTGGTCACCTTAAAGACCTCCACTGGCTTCCCGTCAATAAGAGGATCACTTTCCGACTACTTACCCACGCACACAAATCACTCTACGACATCGGACCAGATTGCCTCAACTCACGACTGTCCTTCTACACCCCCTCCCGCCAACTACGCTCTTCCAGCCAAGCCCTCGCCATTGTACCTCGCATCAACAAGACCACCATGGGAGGCAGATCCTTTTCATACCTGGCTGCTAAAACTTGGAACTCACTCCCCGCTTACCTTCGCCTTACCCAGAACCACCTAGCGTTCAGAAAGCAACTTAAAACGTGGATATTTGACAAGTAATCCTCCTCCCCTTCCTAAGCGCCTTGAAACCCTCTGGGTATGTAGTGCGCTATACAAATTCTATGACTTGACTTGACTTGACTTATCTCTGGACACGTTGTCACATGAAATTGAAGTTTAACACCATCTCCGATTAATCCAACCCTGGGCGTGCAGTTGAGGTGTAACTTTTACTGTGCAAAATTAAAGGGTTCCCATGTCTACAAGGACGATAAAATAGTAGTTTTGTCATTTTGGCCCCGGGGGAATTTAGGTGTCAAAATAAAGGTAGCTCGGCTATACTGGAGACACTCCTTGTCTCCAGTATAGCAAGGGAAACAATGATGCATGATACCCCTCCATGGGTTACCCAAAATATAGGGTTGCCACCTCTCTTAGAAAAAACATACTGACCATTCTTTTTACATTTTGCTGTTCTGGCATAACAAAGAGCTGGTAGCTGAAAATGCATTTGTGAAAAATTATCAGGATTATTTTGTGACAGTAATTATCTCACTGTTTGCTCTTATAATTATTCTAAAACGCTACATGCAGGGGTCAAGTACTTTTAAAATACTTCTTAGCTCATTTGTATGAGTTTACTGTTTTAAGAATATGTTTTAGAATGCGAAAAATGAAATAAAAAGATCCTGGATTTCACTGCTATGCCCAATATTTTTGTGGGACCGGATTTAAAAACCAGAGGCCAGGCCAGTAAAAAATCGCCAAGGTAGCAAGCATTTGTTTACTGCGGTTTCTGTCTTTTGCAGTTTTTATACAGTATACACCTGGACCCAGGGCATTGGAACGCTTTATAAGTGAACTAGACATTATTCATTTTCAAGCATGAGGAGATTAAATGATTTGCCCAGAATCACAGAATGTTGATCTGAGGCTGGGATTCAAACAAGGCTTCCCTATTACATGGTCAGCAGTTCTACCTTCTTGGCCAAGTCTCTTCCCAGGTTGCACTTCCAATACTTCTGGGGTTTACACCATATCTCTTCTTCTGAGGTGTTTGTGAATCTCCATGGATTTCACTTTCACTGTATCAAGGTTGCACCCATAGATCCTTTATTGAGGTGTATGTGCTACTCCATGTATATTCCCTCATTCGCCTCTGGATTGCTCCACAGGCCTACTATCAAGGCGCTTATTATTGCTTTGGTTTCCACTCTCCTGTTTCTAATGTATTCCAGAGGGGTAAACGCTATTTGTGTGAGCTGTGTTTAAGGTTTATTTATTTATTTATTTTGAAAGTTTTATATAGCTCGAACAAGACCCTTACGGGTATCAGAGCTCTTTACAATAAATGTGTATAGGTATAACAAATCAAAAAAGAATAAGCTAAACAATAAGACACAAAACACAGGACGAACATTATGAGTAAAGTAGAGCGCATTACAACAAAAGTGTATAGGCATACCAAAAACAATAGAAATAAGCAGGACCGTAAGAGTAGAGTCAAGATAGGATAGATCAGACATTGTGGATATTATGGATAAAGCAAGATAATAATGATTGGCCACAATGTCAAACATAGATAAAGGGGCAGGTCAGATAGTGTGCAAGACCAAACCGTTCAATAATGAAGGATCAGGGTAGCACGTTGATGATCAAAAGTCACAATGAGTGGAATAAAGCTGTACATATAAAAGTTAAGCATTCGATTGGTAGTTAAGTTAAAGGAATAGGGATTCTCCCCTGACAAGTTAAGTAATGTTTATGTAAATTTTGCCATAAGAATGCCTTTTACTTCCAGTTTGAAGGAAGGGATGGAAGGGTTTCGTCTAATTTCTGGTGGCAGGGCAATCCATATCCTGGGTGCCATTCCGGAGAAGGAACAATTATAAGTTTTTTTCTTCATGAATTTTTGTGGTTTCAGAAGGAAGTTTTCCGCACTTCTTGTTGACCTTGATCCTCCAGAAATTGTGAGTTTTGTGTGAGATAGCTTGGAACACTATGATGTAGGGCCTTTTGCGTCATGCAAGCTATTTTCAGGTGAATTCTGGCTTCAAATGGCAGCCAATTTAAAGATTTCAGATCCGGGGAGATGTGGGCCCTTTTTTTTGAGCCAGTGATGAGTCTCGCTGCGGCGTTGGTGGAGGCTGTTAGGGGAGCTGTGGAGGTTTTGGGAAGACCGCATAACGAGACACTGCCATAGTCAAGCCTCGGTAGAACCAAGGCCTGCACCGCTAACTTGAAGTCAGTTGGGGGTAGGAAGGGCTTAAGCTTCCTTAGTGTGTTGATCTGAAAGTTTGCTCCTTTCGTTGCATTACTAATATTCTTCTGCATATTGAGGTTACAATCCAGGGTTATACCTAGTGATTTTGCCGGGTCAACAATGGTTGGTTGAACATCTAGTGCTGTGAGGTGTTTTATAAGATTGTGAATAGTGGGGACTTTGGTGGGGGGAGCAATGTGGAGGAATTCAGTTTTGAGGCATTCAATTTGAGGTGATTCACAGCCAGCTGGGATCGGGTGATCTTAAGAGTATAGTTGAGCAAAGTAATGTCGTCCAAGGTATTGATCTTGAGGTAGAGTTGGGTATCGTCTGCATATATGCGGAACTGCACATTGGATGTTTGTAGCAGATCGGTAAGAGGTTCCATGAATAGGTTGAAGAGTTTAGGGGATAATGAGGAGCCTTGAGGGACTCCTGACGTGACCGGAACTGATTTGGACAGTGTGTTGTTGATTTTGAATTTTTTAGTCCGGTTTTGTAAAAAGGAGGAGAACCAATCGAGCACTGGACCTGAAAGACCCATTCTGTGTTTCAACAGATCAATTAAGTGTTCGTGTTTGACCATGTCGAAAGCTGATGAGAGGTCTAATAGAATGAGGAGACATGCTTCATTGCGATCAAGGAATTGAAGCGCATCATCAATGATGTGTGTCATAGCTGATTCAGTGCTGTGATTTGCACGGAATCGGGATTGGTGTTTGTTTAGGAGGTTGAAATGGTCGATATGTTTTGTAAGTTGGTGGTGAACACATTTTTCCAGAAGTTTGGCCAGGGTGGGAATATTGGAGATAGGGCGGTAGTTGTTGAGGTCCATGGGGTCAGCTGTGGCTTTCTTAAGAATGGGAGACACTTGTCCACTCTTTAGTGCGTCAGGGATGCAGCCTTGTTGAAGAGAGCTGTTGATGATCTTGGTTCATAAAGGTAGTAACATAGGTGTAAGATCTTTAACCGCCTTTGCTGGGAGAGGGTCAGTGAGGTGATTAAATAGTTTCAAGATACTGAGAAATTTGCCTATAGCTTCTTCAGAGTAGGAGTGAAAATATGACCATGTTGCATCATTTTTCACTGTAAACTTGGATAGGATTTGTTGAGAAGCGTTTGGGGGTAGGGGAGGAGTTGGTGAGGGGGTAAGAATGAGAAATTAGGTCCTTGAGGAGTTCTTTCTTGATGTTCTCCGTCTTTAGGTTAAAGTGGCTAGAAAAGTCATCACAAGATGGTTGTGGGAGAGTTATATCAAGAGATCGTTGAGGTTGGTCCTTCGATTGCGATTTGATTAATTCAAAAAGTTTTTGGGGACGATTTCGTGCCTGGTCAAGTTGTTGAGTAAAGAAGTCTGCTTTAGTGAGTTTGACCTTACGAAAATAAGCATTTCTCTTTCTTTTTAGAGTCAGTAGGTGCTTGGGGGTTGGTACTGATCTCCAGTTGCGTTCGGCAGTTCTGAGGGAACGTCTGTCGTCGTTAAGGAGACCGCTGAACCACGGTTTAGAGTCTTTCGTGGAGACTCTCTTTAGTTGCAGAGGCGCAAATTCGTTAATTATCGTGGTCATGGAGTTTAGGTAGTGGTTGGTGAGGTCGGTTACGTTAGAAGTTCCAGCAGGGGGTAGAAGTAGATCCTTGCTAGAGTCGGGTAAAGTGCTTGTGTTGAGCTTTCTCCAGTCCCTTTTTCAGACCTTAGGTTTAGTAGCTTGGGCAGAGGTCAACTTAACTGATTAATTGATGAAGAAGGTGATGATGTGATGATCAGACCAGTCGCAAGGTAGAATCGATTCAAGGTGGATGGAATCAATCTTAGAGATTATTAAGTCCAAGGTTGCGCCTTTGTTGTGTGTAGGACTATTGCATAGTTGGATGAGGTCTAAGGCGTTGAGGACGTTTTTAAGGCTGTTGACCACTGTGTCACTAGGGTCGTTCCAGTGGAGGTTAAAGTCCCCAAGGAAAATGTGTGTATTTTGTCGACCTGTGAGTGATGTGATCAGGTTCATGAGGTGTTCGGTGAATAGTAAGTTATCTCCAGGTGGGTGGTATATGATGTGGAGCGAGCAGATAGGTTTACCATTAATATTGAGGTTGAGGCGGAAGTATTCACAGGAAGGGAGTAACAAAGGTATAGCTCTGTTTATGGAGATGTTGCTTTGGTGTATACATGCAATACCCCCTCCACTCTTGCCCCCTTCCCTGTCTAGTCTGATAATGTCATAGTTAAGGGGAACTAGGATGTCGATGAGGGGCGAGGAAGACTCTGTAAGCCATGTTTCAGTGAGAATGATGAGGTCAAGGTTAGCCGAGGTAATGAGGTCGGCTGTGTCAGTTGCGTGTTTCGATGCTGATCTACAATTCAGTAGTGAGCATTTAAGACAGGGGGTGGCAAAGGATTAGGTGTGTTCCAGGGTGAGTGGGACATTACAAAGATTATTGACGATGACTCCTCTGTTGTTGTGAGTTGAGGGCCTGTGGGGGTTTGCTAGTATAGAAGGGATGAACTTATGTGTGAGAGGGTCGGTGGTAGTAGCGAGCGGTTCGTAGGAGAGCAGAAGAGAGAGAAGATCGGTCTCGGAGAGATGATTGTTAGTACACAATGGGTGAGAGGGTGGGTTGCGGGAGGGTATTGATAACCATCTAGGGGCCATGTGTTTGGTGCTCTGGGTGTGTGAGAGGGACTTGTTAAGAATGTTGGATCTTGGGAGACAAGGATGATTCGAAAACATGATTTTAAAGGCGTGGAGGTCTTCTTTGATTAGATGAAGTGTGGAGATGATCTGATCCAGTCTGGTGTCTTCAGGGGTTATTTTGGTGGAGGGAGAAGCGATGAGTGTATGTGACTGGGGTGTCATCAGGGTGGGTGAGAGTGCTGGTGCCGGGGAGCGTGCTATCAACTGTGTAGCTGTGTGCGTGTGTGGTAGGGATATGGATGAGGCTGGTTGGGTAGAGGATTTGTCAGGCTCAGGCAAGTGGGCAGGGGTTGGAGGTGTAGAAGGAGGCTTATGTTGTTCAGAGGGTGAGCTGGTGTTTGTGAATTCAGGGGATGGACTGTGGCGTGCCTGGCACAGAGATAGAGAGGTAACCATAGAAGTGTGAGTTGCAAGGGTGGTCTCAGCCATGATGGGTAGGGGGAGTTTGAGCTGTATCGGTGAGGAGAGGTTAGTAGTGTAGGTGGGGGTAAGGGTGGACGTCCAGGTAACTGGGGTCACGGAAGCAGGTGAATGAGAGGGTTCAGAAATGGGGGGATAGGGGATGAGTGAGGATGGGGAGCTATGGTCCAACCTAGAGTGATATCTGTAGGAGTGTGGTGTGCAAGAGAGGTCTCGTCCTCGGTCATGATGGGTATGGGGAGCGTGCGCTGAATAGGTGTGGTACTGCCGGTTGTGTAGTTGGGTGTGGACGTCAAGGAATCTGGGGGCGTGGCAGCCAACAGGTCAAAGGAATCAGAAGCCTGCGTTGGATGGGAGTTGGGGGAGGAGGGAGGGCCATGGCTGTGTCATCCATACTAGTGTTGGTGAGATAGTAGGTAGGAAGAGGGGCTATTTGCGGTTTATCCACTAGTTCTTTGATGATAGGGAAGATGTTGTCTAGGAGGTTTAAACTACGGTCAGAGGCTTGTAAGAGGATGGTACCATTGTTATAGATAGTGATTGTTGCTGTAGCTTGGAAGAGTTGGGAAGGGGCATTATAAATAGCTAAACCGTGTGCCGATTTTCTGGTGGAGGAGATAGAAAAAGTGGCTAGGAATACTTTCCTCCATTGTGCTCTCGGTTTATTGTGAGCAATGATGTCAGTGGTAGAGTGTCCGTTGCGTGGTGAGAAGTAGGGATCTGCGAAGAGGGTTTCAGGATGCGATTTGATGATGTTGTGTTTGAACCGTTTGGCCGATTTTTTTGAAAGTTTAGGGGGGTAAATGATGTTGTGTGTGTGAGTGACTTGGCGCTCCATGGTAAGAGTGGGAGGGTAGGCGAAACTGGAGGAGCCCCAGAGGGACACAGGGACTCAGGAAAACAGGGGCCAGGGGGGAGTCTAAAGAAGGAGAGAGGGTATAGAGGAAAAGAGGGAGGCAGAAAGGTCAAAAGCTAAAGAGAATGAGGCTCTCAAAAAGGGGGCTGGGTTGTGTGGTGTGAAGTGTTAGGATGGAGGAATTGACCTAGTGATTGAATCAGGGGGGGTCAGGTGCAGGGTAGACTGGAGCATAAGCTCGGTAAAGGGTAGGGACAAAAGGCAAAGACAAACTAACCTGAAAGGTCAAAAGCTAAAGAGAATGAGACTCTCAAAAAGGGGGCTGCGTTGTGTGGTGTGAAGTGTTAGGATGGAGGAATTGACCTAGTGATTGAAGCAGGGGGGGTCAGGTGCAGGGTAGACTGAAGCGTAAGCTCGGTAAAGGGTAGGGACAAAAGGCAAAGAGAAACTAACCTGAAAATAGGCGGTGGGGAGGTAAGTGGTCGAGGTTTAAGTGATATCCCCATGTGTATTGCCCATTCCAATATGGCCGCGTCCTTTGTAAGGGTCCTAGAAGGTAGCTATGTAGTCCTTTGTCTATTTCTATGCCTGTTGTCCTGTTTTACTTTCCATCTGTCTAGTGAAGTGAATAGTCCTTTCTCTGTAGTTTCTATGTAGTCCTGTGTTTATTTCCAATGAGGTAGTCCTGTTTCCCTTTCCTTTAAGCATGTGGGTTGGATCCGAATCCCCAGATGCCCATATGGTCGGCCATATTATGAAGAATAAGTTCGAACTACCCCACCAGCCAGCTCAGTAATATAAACACAAATAAGAGCACAAAATAAAAGATCAGAAATAGAAATAACGAATTATAAATAGAGGCAGTATGGTTTGCACAAGGTCATTGCTATGGGCGTTGTGCCATGTCTTAATTGAGATGCAGATGAAATGTTCGTTGGCTCTATTAGAGCTGTGGAGGAAACCATAAACCAACCACTTCTAAAGAATTCCCCCGAACAGTTGAAGATGCACTCAATAATGTCATGCGGAAAACAATGTCAGGGCAGTGATGGGGGGTGGGCTGGGCAGCGTGTTCTTTCTCAGAGCCTTCGTGCACAGCCATGCCCCCAGGTCCTCAATCCTTGCAGTGCAATGACCACGCTGTGCTGTGCTTTGATTTGTGATTGCAGGGTCTATTTGTCTAATTTGCCTTTTGGGCCTGCATCCCAGAATGTGACCTTGGAACTCTTGCTGTCTGTAACCAGTGCATGCCTGTAAATTCCACACTACCACTTCTGGGTCAGTTCCAAAGGGCATTGCAGATGGGTGCATGCTGATAGGTTACTTTTTAATGTTCAGAGACAGACTTTCTGTATCATTTACAAAGATGCTCAAGGGTCATTTTTCTGTCACTCTTCAGGGAAATATGCATTTATTCATGCTTCCTGTAACAAAGTGTAGGAAATGCTCCTTTTCTGCATTGTCACTTCTGATTGTTTGCCTTTTGCTGGACGCTATATTTTGCTAGCTCTCAACTTGGCAGTTTGAATTAAAATAGCACCGCAAGGCAGCTAGCAGCTCCAGCACCTTGAGACTCTCATCTTTATAAATACTGATTGATTGTTTTAGAACTATGAGCAATTTACTGCTGCTAACCAGGAATAATGTGCCTTGCTGCCCTTTCAAACATGATCAAATTGGCATATTTCTACTTGGTATATTTAACTTACCTATAAGTCCCTAGTATATGGTACAAGAGGTACACATGCATTCAAGTTAATTGTCACTACTAGAATGAAGCACCTATTGTGCCATCCAATACAGTGGTATTGCAAATATGGCTTAAGACCTACCAGTCTAGCCTGACTGTAGCAGTGCAAAATCTGCAATTTGGCATGTCAAAATACGCCATTTGACTGGTCAAATCCTTCCTTTAAAGTATTTAAATTCAACTCTATGTAGGCCTTATAGCACCTAAGGCAGGATGCATGGTATTTAAAAATAGAACATGTAGAAATGTAATGTTGGCATGTCCTTACAGTGACTAGCACCCAAAAACTATTTTTCACAGAGACAGGCCTATCTAGCCAATGAAGAAAACCAGAGTACAGATAAAATTCTAATACTGTAACACAGGAATTGGAATATCTAGAAAAGTCATTGAACAACTATTTTAGTAGTTATTAAAAATTCAATTCAATTGTGAAGTCAGATTTTTTTAATATATATTAAGGAAAAGTTACTTTTAGAAAGTTACAATTTCGCTGTCTGACGTTCTTAGTGGATAATATGCATTTGCTTTCCAACTTTTTCAAGCCAGTAATTAGCATTTGAATAGATGTGAATGAGGTGTAAATTTCCTTCAACTGCTAAACATTAAGTCACTGTGATTGACTCTTTTGAGCATCATGTTTTACCTTAGTGTCAAATCCTGCTGGAATTTCAAATCCTGCTTGACAGGTCTAAAGGGTTTACATATACCACTGAGGGTGTACTTGAAAGACAGGAACAGGATGCCAAGGCAATTATTGTGCATTGGCAGGGGTTTCCAGCAACCAGACAGTGGATACCCTGTCTGGTTACTGTAAACCCCTGCTTTTGTTCTACCACACAGCTGATTCTGGGTTTTCAGGGGTAGAGTGGCTCCTCCAAACTGGATTTAGGTGTGGAAGTACACTAGGATTACCATAGTACACTCCCAATGCACACGCCCAACCCTCATAGCCCACGTTTAGTGTGGCTGAAGATTTTGCTATCTTGAAATGCCGAAGTGAGCAGGGTTGGACCTGGCAACTTTTACCCCAATGGTTAGGGTGTGCCCTTGAGTCATTCTCACCGACTAGATTGTGCCGGGCTTAAATGTGGCATCTCCTGGCACCCACTTCAGGACACTTTTGGACCTGAGGAAAAACAGAAATGGACAGTACCTGCCATCTGTAACTTGAGAGGAGCCCTACAATACTATACCTGCTCCTTCTTATACCCAAGGCAAAGAAGTGGAGGCCAGCATCATAAGGCTGACCTCCTGTTCAAGCTACAGAGATTCAAAAACCTACAGGCCCTGCTGATCAATGACAACTGGGCTTGGACTGGTCCCATCTATTGGCCTCTACCTGTTACCCTGTGGGTCTCTAACTTCCTCCATTGACGTTCTGAGGGATTTTAAACCTGTTCTCCTATGGTGGAATTGAACTCAAAAGACAGAAGGTAAAACTGTTTACTAGAATATTTCTGGTTGGTGTATTTGACCTGCACTCCATCAGAGTCAGTGTCAAATTGCACCTACATTCTGGTCTACCATGACCATTGACTATCATTGGTACCTGTGTGCTTCTTTTGCTTTTCCTACTTACTTGAATATTTTAAAATTCACATCCTTGGTTCCCCTTATTGGATTTTGGTCATTTTGGTGTAATTTTGTTTATTAAATTTGACTATATTTTCCAATTCGGTTTGAGATGTTTATTGTTTGCATTTGGACGTTATTACATAAATACTATGCACATTACCCTAAATTAAGCCTGTCTGCTCTGCGCCATAGCTACCAGGGGGTTGAGCTCAGGTTAATTTAGTGACATTGAAGGTTCGCCCTGACATGCGATGTGATCATTTCTTGACAATGAAAGACACCCACCCCAAATAATAATCTAACGTCTTACACCAGGGCACTCTGTAAATCATGGGTGGACCTTCTAGGTTTTTTCTGGCTATACCTACTGCATGCTGTAGGCTATTACTCTTGCCCTTGGATGGACCTGTAAAGCATTTGTCACGGCTGCCTGTATCTAATGCACTCCTGTGGGATACTCATTTGTTGCTCATAGTTAGTCCCTAAAAGCATTGCCATGGTGGCATTTCCTCCCAATGCCTGTTGATTGCTTATCATCTCTTCTGGATAACTTCAAATCATTTACTATGTCTGGCTGTATGCAGTACATACCGCAAGCCACGCACCTGTCACTCAGGGAGAATAGAGCATCTGCCATAACCACCTATACACAGTGTATGTCATAGGATGCTGCTCTGTTGCTTGTCAATGGAATTCTGCATTATACATGATAACACACTGAATAAATGAAACACTAGGTCAGCACAAAAATACAACACAGCAAAACATCACCCACCAATATAACACACCAATAAAAAGACACATACACATCATACCATCATCGCAATAATATACAACTAAGTTGTTTTGTGCTGCCATTCTATGCTGTTTTTGTGTTTTGTAGATGTGTGTTGTCTTTTGTGTTGTACTGTGCTGTGGCTGTTGTTTTATGGCTTGTGTGATGGAGTGTTATGAGTTCTGTTTCCATTGGTTGTGTTTTGCTGTTGTCTTATGTGGTTGAGTTTTTGTTCGGTTGAGTTGTGGTTCTGTACATTCTGACTATGTGCATGGTCATAGTACATGGTTCTACCATTGTCAAAAATGTTGAGAGCCATCACTAGTTAGCACTGTTTTCACCCGTTTTAACACCAACACATGCACCAAATCACCTAGATATTGTTTTCTTTGCCTGGGAAGAAATATCCAGGGAAATATTACCACATACTTGCTCACTCAGAATCCTGCCTGAGACATGAAGGATAAATATAAAGTAAATATTTTATAGATTAACAGAGTTAATGTTTAGAAGGGGCCTCCATTTACGGTTGCACTCCTTCATTGTGTCAAATTGTTTATGTTGAGCAGGCCACAGACCGATTCAAAGCCAAGTGCAATCAAGACACAAGCAGAGGTTGAGAAGCCAAGCCCGGCTCACCCATCAGTCGCCATGGATGGAAAGCCAGAGATGCTGATGCTGAAAAGGGAGCTGGGTCTCTTCAGCGCGGGCTCTTTAATCGCAGGGACCATGATTGGCTCTGGCATTTTCATGTCGCCCCAGGGAGTGCTCTTCTACATGGGCAGCCTCGTCATTTGGGCTGCCTGCGGCTTCATGGCCATGCTTGGGGCCTTGTGTTATGCCGAACTTGGAACCACAATTAAGGAATCTGGAAATGAGTATATTTACCTGCTGAGGATATATGGTCCTTTGCCAGCCTTTTTGTACACATACATCAGCGTGTTCCTGTTGTCGCCCGCAGGTAACGCAGCTACTGCTCTGAGCTTTGCCCAGTATGTGGTAAACCCATTTTACCCAGGATGCGCTTCCCCGGAAGCTGTTGTCAAAATTACCGCCATTGCCTGCATTTTGTTTGTCGTCACTGTAAATTGTTCGGATGTGAAGGTGGCTACCTCGGTCATCAACATCCTCACTGCGGCTAAATGCGGGTCCCTCCTGGTCATTGCAGTGGGTGGCGTGGCACTACTTGTCAAGGGACACACAGGACATTTCCAGAATGCATTTCAAGGCACAGCAACAGGATTAGGGGCCATTGGAATCGCCTTTTACCAGGGGCATTGGCCGTACGGTGGATGGAACACTGCCAACTTTGTGACAGAAGAACTGAAGCGCCCTGAAGTAAGTGTAAATCTTTGCAGATAGGCGCTTCTTTGTGCGCCCTTTAGGAATCTTTATAACAATACCATAAATAACCAGATACAGCATTGTTTATTTTTCCACAGTGGTACACCACTAAAACGCCCTCTGCACGTGCATGGGTCTCACTCAATCCCGTGCCCAGAGCTGGAATCTTTTTGACTCAGCTCTTAGATGCCTCTGGGCTAGATGTATCAAGCCGTTTGCGATTCGCAAAGGCCGGAATTTGCAGAATTCCGGCGTTTGCGAATCGCAAACGGTCTTTTTGCATGTTTTGGCATGTAACAGTAATTCGCAAAATAAGGAATTGCAAAAACTTGCGATTCCTTATTTTGCTTAAACATTTCAGGAATCGCAATTTTGCGATTCCTTAAATGCTATGTATGTAGCATTTGGAATTGCGAATTTAGGTTAAGAAATAGCATATTACCACCAACATGTGGTTGGTGGTAATTTGCAAATTCTTTTAAAAATGCACAATTTGGCATTTGTGAAGGTGGCATGTGACGTACATACATGCCCATAGGGCATGTATGTGCGCCGTATGCACAAACATGTAAATTTCAGGGGTGCAGCAGGGTGTCCTTGAGACACCCCTGCACCCTTGAAATTATTCTCTATTTGCGATTAGCAAATTGCGAATCCCAAATTGAGAATTATTTCACAATCATTCCTATGATCCTCCTGGCCCATAGGAATGAATGGGAAATTATTCCTTAATTGCAAATTCGCAAATAAGGAAGATTAAGAAATCGCTAAAAAATAGCGATGTTCTACATACATCTCATTTTGCGATTTCTAAATAGCGATTCCTTAAAAATCGCTAGTTAGAAATCGCAAAAGGGTATGTTGATACATCTATGTTCCTTAGAGCGTTTAATACTGAACATTAGTGGAAAGATCTGTGGTCCGATTTACAAATAGAATCCTAACTCTGCATTCTAAGAAGTATTATTACTCAAGGAAGGCAGAGAATTAAAATGTTCCATTATTGACAAAACACAGTAGAGTGCCTAGAAAGCTCCGCCAGCGTATCTTCCCAGGTATCCTACTGTGTCATGAGAGTTCTTATAGCCACTCGTGGAAAAGCTTTTTTTTCTCTCAGTGGAAAAATATTTTTCCCCAGGCAGGAACCTCTTTCCTACCAACTACGGGGTTGCACCATTCTATTTCCCACCCTGGAAGGTGAGTTACTCCAGCACTTTGCTGAAATAAAATTCTGACTGCCCCAGGGTGGGAGATGTAACGTTGGAGTTTGTAACTCCTCACATATTTGTGAGCATTTACAAAATTGCAAGACAAAACATCCCTTGATCTGCCCACTCCATACTCCATGCGTGGGGCTTGCTACTGCATACATCTACACACTCAAGTCACAGGGGTATTAAGTACTAAAACCATTTACTCTTGGCTGCACAGCTACCTGGCATACAGTGGGTCATTTATCGCCGAGTCCAGAAGTCAAGTTAAAAGGGTGGCTGCATGAGATGTGAAATTTTACTTCAATTCAGTTGCATTTGGAAACATTACACTATGTTATTTCTGCCAATTGTTTGCATCCTGATTATTTTGACTTTAAGATTTCATACAAACCTAGATCAGGATATGTCAGGGACTGTCCTTGTGTCCCATACTAGAGCTGTTTGCACAGGCACCTCTATGTTATCCCCCTACACATACAGTGTATGGGTGAGTCCTCCACAAAGAGTGTTTGGTGCTTTTTCCGAATCAGTGCATAGTATTGTTTGTGAGAGGAAGGCGACGGGCTCCACCATTTGTGCCACTCTCCAGCGCTCACCATGGCTTCAGCTCGAGCGAATGCCACCTGTAAGCTACAGCAAATTAGGGGGACCTGATTATGAAGTTTGAAACTTAGTGGCTGCAGGTTATGTGCCAGTCGTGACCGGATAAGATAAGTGCGATGGAGTGGGGCGGGGCGGGGGGAGTCGACAGACGACGGAATATGTTTTTATTCAATTTGACCTATTCTGTCGTCTGTCGACTGCCCCCCCACCCTGCACCGCCGTGCCCCACCTCTTACCTGTGCCAGCCACCGCTGGTGTTTTACCTTACTAGGTATTAGGTTTCTGCAGGAGCAGACAAGCTGTTCATTGATAATCAATGAGACTGGAAGACGGATGTGGAGGTAATGAGCATTAATAATTCCTTGGGGTCACTCTGGACACTTCCCCCAATATGGCCCTGCCTACTGGCATGCATAAAGGGGGAGGTGCATCACCATGACAGCCTGTTCTCTTTTTTTCTGCGATGCACTCCAAATTTCCTGGTCTGGTTACTGTAAACCCCTGCATTTGTTCTACCACACAGCTGATTCTGGGTTTTTTGGAGTAGAGTGGCTCCTCCAAACTGGATTTAGATGTGGAAGTACACTAGGATTACCATAGCACACTCCCAATGCACACGCCCAGCCCTCAGAGCCCACGTTTAGTGTGGCTGAAGATTTTGCTATCTTGAAATGCCCAAGTGAGTAGTGTCGGACCTGGCAACTTTTACCCCATTGGTTAGGGTGTGCCCTGGAGTCATTCTCGCCGACTAGATTGTGCCGGGCATAAATGTGGCATCTCATGGCACCCACTTTAGGACACTTTTGGAGCTGAGGAAGAACAGAAATGGACAGTACCTGCCATCTGTGACTTGAGAGGAGTCCTACAATACTATACCTGCTCCTTCTTATACCCAAGGCAAAGAAGTGGAGGCCTGCATCATATGGCTGACCTCCTGTTGAAGCTACAGATATTCAAAAACCTACAATAGGCCCAGGCCCTGCTTATCAATGACAACTGGGCTTGGACTGGTCCCATCTATTGGCCTCTACCTGTTACCCTGTTATCCCTAACTTCCTCCATTGACGTTCTGAGGGATTTTAAACCTGTTCTCCTATGGTGGAATTGAACTCAAAAGACAGAAGGTAAAACTGTTTACTAGAATATTTCTGGTTGGTGTATTTGACCTGCACTCCATCAGAGTCAGTGTCAAATTGCACCTACATTCTGGTCTACCATGACCATTGACTATCATTGGTACCTGTGTGCTTCTTTGTGCTTTTCCTACTTACTTGAATATTTTAAAATTCACATCCTTGGTTCCCCTTATTGGATTTTGGTCATTTTGGTGTAATTTTGTTTATTAAATTTGACTATATTTTCTAATTCGGTTTGAGATGTTTATTGTTTGCATTTGGACATTATTACTGTTCTGGTGTTGCATAAATACTATGCACATTACCCTAAATTAAGCCTGTCTGCTCTGCGCCATAGCTACCAGGGGGTTGAGCTCAGGTTAATTTAGTGACATTGAAGGTTCGCCCTGACATGCGATGTGATCATTTCTTGACAATGAAAGACACCCACCCCAAATAATAATCTAAAGTCTTACACCAGGGCACTCTGTAAATCATGGGTGGACCTTCTAGGTTTTTTTTCTGGCTATACCTACTGCATGCTGTAGGCTATTACTCTTGACCTTGGATGGACCTGTAAAGCATTTGTCACGGCTGCCTGTATCTAATGCACTCCTGTGGGATACTCATTTGTTGCTCATAGTTAGTCCCTAAAAGCATTGCCATGGTGGCATTTCCTCCCTATGCCTGTTGATTGCTCGTCATCTCTTCTGGATAACTTCAAATCATTTGCTATGTCTGGCTGTATGCAGTACATACCGCAAGCCACGCACCTGTCACTCAGGGAGAATAGAGCATCTGCCATAACCACCTATACACAGTGTATGTCATAGGATGCTGCTCTGTTGCTTGTCAATGGAATTCTGCATTATACATAATAACACACTGAATAAATGAAACACTAGGTCAGCACAAAAACACAACACAACAAAACATCACCCACCAACATAACACACCAATAAAAAGGCACATACACATCATACCATCATCGCAATAATATACAACTCAGTTGTTTTGTGCTGCCATGTTTAGCTGCCATTCTATGCTGTTTTTGTGTTTTGTAGATGTTAGTTGTCTTTTGTGCTGTACTGTCCTGTGGCTGTTGTTTTATGGCTTGTGTGGTGGAGTGTTATGAGTTCTGTTTCCATTGGTTGTGTTTTGCTGTTGTCTTATGTGGTTGAGTTTTTGTTCGGTTGTGTTGTGGTTCTGTACATTCTGACTATGTGCATGGTCATAGTACATGGTGCTACCATTGTCAAAAATGTTGAGAGCCATCACTAGTTAACACTGTTTTCACCCGTTTTAACACCAACACATGCACCAAATCACCTAGATATTGTTTTCTTTGCCTGGGAAGAAATATCCAGGGAAATATTACCACATCCTTGCTCACTCAGAATCCTGCCTGAGACATGAAGGATAAATATAAAGTAAATATTTGATAGATTAACAGAGTTAATGTTTAGAAGGGGCCTCCATTTACGGTTGCACTCCTTCATTGTGTCAAATTGTTTATGTTGAGCAGGCCACAGACCGATTCAAAGCCAAGTGCAATCAAGACACAAGCAGAGGTTGAGAAGCCAAGCCAGGCTCACCTATCAGCCAACATGGATGGAAAGCCGGAGAAGCTGATGCTGAAAAGGGAGCTGGGTCTCCTCAGCGCTGGCTCTTTAATCGCAGGGACCATGATTGGCTCTGGCATCTTCATGTCGCCCCAGGGAGTGCTCTTCTACATGGGCAGCCTGGGGGGCAGCCTCGTCATTTGGGCTGCCTGCGGCTTCATGGCCATGCTCGGGGCCTTGTGTTATGCAGAACTTGGAGCCACCATAAAGGAATCTGGAAATCATTATATTTACCTACTGAGGATATACGGTCCTATGCCAGCCTTCATGTATACATACCTCGACGTGTTCCTGTTGTCACCCGCCAGTAAGGCAGCTGCCGCTTTGGCCTTTGGCCAGTATGTGATAGACCCGTTTTACCCAGGATGCACTTCCCCGGAAGCTGCGGTTAAAATAACCGCCATTGCCTGCATTTTGGTTGTAGTCACTGTAAATTGTTTGGATGTGAAGGTGGCTACCTCGGTCATCAACATCCTCACTGCGGCTAAATTCATGTCGCTCCTGGTCATTGCAGTGGGTGGCGTGGCACTACTTGTCAAGGGGCACACAGGACATTTCCAGAATGCATTTCAAGGCACAGCAACAGGATTAGGGGCAATCGGAATGGCCTTTTACCAGGGGCATTGGCCGTACGTTGGATGGAACATTGCCAACTTTGTGACAGAAGAACTGAAGCGCCCTGAAGTAAGTGTAAATCTTTGCAGATAGGCGCTTCTTTGTGCGCCCTTTAGGAACCTTCATAACAATACCAGAAATAACCAACTACAGCATTGTTTATTTTTCCACAGTGGTACACCACTAAAACGCCCTCTGCACGTGCATGGGTCTCACTCAATCCCGTGCCCAGAGCTGGAATCTTTTTGACTCAGCTCTTAGATGCCTCTGGGCCAGATGTATCAAGCCGTTTGCGATTCGCAAAGGCCGGAATTTGCTGAATTCCGGCGTTTGCGAATTGCAAACGGTCTTTTTGCATGTTTTGGCATGTAACAATAATTTGCAAAATAAGGAATTGCAAAAACTTGTGATTCCTTATTTTGCTTAAACATTTAAGGAATCGCAATTTTGTGATTCCTTAAATGCTATGTATGTAGCATTTTGGAATTGCGAATTTAGGTTAAGAAATCGCAAATTACCACCAACATGTAGATGGTGGTAATTTGCAAATTCTTTTAAAAATGCACAATTTGGCATTTGTGAAGGTGGCATGTGACGCACATACATGCCCATAGGGCATGTATGTGCGCCATATGGACAAACATGTACATTTCAGGGGTGCAACAGGGTGTCCTTGAGACACCCCTGCACCCTTGAAATTATTCTCAATTTGAAATTGAGAATTATTTCACAATCATTCCTATGGGCCTCCTGGCCCATAGGAATGAATGGGAAATGATTCCTTAATTGCAAATTCGCAAATTGCGAATTCGCAAATAACTAGGAAGATTAAGAAATCGCTAAAAAATAGCAATTTTCTACATACATCCCATTTTGCGATTTCTAAATAGCGATTCCTAAAAAAATCGCTATTTAGAAATCTCAAAAGGGTATGTTGATACATCTATGTTCCTTAGAGCGTCTAATACTAAACATTAGTGGAAAGATCTGTGGTCTGATTTACAAACAGAATCCTAACTCTGCATTCTTAGAAGTATTATTACTCAAGGAAGGCAGAGAATTAAAATTTTCCATTATTGACAAAACACAGTAGAGTGCCTAGAAAGCTCCACCAGCGTATCTTCCCTGGTATCCTACTGGATCATGAGAGTTCTTATAGCCACTCGTTGAAAAGCTTTTTTTTTCTCTCAGTGGAAAAATATTTTTCCCCAGGCAGGAACGTCTTTCCTACCAACTACGGGGTTGCACCATTCAATTTCCCACCCTGGAAGGTGAGTTACTCCAGCACTTTGATGAAATAAAATTCTGACTGCCCCAGGATGGGAGATGTAACGTAGGAGTTTGTAACTCCTCACATATTTGTGAGCATTTACAAAATTGCAAGACAAAACATCCCTTGATCTGCCCACTCCGTACTCCTTGCGTGGGGCTTGGTACTGCATACATCTACACACTCAAGTCACAGGGGTATTAAGTAGTAAAACCATTTACTCTTGGCTGCACAGCCACCTGGCATACAGTGGGTCATTTATCGCCAAGTCCAGAAGTCAAGTTAAAAGGGTGGCTGCATGAGATGTGAAATTTTGCTTCAATTACGTTGTATTTGGAAACATTACACTATGTTATTTCTGCCAATTGTTTGCATCTGGATTATGTTGACTTTAAGATTTCATACAAAGCTATATCAGGAGATTTCAGGGTCTGTCCTTGTGTCCAATACTAGAGTTGTTTGCATAGGCACCTCTCCGTTATCCCCCTACACATACAGTGTATGGGTGAGTCCTCCACGAAGAGTGTTTGGTGCTTTCTCCGAATCAGTGCATAGTATTGTTTGCGAGAGAAAGGCGACGGGCTCCACCATTTGTGCCACTCTCCAGCGCTCACCATGGCTTCAGCTCGAGCGAATGCCATCTGTAAGCTACAGCAAATTAGGGGGACCTGATTATGAAGTTTGAAACTTAGTGGCTTCAGGTTATGTGCCAGCCGCGGCCGGATAAGATGTGCGATGGAGTGGGGCGGGGCGGGGGGAGTCGACAGATGACGGAATATGTTTTTATGTAATTTGACCTATTCTGTCGTATGTCGACTTCCCCCCCCACCCTGCACCGCCGTGCCACACCTCTTACCTGTGCCAGCCACCGCTGGTGTTTGACCTTACTAGGTATTAGGTTTCTGCAGGAGCAGACAAGCTGTTCATTGATAATGAATGAGACTGGAAGACGGATTTGGAGGTAATGAGCTTCACTCTGGACACTTCCCCCAATATGGTCCTGCCTACTGGCATGCATAAGGGGGGAAGTGCATCACCATGACAGCCTGTTCTCCTTTTTTCTGCGATGCACTCCAAATTTCCTGGAAGGACGAGGACGTTGTTTTGATTCTTACTTGTGTTTCCCTTTGTGACTTGCTTTACCAGTTACATTGTGTCTGTGGCCTCCCCACCCTGCTTAGCAGTTGTTGGTCTTCTTTGTGGGCAGTGGCGCTGAGCGTCCTGATAGCTGTTTTGGGAGGGAGGGGGGCAAGCCAAAACGAGACCAATTTTTATGTGTGTAAAAGGCCGCTTTATTGATTGAAACAGGTGCATATCACAATCTATCAACACTGGCAAGTGCCTTATAAAACGAAAACCTCACTATACATAAATTATCTGATCCCTTGTTCCCCCCCCACCCCTACGATCCCCACATCAAATACCCCACCCTGCCAAATACAAAATAACATTACATAGCAATCATATTACACAATCTTACACAATATAGCATTTACAAATCCTAGCCGCCAATTACACAAACCCCTACCTGTCATTGTGCAACTGTAACTAACAAACCTCTAATATAAACTTAGCCTACCTGGTTACCCTTTCCCTGCCCCTGCTCACAAATTACCAACCCTTAACTAAAAACTACAGCCAATCTTGGCCAACTTTCAACAACCCCGCAAGCACCTGTTCCAAGCGACGAATATACAACATATCAAGACCCCTATGAACTTGTTCCAATACCCGCCATGGTAAAAAACCCTAACACCCTGAAAATGAGGGAGGGCGGGAGGGGACAAAAATCTACACTGTGCAGCGCTCCCAGCCACCAGGTCACCAAACCTAAAGTGGTGGCTGGAGAGGCGCAAAAAAATCATTTTGATATTGGGGTACAATTGGGCTAATCCCAATGTAGCCCAAAGTCCCTCAAAATGGCTGCTATCCAGCCAGCCCCTCCCTCTCCCAAATTGCCCGGGGCAGACCTCATGGTGCTTGGCTGCCACCCAATCCCCCCTTGGGAGGGAGGGGGGCAAGCCAAACCGAGACCAATTTTTGTGTGTGTAAAAGGCAACTGCCTTACAAAACTAAAACCTCACTATACATAAATTACCTAACCCCTTGTTCCCCCATCCCTACGATACCTATATCAAATCCACCACCCTGCCAAATACAAAATAACATAACATAACAATCATATTCCACAATCTTAGTTAACTAATAAACCTCTCATCTAAACTTAGCCTACCTGGTTACCCTTTCCCTGCCCCTGCTCACAAACTACCAACACTTAATTAAAAACTACAGCCAATCTTGGCCAACTTTCAACAACCCCTCCACCCAGGAAAAGGCGGGAGGGAAGGCGGAAACACTGCCTCCCCATTTTCCTGCCCCCCTGCCTCCTAGGTAGGACCCATTAGCGCCTTTGTACATTCAGCAACCTGGCAAGGACTTCCCTGATTTCTAGTGAGTACAGGTCCATGCCCATCCTTGATAAATGCATCTCATTCCCCCTGAAAAAATCCGGAGTATCATACTTCATGTCCCTGTGATTGATCCTAGAAAAACCCAAGTGCCGACAAAAACGCACCATTTCCCTATCGAGTTTTCTCCTGGCCTTATCCACCGCTCCCGGATTGAGCGCTCCTTTCCAGACCCTACGCGGAACAAATTCTGTCCAGATGACAGCACAACCGGACCACTGTTGCCTTATCAAAGCCAAATGACGCTTCATGTGTTTTATTAATGCCAAACCAGTTTCCTTCACCATGTCATTCTCCCCAAGATGAATGACCAGCCCGTCAGGGCACCTACCAGCCACCAAAACCCCATTGAAAACCTGAAGCAACACCTTCCATCACATACCCCCCTTTTCCCTCCGATAAACTTTAAACAAATCTTTATTAAATCCAATGTTTTCCCCAAAATAACTGGTGCGCGTCTGGACCTGTGCCCACTTCACAAAGCAATGTCCCACAATCCAGATAGATATCTCTCTGGTGAGAGGACTCGTCACCGAACCTGAAATGAGAAACATGAATGAACAATGGGATATCAAAATAATCACGTTACAACCAACCGAAGCTCTGTGCATGTAACGTGGTTAGCAATCAGAGGACCATCTACCCAACTTGATGATGTCCCCTCGCCCCCAAACCCGGTTGCTCGATTCTGAGGCTGCCCAAATCCTGAATGAGTGTGTCCCAAAACTTTTTCCCTCAATTCCCAGCCCAGCCAGTGCTTTCCTCAACACTGCTAAAAGCTGAGAGGCTTCTGCACTACGCCTGTTTGCTTGTACGAAAACTAACCCAGCAGGAGCCAAGGCCCTCCACATCGCCCCCCACCTGCACGGGCAAGTCAGCTGCGGTTCTGCAGCATGCAATGGCACCCACTTCCCCCCTCCCCTCTGATCCGTCTTAGATTTCCGCCACCAAACGCAAATTCTGTCTTTCAAAGGGGACACCTCACTCCATACCAGCCCCTCCCCAAATTTAGACGCCAACAATTTCGAGACTCGAAAGTCCCTGAAAAGCAGCCACACCATCAGACTGGAAAAAAGGCAAACTTCATAGTCATCCTTACATACCCCTGGCAAGATCTGAATAACCTTCCCCAACAGATGCCAAGATAGAGGGTTTCTGGCCCTGCTTGCACGCCCACATTCCAGAGCCCAACCTTCCAGCATCCTATTTCTTTTGCGGATGGCTCATAACCCCACAACAATTTTCCCACAAATGCAATCCCTGCCACCATCAAGCATTTGAGATCTTTATTTTTCTTAGAAGGTTTTCCTAATGTCATCATTACTGACAGTGACACGCAGTTAGTTTCGCATAATATGCACACCTTTTTGTCTGATTGTGGTATTTCTCACCACAGAACATCCCTCTATAATCCTCAGGGGAATGGTTTATGTGAGCGCTTAAATAGATTGGTCAAAGGTACCATTCAGATGGCTGTCTCTAAAGGTTCTTCGGTTTCTGGTCTTGTACGAGAAATGGTTTATGCCTATTGTACTACTCTTCGTGGTGCTCAGCTCAGGTCTCCTTTTGAACTCATGAGGGGTAGGGTTCCTAGCACTAAATTGACTCCCTCTTGGCTTAAGGATATGGTACTACAGTCTGATGTGACAAGGAGTGTTCATGAGTCTGTGTCTTCTCCTTCTCCTTCAAATACGCCTTCATGTGGGAAGTTGCAGAAGTTTGTTTCCAATAGGCTTTCTAAGGGTGACCTTGTTAAAGTGAAGTCTGGCAGAGTTTCTGGTGGTTTGTCTAAATTTCGAGGTCCCTTTTCTGTAAGAATGGTTTACCCCCATTATGTTGTTCTCTCCAATGGGGAGAAGTGGAGCTTGAGGAGAGTGGCTCTTTATCAGAAAGCTTGTTCTGGGTCTGATTCTTTGGTCTTTCGTTCTGTTCCTGTCCAGGTTCAGCGTGATTGTAGGGATGATTGTTCTGGTTACATGTTTATTCCCTCTCATGGTTCTCCCTCTTCTAATTCTGTCCAAAGGTTAGGTAGAAGGGATGGTGGGGGTGATGCTCCTGATTCTCAGTCCAGTAGTGGGGTTCCTTACCAGCCTGTTCTTCCTTCTTGTCCTGACTCTTCTCAGTCTTGTTCAAAATGTCAAAGGTCTCGTAGACCTCCCCTGTATCTAAATGATTATTGTTGTGATTGATCAGATGTTTAATGAACCGAGGTGTGTTCCCTCCTTTGAATTAACATTTTGTTTTCTAGCAATTCTAGCTTATTTCTGTTTGCTTTGTTTTCTCTTTTGCTTCCTTTCCATTAGAGTTTCTAGTTTTGTTTTTTGTTTTCAACGAGAGAAGATGTGTTGTATATTATTCCTACCTTTGTTTCCATGTTTTCCCCTCCTGTAGCATGATCTCATATGTTCCAGAATGTAGGTGGCTCTGGACTCTTCCTAGGGTTCTAGGTTGAGACAGTGTGTGCCTGGCCAGCTCCTTTTGAAGATGTCCTGCTGTTTCTCTGTGTAATAAACCTTCTGTTATGCACTGGGAAGCTCCTGCGTATTTACTACACAGTGCTAGGGGTAGTGCAACACTCCCAAAATAGCCATGATGGAGTTCATAAAATGATTGAGCACTAAAGACACAGTTACATTTTGTTTTTATCCTACCACATTTGATTTGAAAGACAGAGGTCCAATGCCAAGCTGTGTCTTCTGGCAAATTGCTGCTTAGGTTTTTTAGAAGGGAGGTTGGTATTTATTTTTATTTTTCTGAATGCAAAGTTAGAGAATTTTGTAAAGTGAACTTTGCCACAATCTTGCAGGGTACAGTGAGTGCGAAGGGAAAGGCTGTAGGAGGTCACTTTTTTCCTAACACACAACTAAATTTAAAACCCTGTAAATGAACTGTCCAAATATTTAATATCAGTTAGGAGAGTAGAAATTAAATACTTTTTTTGTAAATTATGACGTGTGATGGAAGCAAAGATTTAATAGGATCAAAATAAATACACTTGGTGATGCGCAAGTGAAATATTAACTGAAACACAATTTCCACACATTAACGTTTGTGTGCTGTATAGTTTCAGCAGTATAACCATGAGCCTGTGCAAATTTAGTGACCATTTCAATGCAAAATGCACTGTCTATAAATGACAACAGCTACATACTACATCCTCACTACTTTCCTACTGAATGCACTTCTCTAATTCTTTGTGGCACTTGGATTTTTCACAATCCCTATGACAACAGTAATGTAACATTAATGGCAGCACCATCACTCTAAAAAGAGTCTTGGCACCAATATCAAAGTTTTTTTAAGAAACTGTGCTGTTCAAAAGGAAGTGGCTGTGGGGCAACTGAATTCTGAGGTCACACAGGATCAGAATTAAGGCTAGAGACAAAAGCAGTCAACAAAGAGTTGTGTGTCACACCCCTCTTTTATTCTCTTCAGTGGTTGCCTTTTTTTAAGCTCCACGCTTATCCCATAATTGTAAGGTTTCTTGCTTTCCAAATTGGCAAGTAGTTGAATTACAAGATTGCATTAAAATATGTGCCATAAAAGTAATGTGAAAGCCATCCTGATATTACAAAGAGACCGTTGTTTCAGTAGTAACTGCGAGTAAGAAGATTTTTGAATCTGAGTTCAAGCTTTTGCATCAACATAAAGAAGAGTTGTGTTACTTTGTCCTGTGGTGCAGTTGCTCATGCTGGGGCATATTCGCTTTGTGAATGCAATGTAGATTAGGGTCTTGGAGCTGCTGGTAGCAATGGCTATGAGGATGGTCTGAGTTTATTGTGTTTCTTAAAAGTAATTTTATCAGCAATAGCAACTTAATGTAAGATAGGAGGTTCTTTAATTTAGTGGAGATTGTGGCAAAACAGCATAAGTTTATGCATGCTCTACATAGCGATGACATTTTTAGCATAATTTGAGATGTGGAACAAAGCTTCCTAAACTGAGCGTAGAGTCAAATTTTCCTCTACACAAGATGGAGTCGTTTTGATAAAAATTGTGAAGTGTGAAGCAAATGATCTTCTTTTCCACGTAATGTAGCAGGGAATTCCAGAGCAGCCAACCAGTACTAGCAAGAGGCCTACCTCTTCTTATTAGCACAGGAAAGTGAGAAACCAATATACATTTCTCAGAATTTACTGCAAAAATAGGTTGACCTATTAATGAAAGTTTAAAGCCTGGCAATTAAACAAGCATACATTTTTTTAGTTTAAATTGAAATGTAAGAACTCTAAATGAATAGAGACCTGGTTTTGTAGTAAACTATTGCTGGGGATGACTATAGCGGGAGGTGACATTGAATCTCGAAGGATGTCCTGGCTACAGGTAGCTATTTCTTTCAATCAGTTGTACAAATTAGCGATGCAGTTGTATTATGTTTCCTTGCACTGTATCCACTTTGAAAAACTTTCCAATCATGGCACCAGAGGAGCAAGCACACACAATGAAAAAACATGGAACAATTTCATAACAGTTATATGTTGAAGCTAGAGAGCCAAACGTTATGGAACGAAATAAAAAATTCATTTAAAAAACCAAACACAATTCTATCATTAAGAGATACTTTTTAGGTCTCACAGAACTGCGTTGCTGTGCTCATGCGCTGCTCTCTCTGCGAGGCTTCTTGTAATCGGGATACATCGCTTATGGTAAACGCTGGATTTTCAATGAAAATGAGGCTTCTTTGTTACCGCCCTGCCTACTTTTGGCCCCGCCCATCTGGACTGTGTCATTTACTTGTGGCGTTATACGAGATGCTTTAGTTAGTCAGGAAGCACTATTTTCTTTTATAAATAATGTGGGACAATGGCGGCGCTTGAATTTCCAGAGTTAGGCGGAACTCAGCAGGCTTCGGGACTGTGTAGCGTTTTCCCTATATTTGTACAATTGTTTCTCACATGTACTACAGATATGCCCCTTTGTTTTAAATATATGTATTTCTACTGCTGGTAACACCTGCCTTACAGCCTCGTTCAGTAGTACAGGAAGTCAGTAACAATTAGTTGGGCTGCATTAACATAAAAGAGAGACTGTATTGCTTGTTCACATGCGAGTTTCCGTTTCTATGGTGAAGCGTGAGCATGTTGACGTGTGTGATGCGCACTTCATTGCCTAGTTAACCAAACCCACGCAATATATGATCTAACTCAGCCAATGAGAAGAGGTGTTTAAAGAAGGTAGTCCGTTTTCTTAATCTAGTGTTTGAAAAGCTATCGTTCGAGGCGCATAATGTGAATCGTACTTGTAGCACTATACTAAGCGGAAATACTGTTTCGTGGCACTACAATACAAAGTTATGTGGAATTGGCATTCAATAAATTATTTATACTCTACTAATTGTAAACTTTGAAATGCTACATAGGCGCTGTACGTAGCAGTGCTAGGGGTAGTGCAACACTCCCAAAATAGCCATGATGGAGTTCATAAAATGATTGAGCACTACACAGCTAAATTTTGTTTTTATCCTACCACATTTGATGTGCAAGACAGAGGTCAAATGCCAGGCTGTGCCTTCTGGCAAATTGCTGCTCAGGTTTTTTAGAAGGGAGGTTGGTATTTCTTTTTCTTTTTCTGAATGCAAAGTTAGAGAATTTGCAAAGAAGGTTGTCCGTTGTCTTAATCTAGTGTTTGTACAGCTATTGTTTGAAGCGCATAATGTGAATCGTACATGTTAGCACTATACTAAGCGAAAGAAGTAATATAAGATCGGGACTTGTGGTTGTGCAGAAAACGCAGAAAGCTGGCTAACAGATGGGGCAATTTAGGTGCTGTCTGGACGTCAGTGGGAGTAGGACTTCAATAAAGCTAATTCTGGTTGGGGACACCGATATGGAATAACAAGCAGGAATCAGTGCTTTCAAGCCAAATCAGGCACATTATTTGTTAATTTTAACCAGAATATCACTCGGACATTTAGTCTGCTTTTTATTTTTACCTTTATTTGTCATTTTATGATATGCATAATAAGATTAACTTCAGAAACACATGTGAATGCTGCAATACAGCATTTTATTAATCTAGACAGCCGTCCGGCTTGGTTTTCTGTCACTAGAGTAGTTTTACTAAAACTACATGCACAAAGTGCATTGTTTCTTACTGGCTTTGCCAGTGCTCATATTACGGAACAACAAGGTAAAATGCTTAGAAACCAAAAACATAACTAAAAAACGTTGTCATTTACAGCACCAAAAGCTCTAACTTTCACAAAAGCAGGACCTATTGCATTTATTTATTTATTTATTTAGGAAGCTTATAAAGCGCGCAGCTACCCCCGAAGGGGGTGTCCCGGCGCTGTAAGTACATGTTAATCACAAGGAGGGAGCTACCAGGTGCATTTCCATCATACCCTGAAGCTACATAGGGCCACAGGATAACTTAATCAGAGATTGGTGAACAGCCAGGTCTTAAGTTTACGTCGGAAGACTTGCTCTGACTCAATGAACCTAAGGTCCAGAGGGAGGCTGTTCCAATACTTGGTCGCGGTCACTCCGAACGTTCTGCCGCCACTCCTGGCAAGCCGAAATCTGGGTGCCACCAAAAGACGAAGGCTGTTTGATCTCAAAGATCTGGCTGATACAGATAATTTGAGTCTTTTACTCAGGTAAACCGGGCCAATTCCATGTATAGCCCGAAAGGCAAGGATCAAAATTTTGAATTGAATGCGACGGGAGATGGGGAGCCAGTGTAGTTCTTTCCGGTAGGCTGAGACCGAGTTGCGGGTAGGGATGTTTCCGATGAGTCTAGCTGCCGCATTCTGAACAATTTGCAGTCGATCAATGAGATAGAGGGGGGCACCGGCGTACAGGCTGTTGGCATAATCTAGATGTGCCGTGATAAGAGCATGGACAATCGTTTTGCGGGACGTCAGAGGGAGATAGGGAAAGATCTTCCTGATCATGCGCAGCTTTCCAAAGCAAGCCGCGGTAACTCTGTTGACCTGAGCTTTACAGGACATGGAGTTATCAAAAAGGAAGCCGAGATTGCGGGGCGACTGTACAGGACTAGGAGGGGGGTTCAAAACAGTAGGCCACCACAGGGTTGCGGGGGGGGGGGTGATTTCTGGCTAAAGAAAAGCACCTCCGTTTTGTCCGTATTCAGAGCCAAATGATTAGAAGCCATCCACGAGCAGATGTTGCCAAGGCAGTTGCGAAAGTTGGAAAAATAGGAGTCAGCGTGGTCTCTAAAGGAAAAGACGAGCTGAGTATCATCAGCGTAAGAGACCAGCCTGACCCCCCAGGACTCAACTACCCTGGCAAGCGGGCCTAGGTACACGTTAAACAAAAGAGGGCTCAAGGCCGAGCCCTGAGGTACACCGCACAGAAGGGGTTTATCCTCCAATTCAAAGGGACGAAGAAGTACCCTTTGGGATCTCCCTGAGAGGAAGGATTTAATCCATGCCAGGGCCGTGCCACCAATCCCCAACTGCTGCAGGCGAGTCACGAGTATGTCATGGGACACTGTCTCGAATGCAGCGGACAGGTCGAGGAGGACCAGCATGGCCTCCTCGCCCCTGTCCACTGACTCCCGGATTGTCTCTGATACCTCCAGCAGCGCTGTCTCAGTGCTGTATCCGGTTCTGAATCCGGACTGGGAGTCATGCAGCAGCTGATTAGATTCTAGATACTGGGCCAATTGTTTCTGAACCACTTTTTCTAGGATCTTGGCCGGTTTAGGCAGAAGGGATATCGGACGATAATTACTGAGTTGAGAAGGATCTGCATCTGATTTCTTTAAGATGGGGAGCAGCCTAGCTTGTTTCCACACTGAAGGGAACTTACCATGGGCCAAGGAAGAGTTCCAAATGGAAAGGAGAGGGTTGATTAAAACCGGGGCAAGATTTCCCATCACTTTAGCAGGGACAGGGTCTAGTGGTGATCCTGATTTAACCTGGCTAAGTAGTATCATGGCTGTATCTGGCGTGAGCTTGTCAAAGAAATTAAATGAGCATTGCTGGGAGTGTGACTCGTCTGACCAGGGGCTAGATGTCGCGGAAAAAGAGGAAGATAGCTTAATAATTTTTTCCTGAAAGAAATCAGAAAGTCCATTACAAAGGGCTTGAGTGGGGGAGCTCTGGGTCTTCAAGGCAGGTGGATTCACAAAATCCTTCACTATTGTGAAGAGAGTTTTGAAAGAGTTCTCTGCCAGTTTAATGAGTTGTGAGAAGTAGGCTCTCATCGTGGACCGTTTAAGTTTTTGAAATTTATTCAACGCCATCTTATAGGCTGCTTTGGTAGTAGGGTCGTAGGACTTGCGCCATTTACGTTCAAGCTGTTTGCATCTACTCTTTTCCTCTCGCAACATGGAGGAGAACCAAGGAGCAGATGGACGAGATCTAGTGGAAGTGATTGCAAATGCTTGTTGTCTTGTGGCACCTGCCAGACTGTGCTGCTTTTCTGCTTATCTGCGCCTCTCGCCAGAGGCTGTGGGCTGCAAGACCTTACTTTCTTAGAAACAGACCTGATGCAGGAAGTGCTCCTATTAGTGATTGCAATCATGGAGCCTGCTGCTTCTGGTTATGCGGGGTTTCCCACAGTGGAAGCGATGCGTCTTCTTATCAATGAAGTTGCGGAGGCTGCTTTCCGGGCACGGGAGGCTGATGGTCCTCCTGCTAAAATTCCTCTCCCTGCTCCCCCTGGCTGATATTGTTGATCCTGATGAAGAGGATAGCAGGAGGGGTTACTTTGTGCAGGGGTTCTAAGCTCTCTGGCTTGTTTACTCTTGTCAGGGAAAATTTGATGGCTGGCCTTTCTTCCCAGATCATGATTCTTTCATATTTCGCCCTTCCTTCCAACCCTGTTGACAAGAAGTTGGAGGGTGCTGTGAAAAAGGTCTTACACCACCTCCTATTTTCCTGTTATAACTATGGCCTATACCAATTACATGGTCCCGTCCCTGTTGAAGGTTTTCCAGGCTCTGGCTCTTCAGTTGGGTGAAGGGGGGATCCTTCCTCTCGGTTGACTCTGATGGAGCTCTAGGTTTGCTACCTGTTTGACATCTCCTTCGATCACTTGTATGCAGCTGCTGCGGCATCAGAGGCTTCCATTGCTGCTCGTTGCCATATCTGAATGTGGACTTGGAATGTAGAAGCCTCACAGAAGGCTGTCCTTCTCAAGTTTGCCATTTAAAGGATCCAAGGTGTTTGTCCGCCAGCTAGAGGAACTGGTGAAGCAGTCAGCAGAGAATCAGAAGCTGGTGGCTCCTGTTCGGCCTCCATCTCGGGGTCAAGGATTTGGTTATGGCAGCACTTTTTCCTTTCCCCTGGCCAGAGGTGCTCACCAGCCCTTTTGTGGCAGGGGTCATGGTCGGGGTCCCCCTGGATGTGACAAGTACTGGTCCCAGTCTGGTGGTTCTTCCTCCATTCCTTCTCCAAATCAGTGACTATCCACCTTTTCCAGTTGGAAGTTGCCTTTGTTTCTTTTGTCAGCACTGGTGGGGTCTTTCTGATGCCTGTGTGGTTCAGACTGTGACCTCCGGTTACCGGATTGAATTTTCATCTCTCCCTGCTCCGGAGTTCAAGGAAACTCCTCTGCCATGGCATCCCCTGAGGTATGCAGCTTTGCAGGAGGACGTTCAGCTTCCCTTGGAAAAGGCAGCTATCATAGAGGTTCTGTCCCTAGAATGGGGGATGGGTTGTTTTCCATCCTCTTTATGGTATCCAAGAAGGATACCATGGACTTACGCACCATGTTGGATCTGAAAGGGAGGAATCCACACATTTCTCATCGCCGTTTCAAGATGGTGACTTTGCAATCGATCATTCAGCTGGTGCACCAGGGCTACTTACTCGTCTCCCTCAACCTGATGGATGCCTACCTGCATGTTCCCATCCATCCAGCAGATCAGCTGTTTCTGTGCTCTGCAGTGCGCTCCTGTCACTTCTAGTCTCAGGTGCTTCCTTTTGGCTTTTCATCCACGCCAAGTGTTTTTATGAAGCTCTTGGTCCTCTTGTTTTGTTCCCTATTCACAGAGCATTCAGATTTTTCCATACCTTGATGATTGTCTGATTGTTTCTCTTTCTTTCTCTCAGGCAACGGAAGATGTTCATCAAGTCTGTCATCTGCCGAATTCTTTTGGGTTCCTCATAAACCACAGCAAGTCCTCCCTTGAGGCCTCCCGGGCTCTGAAGTTCCTCTGGCCCTTTTCTGGACAGATCTGGGGATGGTGTTCCTGTCTCCGGAAAGACAATTGACTCTGTTCCAGCATCACTCTTGGGTACACTCTCAGGCGTCTGCCCAGCTCTGGCTGCAAAGTCAGGAGGAGACGGCTTCCACACTGCATGTCCTCCTCTGGACATGTCTCCATTTGTATCCCCTCTTGAAACACATTCTGCACCACTGGGATCCTGCTTCTCAGGCCTACGAGGCTCTCATTCCTGTGTTTCAAGAGATTCTGGATTCCTTTCAGTGGAGGTTGTCCCTTCACAATCTCTCTGGGGGTTACAATCTTTTTCCTCCTCCTTCCTTGATGGTCTTGTCGACCGATGCCAGTGCCAGGGTGGGATTTGCGGTTCTGTGGGATTCCAACGACCGGGGCTGGTGGTCCCGTTCCGAGGCTTTACAGTCCTCTAACCGGCAAGATTTGATGGCGGTTTGGCAGGCCCCTTTTAGGTTTGCTCCCCTCCTTCAGGAATGGGCTGTTTGCATTCAGACAGGCAACCAGATCGTTAGTGCCTGGAGGATGCACAGGTCTCTGTTTCTCCTTTCCCGGAAGATCGGCCTGTGGGCCGAGGGGAGTCTCGTTTCTCTGCTGTCTATCTTCCAGGGATGGAGAATGGGCCTTAGGATTCTTTGAGCCGGGTGTTCCCCACATCACTGACCATGTGTCTGTCTCCCTTTCGTTTTCAGCAGATTCTGTCCAGGTTCGACCTTCCCTGGATGGATCTGTTTGCCTCGGAGGAGACAGCCCTTCTTCCACATTTTTTTAGCCTGGTTCCCTCACAGTTGGCCTGGGCGTTTAATGCTTTCTCTGTCCTGTGGTCACAGGGGCTCCTGTTTGCCTTTCCCCCATTCCCTTGATTCCCAGGGTACTCATTCAGGTGGATGGGGCGGAGGTTCTTCTAGTTGTTCCAGAGTGGTCCCAGAGGCCCTGGTTTCCTCTTCTTCTGGATTTGGTAGTGGGTACCCATTAACAGTTTCCCCTATGCCTTCTCTCTGCTGGGTGCTCCTCTTCGAAAAGCGTCCTCTGTCCTTTGCTACCGGCTGAGGGTCTGCTACTTGAGAAGTTGAATTTGTTGGATCAGGGTTGTTTGCTTGAGGTGGCTTGGAGTATCCAGTTTTCTAGCATGCCTTCGACACTAAGATCTTATGGTTGACATTGGAAGAACTTTGATTCCTTGCGTCATGGGAACAGTATGTCTTCTTCCTGTAATCCTGTCAGGGCTTTGGACTTTTTGTGGGATGGTTTTGTCACATGAGTCTGGCTGTCTTCACTCTTCATTGCCAATGGGCTGCCATTCTTGCCTTCCAGTGTTCTGCTGTGGCTCCTGTCTCTCCATTAGTTTGTCTCCTTTTACAGAGTTTTTTTGCTTCAACGTCCTGTCTCCCTGTCTTAAGTTCCTACTTGTGATCTTTCCTGGGAGCTTCAGGTGTTGAATGGTCCTCTGTTTGAACCCCTGCTTTCCGTTTACCTTAAGTTTCTTTTGGCTAAGGTTCTTTTTTTGGTGGCCATTTCTTTTGGTCGACGTGTTGGTGAGCTTGGGGCTTTGGTGGTTGCTCCGCTTTTTTTCTTATGTTTTTGCCTAGACCAGGTGATTTGGGGTCCTAGTTTTTTTTCTGCTCAAGGTCTTGTGTGACTTCCACTGTCAGGAGGATATTGTCCTTCCTGTCTATTTCTTGAAATGTCTCCTCCTAGGGAGGAGGTTCTCCATTCTCTGGATGTGCTGCGGGCCCTTCACACGTACCCGTGATTTTCAAAAGGTGGATTCATTATTAGTTACCTGTGATCTCTCGGGATGGGTCTCAAGCCTTCCTTGTCTAGTTTGACTTCATGGGTGAAGTGTTCTCTTGTCCTTCAAGGCTGCTCGTTGTCCGTTTCCTTCTGCTGCCATGGTGCATTCCACTAAGGGGGGTTTCCTCATCCTGGGCCTTGTTTAAGGGTGTCTAATTTTGTGATATTTGTAATGCTGCTACATGGGAATCTCCCCACACTTTTGTTTCCCATTACCATCTTAAGTTGGGGATGGTGGCTTCTGGTGCTTTTGAAGCTCATGTTTTGTCTGCTGTACACGATTCGTGATTTGCACAGTTTTTCTTTTGTCATTAAACTGGCCTGTTGATTATTGTTGCACCGTCTGGTCTTTGTTTTTCAATTACCATGACCTTGGGTATGGGCTCATTGTTAAAGAATGGTACAGGAAGATGGACGAGAAGGTAATGCCCAGTTACTCATTATTCCGAGTCCTGGTCTTCCCGTTACATTCCGAAGCCCGTTCCTCCCTCCCCTTTTCTGGTTTCTGGTGATTGTTTTGTGTTTTTTCTTGAGTTTTTTTCATATTGTCAGGATGTCGTGGTGACACACTTCCCCCTTTATGCATGCTTTGTAGGCAGTGCCATATTGGGGAAAGTGTTTGACCTTGATAGGTAATAGGTTTCTTCAGGAGAACACGAGTTGCTCATTGTTAAGGAATGGAATGGAAGACCAGGTCTCGGAGAAATTAAGATTACCAGTGAGTAACCAGGCCTTCCCAAGCATCTCAAAAACTTACAGAACGATGTTTATGCAAATGGTAAATGTTTTCATTAGTGCGTCCCAGATGGTCATTGTATTGGTTCACTGACGGAATAGCGACACCTAAAATATCCCCATACCACAATATTGAGTTTTATATTTCGATATAAAAAAAACAACATCCTATATTTATAACGGTAAGTAAACATTGCTATTCGCACTCCAGTGAGAGCAACAGTAGGGAAAGTGTTGGATAGCAGAGGGATACAATTTACTATTCCCACTCCAGTCAAGGCAACAGGAGGAAAAGTGGATAGCGGAGGATTAAAAATTACTATTCCCATTCCACTGAGTGCACCAGTGACGAAAGTGTTGGATAGGGGAGGAATAACATTTACTATTCCCACTCCAGTGAGTGCAACAGTACGGAAAGTGTTGGATAGCAGAGGAATAAAATATACTATTCCCACTCCAGTCAGTGCATCAGTAGGGAAAGTGTTGGATTGCAGATGGGTAAAAATTACTATTACAACTCCAGTGAGTACAACAGTAGGGAAAGTGTTGGATAGCGGATGGATATAATGTACTATTTCCACTCCAGTCAGTGCAACAGTAGAGAAAGTGTTGGACGGCGGAGGGGTAAAAATTATTATTTCCACTCCATTGAGTGCAACAGTAGGGAAAGCGTTGGATAGTGGAGGGGTAAAAATGACTATTCCCATCCCAGTGAGTGCAACAGTAGGGAACGTGTTCGATAGCGGATGGATAAAATGTACTATTACCACTCCAGTCAGTGCAACAGTAGGGAAAGTGTTGGATAGCAGAGGGGTAAAAATTACTATCCCCACTTCAGTGAGTGCAAGAGTAGGAAAAGTGTTGGATAGCGGAGGGATAACATTTACTATTCCCTTTCCAGTGAGTGCAACAGTAAGGAAAGTGTTGGATAGCAGAAGGATAAAATCTACTATTCCCACTCCAGTCAGTGCAACAGTAGGGAAAGTGTTGGAGAGTGGATGGGTAAAAATTACTATTCCCACACCAGTGAGTGCAACAGTAGGGAAAGTTTTGTTTAGCGGATGGATAAAATGTACTATTTCCACTCCAGTCAGTGCAACAGTAGGGAAAGTGTTGGATACCAGAGGGGGTAAAAATGACTATCCCCACTCCAATGAGTGCAAGAGTAGGGAAATTGTTGGATAGCGGAGGGGTAAAAATTACTATTAACACTCCAGTGAGTGCAACAAGAGGGAAAGTGTTGGATAGCAGAAGGATAAAATCTATTATTCCCACTCCAGTCACTGCAACAGTAGAGAATGTGTTGGATGGCAAAGGGGTAAAAATTACTATTTCAACTCCATTGAGTGCAACAGTAGGGAAAGTGTTGGATAGCGGATGGATACAATGTACTATTCCCACTTCACTCAGTGCAACAGTAGGGAAAGTGTTGGATAGCAGATGGATACAATGTACTATTCCCACTCCAATGAGTGCAACAGTATGGAAAGTGTTGGATAGCGGAGGGGTAAAAATTACTATTCCACTCCAATGAATGCAACAGTTTGGAAAGTGTTGGATAGCGGAGGGGTAAAAATTAAGCATGGGCGAATTTTGCGAATCTGGCGTTCGCAATTGTGCGTATTTGCAAACTCGCAATCCGCAAAATCCGCGAATTCTCGCAAATTTGCAGATTTTTTTTTGTGTTCGCAAGGGTTTCTGCCAGTTCGCGAGGGTTTTGTACCAGTTCGCAATTGCGAACTTACTTGTCGGCTCGCAACGATTGCGACTATGTTGTTTCTACGTCTGGTTTATCATCACAGGTTTCCAGCACCCTCTGTTTCATCACTGCCACCCTTTGTTTCACCCATGCCACCCTCTGGTACATCAATGCCACCCTCTGGTTCATCATCACTGTAGATTATGGGGGGGAAAAGCAAGCACACCTGCCCTGCTTCACCTGACATGAATTAATTTGGGGTTGATTTATTAATGTGTCACTGTTTTAAAATTCCAGTCTGGCACCTGCTTCCTTATCTGTAATTTGCTTTCTGTTGCAGTGCAATTTTTTTTTCCAGGACCTTTGTGGCCTACTTGTAGCTATTCTATGAGCCTGCTGTGAGGGTCAGAGCAGGGTCATACAATTGTTGCAACTAGCAACTGAACTCTGGAGGGGCCCCAGTCAGGAAGCAATACAGGGAATGGTTACTAATGATGAGTTTGAACTTTTGCACCTGCTGAGTGCTTTCAGTTTTGCAAAACTCGTTTTTCTGCAATTTCGCTGGATTCGCGGGGCGCGAACTTGCGCGAGATCAAATTCGAAAGCCGCGAATTTGTGCGAATATGCGATTTGTTTTTTTGAGGCGTGTTAGTTCGCAAGGTTTTGCGCGTTTTAGCGAGCCGCTTTTAGCGCAACGGCGCGAGGTTACCCTCAAGGTCGCTCACGGGCGCGGCCATCTTGTTTGCATGACGTATTTCCGTTTCCGGGCGCGATGTGTAATCTCGCAAAGTGTGCGGCTCGCTAGTACAATTTAGCGTGTGTTCGCGAGGAAAATCTCGCGCGAACTTACCCACGTGGTCATGAACGTGCGCTGCCATCTTGTTTCTCATTCATTGCTATGGTTCTGGGCATGCCTTTTATCCTCTCTGAATCTCTGCCATCCTTTTCTTGTTTGAAGTTTTTTTAAATCTATTTTACTTATTATCTATCCCTCTATTTTTCTAGCTCTATATTTTTGTGTTTTCTGCTACTTTTGGTTAATTTTAAACTACTTTTTTAAACTCTTTTCTTTTCTTCTTCCCTATTCTATTTTCTTTATTATTTAGCTTCCTTTCCGCCCAGACCATGGTGAAGGGAGCCGGGAAGCATCCCGAGAAGGGGAAGGGTCCCGCACCCCGTGCCCGGCTCTCGTGCGGGCGTTTGAGGGGGGAGCAGGTCGCACCCCGGGAGATCTTCAGCCCGGAGGAGGTGGCCGCACTAATTTTTTATGTTCAGCGCCGCCTCCCCAGGACCATCATGGCAGGCGGCAAGATCGCTCGCGGGTACGGGATCCAGCAGCGGTGGAAGCGGTGGGAGAAGGTGTGCCGGGCCATGTACCAACACTCTCGGGTCCGGCGCACCTACAACCAGGCACCCACCGTTGGACGGATCTCCTGGACCGGGAACGCGATCTGCTCGACCTGCTCGGCCTTGAGATCCCCAGGCTTGGTGAGTAGTAGTAGCTATTTCTTTACTACTCTGTTTTCTCCTGCTCTGTGTGTTATTATATTGCAAATTTTTGTTTTTTACCAAGAGCATTAATGATGCTGATTACATTGTAGGTAAATTATATTTCAAAATGATCTGTGCATTTCAGGTGCACTGCTCTCCTTCTCAGTAGCGTTGCTACTATGCTTATTTGTTTTCGATTTTGTGTTCATTTCATTGGCCTGTGAAATTATGTATGAGTGTAGTTTAAAGAACTGCGTAAGGCTAGACACTAAGGGTCAGATTTTTAATTACCGGCGCATCCCTGCAAAGTAGTAGGGATGCAACAGTAATTGTGTGCCACGCCACCACCTCCCATGGTGCGCCGTATTTACAATGCGGCGCCACCATGTCACCAAAGCATTATGCATCTGTGCCGTAAAGGTGGCGCATTGCTGGAGTTGCGCAGCAACGATGGCGCAGCTCCAGCAATGCTCTGGGGTGCCCTATCTCCCCAATGCTGCATCAAGGAAACTCCTCTGCCATGGCATCCCCTGAGGTATGCAGCTTTGCAGGAGGACGTTCAGCTTCCCTTGGAAAAGGCAGCTATCATAGAGGTTCTGTCCCTAGAATGGGGGATGGGTTGTTTTCCATCCTCTTTATGGTATCCAAGAAGGATACCATGGACTTACGCACCATGTTGGATCTGAAAGGGAGGAATCCACACATTTCTCATCGCCGTTTCAAGATGGTGACTTTGCAATCGATCATTCAGCTGGTGCACCAGGGCTACTTACTCGTCTCCCTCAACCTGATGGATGCCTACCTGCATGTTCCCATCCATCCAGCAGATCAGCTGTTTCTGTGCTCTGCAGTGCGCTCCTGTCACTTCTAGTCTCAGGTGCTTCCTTTTGGCTTTTCATCCACGCCAAGTGTTTTTATGAAGCTCTTGGTCCTCTTGTTTTGTTCCCTATTCACAGAGCATTCAGATTTTTCCATACCTTGATGATTGTCTGATTGTTTCTCTTTCTTTCTCTCAGGCAACGGAAGATGTTCATCAAGTCTGTCATCTGCCGAATTCTTTTGGGTTCCTCATAAACCACAGCAAGTCCTCCCTTGAGGCCTCCCGGGCTCTGAAGTTCCTCTGGCCCTTTTCTGGACAGATCTGGGGATGGTGTTCCTGTCTCCGGAAAGACAATTGACTCTGTTCCAGCATCACTCTTGGGTACACTCTCAGGCGTCTGCCCAGCTCTGGCTGCAAAGTCAGGAGGAGACGGCTTCCACACTGCATGTCCTCCTCTGGACATGTCTCCATTTGTATCCCCTCTTGAAACACATTCTGCACCACTGGGATCCTGCTTCTCAGGCCTACGAGGCTCTCATTCCTGTGTTTCAAGAGATTCTGGATTCCTTTCAGTGGAGGTTGTCCCTTCACAATCTCTCTGGGGGTTACAATCTTTTTCCTCCTCCTTCCTTGATGGTCTTGTCGACCGATGCCAGTGCCAGGGTGGGATTTGCGGTTCTGTGGGATTCCAACGACCGGGGCTGGTGGTCCCGTTCCGAGGCTTTACAGTCCTCTAACCGGCAAGATTTGATGGCGGTTTGGCAGGCCCCTTTTAGGTTTGCTCCCCTCCTTCAGGAATGGGCTGTTTGCATTCAGACAGACAACCAGATCGTTAGTGCCTGGAGGATGCACAGGTCTCTGTTTCTCCTTTCCCGGAAGATCGGCCTGTGGGCCGAGGGGAGTCTCGTTTCTCTGCTGTCTATCTTCCAGGGATGGAGAATGGGCCTTAGGATTCTTTGAGCCGGGTGTTCCCCACATCACTGACCATGTGTCTGTCTCCCTTTCGTTTTCAGCAGATTCTGTCCAGGTTCGACCTTCCCTGGATGGATCTGTTTGCCTCGGAGGAGACAGCCCTTCTTCCACATTTTTTTAGCCTGGTTCCCTCACAGTTGGCCTGGGCGTTTAATGCTTTCTCTGTCCTGTGGTCACAGGGGCTCCTGAATGCCTTTCCCCCATTCCCTTGATTCCCAGGGTACTCATTCAGGTGGATGGGGCGGAGGTTCTTCTAGTTGTTCCAGAGTGGTCCCAGAGGCCCTGGTTTCCTCTTCTTCTGGATTTGGTAGTGGGTACCCATTAACAGTTTCCCCTATGCCTTCTCTCTGCTGGGTGCTCCTCTTCGAAAAGCGTCCTCTGTCCTTTGCTACCGGCTGAGGGTCTGCTACTTGAGAAGTTGAATTTGTTGGATCAGGGTTGTTTGCTTGAGGTGGCTTGGAGTATCCAGTTTTCTAGCATGCCTTCGACACTAAGATCTTATGGTTGACATTGGAAGAACTTTGATTCCTTGCGTCATGGGAACAGTATGTCTTCTTCCTGTAATCCTGTCAGGGCTTTGGACTTTTTGTGGGATGGTTTTGTCACATGAGTCTGGCTGTCTTCACTCTTCGTTGCCAATGGGCTGCCATTCTTGCCTTCCAGTGTTCTGCTGTGGCTCCTGTCTCTCCATTAGTTTGTCTCCTTTTACAGAGTTTTTTTGCTTCAACGTCCTGTCTCCCTGTCTTAAGTTCCTACTTGTGATCTTTCCTGGGAGCTTCAGGTGTTGAATGGTCCTCTGTTTGAACCCCTGCTTTCCGTTTACCTTAAGTTTCTTTTGGCTAAGGTTCTTTTTTTGGTGGCCATTTCTTTTGGTCGACGTGTTGGTGAGCTTGGGGCTTTGGTGGTTGCTCCGCTTTTTTTCTTATGTTTTTGCCTAGACCAGGTGATTTGGGGTCCTAGTTTTTTTTCTGCTCAAGGTCTTGTGTGACTTCCACTGTCAGGAGGATATTGTCCTTCCTGTCTATTTCTTGAAATGTCTCCTCCTAGGGAGGAGGTTCTCCATTCTCTGGATGTGCTGCGGGCCCTTCACACGTACCCGTGATTTTCAAAAGGTGGATTCATTATTAGTTACCTGTGATCTCTCGGGATGGGTCTCAAGCCTTCCTTGTCTAGTTTGACTTCATGGGTGAAGTGTTCTCTTGTCCTTCAAGGCTGCTCGTTGTCCGTTTCCTTCTGCTGCCATGGTGCATTCCACTAAGGGGGGTTTCCTCATCCTGGGCCTTGTTTAAGGGTGTCTAATTTTGTGATATTTGTAATGCTGCTACATGGGAATCTCCCCACACTTTTGTTTCCCATTACCATCTTAAGTTGGGGATGGTGGCTTCTGGTGCTTTTGAAGCTCATGTTTTGTCTGCTGTACACGATTCGTGATTTGCACAGTTTTTCTTTTGTCATTAAACTGGCCTGTTGATTATTGTTGCACCGTCTGGTCTTTGTTTTTCAATTACCATGACCTTGGGTATGGGCTCATTGTTAAAGAATGGTACAGGAAGATGGACGAGAAGGTAATGCCCAGTTACTCATTATTCCGAGTCCTGGTCTTCCCGTTACATTCCGAAGCCCGTTCCTCCCTCCCCTTTTCTGGTTTCTGGTGATTGTTTTGTGTTTTTTCTTGAGTTTTTTTCATATTGTCAGGATGTCGTGGTGACACACTTCCCCCTTTATGCATGCTTTGTAGGCAGTGCCATATTGGGGAAAGTGTTTGACCTTGATAGGTAATAGGTTTCTTCAGGAGAACACGAGTTGCTCATTGTTAAGGAATGGAATGGAAGACCAGGTCTTGGAGAAATTAAGATTACCAGTGAGTAACCAGGCCTTCCCAAGCATCTCAAAAACTTACAGAACGATGTTTATGCAAATGGTAAATGTTTTCATTAGTGCGTCCCAGATGGTCATTGTATTGGTTCACTGACGGAATAGCGACACCTAAAATATCCCCATACCACAATATTGAGTTTTATATTTCGATATAAAAAAAACAACATCCTATATTTATAACGGTAAGTAAACATTGCTATTCGCACTCCAGTGAGAGCAACAGTAGGGAAAGTGTTGGATAGCAGAGGGATACAATTTACTATTCCCACTCCAGTCAAGGCAACAGGAGGAAAAGTGGATAGCGGAGGATTAAAAATTACTATTCCCATTCCACTGAGTGCACCAGTGACGAAAGTGTTGGATAGGGGAGGAATAACATTTACTATTCCCACTCCAGTGAGTGCAACAGTACGGAAAGTGTTGGATAGCAGAGGAATAAAATATACTATTCCCACTCCAGTCAGTGCATCAGTAGGGAAAGTGTTGGATTGCAGATGGGTAAAAATTACTATTACAACTCCAGTGAGTACAACAGTAGGGAAAGTGTTGGATAGCGGATGGATATAATGTACTATTTCCACTCCAGTCAGTGCAACAGTAGAGAAAGTGTTGGACGGCGGAGGGGTAAAAATTATTATTTCCACTCCATTGAGTGCAACAGTAGGGAAAGCGTTGGATAGTGGAGGGGTAAAAATGACTATTCCCACTCCAGTGAGTGCAACAGTAGGGAACGTGTTCGATAGCGGATGGATAAAATGTACTATTACCACTCCAGTCAGTGCAACAGTAGGGAAAGTGTTGGATAGCAGAGGGGTAAAAATTACTATCCCCACTCCAGTGAGTGCAAGAGTAGGAAAAGTGTTGGATAGCGGAGGGATAACATTTACTATTCCCTTTCCAGTGAGTGCAACAGTAAGGAAAGTGTTGGATAGCAGAAGGATAAAATCTACTATTCCCACTCCAGTCAGTGCAACAGTAGAGAAAGTGTTGGATGGGGGAGGGATAAAAATTACTATTCCCACTCCATTGAGTGCAACAGTAGGGAAAGTGTTGGAGAGTGGAGGGGTAAAAATTACTATTCCCACACCAGTGAGTGCAACAGTAGGGAAAGTTTTGTTTAGCGGATGGATAAAATGTACTATTTCCACTCCAGTCAGTGCAACAGTAGGGAAAGTGTTGGATACCAGAGGGGGTAAAAATGACTATCCCCACTCCAATGAGTGCAAGAGTAGGGAAATTGTTGGATAGCGGAGGGGTAAAAATTACTATTCCCACTCCAGTGAGTGCAACAAGAGGGAAAGTGTTGGATAGCAGAAGGATAAAATCTATTATTCCCACTCCAGTCACTGCAACAGTAGAGAATGTGTTGGATGGCAAAGGGGTAAAAATTACTATTTCAACTCCATTGAGTGCAACAGTAGGGAAAGTGTTGGATAGCGGATGGATACAATGTACTATTCCCACTTCACTCAGTGCAACAGTAGGGAAAGTGTTGGATAGCAGATGGATACAATGTACTATTCCCACTCCAATGAGTGCAACAGTATGGAAAGTGTTGGATAGCGGAGGGGTAAAAATTACTATTCCACTCCAATGAATGCAACAGTTTGGAAAGTGTTGGATAGCGGAGGGGTAAAAATTAAGCATGGGCGAATTTTGCGAATCTGGCGTTCGCAATTGTGCGTATTTGCAAACTCGCAATCCGCAAAATCTGCGAATTCTCGCATATTTGCAGATTTTTTTTTGTGTTCGCAAGGGTTTCTGCCAGTTCGCGAGGGTTTTGTACCAGTTCGCAATTGCGAACTTACTTGTCGGCTCGCAACGATTGCGACTATGTTGTTTCTACGTCTGGTTTATCATCACAGGTTTCCAGCACCCTCTGTTTCATCACTGCCACCCTTTGTTTCACCCATGCCACCCTCTGGTACATCAATGCCACCCTCTGGTTCATCATCACTGTAGATTATGGGGGGGAAAAGCAAGCACACCTGCCCTGCTTCACCTGACATGAATTAATTTGGGGTTGATTTATTAATGTGTCACTGTTTTAAAATTCCAGTCTGGCACCTGCTTCCTTATCTGTAATTTGCTTTCTGTTGCAGTGCAATTTTTTTTTCCAGGACCTTTGTGGCCTACTTGTAGCTATTCTATGAGCCTGCTGTGAGGGTCAGAGCAGGGTCGTACAATTGTTGCAACTAGCAACTGAACTCTGGAGGGGCCCCAGTCAGGAAGCAATACAGGGAATGGTTACTAATGATGAGTTTGAACTTTTGCACCTGCTGAGTGCTTTCAGTTTTGCAAAACTCGTTTTTCTGCAATTTCACTGGATTCGCGGGGCGCGAACTTGCGCGAGATCAAATTCGAAAGCCGCGAATTTGTGCGAATATGCGATTTGTTTTTTTGAGGCGTGTTAGTTCGCAAGGTTTTGCGCGTTTTAGCGAGCCGCTTTTAGCGCAACGGCGCGAGGTTACCCTCAAGGTCGCTCACGGGCGCGGCCATCTTGTTTGCATGACGTATTTCCGTTTCCGGGCGCGATGTGTAATCTCGCAAAGTGTGCGGCTCGCTAGTACAATTTAGCGTGTGTTCGCGAGGAAAATCTCGCGCGAACTTACCCACGTGGTCATGAACGTGCGCTGCCATCTTGTTTCTCATTCATTGCTATGGTTCTGGGCATGCCTTTTATCCTCTCTGAATCTCTGCCATCCTTTTCTTGTTTGAAGTTTTTTTAAATCTATTTTACTTATTATCTATCCCTCTATTTTTCTAGCTCTATATTTTTGTGTTTTCTGCTACTTTTGGTTAATTTTAAACTACTTTTTTAAACTCTTTTCTTTTCTTCTTCCCTATTCTATTTTCTTTATTATTTAGCTTCCTTTCCGCCCAGACCATGGTGAAGGGAGCCGGGAAGCATCCCGAGAAGGGGAAGGGTCCCGCACCCCGTGCCCGGCTCTCGTGCGGGCGTTTGAGGGGGGAGCAGGTCGCACCCCGGGAGATCTTCAGCCCGGAGGAGGTGGCCGCACTAATTTTTTATGTTCAGCGCCGCCTCCCCAGGACCATCATGGCAGGCGGCAAGATCGCTCGCGGGTACGGGATCCAGCAGCGGCGGAAGCGGTGGGAGAAGGTGTGCCGGGCCATGTACCAACACTCTCGGGTCCGGCGCACCTACAACCAGGCACCCACCGTTGGACGGATCTCCTGGACCGGGAACGCGATCTGCTCGACCTGCTCGGCCTTGAGATCCCCAGGCTTGGTGAGTAGTAGTAGCTATTTCTTTACTACTCTGTTTTCTCCTGCTCTGTGTGTTATTATATTGCAAATTTTTGTTTTTTACCAAGAGCATTAATGATGCTGATTACATTGTAGGTAAATTATATTTCAAAATGATCTGTGCATTTCAGGTGCACTGCTCTCCTTCTCAGTAGCGTTGCTACTATGCTTATTTGTTTTCGATTTTGTGTTCATTTCATTGGCCTGTGAAATTATGTATGAGTGTAGTTTAAAGAACTGCGTAAGGCTAGACACTAAGGGTCAGATTTTTAATTACCGGCGCATCCCTGCAAAGTAGTAGGGATGCAACAGTAATTGTGTGCCACGCCACCACCTCCCATGGTGCGCCGTATTTACAATGCGGCGCCACCATGTCACCAAAGCATTATGCATCTGTGCCGTAAAGGTGGCGCATTGCTGGAGTTGCGCAGCAACGATGGCGCAGCTCCAGCAATGCTCTGGGGTGCCCTATCTCCCCAATGCTGCATCAAGCCGTACGTCTGCTTCAAGCAGGCGCAGGGTTTGAGTCACGCATCATTATCCTCAAAGTGACTGATTGAAATCTTGTAGATTTCCCTCAGCCACTTTTAGGATGCGTTCCTGCGTAGGAACGCCCTCCCTTGCGCCAGAACGCCCCCTGATGGCGCAGGGCTTTACAACGTGATGTATCTCCCATATGCGTCATGTTGTTAATATACGCCGCACCATGGCGCCTCTTTTGTTCTGCCGCTGCGTCACAAAAGTCACGCAACAATGGAGCAAAAGAGCCGCAAGGGGCTTCAAAATCAGCCCCTACAGACTCAAGTCCAGTCCTTCCTTTGTGCACATGGCGATAAGAAGAAATAGTGGTGGTGGATTGATAGTTTGAGTATTTTAATGACTGGTTAATGTAGTAGGAAACTTTTTAGTGTTGTCGCTGACATCACGATGGACTTTGTCTGTCACTTCGCGTGCAAATCAAGCAATACTAATAACGTAGTAGACCACATGAGATCGGTCAATATATCCCGTGGAATAGTTGTCTATTTGCTATCTCACCAAAATATTTTGTTATTGTTCTTTTGAAATGTTTGATTTGGTTGACAAATATCATCCATGTTTTCTGGTCTTTCTTTCTTTCATGTTGTACATCAGCTCACCCCAGGGGCAAGAGGACACAGGAGGAGGAGGCTACTGTTCAACAGGATGCAGGCCAGTATCGGGCAGGCGAGGGCTCCTTTGCTGGCCCCGGTAAGTTTTCATTTTAATATAGAGTACCTATTTTTTCCTAGCGTTCCTCATTCGATGTTTTCTAAATCGTCTTTGATCTTCTTGTAGACTGTATCTAAATTCTTATCCTGCCTTGAATATGACTCCCTGTGGTATTACTAGATTATTCTTATTAGTCTGTCTGTGTAGCTAACTAAGATTGCACATTTGGCAATTCCATTGGACTCCCATTCTAGTCAGCAATAGCTCTATGCACTGAGTGCAGTCCTCTGGGATTGTCCATAATGTCTTTTCAAGTCTTCTAAATGTTTATGCTTTGACAATTGCCAACAAGAAAAAGGTGAATGACCACCAAGAAAGAATATGATACTACTTTACTTTTGGTTTGGATAGGAGGACAATCCATTCTACTACTGTTGCAGGGACAAATCTGCACAAACAGAACTATGGACACTAAATAATGCATTGCTTAGCTTATCAATTATAATAGGCGCTGTTAGACTTTCCACATACCTCAGTGATAACAGACTTTGTAGTTGAACCCCCAATCTCCTTACTGACTAGATAGTGTGGCAGAGTCATTTAGCTCCCAAAGTCACCGATGATTGATCCCCAATGATGATTATCCAACGCAGGACAAGAGTACGGAGTCAGAGTCAAGAAGTGTCAGAGGCACGGACTCATGCTTGCAAAAATTGCAAAACCTTTAGCTCAGCCACTCTAGTCTGTAGGACCAAAAACCACAGAGTCTATTTAAGTTTAAAAGCTTTATTAAAAGTAAACACATTTATTAAAATCAAGTTTGTCATAAAACTAAAAGTTTAACTGAAAGTGGAAAACTGCTTAGTGCTGACGATTAATTGAACACATTTCTTGTGGTCGAGCCGAGCTCTCACCTGGTTTGAACTTGATCTTGCTCGTGTTCTTAGAAGTCAAGCTTCTGTCTGTTAGGAGAAAAAGTGGTGAGTTTTAAAAATAAAAAGCAAGCATTCATCAGTTGTGCCAAAAAGTGCAGCAAGACAACAGCCTTCCCTGAAAAAAGGGACATTTTTACTTTAGAGTAGACAGTCACAAATTATTACATTGTTTTCTGTTTTTTTCACATTTCTTTATTCCTAGACCAAATATTATATAGTAGTGAGTGGTGTATTCTAACATTCTTAAATGTACTTTGTAGGTGGAACATCTGGTGGCGGGGCCAGCGCGGAGGTGGTGGTGCTGGATGAGGAGAACACTTCTGGGGAGGAGGCGGCGATGCAAGTGCCGGACGACACCAATGTGCCTGTGAGGGTTCACACGGTGGTGGCGGGCAGAGGTAAGCTATATATTCCTTACTTATTGAGATTGAAGACTGCAGAGTGTGCTTTCTGCACGGGTTTATTATAAATCAACCAGGTAGTAGCCTCCTCTAAATGTACTTCGACTTAGCTGTGAAGTTTTTGGCGAGAAGAATCCCAATCAGATCTGAGATGAACTTGATGGATGGGATGAACGAAAAGCAAAAGAAGGGTGTAAGTAAGTGTGGAAGGACGAGAAATTTAATGATGACTGGCAAAGAAGAATGATATGTTTTTCTTGGTCCCCGAGGTGGCTGGGAAGGAAAGAATATTATATGGTGCATGGCTGGGTGAATGATGAAGCAAGGATGGGTGGAAGGAGAACAGCCTGGGTGGCTGAAACAGAAACTGTATGTGTGCATATACTTTGAATGGATGGATGCCTGGATCATGGTACTATCTGACTCTTAGATAGCATATGTGTATCTAGAGAGAGTAGACGGTCACTGGATGAACTAAGTGTTACTTTGAAGAGCATGTAACACCGCACCCGCACGTCCGTTCCTGTGTAGGAAAGGCAAGGAAAAGAAGTTGTAATTTTGTCCAAATTCTACCATGAATAGTAGCAGTAGTTTGTATTGCAACTGCAAGCACAGCATATATCCGGTTATTACGGTGGACACTCCCTACCTCTCTTAATAAGTTTAGTTTAGTAGTAGTACGTCATTCATGTGTGGGTGTATCAATGTTCACTCAATAAAAAGCAAAGCACCTAAAGTATCCCATATGTAATCAAATACATCCCATGTGAAGTGATAGATAATCAGATTATTTAGCTTCTTCATTTTCCTTTTCTAGTACTCATTTGCACTGTAGGATGAAAGTTAAATTAATTAAGCAGTAGCCCTTTTAACAGAGTATTCTCAGTGCCACCCGTAATAGAAAAGTAAGAGCTTCACCACCTGCATGTACTGAACTGGTACAGTAACGCAAGTCTGTCTCACTCATCATGGTGTGCGTCTGTTTTTCTCGGGTGCAAGTTCACTGCGCTGGCATTATGCCGGCTTGCATAAGATAACGTACCAATTTCACTAAACAAGAGAGAAGACGAAGAATAAGACTGGTGTACTGTCATAGTCGACTGTAATGGAAGTCCATAGTGCTCGTAGAATTTGTTCCTTAAACTCCCACTAATGTTAGAGCAAGGATGAAGAAGTGGGAGGTTAGATAGATACTGGCCTCAATAGTTATGCACTGTGCTTTCAAGTTGCTAGTTGTACTGTGACACAACTTTCTGCTCAATCATTTTGTGTTAATCTTAAGGAGCATTGGTTACAGACTATGTCTTTCTTTCTTCATATAGTTGCTCCTTCCAAATCAACAAAACCAACAAGGAAGGAGCGGGCTCGAATGGCCCGGCAACGGAGGCTGGATGCCACTGTCGCCAAATATCGGTGGCTGGTGGCCCTGGAGGAGGAGGACACGCAGTCTACTGGTACAACATCCACTGGGACAGCTGCATCCTCCTCCATGCCCCCACGGGCTGCCAGCCAGCGCAGTGCTCCAGCGGTACGGAGCCAGGCTACCAAAGCCAACCGCCACCGCCGTGCAGCAAAGACAGCAGCTGCCCCACACAGGAGTCGCAAGGCACGCCTGCACCGCTTATTCCTCAGAGTGTCCTACCTGGAGCAGGAGGTCCTAACATATAAGACCTTGGTGGAGGGCCTCCGCTCCGACCATGCCACCCTCCGCAAGGAGTATGATGCCCTGGCCGCTAAAGTGAACAGCATCCTGCCGTAGTGTCCCTGGCCCCTTTTTTAGAGACTTTTGGGGGGTGGGAATTGGGAGTTGGGTTGTTTTTGGGACTTTTGAAGGACAATCGTTGGGGTTAGGGAGGGTCTTGCGGGAGATTATTTTGTTAGGGCTACACAAATATACTTTTTGAAACTTTATCTGAGCATACCTGTTTTTTACTGCTTTTGAGTCTGGTGGGTGGGGGTTTAACAGAAAGTTTGTTTTCCTGAAACTTAAGTCTGTGTCATTTTCTTCCTTTAAGTGTAAATGGCTAAATGTTTTCAACACTAAGTGCCTCTCACAGAGTAAGTGAATTCAAGAGTCCTAGGACTTTAGTAGTACAAACCTCAATCTCTCGTCTCTCCTAATACTCCATTATACTACCTCCCACCAAACGTTTATCTTACCTGTAATTTGTGTTTGAAAGTAGGGCTAGGCCCAGGGCTGGCTCCACGGGAAATGGCGATTAAGGTTGGCAATCCTGGGCGGATGAAATGTCCTCATTGAGGTGGTACTAGTGGTGTGACACAGTGGCAGTTGCATGTCTATGGAAAAAAAGAAAATGAAACCTGCTTTGTCCTTACTGGAGCATTACACCGGTACGATAGAGAATATAGCAGGTGACAGTACACTAGAACAGTGCCACAATGTAGCCTAACAAATGGTAAAGTATTGAAAGTATAACTAGTACTTGCGTTGAATTTCTTTGACATTGGCTACTACTACAAGAAATAGTACTGAAGCTGAGTAAGTCTAGAATATATCCTCGGATTCCTTCACCAGCCTGTTGCTATGACCTTATCCTCCCCAGCAAGTGTGTGGAATTATTGCTGTCATTTAGTCACACATCAATCAAAACCACACAGCCCGGGGGAAGAGGGTTAGGGTTTGGAAAATGGATGGGAATGGGGGTTTCTTTTTGGGTAGGTTTTGTTGAGAGAAGAAAAACAAAGCACAGCATGAACAACCAATAATTGAAGATAAAGAAATCTTTGGGTACAAAGCTAACCATAAATCTTTTAAGTGACATAAAGGAAGTGCATGCACTACTGCATGCATTGTTACTGAAAAGTAAGTAGTACTTTCGACAACCCTGAATGACAGAATGCGACAGTACAGGGCTGCAGCATTTTCACTTGCCTATCTCTGCACTCAGAGAAACACTTCTTACATTAAATTAGGTTTAAAAAATAGCCGAAGTAAAACCTATAGAATGGCTGTAGGGATCAATTTAGAAGCAGAGAGAGATCCAAGAAATGCAGTCACACTCATAGAAGAAAACAATGGATACTGTATCTGTATGTTGTTGTAGTTGTCCTGTTGAATTTGGTAAGTAAGTTGCACGCATCAAACCATTCCTCTTATTAGCGGCACTCCTCCATTCCAGCTGACGCTTCGTCCATCAATGTTGGTGACCAGAAGACACCCTGTCCACTGCCTGCCTGGTGGATGCTGAATTGCGGCTCGCTAATGTGAAACCTGACTTCATCCTTTTTTTCCCATTGCACAGACTGAAACCCGGACTGTAATTATTGATGGAAAAACAGGAAGTGATATTAGAACTCAAGCTAGGTGTACTGTAAACTGTGTTTTAGAACAAAATTAGACCTTCCCAGCAGTGCTCCCACCCAGACCCTTACTAAAGCCAGTCGCAAAAATGTAGAAGACCCCCAATCAGATCTCAAAAAACGAGGCCTTGTAGAAAACTGGTGACAAAACGTACTTTGAAAGTAAAAGTAGGCCCAAATACCCCCTTACCCATCGTGGATTGTATTCAAACCACTTGCAAGCAAGCAAAAGTATCCATACCCAGCATCGCTCCAAGACTCGCAAACCCCCCCACAAACAGCCCCCCACCCAAACACATGCAATACAAATACTGCTAACCCTAATGAGCCCTAAGTTAAGAATAGTGGCAAACGCTTTCTTTAACTATGCCAAATCCCCCCATTACCACCATGGATTTTCTTCAAATCACTTGCAACCAAAATTACACATTCCCACGAGTGCTCTAAGACCCCAGAACTCAGTTGCAAAAATCTAGAACACCCCGAAACACATGCAATCCTGCTGCTAGGGCTAAACCTAACGAACCCTAAGTTACAAAAAGTGCCAAAAGGCTTTTCCTTATGGATTTTGTCCAAACCACTTCTATCCGGTATTAGACCTTCCCAGCAATGCCCCAAGACCCGCCAACCCACCCGCAAAAAAGCACAACACCCCCAAACAGCCAAAAAGGAAAATCTCATACTTACAATATTTATCGGCCTTCGGTCCAAACGCGCTGTGCAGCTAGGTCATAACTCCCGTTTTCCACCACGGATTTCCTGAAAAGCAAACGCAATCAAAATTAGACTGTCCCAGCAGTGCTCCCAGACCCCAAAACCCACCCACAAACACCCGGAACCCCCCCAAAGAGCACCTCAAAGGCAAGCAAGTCAGCAAAAACGCAGAAAAAAATTTGCCTCCGATTTGGTCCAAACCACTTTTATCCGGTATTAGAGCTTCCCAGCAATGGCCCCAGAGCTGTCAACCCAGGCGAAAAATAGTAGAAGACCCCCAAACAGACAAAAAGCAAAAGTACAAAAATGGGGACTTAGTCATTTTCATGGCAATTTCCAAAATCACTCAGCGCGCGCTCTGCAGCTAGGCCCTAACTACCCTCTGCCACCATGGATTTGCTTCAAACCCCTTGCAATCAAAAGTATCGATAGCCATCAGTGCTCCCAGACCCCGAAACCCACCCACAAACCCCAAGAAGCCCCCCAAACAGGCCCCCGAAAACACTACATTGAGCGAAATGTCAGACACAGCAAAAACTTTTCCCTCATGGATTTTGTCCAAACCACTTCTATCCGGTTTTAGACCTTCCCAGCATTGCCCCAAGACCCGCCAACCCACCCGCAAAAAAGCACAACACCCCCAAACAGCCAAAAAGGAAAATATCATACTTACAATATTTATCGGCCTTCGGTCCAAACGCGCTGTGCAGCTAGGTCATAACTCCCGTTTTCCACCATGGATTTCCTGAAAAGCAAATGCAATCAAAATTAGACTGTCCCAGCAGTGCTCCCAGACCCCAAAACCCACCCACAAACACCCGGAACCCCCCCCCAAAGAGCACCTCAAAGGCAAGCAAGTCAGCAAAAACGCAAAAAATGTTTCGCCTCCAATTTGGTCCAAACCACTTTTATTAGAGCTTCCCAGCAATGGTCCCAGAGCCGTCAACCCAGGCGAAAACTAGTAGAAGACCCTCAAACAGCCAAAAAGCAAAAGTACAAAAATGGGGACTTAGTCATTTTCATGGCAATTTCCAAAATCACTCTGCGCGCGCTCTGCAGCTAGGCCCTAACTCCCCTCTGCCACCATGGATTTGCTTCAAACCTCTTGCAATCAAAAGTATCAATAGCCAGCAGTGCTCCCAGACCCCGAAACCCACCCACAAACACCACGAAGCCCCCCAAACAGGCCCCTGAAAACGCTACATTGAGCGAAATGTCAGAAACAGCAAAAACTTTTCCCTCATGGATTTTGCCAAACAACTTCTATCCGGTATTAGACCTTCCCAGCAATGCCCCAAGACCCTCCAACCCACCCGCAAAAAAGCACAACACTCCCAAACAGCCAAAAAGGAAAATCTCATACTTACAATATTTATCGGCCTTCGGTCCAAACACGTTGTGTAGCTAGGTCATAACTCCCGTTTTCCACCACGGATTTCCTGAAAAGCAAATGCAATCAAAATTAGACTGTCCCAACAGTGCTCCCAGACCCCCAAATTCACCCACAAACACCCGGAACCCCCCCAAAGAGCACCTCAAAGGCAAGCAAGTCAGCAAAAACGCAAATATAAATTTGCCTCCGATTTTGTCCAAACCACTTTTATCCGGTATTAGAGCTTCCCAGCAATGGCCCCAAGACCCGCCAACTCACCCGCAAAGAAGTAGAACACCCCCACAAGTGCAGAGTCTTTCTTCATTAGGCGTAATCCAGCCCTCTGTTTTGAGGGAAATAGGAGTCTGGAGGGGGAGGATAGAGGAGCATGTTCTTGTGAACTTGTGAACCTGAGGAATGCAGACTGCGGCACCTTCAAATCAATAAGCAAACGAGTGAAGGCAGTTCTGCTGATCGGCTTGTTTTTGTGAGTAGGTGATTAAAGTTTTAATTATATTAACTGTGCAAAACAAAGAAAGACAGACACACAGGAATAAAAGTGAAAAAGGACGAAAAAGAAAGTTATTGATTCATTGGCTCATTTTCAGGGCTTGGTGTCAGGGAATAAGAATAAGAGTTCGTCCTCATACTCTGCGAATTCAGGCAGGAGTAGGTCAGTGTCACCTAACAGAAAACAAATTCCCTCATCTAAGTTGCGGTCCTCCTCGTCTTCATCCGGCGTTTGTTCTCGTACGTTGTAATCTGGTGGTATGAGGTGCTGATTCATCTTGATCATTGTTAACCTCTCCACATTTTTGGGTGAGAGGCGGGTCCGTTTGGAAGTTACAATGCCACCAGCAGCACTGAAAACACGTTCAGAAGATACGCTTGCGAGTGGGCAAGACAAGTAGTTTATAGCCAGCTTGGAGATCTGTGCCCACAATTCTTTTTTCCCATGCCAATACGCCAATGGGTCAGCATTAACATAGACCCCTGTTGAGTCATTCAGATAGTCCTGCACCATCGACTCAAGGTCCTCCAAGGTTCCTCCACTTTGCTTACTTTTTGCTGTGACCTTTTGAGAACCAAACCCAAGCCAAGTTAGCCAATCCTCTTCTGCATCCAATGTTACTGTTGTGTCTGGTGCAGATAATCCGGTTGCCGGTGTCTTTAACGGCTGAGAGGTCACTTGTGCCACAGCCACAGGTGCAGAAGTGGATTCTTTTGACTGGGGATGGCCTGCTGATGCTGATGTACTGCCTTTTCCTTCAATTTGCTGCTGTTCTCTTTCAAACCTCATGGCTGACAAGGCTAGCCAACGTTTGTACTTTGTAACATCTTCATCATCAAAAGGAAAGAATGCTCGCCTGCCAGCGCCTTTTTGTAGCGTGGATCCAGAATAGTAGCACAAATGTAATGCTGTTCTGAGTGGATCATTTTAAGACGTTCATCACCAAGTAGGCGCTCTAATAATTTCTCAGCCAAAACAAAAGCGTCTTGATTTTTTTCATCTTTTTGAAATATAGAAGACACCGCCTTCAATTGGTGCTCCAGCATGCGCAACAATGGGATAGCTTTTCCCAAATTACAGTCCTCCTTGCTGACTGCATGCGTGAAGACCTCAAAAGGACGAAGCATGTCTGTAAGGCTTTTAACTAGGTTCCATTGCGCCGCATCTAGCCTCAGGTCCTTCTGAGCTGTACCCAGTGTTAAGAAATAGTGATTGAGTACCGTATACTGCTCATACAGACGCTCAAGCATGTAGAAGGTTGAGTTCCAACGTGTTGGCACCTCCTGGATGAGTGCTTTCACTGGCATTCGACGTTCATGTAGCAGGCTCCTCAGATGCTTCCGGGCCTTAAAAGAATGGCTGAAATGGTTGCACATTCTTCGGCAGGTGGCCACTAACTCGCACTCTGGACTGTCTTCATCACTCAAGAATTTTTTAACAACCAGGTTTATACAGTGCGCCAAACACGGCACTCTGAAATAGTGACCCAGATCCATGGCCTTAACTACATTGGCGCCATTATCCGTGGAAACATAACCAATCTGGCGTTTTTTTGGGGACAGCCAGTGAAAGACCTTTGTGTTAAACTCATTCAAAATGTTTTCTGCTGTATGACGTTTCTCCAAGCCAAACATGGCTAGTGTTGCATGTTTCCGAGCAGCTTTAAAAACTTGGTCTGGGTCAACACCTGCGTTTAGCTTTGCTTTAACCCTTGAAAAAGAGACCCAGTGTGCAGTGATGCACATGTAATCAGCGCCTGTGCCACTGGTCCACATGTCTGTTGTCAGATGTATAGTGTGAACAGCACTCTTCTGCAAAGCTGCCCCAATCACCTCCAGCACATCTTCATGTAGTGCTGGAACCGCAACTCTGGCAAAATAGAACCGGCTAGGAACCTTCCATTTAGGGCTGAGCGCTGCCACTAATTCTAGAAAACCAACCCCTTGTACAAAAGAAAAAGGGAGAAGGTCCAGAGCTAGCATTTTAGCCAGCTTAGTGTTATATAGACGCGTCAGTGGGTGGATGCGATCATATGGCGCTGCTGAAAACAACATGGTTCTAATGTTGCCCTGGACCATGCTTTTACGGGATGATGATGATGATGACTTCTTCGACCCAGTTACGCTCGCTGATGAACTTTTTTGCATTGGTGTCTCACTCTCTCCCACACTCTTAGTGTGGCTCACAGGGGGTGTGCTGCTGACAGGGGTACTGGGTGTAAGTGAAGTGTTTGACACTTCATCCTCCTCGTCATCATCAGATGAAACATCAACGTTTTCTTGACTTGCAATTCGGGCTTCCTTGATCTCCTTTAGGTGCGCAAACCATTTGACAGCGTGCTGTCTCTTAAGATGACCTTTCTGTCCTCCGGTACCATAGTTGGTACCAAACTTACCACGACTAACTGCATGCTTACAAATTCTACAAATGGCGAATTTTTCCGTTTTTAGGCAAACACTAAAGAAGTCCCAAACTGCGGACTTGAAATGTCTGTGGGGGCCGGAGGAGGCAGCGATACTGGTGGTGGTGGTCATGCTGCTAATGCCAGATGAAGTGGAGGATGTGGGTTGCCGAACTTTACTACGTTTTGCACTTTCACCACCACTAATTGAGGTCGATGTGGATGGAGGTCCCTTCTGGAGAGGAAGAAATATGGAAGCGGTACGTGTTGGTGTACTAGTTAACTCCAATGATTGTGGTGTTTCCATTGCCTCCTCGTCGACAACATCATCACGCTCAGCAGCTTCTCGGGCTAGGGTCAAAATGTCTGTTTGCTGCATGCCCGCTGGGGCTGCAGTGACCTTTATGATGACTGGGTCGTCGTCGTGAGAGTCTTCATCAGCAGTAGTATCCGCCACTTTTTGTTGAGCCTCATCACACTCCATAACTATGAGACTTTCGACGACCTTCCTTTTACGCTTAACTACTTTGTCAGATCATGGTGTGCTTCACTCTCAGACCGCAGTGATGGTTCCCAAGTTTGATCCATATCATCAGAAGGAGGTGGGCTTGAAGAAGATGTAGACACCACCCTTGATCTTTTCCTTGCTAGGGATGAGGAAGACAATGAATGATCATCAGGAGGAGTGGCTTCCTCAAATGATACCTCGGCTTGATTGTCGATTTCCTGATGTGCCGCTACTTCTGGAGGAACAACAATTGTGGGCACTTGTCACCCTCCATGCACCTCTGCTTGCCCATCTCCTTGCGCTGCCTCTCCTTCCGCAAGTACTTGGGCTTGTACTTGCACATGTGGTTGTTGTTGCTGCTGTGGTTGTTCAACACTCGTCAGATGAGTTACAACAACCTGTGTTGATTGAGGGACATTGCTGCTACTTTCTTGCGATGAGCCAACATCACTGGTCGATGGTGATTGAACAACTAGACTAAGTGGCTCTGCAGCACTCAAGGGCTTGGGCTTAAGTTGGCATGGTCGTGGTGGTGGTGGCACTGAGTCCAATGGTGCGGGGGTGCTGCTCCCAGCTTGGTCCCAGCAGATCCTGCTGCTGCTGCAGGCGTACTTTTTTTTTTACTCCCAAAAAATGTGGCGGGCGGCACACCAGTCTCCTTGGTAACTTGCTTCTTCTGCTCCTTACTGGCAACTTTCTTGCTAGAGGAGCTACGGGGAACTTTTTTTGGGGCCATCTTCTTCAGAGGTCAGAACAGCAGGCCGCAGTTGCACGAATTGCAGAGTTGTCTGTGGCCAGACGTGACGTCGCGTGACGTTATGCTGCACACACACACCGCTGCAGGACTTCTTCCTGGCACTGGTGGTTCTCTTGAGTCTTGTGCACCTAAAAGCAATGGAAGACAGAGGAACATCAGTTCAGTTATACACCCCAAAAACTCGAAAACCACATAAAAATCAGCACAATCCCATGCCATCCAAGCCCTCCATGATGTTTAAATTCAAGACACCCCACAGAAAGACTAGGCCCATGCACAACTCACTACCCCTGGTCAAAAGGCCCAACAACAGCCCAAAAATCGAAACACACAGAAAAATCAGCCCAATCCCATGCCATCCATGCCCTCCATGGGTACACAGACAAAATATTGAGTTTTAAATTTCGATATACAATTATATTGAAGTTTAAATATCGAAGGGACTAGAAATTACTATTCCCACTCCACTGATGGGGTAAAAATTACCATTCCCACTCCATTGAGTGCAACAGTAGGGAAAGCATTGGATAGCAGAGGGGTTAAAATTACTATTCCCACTCTCGTCAGTGCAACAGTAGGGAAAGTGTTGGAGAGCGGATGAGTAAAAATTACTATTCCCACTCCAATGAGTGCAACAGTAGGGAAAGTTTTGGATAGCGGAGGGCTAAAAATTACCATTACCTTTCCACTGAGTGCAACTGTAAGGAAAGTGTTGGATAGCAAAGGGGTAAAATTTACTATTTCCACTCCAGTGAGTGCAACAGTAGGGAAAGTGTTGGATTGCACAGGGGTAAAAATTAGTATTCCCACTCCAGTCAGTTCAAAATTAAAAACAAACCAAATATCAACAACAACAGCAAATATTAAAGTAACAAAATAAATAAAAATGTATATAAATATGTTTAAAATTCAGATACCCAAATATATTTAATATTAAATATTTAAAAAAAATAAAACATATTATAATGTTAAATACAAATGCCAATTGTCTACAAATATAATATTAAATAAAATAAAAAATAATTTTCAAACAAATAAATATTTTTAATTAGAAATTATTTAGATACAAAAACATTCTTTATTACTCAAATTGAGTTTTTTTTATTATCTAGCCTATATTTTGCGATTCCTTATTTTGCAAGTAGATTTCAACTCACCTACATTGCTCTCAGCTAAAACCCGGTCAGTAACACAGCTTGCTCGGTATTTGGCCACCTACATTTGGCCCTATATTTTTGCAAATTATATTAATGACTTCTATATTTCGTACCTTAAATCGATATTCTTGACCACGATATTCTACCTGTGATATTTCTGTGTCACGATATTTACAACTACACATTTGTGTAAGTCGACATCTCTACGTCGATATTTTGTCTAAATACCCATTGTAACCTCACAGGGTCGGACTGGGCACCAAAAGGAGCCCTTGCAATAATGCATACCTGCAGCGCTACCTTGTCTCCTTCTGCAATCTCTCTCTTTCCATCCCTTCTCTCTATCTCTCTCTCAATCTCTCTTCCTTTATCTATTTCTCCTCTCTCTCTGAAGCTTTCTCTCAGGGTCACTCTTAGTAAGTTAGAAAGCTAAAAAATGCCCATGTTTCTAAATTTGGGCAGATTTGAACTTGTGAAGATGCTGCTTAAGTAGTTTGTAGACAATGAAAGACAACATGATTGAAGCTTGTTGTGGGCATTGTTTGTTTTAATTCTGTAAAATCTACATTAAAAACAGTCCCACCAAGACATAAAACAGGCCCACAAACAACCCAAAAAAGTCCCACACACTGAACTGTCAGACCAGCTTATGAAGCACTGCCTGGTTGCACTATAGGCCAGTCCGGCACTGCTTTCTCTATACCTTCCCCAGTCGTGCAACACAAAATGATGGGACCCCCTGCAGAATGGGCTCAGTGGGGACCCCTTGAACAGTTGTCTGCCCCCTACACTGCAGAGGCCTGCTCAGTAAAGCAAAGTGACTTTCATGAGCGTTTAACTATTTCTTATTCCATGCCATTGCTCGCATTCTGCAAGGCATGCAATAGCGCGACATAGAGGGTGAGGGACCACCCTCCAAAACAAGAAAGCCTGGGGCCCCACACTTTCTTTCTCTTGAAGCCTCTTTGTGTCTGCTGCAGTAAACCTTAGTGATCTGGGGGAAAGTGATAAAGGCACCAGGAAGGGTCCTGGGCTTGCCAAACCGAAATCCAAAGCAGTAGAGGCTCCTGGAGGGAGTGCTGTGGGCGTTGGGGAGGGGAGGGGCAGGGTGGGTGGTAGTACACTCTGGCATATGGCCAAACCGAGGTAAGTATGCAAATAAATAAATAAAGCGGATGACATTGCTCACGCTTCAATGCCAAATGGTGATGCTGCACGCGCAATGTAATTCATTATATTTATTTATTTATTTGCATACTTACCTCTGTTTGGCCGTATGCCAGAGTTTACTACCCCCATCCTGCCCCTCCCCGCCCCACCCGGCCCACCACCACGCAGCACTTCCTCCAGAAGCAGCTACTGCTCCAAGGGCTCCAGCCCACTGGGGAAATGCCCAGTGGAATAGAAGGCCTGTCCGACCTACAGCAATTCCAAAAAGGTGACTTTTCAAAGAATTTCCAAGAAGTTTGCATATTTCTGTAGGTGCCTCCATGTCATTTGGGGGAAAGGTACTAAAAGACCAACAGGTGAAATTTGAGAGAATTTTTCAACTGCAGTTTGCTTAAACACCTTCATCATGGAGTACTTGTGTAACTACAAAAAGCAAAGTACGCCTTTGTTTAGTGCACAAGGTCTCCAGTGTACAACTAGGCTATTTATTAAAAAATAAAGTAACATCTGTGGATATTCAGATTAGTGGGCTCAAGTAAATCAACTACATTGTTTTTTGATTGTTTCTGATGACTGGTGTTTGCTCTGCTGTTTCTCAGATAGTGGAGGACCGCCCACTACCACCACTACATATCTACTTGCGGCACTCGCTATACGGGTGCGGCTTCGCTGGGGTGAATTGCTGGTTTGCTGAGGACGCTGTGCAGGGACCCCAAATCCCTGGAGCCTGCTAATCGCCGCCAGCTGTGCCGCTGAGGACAGCCCAGTACCACCACTACATAGCTACTCGTGGCACCCGAGCCGCGGGTGCCGCTTCGCTGGGGTGAAATGCTGCTTTGCTGAGGAGGCTGTGCGTGGACTCCAAATCCTAGGAGCCTGCTAATCGCCGCCACCTGTGCCACTGAGGACCGCCCACTACCACCACTACATAGCAACTCGCGGCACCCTCTCCGCGGGTGCCGCTTCGCTGGGGTGAATTGCTGGTTTGCTGAGGACGCTGTGCAGGGACCCCAAATCCCAGGAGCCTGCTAATCACCACCACCTGTGCCGCTGAGGACTGCCCACTAACACCACTACATGGCTACTCACGGCACCCGCTCTGCGGATCGCGCGCAGGCGAGCGCCGGGCGTAGCCCGGGCCAAGGGCGGGCCCGTTTGAGCCCATTGGAAATCGGCAGAGGCTGGGCTGGGCCCCACTTCTAACTTCTGCGGACTTAAGGTTAGTAACAACCACCCAATTGCCACGACGAACTATAATCTTTAATTTGTGCTCTTGAACAAGCCATAATGTCGGGCCGCAAGGGAAAGGAGAGGCAAGCAGCTACTGGCGGCCATGTGGTTGGGACCCCTGGATCAGTTTATCACAAGGGTCACCTCGGTGCTGGCCCATGAAATAGCCATAACAGAGCGTTGCGTGTCCCAGGAACTTGAACTAGTAAAACATTCTTCATTGGGTGATCTAGCTTTGGCACGGACTCCTGAGAGAGCTAATCCTGGGGCCATAGCTCCTGGAGTCTGGTGTACAAGTGATAACCTTGGATCACCAGAGGAGGTGCATGCCTTGATTCACGAGGAGCCTGCCCAGGAAGGTAGAACTACCCGCAAGAATGCACTGGCCATTATGACTGAAAAACAACTAACTGCCAGTGCACCGGTAGGGACTACTAAGAAAGGCTTGCCCAACCAACAAACCCAGAATACAGGGACAATCCCGAAAAGGAAATGGGATGGAGGCTCAATGAGAGGGAAAAAAGACACGTTTCCTAAATTGAATGAACAGAGAGGTTTATCCGGTGCTAGTTCTCAAAACCCCGGATCGACCTCATGCGGAAATTCCCCCTGGTGTTCTCCTAACAACGGTCACTCCAATTGGAATGCTTCCTCTAACGGATGAAGGCTTTCTTTTAAAGATTGGTGGCCTTATCACCATGTCCCTACAACCTCTGTTTTCCAGACTTACTTTGTTAGAGAAAGGCTGGCGAAATTTGAACATTCAATAATGTCCAATTTAGACTGTATCCAGATGTCTATCCAAGTGGATGGTCAGGCCAAGCAGATACTAACTGAAGGGCGTATGGCTTTTGGTAAAAAGAAATTTGACTATTGCCGCTAATGCCCCAGACCCAAAAGTACCAAAGGAAGGAATACCTTGTGGGAATATTGTAATAGGCAACACCGTCGCAAATGTTAGAACTCCTACTGTGAATTGCGACTCTACTAGGGGCAATAGAGATCATTGTCAATCAGTGGACGAGGGTCTAGCCACAATCGCACAAGGGGGCGCGAAGGGACCAGTCACGTCCGTGCATATTGATTTGCCTCCAGAGCAGTCCTTTTTGCGGTAGTTTTGGCAGGGGTTCCTGCTTTAGTTGAGGGGAGCTCGCAATCATTTACTGAGCTAAAGAATAAAACAATCCATTGACTTAACACCAATAGACCATTGCCCCCAAATGTACATAGTCAAATTCTGTTTGTTCGCAGAGTAAGTTGGGTAGGGAGGAGGAACAAAGACATCCCAGGAAACTGTGTAATAGTCAACTTCGGTAACAGACGGGTAGTCTCACATATCTGCGAGGGGGCATGTCAAAACCAGAGAACAACTATCCGGGCTCTTGGCCTTAGCTACTGTTGTGCTATCATCTGAGTAGACACTGCTAATGGTTGAATCATCATCGCTTTGGCAAAAGTAGTGTCTGTATGCGCAGTTTGTGGCATTCTTGTTGCAGTTGTGGGTGCAATTGTGGGCGCAGTTGCCTTTTAGATCATTCTTGTTTTTTTGGCATTTTCGTACTTGCACGCAAACATATAGATGCGCCCCTGCTCATAGTCCTCCTTGTCATGCCCAAACTTATTTATATATATATTGCAGTATTTCATCCAAAAAAACAATCCAGTAGATTCGGAAAGATGAATTGCGGACCCAAAGTTCTTTGTGTCAAATGTGTTTTTTTTAGAGCACCCTGCATCGCCGCCATGAAGCGTTTCAGCCCCACCTGGGCCTTGATCACATGCCGCGTTGCGTTTGTGGAAAGACGTTTTTAAAGTGCCAGTACAATACAATTGAAAGCAGCTTTTCTGTGCATAAATAAATAGTAAGACAGACTATGGTGATTTGCAATGCAGGCCTAAATGCCAAAAGTACAATCGATTATGATATGCAAAATAGTGCAAAACGTACTGCATAAATGCAAAACTATTCGCAGCAGGGACATGAGAAATGTATCGATATATAAAATATTTAAATAAATAGTCATATATATACATCATTTATAAAATAAGATATAAAGTGTAATATCAATGGTAAAAGAGCAAAGTAGTGGCTTTTAAAATAATCACAAGTACATTCGATAAAATGTAAACAAGGTAAAAAATGTCAAGAGTATGCTGTAGTAGTAAGCATCCAATTATTATGCCCACGGAGCCCTGATTGCTTCATAATCGCATGATGTCAATCAAAAGATATATTGCAAATTGAAGTCTGCCTGTTTAAGAAGATAAATATGACATTGCTTCCAAAATAATAAAGCCCAAGTCGGCATACACAGATATTGTTGGTCGCTGATCTTTCCAAAAAGACCGAACCAACCCTATAATCTCTTAATCAACCGGAAAAAAGAAATAAAGGGTGTGTGAAGCAAATGAATAATAAAAGTGAAGGTGAATTAAAACATATAAATACCCAAAATTAATGTGAGGCGCCTGATTAATAAGCAAACATTTTTCGGTAGATTTAGAGGATAAATGTCATTGGTTCACTCAGCGTCATCATAGCAGTTAAAAATGGTGTAAATTGCATATAGTCATGGTAAAAAAAACACTTCATCTCGAACCAAATGAGCATATCCACAATATAACTACCCTATTTTATAAACATGTATATAAGTCCTCAGTTGTATTCAGTCCTGACGGGAACTTAGTATTCAGTTCTAATATGTACTGTGTTTCCAAAAGGCGGAGGGCACCTTCACGGTTGCCACCCCTACGCAGCTGAGGTACACAATCAATTGCATAGTAACTGAGATGTATTGGGTCACTAGCATGGGCTACCTCAAAGTGCCTCACCACTGGATATGCCTGATCCTTGTTAGAAATTGCACGTATATGTTGGAGAATTCTTTTGTACACTAGCAGTTTAGTGCTGCCAACATATCGTAGTGCACATGAGCATTCCAATACGTACACAACATAATCTGTTTTGCAAGTGATTCTTTTTGTGATACATACTGGTTGAGGCATAAATGGGGTAGTATAGTTTCTTTTCTTTTTACCAAATTTGCATGCCTTGCATATAATACACTTCAAAAATCCCTTTTGTGTAGATAGCCAGTTTGATGGTAATTTAATTTCGGGGCTATTTTTCACAAGGTAATTTCCCATAGATCTGGCTTTTCTGAAAGTCAGTTGTGGTGTACGGCTATGTTGTGCCAGATCTGCACCTATTAATAGGTCTTTACGTATCAGGTTCCAATTGCGTTTTAAAATGCCCCTGATAGCTTTATGCTGTTTGTTGTATGTAAGAATGACCCTAATTTTAAATTTCCCTTTATTTTCCGGAATCTCAACAGACTTCTTGGGAATAAGTGCCTGGTCTCTTGTAAGCAATTAAGTTTTATTAATCGCCTTTTCAACAACTGATGGTGTATATCCTCAGGCTCGAAACCTTCTCCTGCTGTTCTCCTGAGCAAAATGGCATTCCAAATCACTGCTGCATATGCGTTTAACCCGCAGCATCTCCCCGTAAGAGATACTCTGAATTAGTTGCTGCGGGTGATGACTAGATGCATGCAGCAGTGAACTGCCTGCTGTAGGTTTGCGGTACAATCTTGTGGATAAGGTGTCATTCAAAATGAAAACCTCCACATCCAAAAAGACCACAGTTTCAGTACGCATATGCGCAGTGAACTCGAGGTTAAGCTGATTATTGTTTAATAGTTCATCAAAATTTTTAGCCAATAATTCTGGACCTTTCCAAATGATGAAAAGGTTGTTGATATACCTTAGCCAGAGGGGTGCATGTTAGTCTAGAATGTGTTTGAATTGCCCCATGAGGACCTGCTTCTTCCACAGCCCCATATGCAAACAAGCATAGCTGGGGGGGAAGCAGGCCCCCATCGCAACTCCCCTAATTTGTTGATAGATATTGTTGTTGAAAGTGAAAATGTTTTGCTCTAAACATGTAGTGACCATATTAATGAGCATCTTGTTGTGCATAGAAAGGCATGCTGCTCTACGATTTAAGAAGTGTTGAACAGCTTTGACACCATCCCTATGGCAAATGGAGGTATACAATGAAGTGACATCCATGGTGATAATGCTTGAATCATCACTCCAGTGTATGCCCTGAATTTTCCTTAGAAAATCCGAAGTATCTTGGAGGTAAGATAGCAAACTGGTGACCCACTCCTGCAAAAGGTAGTCTATGTACTTGGACGTATTCTCCATAATACTGCCTATTGCTGAAATAATGGGTCTACCTGGAGGCTTGGTTCCATTTTGATGTATTTTAGGCAGGAGATACAGTGAAGGAATTACTGGATGGTCATTCTTTAAGAAATGAAATTCATCTTCACAAATTAACCCGCCACTTTTCCAAGCAATCAGTTTGCTATAATAATCATTCCAAGAGGCTTTGACAATATGCATATTGCTATGTTTATAGCATGAAACATCATTCAATTGGAGGTGAGCCTCTTCCATATACAACATGCGTGGCCACAGGACAACGTTCCCCCCCTTATCAGATTGTCTTACAATGAGGTCATCATGGCCTTGTAGTTTTCCATTAATTGTATATAACACCGTTGCTGATGACTAGATTTGTTGCCTGCAAAGTTTGTAGATTTGTACAGTTCTTTAAGGTCCAATGTTAATTGATCATGAAAGAGATCGAGATTTTCACGGAGCATAATTGGTTGAAACACCGATTTAGGCTTAAAGGGTGTTTTAATTGTTCCACTGACATCAATGTTCTCCATTCCCAGTTCACTTCTGGTTGCAGTTTGTTCTTTCTGTAGTGATTTTAAATCATGAAACAAGTTAACATCGCCAGCTGTAAACAAAGGCGGGCTAGGTATAGTGCTGTGATCACCCACCGGAAGTTTCTTAACCTTGAGTTTGTGAAATTTCTGCAATTTAAGCTTTTGAATGAATCTAAATACATCCATCCTTGTCTCAGAATAGTTAAAACTGCTTTCAGGGCTGAAAGATAATCCCAGCGCGAGGATCTGTGTTTCAGCTTTAGTCAAGACTAAGTTTGTTAAGTTGATTACAGTATTCGCAGCCGCTTCTTGTTCTATTTTGTTTTGTGGTTCCACCTTCCTCTCGTCGCTTTTTTGAATGGCTTGTTTACGTTGTCGGCAGCGCCGTCTCCTTGCGCTGCGTTTTTCGTTTGCCCTTCTGTTTTTTGTGGCATTTTTTGATTCCGGGGTCTCAGTGTATCTCTCCTGTCCTGGCACAGGAAATCCACCTCCTGTGACAGTGATAGTTTTGTAAACCCCACCTTTGCCGTTCTCGCCCCTTCCCCTTCTGTTTCACTCTCAGTGGCTGTACTTAGGTAAGAGGCGGACGTGGAGACTGCAGTGATATCGCTCAAGCCACTCACATTGATACGTTGTTTAGCGACACCAACTTTGGCTTTCACACCATCATATCTGCGCGCGAAAGTAAATACATTGCCATTTTGGTAATCAAGCTTATCGCAATTAAATTTGCATGCCTTGCGCCTTTTAATGGTATCTTCATCTTTCTGCAACTTTGCTAGCATATCTTTTGTCATCTTTTTGATGCTTTCTGTTTCATCCAACTTAGAAATCTCGATGTTCAATTCATCAACTTTAGCTTGAAGTTTGATCCTGTCGCTTTCGGCGTATTTAACCAGGATACGGACCAGCCTGCTAGAGGACTCCAAATTGCATTCGGCCCATTCTGCTAGCATTTCAGGGTCCGAACTTTCATAGCTAGGGGCCAAGGTGATTCGTAGGCCCCTCGTAATTCTGCCTACTTCCAAATATCGTGAATGGGACTTCTGCTCCCACCACTTAGCTTGCTCAGAACGCATGAGCTTCTCCAACTTCCTGAACAAGTCACATGCGCTATCATTTACTTGGGGTGCAACACCCTGTTGTACCACCATTGCTGAACCTCCAGCCAGGGAATCGTCAAAAAGTTCGACCGCCTCGCGGCTCCGCAACGCGTCTGCGGCCATGATGCAAATACGTGGGTGAAAATTTCAATAACAACGGTGACGGGCGCCGAAACAATGCCGATTACCTCACCGGACTAATAAAAACTATTCTAAAAAGTAAAGCTGACTTCTTCTCAAGTAAAATACTAAGTTCTAAAAATAAATCAAAGGACATCTTTAACATAGTAAATGACCTATGCAATAGAGAGAGAACCACCCCATCCTAGTCCCCACTCAAGAACTCTGTAACTCACTTAATGAGTTCTTTATAGATAAAGTTTCCACTATAAAAAAGAGCATTCATTGTCCATCTAGTGTGGAAATTATAGATGACATCTACAATAACCCCCAAATTCTCGATGCCCTCCCCACTATTGACTCAAAAACTTTATTGGAGCTCCTTGCCTGTGTCAAAACCGGGTCTCCAAACGATATCTGCTCACCTCATATCTTGAAAGAGATTTGTCTGGCCCTACCAATGACCATTCTCCCATTTCTGAACGATTTGCTCGCACAAGGCAAAGTCCCCTGTAACTTTAAAAATGCCACGACCGTTCCACTTACAAAAAGCCTGGGACACACCCCTCAGACTTGACCAACTACAGGCCTATATCTCTTCTCCCTTTTCTCTCTAAATTACTTGAGGCCCACATGTCTAGATGTCTCTCAAACTTCATTGAATCCTCAGATTATCTGGAACCAAATCAAGCCGGCTTTCGCCCGTCACACTCTACGGAGTCTGTGATCCTTGCAGTCCAGGACACACTAAGAATTAAGGCATCCATCAGGCTCTGGTACTCCTTGACTTGTCGGCTGCGTTCGACACGGTCGACTATAACATACTGTTGAATCGTGTTGAACAGGCCGGCCTCAGGGGTCCCGCTCTTAGATGGATATCGTCCTTTATCACCAATCGGACGCAATCAGTGAGACTTGGAACATTTACAGCCACAGGGATATCTTCCTTTTGCGGGGTGCCGCAAGGTAAATCGCTCTCACCACTCTTATTCAATCTCTACCTCCGACCCTTGTTACACTTTTTAAAGGACCGTAAAATTACCATCTTCAATTACGCTGATGACTTGCAGTAGATAATCCCCTTGAATTTCCCGGACTCTGTAGCTGAGTTCCAGACAACAATGTTACATGTACAGCACTGGATGGACCTAAACCATCTAAAACTCAACCCGGGCAAGACAGAACTAGTATTGCCCGGAAAGAGCGAGCTTAGCTGGGGCCGTCACTTCTGGCCGTCCGATATGGGCTCTCCTCCTACGTCGTCCAACTCGGTTAAAAGCTTGGGTGTGGTTATCAGTGCTGACCTTTCACTCAAAGGACAGGTGGGAGCGGAGGTATCCTCCAGTTTCTTCCAACTAAGGAAAATTGCTCACCTACTGACCCACTCGGCACTTGTGCAAGTGGTAATAGCTCTCATACTCTTTCGATTGGACTTTGCGAATGCCCTCTATCTTGGTCTACCAGTGGGACTTTTAAAACGACTCCAGATGATCCAAAATCAGGCGGCCAGACTGATTTGGAAACAACCTAAATGGCAGTCAGCAAGGCCTGTTATGGAGAAATTACACTGGCTGCCGATGGCCCAAAGGATCGCCTTTAAGACAGGATGTACAGCTTTTAAAGCCCGCCATGGCAATGGTTCTATATTCAATTCAATTCAATAAACTTTATTCGGAAACATGTAAATCATGTCCATAAAAGTACATACATACAAGAAAACATGTTAAAATATTCGAGACAATCGCAATCCACTAAGAAAGAAAATACAGTATGGTACATATAATAAATCAAGTAACGCACTTAAAAAGATTTAGAATAAATAAAAATGTTATATAAAAAGTTTATATATTTTTTTTAAAAATCATGCTTTTCCTATAGCTGATGGCCCTAAGTAGATAACTGGCCGTATAAAAACAGATGTCAGGATGATGCAAGTTAAAAAGTAATTTCATTGCCGCTTTAACAGTTCTAGCTCCAAATTTGATAAATAAAGGTTTTAATATATGTATATAGTAGGAAATATGATAACCTACTATAAGCCTCCGCGCAGCTTACGGTCTGCTCATCTCAGCCTAGCCACCACCCCTTCGTTTAACAAAAAAAGGCAAGGAGGCAGCTGCTTCTATTACCTAGCGGCTATCCTTTGGAATTCCTTCCCTTTGTCATTCAGGAATTGTGACTATCTTCTGGGTTTCAGAAAGCTTCTGAAAACATGGCTCTTTAAGCAGTCCTATGGTGTACGTGCGCTCTAGAAATAGTTATTAACATCACATAACATACCCGGACACACTCCTCTACTGGACAATCAATTGCTTCTCCTACCTTGGCCGGATATCTTCAGGCAATCCGGTTTTCGATCTCTGGTCGCCTCGATTCCAGTAACTCAGAGACTGCCGTGTGGTACGCTCTTCTCCAGAGCACAATGATCATGCCTCGTAAAATGAAACCAGCTGCTTCCGTCCACAACGCCCAGAACAGAGGAGGGGTTACCGCATAGTGTCGCTGATGCAACTCGACACTCTAAACACTGCAGTATTTCATCCAAAAAAAACAATCCAGTAGATTCGGAAAGATGAATTGCGGACCCAAAGTTTTTCGCCAAATGCGTTTATTTTAGAGCATATATATATATATATATATATATATATATATATATATATATATATATATATATATATATATATATATATATATATATATATATATATATATATATATATATATATATATATTTCTGGATTCTCCTTGCCCCCCACTCATCGGCAGACGTCACAGCACAGCAGCAGTAAGTTTTTCAAAACGTATTCTTTATTTACACACCATGTGCAGGATGCAGCTCATCAAAAAACGGACGGCCTACGCGTTTTGGCTTCTCTAGCCTTCCACTGGACCATAGAGTCCCAGGGATCTAGACCTTATCTTATAGTGCAAAGTGAAAGTACCCTTTTCCATGTCTATTAAAAATCTAGACCAGCAACCTTGCTCATTACATATGGCTTATTTTGAGCACCATTTTTTCTCTACATTCCTGTAAAGTACACATTATATAAACAAAAAGTCTGGGCTAATGTAAAGACTCAACATTCCTGTGAAGTACACATTTTAGGAAAAAAAATTCTGGGCTTATGTACAGATATATACATGTATCTACATATTTACACTCATGGCATACAATATCAAAACATACCTAGTGTTCCTCATATCACTTTAGTGGATTTCAACATTGTTCTTGACCATGATGAAAATTTGCCCACATTTTGAACCAGATATTTCATATAAATTCCATTTATATATTCATCATGTGTTGTGTTTATAATTATGAGGATTAAACATAGATCATACCTGGATGTACACATCTTCTCAGAGTTCTCTCCCTCAGACATGATTATATTACTATTAGTAAGCAATACTGGTGCAACTTATATATACACTTTTTTTACAGTTCCCAAAGTCAATTCATGACCTCCAAATTATATTATATACATCTAGGATTCTAAGCTATGTTTTTTAAGCTATAAATGTGTCAGTTTGGATAAACATGGTTGTTTGCAGGGTCTGAATCATTACGTTATGGTAAAGTCCATTTCATATTCTATGATCCCTACGTATCTTAAACTCATTTATCCCAATGATAAATCCTAGTGATGTTTTAACACCTATTTACATATGCAGACTAAGGATAATCATGCTCCTCCATTTTTAGATGTTTTACTCATCTCACGATATTTGCCCATGTGTGGTACATGTCCCTTTACAACTTCCCTTGACTCCTCAAGTTTAACGCCTATTAACAATTATTTACATGAATGGATCCAAATAGTCACTCTCAATTAGTTCTTATGTTTCCCCATTAATTGGACTTCATAGAAGATGTACAAATAGTTCATAGGAGATGTAATATAGTTCAGCATCCAGATTATGTCCATCCGGGTGTTCAGTTCCCATGCCAAGAATCATTCCTGACTCCAGTTTTCGCAACTGTAAAGTGCGATCACCACCCCTCTCTGATGGTTTACTCAGTTTAATCCCTGAGTATCTTAACAGGTCTGGATTGCTGTTATGACATTTGGCAAAATGTGTGGCCATAGGGTAGCTTGGGTCTCTGTTCTTGTTCGCCCTAAGATGTTGTAAGATTCTTAGTTTTAACTTGTTGATTGTGCTCCCGATGTAAAATTTCCCACATGGGCATTGTAGCCTATAGATCACACATTTTGATTCGCAAGTTATGTGATCTCTTATTTTCTCAATTTTGCCATTTCATAATTTGTACTCTTTTGCATTTGTGCCATGTTCACAGGCCTTGCATTTGGCACACTTCCAAAAGCCTGGGGTTGTCAACCATGTTGTTTTTTTTGGAAGATGTTCCTTCAATGTCAGATGGCTTTGGGTTAAAATGTCACGTAATGAGGCAGTTTTCCTATATGCAATGCTTGGATATTGAGTTAGTTGTTGTTTTAAGGTATTATCCAGGAGCAGTATATTCCAGTTCTTCCGTAGAGCTTTTTTCATGTCCCTACTTTGTTTGTTGAAATCCATAATTAATCGTGTCTCTTCATCATCTCCGGTTTGCTCATCACTGCCACGATCCTTCCTGCTGCCACCAGGAGTCAGAAGATCAATCCTATTCTTTTGAGCCACCCTGTCTTTTGCGGTGATGATGACTTCTTCGGGGTAGCCTCTTTCCCGGAAGCGTTGTGCCATCCTCTCAATCTCCTCTTTCATGTCGTTCTCTTCTGAGCAATTTCTCTTTGCCGGTATCATTTTTCCATACGGGATGCTCCATTTTAGGTTAGCTGGATGTCCACTATTAGCATGGAGTATGCTATTACATGAAGTTGTTTTTCTGTGAATTTTGGAGCACAGCTTCTTATTGCTCACATACATTTCAACATCCAAGAAGATGAGGTTGGTTGAGCTAATTGTGGAAGTGAAATGGAGATTATATTCATTTTCCTCCAGTGAGGCAATAAATGTTTGTAATGTTTCCTTATCTCCATCCCAAATAACCTACAAGTCATCAATGAAACGACACCAGAGTCTGATCTTTGATCCATGCTCCTTTTCTTTGTCCACTACTGCCGTTTCCCATGCTCCCATCAGGAGGTAAGCATATGTGGGCGCAAATGATGTTCCCATTGCGGTCCCCTGTTTTTGGAGATACAATTGTCCTAGAAACAGAAATGCGTTATGTGTCAGGCAGTAGTTTAACATATCCAAAAGATTTACAGAGTGTTCTAAATGACTTATGGACCTCATTTCCAAAGTTTTTTTCACAACTTCAACACCATCTTCATGGCGTATTGAGGTGTACAAGGAGGCAACATCAATGGTCTCCATTTGACAGTTAGTTTTCCATTCAATCATTGAGATTTTATTCAAGAAGTCCATTGTGTCCCTCAGGTAGGAAGGTAGGGCAGTTACATAGGTCATTAAAAAGATGTTTATAAATCTTGACGTTGTTTCAAACAATGATCCTATGGAGCTGACGATTGGTCTTCCTGGTGGTTTGCTGAGGCATTTATGTACTTTCGGTAGAAAGTATATCGTCGCAGTAATGGGATTGTCCGTTTTTAGATATAGATATTCATTGAAGTCTATAAGGCCTCTCTCCTATATATATATTACCTACTGGCGGTTGCCAGTAGGTAGTTATAGTTAAAACCTAGTTTCCATAGGAAATACACAACATTCTATTTGGAATAACTTTGGAGCTGGTGGCCGAATTTTCGCAAATTTCTCCAAGAAAATGGCCTGCTCCGCTGCGCTCCTTCCCTGAGAGTTTGGGGGTGATTCATCAAGTTGGGCTGAGAAAAAAGGGGGGTCCCAAAACGTGTTTACCCCATGCAATTTCCATAGGACCTTTAGCCAGGGCTACAGCCCGAACGGCTGAACGGAATTACACCAAATTTGGCAAAAAGGTAGAATTCTGTTCGCAGATCACGCTTTTTGTTGAATGGTGTAAATCCATTCAGTAGTTCCTGAGAAAATCATAAGTAAAATCATAAATATGTCTATAGAAGCTTACCATACTCTGTACTGTACTCTGCACCTTCCTGAGCATGAGCTGCATGCTGATTGGCTGCCAACTGTCTGCCAACACTCCAAACCAGAAATTGTTGGCAGCCATCTTGTGCCTCGGTAGACTGAGGCACTAGAAAGCAGAAAAACAAATGTGTGGAACTCAAAAAGGGGGAAGGGTAGACACACCCTGAACCCCTAGGCCGGCTCAGGGGGTCCCACAAGGATCCCCAAGGGCCCCCAAAATTATTATTTTTTACAAAAACCGTGGGGTACGCATACAGTACTCGTACAGAACTCGTACGGAGGCTACACCTTGGTTGTTTAGTAATGAACTAACATGTCAAATTGTAATCATGCCCACTGGAGGGCAGTACTCCCCAAGCTAAAACCGGTTACAGAACCAACAGTGGCAAATGGAGGACTATTAACAAATAGCTCACTCTAACAAATTGCCAGTCACCGAGCACCTTAGATAAATTACTAAGCCCTCACATGTAGTCACCTGTATAAGTATTACACATTAATATAAGACTAAACGACAAGTCCCAGAATTCCAAGCATGTGGGTCATGTAACATGTGACAAGGGGGCGTGTTTAATCATGTTGCTTGTAGGTTCTTTAAAACTGTTGAGCTATGCACAGTACACTGACCGTGAGCAAGACAGCGGACGCTGTCGAAACGCGTTGGTTTCTATATTGTTTAATGACCCCCGATGGATTAATGGATTAAATGAAAAATTGCACTCAAGAACGCCTATAGCCTGTTTCTTTCTGCGACTCCATCTTCCCCTCGCAGGGGAAACCTGTTGGATTTATAGCGGTCTGGCTCGACCGCAGGAGTAACGCGACCAGAATTAAGCAGCGCCTAACAGAGGAAAAGGGAGCCGCCTTGCTGTATATATATATATATATATATATATATATATATATATATATATATATATATATATATATATATATATATATGAAAAACAGAAGCAGAGTTGTCTGGGTAGTTGTCAAGTTTAGGTGGAAAACAGCTCCTGTATAGAGCACTGTCAACACCAGCGACACTCTAGATCTGCTCACTTCAAATGTCTGATTTTCTATCAAAGTATTTAAGCATAGGATTAGCACAGTGCTATCCACGCCGAGATAGAAATGGACAAAGTCTTTTGCCATTTCTACAGCAAAGTTTTTAAGCACAGGACTAGCACAGTGCTGTCCTTGCTGAGCAGTAAAATGATAAAAGCCATTAACACTCCAGGCACAATATTACAGCTTTAAATTGGTAAAATACCAACCAAGCCAACCTGAAATGAATAAAAGCAACCCCTGGAGTGCGAGTAGTAAATCTTACCCCCACCCCGCACCTGAAGTTCAATGCTTTCCCTACTTTTTCATAGACTCGAGTCGAAATATCAAATATAACCCCTCTGAAGCCCAATGCTTTCAGGACTGTTGCATAGATTGGAGTCGAAATAGCAAATGTAACCCCTCCGAACTCCAATGCTTTCAGAACTGTTGACCAGACTGGAGTGGGAATAATACATTTTATTTCTCTGAAGTTCCTAACACTTTCCCTACTGTTGGACAGAGGAGTAGACATAGTAAATCTTACCCCTCCGAAACGCAACACTTTCTCTACTGTTTCACAGAATGGAGGTGGAATATTCCTCTTAAGTCCAATACTTTACCAACTGTTGACCTATTTGGAGTGGGATTATTAAATGTAACTTCTCTGAAAGACTATGCTTTCTCTACTGTTCCATAAACAGGAGTGTAAAAACAGTATGTGTTATTACTTCAATACTTTTCCCAATATTGTTTAAAAATATCTATTATTATTATTTGTGTTTTTTTTAAATTTAGTATTATTTGTGTGTGTATATATATATATATATATATTCACTGAAAAAACCATCATGATGTCACTGACCATGTCATGAGTGATGTAATATGTGACGTCATCAGCAGTGCATTGCAGGCGCGCAAGTTATAGTGAGTCGAACTAACTATAACGTGGGAATTTCTATCCTTTTATGTCAGTAAAATTTCCAGCTAACTATAACTGGTGTGAAACCTCTGGTTTTTTCAGTGAATTTAATAGGTTTTTTAAATGCTAATTCCTAACTATAACTGGTGTGAAACCTATGGTTTTTTCAGTGAATTTCAAAGGTTTTTTAATAGCAATTTTCTATAGCTATGAAATGTAATATTTTTTAAAATGAATCGTATATTGTATATTTATGTAATACTATTTTTTATGTATATTCATATTTTTTTTGTTGTTTTTTTTGCCCTGGAGCGCTCCCGGTGAGCATACCGGTAAGCGCACCAGTGAGCGCTGTCATCCGGCGCGCCCCGGTGCGCGTACCGGGGCGCGTCCCGTTAGCGCACCCAAAAAAAAAAAAGAAAAAAAATAATGAAGGAGTGAGCATAAAGAAAGGGTGGTGTAAAGAGAAAGAGAGCTAGAGTGAGGAACACAGAGGGACTGTGTAATAGATAGTAAGACAGAGAAAAGGTGTTAGAGGAATTAACTGAGAAAAGAAAAGACATGGGGAGTGACAGAGAGAAAGGACAGAGAGAGAAAAGGAAGGAGTGACAGAAAGGGACTGAGTGAACCAGAAAAGAAAGGTGAGTGAGGGAGTGTGGGTGAGCAGGGGGACTGAAAGAAGTTGAATGTGGTAGGAAAGTAAGGAAAAGAGAAGTAAACATGGAGTATAAGAATAAGTGAGGGAAGCAGAGTAAGGAGACAGGGATGAGGTAGGGTGAGAGAAAAGTAGTGAGGTTAAAGCAAAGGGTGATGACAAACTACATTTTTTTAGTTACACTTACCATTTAATTAATGTAAACTTAATTAAATGTTTTTACTACACTTTGTATCTGTGAAAGAGAGAAGAAAAAATAAGTTATAATTAGTAAAATATATATTTTAAAATAGAAGAGACAGGTCAAGAGGTAAAAAATCATAAAAGTGTACTAAGAAATAAAGCAAGAGTGAAGGATACAGAAAGGGAAATAAAGTAATGTAGAAGGACAAAAAGAGGGAAAAAGAAATAGAAGGAGAGCAAATTACTAAGAGTAAGGCAGATAAAATCAGTGACTTTAGACGTGGCCATATGCAAATCAGTCTTGACCCTGTGCCTCAGGGGAACAGTCCAGCCCGAAGTGCCAAGCAAGGTCCTCCCTGGACTGGAAACAAGCATCCCGGGACCGGTTTATGGGTTTCACCCCTCATCAGCCGGGTTAGCTTGAATGCAGTGGCACAGTGAGCCCGGGACCCATGTCTGGGCATACACAGAACACTTAGAGCGAGAAAGCAAAAGACACACAATTGATGGACGGAATGCAGAACAAATCAAAACATTCATCCCCAGTCAAGGGATCTGGGTTAAATGAATCATTCTTTTGCTCACCATGCCACCCCAGTTTAGACTTGGCCATATGCAAATCAATCTTGACCCTGTGCCTCATGGGAACAGTCCAGTCCTAACGGCCAAGCCAGGCCCTTCCTGGACTGGAAGCAAGCATCCTAGGACCAGTTTTGGGGTTTCACCCCTCATCAACTAGGATAGCTTGAATCCAGTGGCACCGTGAGCCCAGGACCCACGTCTGGGCATCCTGGCACACTTAAGGTGAGGAAGCAAAAGACACACAGTTGATGGACTGAATTGCATATGCCTGGGTCCAAACTGGTGTGGCTTACTGGGCAAAAGAATGATGGATTTAACCCAGATCTTTTAGGGAAGAATGTTTGAATCATTCAGCATTCCGTCCATCATTTTTGCAGTTGCATTTTTCGCCCTAAGTGGGACGGGTATGCCCAGACGTGGGTCCCTTGCTCACTGTGCCACTGTTTTCGAACTAGCTTGGGTGACATACCCCGAAACCGGTCCCAGTGTGCTTGTTTCCGGTTCAAGGAGGACCTGGCTTGGCAGTTCAATCAGGACGGTTCCCATGAGGCACAGGGTCAAGACTGATTTGCATATGGCTGGGTCCAAACTGGGGTGGCGTTGTGGGCAAAAGAACAATGGATTGAACCCAGCTATCTTGACTGGGGGAGAATGTTTGAATCATTCAGCATTCCGTCCATCATTTGTTGCAGTTACACTTTTTGCCCTGAGTGGTATAGGTATGCCCAGACGTGGGTGCCTTGCTCACTGTGTCACTGGTTTCAAGCTAGTCTGGCTGATGAAGGGTGACATACCACGAAACCGGTCCCAGGGTACTTGTTTCCGGTCCAGAGTAGACCTGGCTTGGCATTTTGGTCTGGACTGTTTCCATGAGGCACAGGGTCAAGACTGATTTGCATGTGGCTGGGTCCAAACTGGGGTGGAGTATTGAGCAAAAGAACGATGGATTTAACCCAGATCTCTTGACTGGGGAGGGTTTCAGCATCATTCAGCATTCAGTCCATCATCTGTTGCAGTTACACAGTTATATAACAAGACGTGTGCTCACAAACAGCAGCTGTGTTCTCGTGTTGAGTCTAGGTGCTAATGCCTGACCAGAGAGAATATCAGGAGGCATTGGTGTTTGACCTTGTTTGTGACGTTCTGATTAAATCCCAGGAAAAGAACAGAATACAAAAACATATGCAGATTTTGTGTGAAAGTACAATGTGGCACAAAACCAACCATATTTATATAGTAATGAGTGCAAAAGAAAAGGCTGCCTACAATGGTTAACATACATGCAGGAAACACATGAAAATGTAAAGGCGGTCATTTTAAGTAAGGTAAACTAACTGGCTTCTTCATGGGGTCAGAACTCCAAAATAGAAAAAGCTTGTTTATTGGCTTAAGCAGGGGATATCACGTCAAGATATATAAAGCAAACCTATTGGCTTTTTCAATAAATCACTACAATAATTTATTAATAACTTAATTCAAATGTATTCCCACATACATGGCTATGATTAATAATAATTACTGTTCGAAAAATATATTTCAAATGGATCATTTTAATTCGAAACAACCATAAACATGTGGTCTTTTTTTCCTACGCTTCCAGCCACAAAATGTAGCCATAGGCCTAACAACAAAGAGTCGCAGTACTTCAGCTGAAGAGCATACAGCTCCAGCTCGGAGTGTTTTAAATAATGTTTAGCTCTCTTGGTTCATGTATTCAATGACCCACTTACTGCCAGTTTTTACAATGTTCCTAGAGGGGCTGCTCCAATCCCTACAACACCTCCAATTTTTTAAAATTAATGCTTGGTGGTATCCCTACTGCTGCTACGGACAACATCAGGATCTAAGAATAAAAGCAAAAAGATTGTATTGAGAATTATGGGGTACTCCCCAGAGAGAGCAGTGAATATGAAATGAGTGGGTATTCCACTCATTTCATAGTCACCCACCTGGGGCACCCAACAATTGTAGGCAATTTTGGGGTCATGGGGAAATGGGCCATGGCCCCTGTGGCCCAACCGGCTTCACTGCAATCCATGGGGTTGTGGGAGCTCACAATAATTGTATTTTTAAGCAAGAGCTTCAGTCCTTTTCAGGACCCCCACAATCTGCACTTGGGACACAAAGTCCCATTGGTGCCACAGGAAGAGCCATGGCCCCAGGAACCCCTCTGGCTCCTGTTGGAACACCCCTGCAGGGTGCTTGTTGAGGAGCCGGCTTCCCAATGTGGAAGGGGGAAGGGGGAAGGGAATGCAGGTTTTGCTTGCACATAGGTTTGGGTGCTCCCTCATAGGGGTGATGAATAGAATATTATACTGTGTGCCGTTGCAAGTATGGTTTATGTCATGGCCTTTTTTGTGTGAGCATGTTATCACAATTGTATTTAATGAAATCCAGAATGCAAGGGTTTACATTTGTGCAGCAAGGTAAAATCACAATGAAGAGATATGTGACTAATTGAAGAGTTGCCTCCCTTTGTTTCCTTTTGTAAAATAATTATTACCGTAAGGAAGTAAAAAGTGTTACAGCAATACAGTTGCTCAAAATAACACTAGTTTACACATTAAGCACTGGGCATAACTTTTAACCCCCCAAAATGTAAAAATAATATAGCAAGGGAGTAATTTGCGTCAGACTTCTGGAATATTGGAATATTGCTCTACAACCACTTTACACACTGTGCCATGGATCAGAAAGGTATATTTGAATTTGACCTTCCTCCTCTGAGTTTTAGAACAAACCTTGATTTGCAATCTAAAATGTGTGCATTTTTGTTAATTGGACAGATGATCTCAATAGGGGATTGCAGATGGAGTGTATACTGACTGTGTTTTCTTGTGGAGGCGTAGGAACTCTTAGTCAATTATTTTGTGTACAGCACAAGGTGGTAGGTTCAGTGTTTAAGGTTGATTTAGAAAAATCGATTATTATATTCTGAATAAAACAAGACCAAAATGACAAAAATCAAATGTATAGACATTGAGATATTGAATTTTAAATGAATAAATGCAGCAGAGCACTTAGAAGCAAGTAGAGCTAAAAAAAAGGTTACTTTAGGTCGCACTAGACCAGGGCAAAGTCAGAGTTTAGGCTGACCCAGAAGGAGCACAGGCCGGCTACAGAACCCATGCAGGTCCCAGTGAGCAAAATACCCTTCCTGGTTGCAAACACCGAGGTGCGTCGATCTTCTCAATGCAGTGAAGGCGATACCTCCGTTCCGAAGATGGGTGCCAGAGTCGAGAGGTGTGTAGAGCTGCGCCCAAATTCTGCCACGCAGTCAAGGGGATGCATTGATCTCACCCAGCAGCAGTGGCGGTGATACACTGTCAAATCAAATCAAATCAAATCTGTCCACAGTCGGATGCTTCGATCTCTGGAGGCAAAGCGTTGATTCCATGTGATACGCCAATTGTACTCCCTAAACCGGTGCGATGCACCAGTTATGCACAGACAGGAAATGCATTGAAGCCTATGTTGCAAGTTTCTGGGCTACTTCCAGTGAGCCAGGCACAAGATCAGGGGTAGAGACTTTGATATCCATGAAACTCAAGTAACAGGAGGCAAGCCAACAAGTCCTTTGAGATCACTTGGAGGGAAGAGTCTGGGAGAAGCAGGCAACAGGGCTACACAAGAGAAAAGCAGGCCTTCCAATTATGCAGTCTAAAGATGAGTCCTTTAAGAAGCACAGCAGTCCTTCTGACAGAGGTTCAGTTCAAGATTCAGAAGTGTCTGATTTCTTTTTTTTTGGGGGGGGGGGGTCACATACCCAGTACTTACACTCAAATGTGACTTCAAAGCACCTCTCTGTAGTGCACAAGTATCCTTTTCAATCCAGTCCTGTCTGCCAGGCAATCTGTGGGGGCAAGGCCATCAGAATGTAGATGTATGCAGATGAGTACTCAGAACAATCTATCCATTCTGTGTTGTGGCTGTCTTGAAGGAATGCACAAAGTGTAGCTGTCACCCACCCCAGATGTTTATTGGAGACAGGTTGTCAGCCATACAGCACAGTAAGTGCAAAGAAATGTCTGCTTTCTAAAGGAAAACCAAGGAATACATGTTGCACTGCACAAGGGCTGAAAAAGGCATCAGTAAGTTTATTAAACTCTACTCTGCTGTCTTTCCAGAAATAACAATAAGATTCAAATACAAGGTTTTCAAAGCACTTTGTTGAAGATTATAAACAAACAAATTATCATCAGACAAAATTGTACTGTGCAATTAAACTCATTACACACGTAGTGCAGCAATTTCAGAAAAAATTCAATTTTGTACATATAGGATGTTATATAAAAATATAAAGCTTTTTAGAAGATAAAGAAAATTGGTAACATCAATAATTCCCAATGCATTTTGGGTTCAACATGAACCCTTCTTCAGGGGTGAGAAACTTAAAAACATATATATATATCTCCAGTTAACAATTTCTTCTTGATGCTTCCAGATCTACAACACAAGACAATGTCAAAATCAATGAAAAGACCCTACATAAACATTATTTGCAATACAACACTGAGGGCTAGATGTAGGTAATTCTATTTTACCACTTCTAAAATACCGAATTATACCGATTCGGTATTTAAGAAGTGGTAAAATAGAAGGGGGCACATGTAGGTATTTCAGAATCGGTAAATACCGAATCTGTAAGATTCGGTATTTACCGATTCGGTAAATAGAGAATCGGTATCCCCCATTGATTCCTATGGGCCTTAAAGCCCATTGGAATCAATGGTGAATACCGAATCGGTATTTACCTATTCGGTAAATTCCGATTTTTGCAAGGGTGCAGGGGGTGTCACTTTGACACCCTCTGGCACCCCAATTCTGGACTTGTGTGCCATGTAGCACACAGACATGCCCTAAGGGCATGTCCGTGTGTCACATTACACATTGTGTGTCACATTGCACAGGTGTGCATGCACAGATGTGCATGCACACCTGGATTCGGTATTTTACCACCCAATTGGATTGGGTGGTAAAATACCGAATCTGAAAGGCCTGCGGCACTCAAAGATGTGCTACCTACATGTGCTTTTACAGAATCGGTATTTTTACCGAGTCTGTATTTACCAATTCGGTAATTTTACCGAATCTGTAAATACAGATTCGGTAAAATAGCGATTCTGTAAAGCATGCTCCTACATTAGAAAACCCTAATACCGATCGGAAACGGCCGAAATCGGCCGTTTCCGACCGGTATTAGGGCTCCTACATCGGGCCCTATATCCTTAACCTCAAAGAAGGTACTCAAGAGTTGCACAAGAGGAAATAAGTAAATTAAAACGCCACCTCAGTAATGTGTATACCATGTGTTCAAGAAAGAAAAAGTGAAGGAAGAAAGAAAGAAGACGATTAAGTAATGGATAACAATGGCCTTATGAAACTCAAGTTCTATATTAATGTGGGTACGTCGTGAAAGTAAATTCACGTCTAATAAAAGTAAACCAGCATGCGTGTGTGGCAAACATGTGTGCATATCACAAAACGTGTAAAACACAACTTCGACAATTGTAATATATGATGTGTAAGGAAATAAACCAACCGTTTGCATGCAACAACACTCATTGAATATCACATAAAAAGGAGGGCAGCCAGGCAAAGATGTTTTCTATCTTGGACTGAAGAGGTTGCAACTTCCCTCTGCCCATCAGGTGTCCCAAATACAACAAAGACCCCCTGCCCTATCTGGAACTTACTTGCCTTGATAGTCAGGCCTGCCTGCTGCAGAGCCTGAAGCACTTTATGGAGGTGAAAAAGGTGGTCCTTCTAGCTGCTACTGAAGAAAGCTATGTGATCCAGATAAGCAACAAAGAAGGCCTCCCTACCAGCAAAGACCTGGTTCACCAGCCTCTTAAAGGTGGCAGGAGCATTCTTTAAACTAAAACAGCATCACCCTAAAATGCTAGTGGCCTTCTGGAGCGGAGAAGGCAGACCTCTCCTTTGTTCCCACTACTAGGGCAATCTGCCTGTACTCTGATCTAAGATGAAAATACTGAGATACTGGGCAGCCGCTAACCTGTCAATCAACTTATCCGCCTGGGGGATGGGGTAAGCATCTATTTTTTTAAAACACTTTATGTATAATTTTTGTAATATTTTTTCATACAGTAGCAGAATGGTATGATATTAACAGACGAGTTATTCAGGGAATGTTCGGAGACATTTGGAATCCAGCGGGCAAATATTGCGTAGCTAGATGAACATGTTTATACAAATATCACTGAAGGTGTGCATGCATTTAATATCGTAATGAACAGAGGCTTTCATGACCGCGGTGCATACCAACATTAGAGACCAACACATCTTGCTCCTTATCGATATCAATCCTCGTCATTGACCATGCTATCAACTTCAGCTGTGCCCACTGCCGTCTTGCTCCTAAGGTATGTTTGATAGGGTTCCCAGATTTCTTGTGGTCTACAGGTTAATGGTCTTAAATCGTTATAATTCTCCAATTGTATGTTGCAGTATGATAGGTCAGAGAGCCTATCACATGGGTAGTGGGTAGTGGCCCCTTCATCCATCGCATGGCTATTCTACGTTTTGCTAGCAGTACTCCAAGTGCCAACAGTTTTCGAGTTCCCTTGGGAATATCTTTGTCATAGCCCAAAAGGGCAATGAAGGGGGTAATATGGACAGGTGTTTCTATTATGTCCTGCAACACTGCAGTCACCGCATTCCAATACGAATGAATTCCAGGGCACTCCCAAGCCAAATGTGTAAAATTAGCTTCCCCACTTCCACATCTAACACAGTTATCGTCTTCCTTAAGGCCAAATGTATGTAACCGCATTGGAGTATGATATACTCTATGAAGGATTTTGAAATGCAACAACCCGTGTCTTGTTTTGTGAGACAGATTTTGTGACTGAACAACAGTATAGCCGCTGTTCCTCTGTTATTGCAATGCTGAGCTCCTCTTGCAATTCCAAAAGCACCTTCGCCTGACAAATGACATCGAGTTACCTCAGCGAAGCGAGGGAATCTGTAATGAATAAGTCAGTGTTGGAAATTCTTTATGCTCAGATATAGTTTCGCCCAACTTGGCACAGTCTGACCTGGTGAAAATGGTACCTTATGGGTGACGATGGGGCATCACTCTCTGCCTGAATCTGTTCCCAGGTGTGGACCACCCTGTCTAAAAGCAAATCCCCCATTTGGTTATGTTGAGTGTGTGAAGTGCTTGCTTTACTGCTTTGTCCTCCTTCAAGGGAAACCACCTGAACCAGTCCACATGGAGTTTTGTAGAATAGGGGAGTAAGATACCTTGCCTGACTACGGTTTCATGCAATTGGTTCCTGGTGACCCCCCCAGGATCGAAGACATGATGTTGTGTCTGCGGTTTAATGAGCACATATTTTGGGAGGCTAAATGGGTGCACCTCCACCCCTTCCAAGGGGGAAACAGGGCAGGTTAGGTGGGTCATGTATCCAAGCAGAAGCGTGCATCTGTTTTGCCACACTATAATACCTTTCGATGTCTGGGGCGTTGAGACCTCCTGTTGCCTATGCCTCCATCAGAGTGGCCTATCGCACCCTGGGTTGCTTACCAGCCCATTCCAACCTAATTAGTAATGAGCGAAGAGTGCGGAACAGCATCTTTGGCAATAAAATGGGAATATTCAAAAATAAGAATAAAAACCTGGGTAACACCATCATCTTCATAAGTGAAATAAATCCCAGTAATGACAGTGGCAGTCTAATCTACTTTTCAATGGTTTCTGTAAGGCGCTGCATAGCCCTGCCATAGTTTTCTCTGATTACCATTTCCGGATCAGTGTGGACCTGGATACCTAGGTAGCGCACTGGTTCAGTGATCCAAACTAGTGGGAAGTCCATTGGCACCAGGGTGGTAATAGGAGTTAGAGGAAATATGAGGTACATGCTCCAATTGATGCGCAGTCCAGAGTGGCTGCCAAATGTTTCCAACTGCTGTAACACTGGGGTTAGATTACATTCTGGGTTTCTTCCATATAGCAAAGTGTTATCTGCATATGCAGATATAACTAAATTATATGGTGGGAAACGTAAACCACGGTGCAAGTGATACTCCCTCATTGCGCACATCAGATGTTTGGCCAAAAGGGCATACAATAATGGGGAGAGTGGACACCCCTGCCTGGTTCCCCTAGTGATGGCTATTGGGGCAGAGAGAATTCCATTGACACAAACACGCACTACAGGACTCGCGTTCAGCACCCCCACCAGCTTTATGAATACCTCGCCGGCTCCCACGCACCAAAGCACTGCCCTGAGAAAACTCCACTCTATAGAGTTGAACGCCTTTTCTGTGTCGAGGAAAACAGCTGAAACACGGACCTCAGGGTTTATTCTCACAATAGCGCAAAACAAAGTGCATAAGTTGCATATAATAGAATGGCCGGGGACAAATCCAGATTGCTCTGGATCAGACCTGGAAGCAAGGGCGAGATCCTATTAACTAAAGTTTTCATGAAGATCTTGGTGTCCGTGGTAAGTAGAGACAATGGCCTATATGAAGAACAATCTGTGGGTGTCTTAGCAGGTTTCAGCAGTGTAATCAAAAAGGCCTCCCTCATTGTTGGAGGCATTATACCGTCTCTTAACATTTACTCAAGAACCTGTCTTAATCACTCAAATCAGCTCTCTCTAATACACACAGAACTTAGTTCAAGTGTGGAGCTTTTGGTACCAGAACCACAGAACTGGTTCAGGGAATACTGGAGGTTTCTATCACCCTCAACTCCAGCATTTGGGACTCTTCAGCCTTAATGCAGAACCTCAATTTATTTGACAACCTGTAAGACTTATTCTTAAACGGGAGGTTATCATCCCATGTGTCCACATCATGTGTACACAGGTAGGTAGGGAGAACAGCGAAAAGTACTGTCCCAACACTTGGTGGCAATCTCTCTGTTGAGTGGGGGAAAGCATTGCTCCTTCCAAATCTTAGACCTGGGCAGAGATATTCACTCTGCTCGTGGAGTTTGTGGGATTCAGGAACTATGCGCTTAGCATGTAAAGGGGAGTTCCAGCTAAATTCCGCCATCTGGTGCAAAGCGGACTTTTTTTGGCGTGCGGTGGTGAGTGCTACCAGACTTGCCAGCTGCTAGCGAGCATGTGAAAGATTTTGGAACCCGCTAACACTGCATCTGGCCATGACTGCTTCTTTCTAATGATGTTGCAGAATGTGAGTGACCGTTGCTGCACGTCAAGCAGATTTCCTCCTCGAGAAGCAACTAAATCTACTTGAAAAGATGTTTTTGAGATAATTTTCTACTCCAATGGACCGTTCGAGATGTTTTTCAGTGCTAGAAGCCTTTCTTAAATGTTACTATTGTTTTTCAACACAAAGGAAGTGCCCCAAAGCCTACATATTCCTGTCCAGCAGACTCTTCCCAGTGCTTTGTCCAGCTCTTGTTTAGTGTTCATTTGGATTTGTACCACGATGGATCACTCTCTTTGTGTGCTGCATATATACCATTGGATTTAGGGACTTTGTTTTTGAGATATCACAAGTAAGTTCAAAAACTCTTGTATAAGGGTGTTGCTTGTTTGATAAAGGGCATGCACCTGTATTTATAAGTACTTTTTTTTATTCGATTTTTTAACATTTATTGTGGTGGGTTGCCTGCAGTTTTAGTAGAGGCCCAGTCATCTTTTGTTTTCAATTTTTCATCCTTTGTAAAGGAAAAATGTTGTACAGTTCAGTACATTTTCTATATGTTTATCAAATTTACAATATTCATTTATTTTACTAAGTCGCCTACTCCGCCAATGGGCCATCCAATCTAGCTAGTGGTCCCAGGTGTCAGACCCCCATACCGAGTTTTAGCAGTAATCCGCACTGGTCTAGGTTTGACAAGCAAAAGTATGCCAGAAACCAACAATTGGATGACGTTTGTTCAAAATGGGCATTCCAAGATGGCTACCGAATCCGAAAGTGGAATTGTGGTCTAGTTTATTGTCCACAGGTGCCAGGAGATTAGGAGGTGCTCGAGCATCCGGGAAAACACGCACTTCAATAAAGATTTACCTGAGTGGACAGCTTTCCGAAATGACTCCGTAGTTTAGTTAGATAAACAAACTATTCTGCTGAAATATTTTCGTTGAGTTAGAGTTCCAAGCATCATTGAAGAAAGAGTATTCAGTCTCACTGAATACCGTGATTTGAGCCTTTCACGGACAGAGCGTTTATGGAGAAATATTTGCCGCTCCAATTCCTCTAAGAGCCATGGTGAAAAGAACAGAGAATTATCAAGGTCTAAGTGTCGTTCTTCTGAGAAGAATTAAAGAAAAGAAGAACAGAGCTAAGTGACAGCGCATTACAAATTGCCTAGATTCTCTGTAATGTAAATAGCTTAATAGATAAAGAGTTTGTAAATACTTACCCAAAGTAAAACTCTAAAGTGATAAACGACTTGAGACATTTGAAAAGAAAGGAAGAGAAAAAGTTAGATATAGTTAATAATTAGTAGCTATACAGGTAGAAATTACAAGGAGATAACTACCTAGAAGAAAAGGACAAAGGTCAAACACAGAAGCAATAATGGGAAGTAAGTGAAGACACATTAGAATAGATAATATACATAGCTAACGGATAGATAAAAAATAATGAGAAACATTTGTTTTTTAGCGAAAAAAGACACTAGCGAACAAGAACATAAATAAGGATCACAAGAACATAGAAGAGATATTAGCAACTAGAACGCCAAAGTTAGAGAAGTAAGTAGACAATCACATAGACATAGGAATAAAGAAATAGTAAGAAGGTTAAGGGTAAATAGGATAATCTTGTGTTTAGTTTCAGCTAATACAGGCGCAACTCTGCTAGCTAAGAAAGCAAAAGGAAGAACAGAAGAGGAGCACAGATCTTGGAAAATAAGGGTAGGTGAAAATAACGCTAGGATAGAGTAGAATTAGATAGGATAGATTTAGAAGCTAACTTGTGTTTACCTTTTAGGTTCTCTGAGAAGAATAAGAGTCTGCAGGTCGGGTTAGAAAATTAGGAGAAACAGAGAGAACAAATCCACAACCAGTCTCTTCTTGTTTATTATTTTATCCACTCCCCCTTCCCCCTTGAGAGTAGTTTGGAGGCTTGGTATATTCTGACCTCCGGAGTATTTCCTGGAGGGATTTGGGAACTAGCATCTCTGTTCCTGTGCAAGTTTTTGGTAAGAAAATATTTAGGGCCAGATGTAGGTGGCCATTTGAGGCCATTTACCGAGCTGTAACGGCCGATTTTGGCCGTTACCGATCGGTAAATGGGTGACAGGTATGTAGGGGGCATTATTTTACAGAATCTGTAAAATTACCGATTCGGTTATTTTACTGATTTGGTAAAATAAAAATTTGGTAATTTTACCGATTCTGAGGCACCCAGATGTAGGTGGTACTCTTCAGAGTCCCAGAGGCCTTACCGAATCAGTATTTTACCATCAAATCCAATTTGATGGTAAAATACCGATTCCGGTGTGCATGCACATGTGTGCATGCACACCTATGCCATGTGACAGGCAGACCTGCCCTTAGGGCACGTATGCCTGCCACATGGAACCCAAGCCTGTTTTGGGGGTGCCAGAGGGTGTCAAAGGGACACCCCCTGCACCCTTATGAAAATTGGTATTTACCGATTCGGTAAATACCGATTCTGTAATGCCCATTCATTCCTATGGGCTTCAAAGCCCTAATCGGTAAATACCGAATTCTTCTGAATCGGTATTCCAGCACATCTGGAATACCTACATATCCACCCCTTAGATTTACCGATTTTTAATTACCGAATCGGTAAAATTCGGTAATTAAAAATCGGTAAATCTATTTTACCTAGATCTGGCCCATAGTCTTTAGACATAATTTTAAGAGTCTGACACCAGGTCTATACTAGTTAAGGGTGAATGTAATAACTGTTTCTGTGGTATATGTTTTTTTAAAACATCACGTAGGGCTGGGATGGCATTGGATTAAATAAAAAATGTGGGTGGTTGTATATCACTTTTTTCTGCAAAAAGTGTATAGGTGGGGTAATATTTATTAGCTTGAAAGGATGCTCAGTTAATTGTTGTTTTTGGCATTGCTGATTTTAATGGTACTGTAGTATTTTCTTCAGTGTTATCAATGCATCCTGTGTCTGGCCAGTGTGTCTGTGTGTGTTTGCGTAGGCCAACATTTGATGTTTTATTCTCAAAGCCTTGTGGCCAGGAGCCATTTTGTTAAGTCAGTGTCCGTAGGCCTGCATGTGTTGTTTGTTTGTTCATGCCTCCTTGCTTGTTGTTGTTTGACCATTTGGACGGTGACGATTCTGTGAAGCCAACCAGTGTGCTTTTGCCAGAGGCCTGCATGCGTTCTCTGTTGTGGCTATGCCTTCTTACTTGCCATTGTTGTTTGACTATGTGCTCGGTGCCCATTTTTTGAGAGCCAGTCAGTGTGATTTTGCCAATAGCTTTACGTGTTCTTTGTTGTGGCCATGCCCCCCTCCTTCCTGTTGTTGTTTGACCATGTGGCGGTAGCCATTTTATGTAGCCTAGCCAAAGAGTGTGCTTTTGCCATAGGCATGCATGTGTTTTTTGTTGTGGTCATGCCTCTCTCCTTCCGAGCTGTTGTTGTTTGCCCATGTGGTCGGTGGCCATTTTGTGTGGCCAAGCCAGCCAGTGTGCTTTTACCATAGGCCTGCATGTGTTCTTTGTTGTGGCCATGCCTCCTTGCTTACTGTTGTTGCTTGTGCATGTGGTCATTTTATGTAGCCAGCCAGTATGCTTTTGGTATAGGTCTGCATGTGTTTTTTGTTGTGGCCATGCCTCCTTGCTTGCTGTTGTTGGTCAACTATTGTAAAGACCCCTTTATGGATGTTCACCCACAATTTTATTTCCCTGCTAGTTGCTGTGGGAATTGATATGAAAGTGTGCCAGGCCCAGCAACAATCCTCTTTTCCTTAAACTGTAAATGTGAATTGGTTTTCCCAATTTGTAAGTACTTTTACACCCTGTAAGGCTCTCATATATGGTACCAGTGGTACCCAGGGCAGTGATGTAAAAGGGGAACAAGGTTTGCAGCACTGTTTGTGACACCCTAGGTGGCCCAAGTAGAACCAAAGTCTGCCTTCTTGAGTTTGACCGTGCACACACGATGTGAGACAAGGTCCCCTCACTGCATCTAATGTAGTCCTCTTACAGCCCAGAAGGCTGGGTACACTATATTATATGAGTGGAAATATATGTACAAGCATATATTGCCCTGTGGTAGCATTCTAAACATAATTATACCACAAGTGACCAACCCTCCATAGGATAACATGGGCTGGACCTTGGTCTATTACTATATGTCCAACTCCATTTTGGAAGGGTCGATTTCCTTCATGTTTGATATCAAACACCATGCTTTTTAACCCCTGAAACGATGGTTGTGTCGAGGTTTAACCAGCTTGTAACTAGGTGACACTTTGGACAGTCCCCACCAAGGTAACCCAGTGTTCTCATCCCTTGGTGGCCTTTTCGAGGGGTTGCCACCAAAACAGAAGTCTGACCTCATGTTGGGAAGTGTGTGCCAATGTCAGAGGTCAGAAACAAAGGCCTGTGTGTGCAGGAGGTGACACATTCACCAACACAGGATGGCTAGTGATTTGACCACTATGGCGGTGAGCCTCAAAGGCTTCACTGATGCAACTGGACAATGGAACTTACCTCCCACTCACGGACAAAGCCTCCCTCTGTCCCAAGACCTGTTTTTCACAGACAGGTGGTAATATTTGCTATGCAGGAGGCGTACATCTACACAAGGCTGACCACACCTCTAGGGAGTTCCAGCTAAGATGCACAGCCAAAGATGGTTCTGGCAATCTTGAAATTGGACTACAAAGCAGGTTCTGACTCGTTTTAGTTACATACCCCCACCAGATATGGTCACTACTGGGGCAGATTAGTCGTAACCATTGGCTACTAGTCCTCACAACCACTAACACCCCCTAAATCTAGGATTTAAGGGACACCCCAGACACCAAAATCTCAGATTCGCCGTGATACTAAGAAGAGACCAGTTTCCACAACAAGTTAGGACTCCGCAAACAGAGGCGCTAAGATCTGAACCTGTGACAGCCATCCTGCAACCGCTGGATTGTGACTCAACCCAGGCAAGAGACAAGTTCCATAAGGAAGGTGAAACCCTCTTCAAACAAGTTCTTTTTGCTAAAGCAGTCATTTAAAGAGCACAAGCCTGATTGACAGCTCCGTTTGACAGCTAAAGTGCACCTCTGCTCCCCACTCCACTTCGCCAGCTACAATTATGCTAGCTTTTGTGAACTGGTCTAGGGTCTCCCAAGACCTTATTCTATTCTATTCTATTATTCTATTAAAATTATTTATACCGCGCACTATCACCATCGGTTTCTTGGCGCTCCTTGATAAAAATTGCAGTGATCCAGGAAGGGGATTAGTCATATGCCGCTTGAAAGAGCAGAGTTTTTAGGAGAGTACGAAAGCTATCGTACTTTGGACAAAGACGGAGAGAGAGGGGTAGGGAGTTCCAGGTGGCGGGAGCCAGGACAGAGAAACTCAGGCCACCGTGCCTTTTTCTTTTAAATCTGGGGACCTCAAGGAGATTCAAAGATGCTGAGCGAAGAACTCTGGGAGGAATATGACGGGACAAGGCTGATGAGATGAACCTGGGAGCTGCGTCCTCGAGGGCCTTAAAGGTAGTACATGCCAGTTTGAAGATGCATCGTTTGGAAACAGGGAGCAAATGCAGACTACGGAGTTATAATTACCTTAATCCCGAGTGGTTTCAGTCGAACTCACCCTCTAAATTACCATTTGCATACATATGTTTTTCTCATTCACCACAACGTTGTGTACTGATTTATTTAGGGCCAGATATATGACTAGTTTTTGCGGGCACAAATGGGTTTGCGACCAGTTTGCACATGGAAAAACCCATATGGCAAATGTACTAACACTATTTTGCAAGTCGCAAAAAATTGCGACTCGCAAAATTGTGTTTTGCGACTCGCTATTAGGAAGGGGCGCTCCCTTCCTAATAGCGACTCACAAGCTATGTATGAATGTTTTGCAACCTCAATTGCGGTACCAAAAAACCCACAATTTACCGCCCTCTTTAATAGGGTAGTAAAGGAGTCACAAAATTTGTGACTGGCTCTAAAAATATTTTTTAAGGGGAGGCAGAGGTCCCAGGGACCACAACCTGCCCTTAACAAAATGAAACAAAAACGTTGCTTTTTTTAACGCATCCTGTTTTGCTTTAAGGAAAATGGGCTGCATTTAAAAAAAAAAATACTGTTTTATTGAAAAGCAGTCCCAGACATGGAGGTCTGCTGAGCCCAGCAGGCCACCATCCCTGGGAGGGCCAGTCATTCCCAATGGGGTGGCAAATTGCTAGTGGCTCATTAATATTCATGAATCTCACATTTTGCGACCCCATTGGCTTTTTTGACTCGCAATTTTTTGCAATTTGCGAATCGACAATGATTTCATTTTGGTGTCTAAAAATACATAAAATTTGGAACTATTTAAATGCTGAACACGTGTTACTTTAGGTAGCCTGTCTGCTCATTGCCACTCTACCATGATCAAGAGAAGGTGTACTAGAGGGTACCCGGGATCTATCTTTGTGTATTGTGCTAGTGTTACATAATAAGGCACCCCTGCCATACCACATAATATTGTCACCCTGTAACATTGACTATGTGGCCAGCGGCCATTTTGTGCAGACACACATTTTTTTCCAGTTTTCAAAGCCATTTTCTAGTTAGATTGAAAGGAGAGAGCTATGCCTTTTTTCATATGTTCATTGTTTTTCTTTTCCCTGATATCAGTTTAATATTATGCTGGAGGAAGCTCAAATGGAGGTTGAGCTTCCTGCTGAGTAAGAACCTCCTCTTTCACAATCATTAGCTTTCAGATCTCTAGCAAGGAAAAGGAAGTGTTAGCCACCAACTTCTCCAAGTCCCCTTCTGATGATCTGAACATGGACCCTGACTGAGTCCGAGACATGCCAGAAGATGTTAAGGAAAAAGAAGGTTTGTGAAAGCTTTACAATTCTGGGAGGGGATAAGGATGATTAGGCAGTCATTGTTATTGAAGCCAGAGGAGACCCATATTATGCCTCCTATTCCACTGGCTCTGAGGGACATGGCACTACCAAAAGCTTCCATATTTGTAAGGCCCCTGCTGAGACCTGCATCGACCACTACCTCAGCAATACAATCTGCAGAAAGCCAATCGTTGACACACATGCCTACCTCCAGCTTTTTGGGCATTGGAAAATGGCACCAGTGGCCCACTGGAAAAGTACACAATGAGCTGCAATTGGTTGGACAAGCTTTACAGGAGAGTGCTGTTCACACTATCAACCTAACAACAGGCATGTGGATCAGTTCTCAAACCACTGATTACATGTGTATCACTGCACGCTGGATCTCTTTTGTGAAAGTTAGGCAATAGGTATGTTCCGGTTTGGTGCTGAAGAACCTTTTAAGGGCATTTGGTAGCATGCAAGAGTAGCCATGTTCACCTTGGAGAAATCCCATAACGTTGCAAACATCTTGGAAGACTTTAACAACAACGTATTTGAATGGCTGCGACCCAGAAGTCCTAGGATTGGATTTGCTGCGACAGAAAATGGCAGTAAAATAATTAAGGCCAGAGCAGATGGTCCATATTTCAGGGTTCTGTGTTTGGCACATTACTTCAACATTGTTGTGCAGGGCTATCTCAAAATTGAAGACCTAGTCAGCAACTTACTGAACACCTGCAGAAGAATCTGCACTCGTTTCAGCCATTCTTTTAAAGACCTAAACCAATTGAGGATCATTCAGCAAGCTAATAGAGTACCAGTTAAAGCCCTCATAAAGGAGGTGTCAAAATGTTGGAACTTGAACTATTACATGTTGCAATGTCTGTTTGAGCCGTTCAAACCGATCAATGAGTATGTCATGCAAAGAGGGTATGCAACTGGGAAAAGCATGATCATTGGGATGAACAAATGGAGCCCAGTTAAATGCTTGACAAATATGCTACTTCCTTTTGAGGTTTTCACACGGGAAGCCAACAAGGACAGTACAATGGGCCAAGCTATCCTGTTGTTGCTTCTGCTACAGGACCAGTTAAAAAAGGTACCTGAAAGATTTGCAATCGCAGGTGAGAACAAAAAAGGAAGATGCGAATGAGTTGGTTGAGGGCTTAATTCTTCGTTTGGCTAAAAATACAACGTTGCAAAAAGACATTGCGTCATTCAAGGAGTACATTGGTGCCACAATACTTGATCCACGGTACAAAAAATACCATCTACTTTCATTCCATTTTCAGAAGGGGATGTTTCACAAGACGTGGAAACTTGAGCAAGCCAGAGTCCTGGAAGACTAATGGTTGGAAATGAAAGTCCCACTCCCGAAAATAGTTTTTGGGGTGCCACCTTCAACTTCCAGCAATGGGAACATAAGAACCAGCCCCAACCTCAGCATTAGCTTGGTATGAAGTGGCAGGGCTTGAGCCCAGTGCAGAGGCAAAGTAAAAATAGGTTGAGCAAATGGCAGCACTATTGACCATTGAGAGGCTGTTCCAGGAGTATCTAGATGGCCCAAAAGAGGTCAATGTTGATCAAACCCTATTGGTGCATTGGTATGGGAAGATGTGCCAATGCCCAGTGCTCAGGAGGCTGGCAATAAAGTACCTAGCTTGTCTGGTAGCCAGTGGGTCTGCTGAGTGTGTGTTCAATGCAGCTGGTGCAGTTGTCACTGTGAGAAGGACCAGTCTCTCACCTCAAAACGTGGAGAGATTGACCATATTCAAAATGAACCAACACTTAATATCAAAGAATTATACCATTCCTGAAATATCACCGGAGGATGTGTGTTAGCTGACTAACTTCTGGGCGAACCACCAGAGTTTGAGGACAAACTCTACTTCTCTGACTGAGTAGGCCCCCGTACAACTTTTTATGGTTGAAATGCTTTGCCAAAAAAATGGATATAGCTAGGGGAGAATTATATATTTTGTTTGTTTTTGTCTGAGTGACTTAAGCAGCCCAACATTTTAGGTACATGTGTGGCCGGATTAGAGTTGGACCAGTGTGCAGTGAAGAAGCCTCTCCTTCATTCTCTTCAAGGACATCGGAGAGACAATGCCTCCATCACATGTCTATCCTTTTTTTCATTCCTTAGCAGGACTGCCCCAGAACATTTGATTTACAAGACTGCCCAATGTGTGTGGCTTGCAGCAAAGATGACATACAAGTGTGTACCACAGTGCTTGGATTCGAACAGGTAACTATTACACCAATGAGTGATATAATATTTGGTGATTGTGAGTGATGATTGATTATGATTCATATGGTGGCAAATAGTGAGGAAGCGTGTTCAACTAATTTGTAAGCTTGATTGTGATGATTTGCAATGTTTGGGGTCTGAAGGTTAATCACTTGTCCTGAAGGGGTGAATGACCCTTCAACTATGACACTTAGCGAGATTTGCTTGCCAGGTCCACTCCCTTTTTCTGGTTCTTAATCTTCAAAGACCAGACCAGACAGTTTAGTTAACAAACACAAACCTACACAAAAAAATAACTCAGTGTTTCTCTTCTTGTTCATCAACAGTAGTGCACTATAGATCGATCTCTTTCATTTGAGTTGGGACAGAGTCCAACCGATTAATTGCTCAGAGCCAGGAGGATGATGGAAGGAATCAGGGTGGGACTACCTCAACAACAGCAAGAAGAATGAAGTTATTGGTGACTCTAAGAGGGCTACTCATCACTGTGGATTGGTGAGAGGTGCATTAATTTGTGAAATGCAATGCTGCTGAGTGTGTGTGCTGGCTCAAATGGGAAACTCCTCTATTATATGGTTGTGGTTGAGTGGGGGGGCCTGTTGTTATAAGTAGCTGGAGACAGACATGTGATATCTCATTTATGCATGCACTTGTCTGAATGTTATGATGACAGTTGTGAGATTGAGCAGCCCGGTACATACAGCCTTTGTCCATCATTGGTTGTAAATTGCTCTTACTTCTCAGGTAATCAATCAAACATGAGTCATAAAATGAATGATTGCAGCAAACTATCTTCTTGCTCTGCCTTTGAGATTTCTTGTTACACTCCTTATGAAGCGAACCTTCTGTCCTTCTCCTTGACTCTACAATATCATTTCTGTTTTACAATCCGCAGTCCTTCTCTTCTCCTGCACAAAAGGCGAAAGCTCCATAACACTCCTGCTTACCTTACCGGACTGCTTCAGCCAGGCACCCACGATTGAGACAATTCAAGAGGAATCCAGGTGCACTGCCCAATTTGGCAATACAGTATCATATTTCTTTTAACAATCATTTTTGTTTAGAACTGTGTGGGATCATTTCAGTCCTCCATAATTTGTGTTTTTCAAACCTAGATGGCAGAACATTTACATTTATCATAATACATTGTCTGGTGATGAAGGACTGTTTGCAATGCATTTAACTGAATTGTGTTATACTCATTACTTAATTTCCTTCCACAAGAGGTTGATGATGATATGCTGCTCATCACCCTAAATATTGTCCTTGTGTAGTGTTTGTCTTTGTCATATCTTTCGCCAAATCCCCTTTCCCATCCATTTATCAAACCCCTAACCCTCTTCTTGAGGGCTTTATAATTTATTGAGGCGAGACTTAATTTTAAACCATATATGGATCACACATTTGGTAGGACAAATTTACTGAAAGTGACACCAACTCACTGCAGGATCTTCTATTACCCAAGCAATAGCCTAAACTGGGCAAATTTACCCAACCACGCATCATTCGTCAACATCATTATTCAGGCCGTATGTTGCGTAAATGCTTAACCTTGTCCACTCCTAACTCTGAGTTCACTTCTGATTCTAGGATTTCATGAGTTTAATTTTAATTAAATGCTAGCTCCCCATTCCTCAGAAGAAGTTACTGTTGCTGGTTTTTGTTATCATATCAGGTCTTCTTTGTTGTGTCATGGTGGAAGCCTGTTCTAAGTCTTTCTAAAGCGATTATATAAATAATATATAACCCACTAACTCTCTATTTTCTTACAATTGAGTTGCCTAAGAGGTGGGAGTGGGACCTCACTTGTGATTCCTTTCCTCTTAGCATGTTAGCCTGCTACTACTACCACCACCAACAGATGGCACCTTCGGAAACCCTGAAGTAGGAAGACTGAGAGAGGTAGCAGCCATTGTTTCATCTATTCATGTAAGAGAACTATGGAGTAAAGTGAATTAGTTTAGTTAGTAACTAACTGCTACTGAGCATATTGTTTATCTAGGTTGTTGTAGGCAATATAGGTAATGGTAATTCCCCACTAGTGGTCAATATAGTTACAGAGGCTAGTAAGACAAGTGTAGAGGTAACTGGTATACAATTTTTAAAGCAGATTTTTTTTTAAAAGAGCATTTGCTAAAAGGCAGCAGTGTAAAGCAAAACACCAAAATAAAGATTTGAGTCATAAATAAAGTAAAATAATGATTTCCCTTTTATTTTTTTAACAATTATAAAACCTACCCTTTCCACCCACAACAGGCGACCTCTCTCTTCTCCAAACAAATCACCCCATACCCAATCAATGTTCAAAGAAAAATTTACTGTCCAAAGTCCAAACCCAGATAACAATTCCCTTTCCCTTCCTCTCCACCCACAACAAAAGTACCTTCGAGCGAAACCAAAAAATTAAAAAGGGCATTAGAAGAGGACATCCTCTACATGGTCACGTGGCATTTAAGTTTCTGCTCTATCTGGGCCACCCTTTCTTCAATAGCGGTACAAAAGGGGGTGGTGATGGACGGAGCATCTGAATCAATCAAACACTCACACCCAGTCAGAAGATCTGGGTTTAATCCATCACCGTTCTTTAGCCCACTCTGCCACCCCAGTTCAGACATGGCTATATGTAAATCAGTCTGACCCTGTGCCTCATGGGAACAGTCCAGCCCGAACTGCCAAGCCATGTCTTCCCTGGACCGGAAACAAGCTTCCGAGAACCGGTTTCTGGCATTCCAGCCGTCTTCAGCCCGGCTTGCTTGAATCCAGTGGCATATGCATCAGATGCTGCAGGACGCAGCACATGAACTGCTGGTCTGAGCGGGGGCAACAGCGGTGGTCAACCAGGAACCTGACAGCTGCTGCCAAGGCTGGTGGTGATGTTGTTGCCTCTTCTAATCAAGGGTGAGGGAGATGGATTGTGGATCCATTCACTTTCCAAAATAGCATTTAATCATCAAAGGGGAATGGATCACTTGTCCTGCTCAACCATTAGGTATGCAGGAATGAGGATGTCCCAGTGAAAAAAGACCCTCATGCACGTGATGGGTATGGTGGTATCTGCAGCGGTATATCTTGGTTCTCCGCTTATGGATCACGTGTGTGCATAATCATTAGGTCTATTTTCGGTTTATGCAGCCTCCACCAGGAGGTTCTTACCCATGGTTGACGCAGTAGTGAGCCAGTGATAAGGGTTCTGTTAAAAAGACACAACAGCTAGGAGTTCTGATTCTTTATTGTACTTGGTTGTTGGTCTGGTAAACTCTATAGGAGTGCATCACCTGGACTGAGTTACGAGTACTGGATGCACTCAGAGTGGTTAAAAAAGGGGGGAAGTTGTGGGGGTATTCTTAAAAAAAGGTCAACATGTTTCTGCCTCTATCTGCCTTGGTTTAGGACTTACGGGCATTCATCAGGACCGGTGGTGGGAAAACGTGAGGATTAACAAAATTAAGTGCTCAAATGTGAAAGAAAAAGGCGTTGACCTGTTTCTCTGGACTGGAGGTCTTATGGTACCTGTAAAGAGTAAGCACAAGGTTTTCGGCATACATACAGGGCGGGGGGAAGGGGGACACATACATCAAGCAGAACGTTGCTGCTTATATCTATCCATACATAAATTCATAAACAACTAAAAAATGGCAATACTTTAAAAACCGGTTAACAATCATGGCAATGTCAACTCTCTCTTTTTCTCTCCAAACTCATGCAGCGGGTATTTAGCGTGCTATTCGACAGTGGCTACATTGTATTCAGTGTCGACTTATAACGCTGATCTTAACTATGGTTATTGTCGAGTGGTGATTGTGGTGAGCCATAGGTGGGTGCTGGTGTTCAGCGGTCGCTGTGCGGACTCGAACTATGTTAGTGATTACGATTGCTCAGGAAATGTTACCTCGCGCATTTGCTTAACACACTCCTGTCGGATCGTAGAGCTCTTGGAAGGGGCTAAAGGGTAGAGATATGGGGTGGTTAGCATGGGTGGTTTAGAATACTTGCGGTTTTTGGAGACGCCTTCATGGTCTCGCTACCTGTTGCACCCGATCCTCAGCTTGCTTCGTGAGTGCGCTGCTCTGCCCTTACTGATCTGGAAACACTTGGAGGTGTTTCCGGGTCGTTTTTATCAGTCTGGGATACCGCTGTTGGTGATTACCTATTGGTCGGCTGTAATTGTCATGGTAACAGGGGAATGTTTACCATGTTATGTGGAGTCAAGATTACAGGGGTGATACGTACGGGTAGCTTATCTATTAACCAAGGCCAGCCAGGGTATATTGTCATTCAGCCCTTCGCTATCAGTTTTGAGCCTATGCACCCATCTTTGTTCTTTTTCAAAAAGAATTCTTTCTGCATTGTGATCTTTGTTCGGCAGGGTTTCTAGGATGACCCACTGTAGATCTTGTACAGTGTGGCCCTTCTCTAGATAGTGAGTGGCCATCTTAGTAGTGCTCTTTTTACATTTCACATTGCTCCTGTGTTCGCACAGTCTCTGTTTGGCTTTCCTGCAGGTCATTCCAACGTACTTCAAGTTGCACGGACATGTGATCATGTACACCACGTGTGTGGTGTTGCAGTTTGTGTGGCTATTCAAGGTCCATTTGAAGTTGGGAAGCAGTTGGAGCTCTTTGGTTGGTTTTGTGAGGCTACGGACGGAGCATGAGCCACAAGGGTAATGTCCCTGTACTTGTGGGTTTCCCCATAGATTAGTGTGTTGTTTCGGTGTTTTTGGTGGTGGTCTCGTGTGGACCAAGATGTCTTTCAGGTTTCTGCTCCTTTTGTTTGCAAATCTGGGTTTTTGCCAAGTGAGGTTTCCTGATGTCAGTATGAGCCAGTTTTTGTTCACAATTTTCTTGATGTTATTAGTCATGGCACTATATGTGGTCACACATGTAAGGACCTCATCAGGTTGATTTTTTGGGGTGCATTCAAGCAGTGCATCTCTATTTTGATTCCTGGCACGTTTTTTGCATTTGGCAATGACCTTTTTTGGGTAGTCTCGAGCCTCCAGTTTTTTACATAGGTCTTCAGCCTGCGTTTTGTATTCCATCGTGTCACTACAGTTTCGTCGTAACCTGAGGAACTCGTAGAGGTCGGGGGTGGAAACTGTTAAAGGATAGGAGGCTGTTTTTCGCTGTGGTTTTAAAGAAGGTGCGCGTTTGGAGGGTGTTAGCTTCAGCATAGATCGTAACATCTAAGAAGTCAATACTCCTGTTGTCTGCACAGTAGGTGAACTTAAGGCAGTCGTCTTTTTGGTTGAGCCAGGTGTGGAATTCTTTTAATTTGTTAATTTGTTCATTCCTGCATACCTAATGGTTGAGCAGGACAAGTGATCCATTCCCCTTTGATGATTAGATGTTGTTGCCTGCCAGCTGTAGTTTGTTAGTGGAACTAGGTACGGGGGCAGTGCAGCTGCTTCAGTCTCCTCCTCCTGCAGTGCCACCATCCATCCGACGGTACTCCTACTAGATTGTCCCCAGCCTCAGTCGCCACAACCAGGCTTCTATCTCCTGCTGTGTTGGTAAAGATGGTATATCAAGAAAAAAAAAGAAAAAATACAAATAGCAAACCATGCTCTGTGCAAACACTTGTTTAAAATTAAATATTGATACAGTAGCAGTACATTGCTAGTCCCCTCTGGCCATTGGAATTTGATGTTATTAGGAGAGTCACAAGTCATGAACTCTAAAAATTTCGTCCTGTTAGGAGACTTTAATTTTCATACTGAGATCGAAGACAACTCAGAGGTGAAATGCCTTCTCTCAAATATGGGGGACCTGGGCCTTAGGCAGATGGTGGTAGGTCCCACTCATACTGCAGGCCACACCCTGGACCTTATTTTCACGAACTCAGAACAGCTGAAAGTACTGCAGTCACTCCCATTAGTTTGGTTGGACCATTACCTCATCAAATTCTCTCTCCACCTTCAATCAGGCCCAAACATTAGTGTAAACCTCATATATAACAAGGGCAAATACAAAAGATCATGGCAAAAACTGACAATAGACAGCTTTCCCAAGCATTGAGCAAGCCATAAAACTCACCCTGACGGATCGTGATTCCTCTGCCATGTTGGCAAGCTTCAATGGAGCGTTAACAAAAACACTGGACGCTATCATCCCCCCAAAAAAGGCAACTTCAGTACAAAGAGGCCCTTCAACCCCCTGGTACTCAAGTGAACTAAAAGCCCTGAAAACTACTTGCAAAGCACTAGAGAGGAAATGGAGGAAGAGAAAGCTCACGGAAGATAGGAAAGTATACAAAACGGTGCTATTCCACTATCACCATCAAATTAAGAATGCCCGCTGTTCCTATTTCCAAACTCAAAAAGAAAAATCTAAGAATTCCTCCAAAACCTTGTTTAATATTGTTAGAGACTTCGCCTCCCCCCCAGCATGCAAGCAATTGCCAACAGAATCCCAGGAATTATGTGACTCCATTGCCGAATTTTTCCAGAAAATAATTGCTAAAATCTACGCCAATTTCCCAGCTGCAGACATAAATGACACCCAACTGAACAACAAATCGGATACCCCCCCTCTCATCAAATCGTGCCACGCTCAATCCATTCAATCAAGTCTCACTGGCGGAGACAAGCAGACTATTATCAGCTGTCAAATCTGGGTCCCCTCAGGATTCATGTCCATCTAGTACGATGGCCCTGATCTCTCCACTCTGCGCCCCAATAATTCAACACATTTTTAATGCTTCAATTGAGACTGGTCTCATCCCAGGGACTTGGAAAGAAGCCGTCGTATGGCCAATCCTGAAAAAGCCATCTGCAGATCCATTGGAACTGTGTAATTTTAGGCCAATATATTTGCTACCCTTATTAGGGAAACTACAGGAAGCAAATATAAACACTCAACTCAGCCAATATCTGGAAACAAATAACATACTAGACCCGTACCAATCAGGGTTCCCACGAGGCCTCAGCACTGAAACTGCTACACTGGCAATTACCGACTCACTAAGACGTACTCTCGATGCTGGGGGCTCTTCTATCTTGATCCTCTTAGATCTCTCCGCGGCCTTCGAAACGATATCTCATCGGAGGCTAGCGGAGAGACTAGGTGAGTGTGGTATCGGAGGCACCGCTCTAGAGTGGCTGAGAAACTTCCAAAAGGATAGATGGCAAACCATTATGCTTGGCCCCTATATTTCCCAAAAAAGTTCCTACAGGGTAAGGGGGTACCACAGGGCTCTTGTCTCATTTATCTAGCCCCCCTGGCCATGGTGATTCAGTCGTTCGGCTTTGAGATTGTCTCTTACACCGACGACACGCAGCTACTATTCCCAATCGGTAAAAACATCACGGAAGAGAAACAGCGTTTTATGGGTGGTATGCTGGCGATAGCAAATTGGATGAGGGAGCAATGTCTCCAACTCAACCCTGGGAAAACTGAGTTAATGCCGCTGGGGAAGTCTGCAGGCCTCTGGGCAGCAGATTGGTGGCCTTCCCAACTGGGATTAGCACCAACACCCTCTACCTCAGTAAAAAGTCTGGGAATCCAATTGGATACCAAACTTGACATGAAAGAAAATGTGAAAAACATTGCAGGCTCTTGCTATCATAATTTACGCCTGCTACGCAGAATTATCCCCTATCTTCCCCTGGAGCACCGTAGAACAGTGGTGCAGGCATTGATAGGAAGTAGACTGGATTATGGCAATGCCCTACTAGCAGAGGTAGGAATTTCTACCCTATCTAAGCTGCAGGTAATACAGAACACCGCGGCCAGAATGGTCCTGAACCGCCCCCCGGAACCCCCTCCCTTCCTCTGCTCAAAAAACTGCACTGGCTGCCAATCCAAAAGCGCGCAATGTTCAAGATCTGCTGTCTGCCTAAGAGGGGAAGGCCCAGCATATCTTAGGGACAAACTCATCAAGCATACTGGCGAGTGCAATCTAAGATCAAATGCCCTTGCTCCACTGAATATTCCTTGAATCCGACTCACCCGCACAGGCGGTAGAGCTTTCTCATTTATTGCACCAAAGTACTGGAACTCGCTTCCACTGACACTGCGAAAATCCCCAACCTACCTGATCTTCAGGAAGCAACTAAAAACCTGGTTGTTCTGAATCTCTTAACCACAGGCCTTCCTTCCCCTCTTTTGGTGAGCGCTGAGATGCCCCTGGGTGAGTCATGCACGATAAAAGAGCCATTAACATAACAGGGTCACTTTTTTACCCACACACCTCACATACAAAAGCACCGATGACCTGCTGAAAACAATTAAGTCATATAAGACATCTCGGAGTCACAGGTCAGGCCGTCACCTGGTTGCAATCCTTCCTAGAAGGCCGGACGTTTCAGGTATCGGAGGGTGCCACTCAATCCAAACCATGGCCCCTCAATTGCGGGGTGCCCCAGATCTCCTCTTTAAACCCTACCCTTTTTAATGTCTATATGGAGCCTCTGGCAGAGATAGTGCACACTTTTGGCTTTGAAATTGTGACCTATGCAGACGATACCCAATTAGTAGTAGCGCTGAATCATCCAGAGGGCACGCCCTGTAAGCTCGGCAGCTGTCTGGAAGTAATAACCAATTGGATGGCACTTTCTCATTTAAAGCTAAATGGGGAGAAAACGGAGTTGATGTTCTTGGGAAAATCTACACCGCCCAGAGCCACTATTGATTGGCCGATCTGCATGGGTACTCCTCCAGAGCCCAAAAACCAGATTAAAAGCCTTGGAATATGGCTTGATAACACCCTAAGCTTTAATAGGCAAGCCACCAAACTCTCTGCCACCTGCTTCGGCCTGATGAGGATGTTGAGAAAATTCTGCCTCTCCTCCCTTTTCAGGCTCGGAGGATAATGGTGCAGGCAATCATCCTGTTCCGCCTCGACTACGGGAACGCTCTCTATTTGGGCGCACCGGTGAGCTCTATCAAAAAACTTCAGATCACCCGGAATGCGGCTGCACGTCTCCTCCTGGGACTTCCCCGAAGACATTCTGGGACTGCCCCCCTGTAGGAAACTGCACTGGCTGCCCATACAGGCCAGGATTAAATTCAAGGCGATGTGCATAGCGCACAAAGCCATGTGGCAGAAAGGCCCGGCAATGATCTGTTCCCTAGTCACCCCATACCACGTCCTAGATCTTTATGCTCCAGCACAACCTTTCGGGCATCTACTAGGAAAATCAAACGGTCTAGATGGGGAGGCCGTTCCTTCTCTTGGAACGCTGCCTCTGATTGGAACTCCCTGCCCCTCACCCTGCGCAGGTCTCCTCAAGTTTCGCAAAAATCTGAAGACATTCCTCTTTCAGTAACCCTCAGTCTGACGGCACTCTCTTCCACCCGCTACAAGGCCACTGGGTAGAAGTGCGCTTTATAAAACCCCATTTCATTTCATTTCAGGAATACCATATTAAAAAAAGATTGATTTATTTTCTTTTAAAGGCTTTACTAGTTAAGAAAAAACACTTTGTGTTTTAAAATAAAAATAAATTACATCTCAATAATGAATAAAGCATTATGCATTATGGAGTTCAAGTTGTTATGCTAGCATAATACAGGCATGCTAGCCAGCACATTGGATACCTTGCTACTCTCTGCAGTCTGCAGCTGTGCAGCTGTAATGGACATTTATCTTACTTTAATTTTTTATTTATTTATTTTTTATTTAAAGAGTTTTATATAGCATTGGCTAGACCCGGAGGTATCAGAGCGCTTTACATGAGAATCAACAATGTAACAGAAAAAGGTCAACAAATACACAATAAATCCAAAACAATAGGCAATACAATTAGGAGAGGAGAGAAAGGAGAGAGAAAAGTAGCGGAGGGGGTAGGGGAGGTGAAAAAGGTAGGATAACGGAAAAGACAATAAGGAGAGATGAAAAGAAGTCTGTCTAAAGACCGACTGGGTAGGTTATGACCAAGGAGGGAATCCGTGGCCCATCTCCCCTATAGCTAAACCAGGTAGCTCCATCGGGCATCAGACAAAATAGTTCAGTCTCAAAACATTGAGAGAGGGGAGAAGGAAAGACATAAATAGAGGGAGTATGCGGGAGGAGACGACAGGAGGGGCGAAAGGCAGTGCAACAATGTGGTTCAACAATATAACAGAAAAAGATCAACAATTACACATTACATCAAACAATCAGCAATACGTTAGCAATACCTTTCAATTCTTCTATGACTCCAAAGAGGCAGGTGAATAATAAATAAGATACTATATCACACACGTAAGTAGACGTGAGAAAAAGATGCACTGTAGTACAGAGAAAGGAATGGAATTTTCAATTTTTTTGGTAGTCTGGAACAGAAGTTAGGAAACAATCAAGGAGTGAAGAACGAGGAGGTGACTGAGTGCACAATGGGAGGGAAGGGTGTCAGGGGGTCCCCTGCTCGGCCCCGGCAGGGCTAACCGATTGTCCCTCTCCTCAACAGGCGGATTACTACGAGCCCTTTAAGGATAGCCTTTGTGTTTGTGACGAAGGCCTCGCATCTGGACCACCTGACTTTTTGGACCTATCAGGAGAGGTCTCTCTCCATATGAGGGGAGACCCGGAAGACGCTGCGTCTCCGTCGTGGGAGGAAGAAGTGAGACGCCAGGAGAACAACGCGACCGGGAAGGCGGAAAGCACCGTGGAGACGGAGTCCTTGGAAAGAGACGACACCAGGAGCAGAGAAGGTGCCGGGCTGGTGACCGAGGAGAAGCGTACGGAGGCAGCTGTAAAGCCAGGAGGCCAACGACACCGCGTTTCGCCCAGCCACGCGAAGGAGGACGCGTGGCTTTCCCAGGTGCGTGCTCGTTTGGGTTCTTTGTGGCACTTTAAGAAGGGAGGGACCGGATAGGAGACCGTACCAGCACCGGGGCACCTAGTTTAGCAAAGCCGTGTACAACTCACTGAATGTGGTGGTGGTTCTTGCTTATTCCCTCACTCCCTCCCTATTCCAAGAGTTTCTAGAAAGTGTACAATACACTAAAAGCCACGTTCTTTTCTTTTCCTTCCATGTGCTGGAGTGTCCCGGACCCCGACCCAGGAAGCGCACCGAGAACCACAATCCTGCCACCGGTCATTTGTTAACGTGTCTGACCTAAGACTTTATTTTTGTGTTCAACAGTCTGTAACCCGCAATAAAAATAGATAAACAGTCGCCCTCTAGTATTGGCTCCTTCCCTTCTTGTAACCGAAAGGTGACAAGTGGCGAGCCAGCCAGGAGACAATCCATCTGAAGTTCACAAGATGGAGGCCTTGATAACCCAAATGAGCGAAGGTCAGTCCAAGCTAGAGTGGGCTATTAATCGGTCTACTGAACAAGCGGACAATGATAGAGCTACGTTTACTGCAGTTATACAGACACAGACTGATCATCTTACTAAACTCTCAGAGGGACAAACTCAGCTGTTGGCTGTTCTGGGACAAAGTCGAGCCGCACACCCACCTGGGGCAGTAGTGCCGCTCCAACAATATGTTCCCGGAGACGACCCTGTTTCTTTCTTCCTAAATTTCGAAAGGGCAGCCCGAGCTAGTGCCTGGCCGGGGGAGAGCTGGCCCTTTTATCTAGCTCCTCTCCTTACAGGAGAAGCACAGGCAGCTTATCAGCTGGCCAATAAGGATGGTACTGCAGCCTATGGACATGTGAAACAAATAATTCTAGATAGACTGGGGGTTGATGATGAGACTCACCGATTACAGTTTCGGCAAGAGAGAGGAACCCCAACCGATGCTCCCAAGACTCTTTTCTATAAGCTGAAAGATGCCGCAGATAGGTGGTTGAAACCACATGAAGGGAATATCGATAATGTGATGAACAAGATTTACCTGGAACAATTTCTTGAAGCATTGCCCTATGGCACCCAACGGTGACTTAGATAGCATGCAGGGTTGACCTTAGAACACGCCATTGAAATGGCCAATTCCTATGCTAGAGCCCAAACCAGGCCTGTATTCAGAGACACCGAAAAACTTGTAGTTAACAAAACTCCCATTAAATCTGACAAAAAGCCGTGCAAACAGCAAAGCGAACCCCCTCCTATGAAACCTAGGCCTGTGAAGCCGGAACCACCAGTCTTTACAAGTCCTCAATGTTATGAATGCGGCGAGTGGGGACATATTGCAAAGTACTGCCGCAAAAAGAAAGAGAAAGAAGAAGAACCAATGGAGGTTGGGTATGCTCCACGTGCCCTCTTGTATGCACAAGAGACAGGGCCAGCATTTTATGTAACTGTCCTGGTAGATGGTAAGAAAAACCGTGCCCTGTTGGATTCTGGGTGTCGCCATTCTGTGATACAGAAAAACGCCCTGAACAATACTTCCTTGCTCTTGGAGCGTACTGTCCGGATAAAATGTGTACACGGAGACGTACGTACTTATCCCCTAGCCCGAGTCATGATAACAACAGAAAAGGGTACCCGAGTGCAGTGTGAAGTAGGGGTTCTCCCTAATCTACCCGAGTCACTTATCATAGGCACAGATAATAAGTGGTTCTCTACACTGATGGCAGAAGTTTTGGAAAAACAGGGTAGGAATGGGGTCAGGGAGGGCCTGTTAGCTGAAGAACCTTGGTCCACTGATACCAACTTCAGGGCTGCTCAGTTAAACGATGCTTCCTTGGCATCTGCTTGGCAAAACGCACAGGACAATAAAGACCAGAATCCACCTACTTATCCTTGTTTTATTGAGCAAAACGGACTTCTGTATAGAGTAGGACAGAGTCAGGCCACTCCCCAGCTAATAGTACCCACCCTGTTCTGTGAGCAAGTAATGTTTTATGCTCATGCACATCTATTAGCAGGTCATTCTGGTGCCGAAAAGACCACTAATTCCATCATTGAGCATTTCTATTGGCCTGGGGTGTATGCGCAAGTGAAGAAATATTGTCAGGAATGCCAGATTTGTCAGAAGAGAAACCCGTACATACCACCTAAGGTCCCTCTTGTCCCTCTTCCAATCATAGGGAAGCCTTTTGAAAGAATCGGGGTTGACATCATAGGCCCTTTACCAAAGTCACACAGGGGGTACCAATACGTCATGGTAGTAGTTGACTATGCGACACGTTATCCCGAGGCGTTTCCATTACGAGCAGCTACCACTAGTGCCATTTCCCAAAAACTGGTTGAATTGTTTGCACGGATGGGATTCCCCAAAATATTATAACCGACCAGGGGACACCATTCGTGTCTCGTCTTATAAAACAAGTGTGTACTCTCCTCAATGTGAAACATCTACGTACCTCGGTGTATCACCCACAAACCGATGGCCTGGTCGAACGTTACAACGGGTTAATAAAAACCACTCTAAAGAAACTATTGACAGGAGACGGTAAACAGTGGGACCAACTGCTGCCGTTGGCTCTTTATGTGTTAAGAAGCCAGTTCCAAAGCAGTCTAGGAACTTCCCCCTTCGAATTACTGTTTGGAAGGAAACCCCGTACGCTGTTAGAAATAACAAGAAATAGCTGGGAAAAGACAGGATCAAGAGACGCTGAAGAATTGTTAGACTACTCCCAGCAGCTGAAATCCCGGTTACACAAGCTACGGACCCTGTCCTATGAAACCCTAGAGAAAGCACAAGGTAAACAAAAGACCTTTTATGATAAAGGCAAAAAGTGGAGAGAGTTAGACATAGGCGACTGGGCTCTGGTCCTTCTTCCTACCTCTACTCACAAACTTCGGAAGGAGTGGCAAGGACCTTTCCAGGTCGTAAGGAAAATAGGTAGGACCACATATGCATTGAAACTATCTCCTTCCCGGACCCAGATTTACCACATTAACATATTGAAGAAGTGGTTGGGTTCCCCTCCTAAACCTCATGTTTCAGTGTCTTTAGCTACACCTCCTGCTCATACCATCGGGCACGCTGTTGTGAACTCCGACCTTCCAGAACTTAGGAAAAATGAATTGAAGGAGCTGATGTTGAAACATCAGTCCATTTTTTCGGATCAGCCAGGTCGAACCACCTTAGCTGAACACCATATCCCGACAGCTCCGGGGGTGACTGTAAAACAGAAACCCTATCGGGTCCCAGAAGCACGAAGGACAGTGATAAAAGAGGAGGTACAGAAAATGTTAGAAGCAGGGATCATAGTGCCTTCTAAAAGCAATTGGTCTTCTCCCGTGGTACTAGTGCCAAAACCTGACGGAAGCAAGAGATTTTGCATCGACTTCAGAGCGGTGAACAAGGTATCAAAACAAGACGGATATCCTTTACCAAGAGTCGATGAGTTGATAGAACGCCTTGGTGAAGCTCAATACATAACAACCATTGACCTCACCAAAGGTAATTGGCAGGTGCCTCTTTCCTTGCAAGATCAGGAAAAGACAGCGTTCACCACACCAGACGGTCTCTTTCATTTCACTGTCCTGCCCTTTGGACTTCATGGGGCTCCTGCCACCTTCCAACGTCTTATGGATACAGTGTTAGCCCCATACCGACACTTTTGGGCAGCTTACATAGATGATATTGTCATCCATAGTCCAGATTGGCAGACCCATTTACAACACTTGGGTCAAATCCTTGAGGCTTTGGAAAAGGCAGGCCTACACATAAATGCAAAGAAGTCACGCTTTGCCTTTTCCCAAGTGAAGTACCTCGGGTACATGTTGGGTAACGGCCAGTTGTTTCCTCAACAAGAAAAAGTAAAGGCGATTCAACGACAGGAATTTCCTAAAAATAGGCGAGATCTCCGAGCCTTTCTTGGCTTGGTCGGTTACTACCGACGGTTTATACCACACTTTGCCACGCTCTCAGCCCCTTTGACGGATATGTTGATGAAAACAGCCACTTCTGTCCCGTTCAAACAACCCTCTCCCCCAGCTCAAACTGCTTTTCAGGCACTGAAAGATGTTCTCTCCTCGTCCCCAGTCCTGATAACACCTGACTTTGACAAAACTTTCTATCTCCAGACGGATGCTTCAGGGGTGGGACTTGGTGCTGTTCTGTCTCAGTTGGATCAGGATGGGAGGGAACGGCCTATGCTATACTTGAGCAGGAAACTGTTTCCTAGGGAGGCGGCTTATCCCACGATAGAAAAGGAGTGCCTTGCCGTGAAATGGAGCATTGAGAAACTTCATTATTACCTGGATGGTCGATGTTTTACGCTGTTCTCTGACCATGCCCCTTTGCAGTGGCTCCAACGGAATAAAGGACGCAATGAACGCATCCTCCATTGGTTCTTGTCCTTACAGCCCTATGATTTTGAGGTGTGTCACTGACTACTTGTCCCGTTATACACTTTCCCCCGAACGGGAAAAGTCTAGGGGAGGGATTTGTCAGGGGGTCCCCTGCTCGGCCCCGGCAGGGCTAACCGATTGTCCCTCTCCTCAACAGGCGGATTACTACGGGCCCTTTAAGGATAGCCTTTGTGTTCGTGACGAAGGCCTCGCATCTGGACCACCTGACTTTTTGGACCTATCAGGAGAGGTCTCTCTCCATATGAGGGGAGACCCGGAAGACGCCGCGTCTCCGTCGTGGGAGGAAGAAGTGAGACGCCAGGAGAACCACGCGACCGGGAAGGCGGAAAGCACCGTGGAGACGGAGTCCTTGGAAAGAGACGACACCAGGAGCAGAGAAGGTGCCGGGCTGGTGACTGAGGAGAAGCGGACGGAGGCAGCTGTAAAGTGAGGAGGCCAACGACACCGCGTTTCGCCCAGCCACGTGAAGGAGGACGCGTGACTTTCCCAGGTGCGTGCTCGTTTGGGTTCTTTGTGGCACTTTAAGAAGGGAGGGACCGGATAGGAGACCGTACCAGCACCGGGGCACCTAGTTTAGCAAAGCCGTGTACAACTCACTGAATGTGGTGGTGGTTCTTGCTTATTCCCTCACTCCCTCCCTATTCCAAGAGTTTCTAGAAAGTGTACAATACACTAAAAGCCACGTTCTTTTCTTTTCCTTCCATGTGCTGGAGTGTCCCGGAACCCGACCCAGGAAGCGCCCCGAGGACCACAATCCTGCCACCGGTCATTTGTTAACGTGTCTGACCTAAGACTTTATTTTTGTGTTCAACAGTCTGTAACCCGCAATAAAAATAGATAAACAGTCGCCCTCTAGTCTTGGCTCCTTCCCTTCTTGTAACCGAAAGGTGACAAAGGGATACACACCTTTTTTTCCGTTTTCAATGTATTGAAAACGTTATAAATGCTGCATTAACTGAAGCAGATGCTCATTACACAGCCAACACTGAAGTGATGAACTGAACCATGCTGCACTTAGGTCATGGGTGGCAAAATGCCATGGGTAGAGAGGGAGGTGATGAATGATGTTGGGTGAGATACATATCTGCCTTGCTTAACAAATTCAGTGAGTTAAGGGAGTAGACAAAAACATTGATATATCCCCCACTTTGAACCACAGCTTTGAAAACCAAGCAGGTGAAGTTGGTGGGCATGCCCCTCTCCAGAACAGCTCTCTTGTTTCTTCATACAAGCAATATCCATGCAACCTTTCATTTGCACTATTTGCCCGTTGATACCCCCCATTTAAACTTTACTTTCATCATATCAGATACTGCTAATATCACTACAGTTCTGTTAGCAGTATCTTCTATCAAAAATATCACTTTGGGCATTTTGTTGGTTGACAATGTTAAAAAAGTCAGGTGGTCAAGCCAACTAAAACCTTTTTGTAATGGAGGGGCAGAACAATGATGACACTGAATCATTAAACTGCAATGAAGGGTTGGAATAATGGTCAATTAAATTTGAATTGATTTATTAACTGTTCGATTAGTTCAAATCATCACAGTGAAATATATACAGCCAAGCGCTCTCCCCACCTTCATCCTCATGTCTAAAAAATATAGAATAGAAGCAGATCTACAAAAGTGAGCTTTCAATAAGTATTGCGCAGAGCCCGTTATTGCACTTCGCTTACTATGGCACCCTAGGGCGCTTACCAGTTCTTGCTCATACCCAATGTCATTATCTCTATTAAGGAATAGGCATTTCCTTCACAATTTCAGTACCTTGAGGGTAATCGTGCACTAGGCTTTTTTTCCTCACCCTAGGGCACCTGCCCAGCGGACCATAAGACAGTGTGAATTACATGTGCAGATGTTAAAATCAACAAATGGGGAAGCTGACTTTTTGTTAATGTGTGTGTGTTCTCATATACAATCAATTGTATGACATGAACAGGAGCATATCACATTCTAAAACCCATAAATGAGCAAAAACAACAAATGATCAATTGAGGCCCTTACTATAAGCTCCTTCTACTGGTCAATGATTATGATAATGGTTTTGGTTGGCAAACACAAGGGGATCTCATACCTTTTCTACTATGCTGCACTGTCATAAAAACTGCTGGTATACTGTATAAATTAATAAATTACAGCACAACCCTGAGGGGGTCCACCATGGCCACTCTCTCGCTTTAACTGTTTGAACATAAGCAAGAATAGGAAAGCCTTCTCAACAAACATCCGTAGTGAATAATTCTAGCTTAGTTGGGCCTGCAATCTTTACAGTAGACAGTAAAGTACCAAAAATCTGTTCTCTTAGTCTTACAGTAGCACATGATATATAGGGGAGAAGGAAGCATTACTAATAAAGCAGAACAAAACTACAGACTGGTACAGACAGGAGGAAGTCAGCTACAAAAACATGAAATATAGAAAAAAAAAATAATACAGGGATTGCAAGATTTTAACAAAAATTCGATAGAGTTGAAAAAAGAGACATAAAAAAAACAAGGCAAAATGTACCTTTTTCTAATTGCAAGCAGAGGTAATAGTTAGGGAACAAATAATAATAACAGGATTTACTGGGATCAGCAGAAACATCAGCCACAGCGCTGGTGGTGGCATCCCCTGGTCCCTGACCCACACAGAACTATGGGCCAGATGTAGGTGGCCGTTTGAGGCCATTTACCGAGCGGTAACGGCCGATTTTGGCCGTTACCGATCGGTAAATGGGTGACAGGTATGTAGGGGGCATTATTTTACCGAATCGGTAAAATTACCGATTCAGTAATTTTACCGAATCGGTAAAATAAAAATTCGGAAATGTTACCGATTCTGAGGCACCCAGATGTAGGAGGGACTCTTCAGAGTCCCAGAGGCCTTACCGATTCGGTATTTTACCATCAAATCCAATTTGATGGTAAAATACCGATTCCGGTGTGCATGCACATGTGTGCATGCACATGTGTACATGCACACCTATACCATGTGACAGGCAGACCTGCCCTTAGGGCATGTATGCCTGCCACATGGCACCCGAGCCTGTTTTGGGGGTGCCAGAGGGTGTCAAAGTGACACCCCCTGCACCCTTGTGACAATCGGTATTTACCGATTCGGTAAATACCGAATCGGTAATGCCCATTCATTCCTATGGGCTTCAAAGCCCATTGGAATGAATGGGCATTACCGATTCGGTATTTACCGAATCAGTAAATACCGAATTCTTCCGAATCGGTATTCCAGCACATCTGGAATACCTACATATCCACCCCTTAGATTTACCGATTTTTAATTACCGAATCGGTAAAATTCGGTAATTAAAAATCGGTAAATCTATTTTACCTACATCTGGCCCTATATGTCTTCTTGCCCTTGGGTGCTGATATAAGAAATAAAGAAGTGGTACAGTTAATCTCCCCAAAAATATTTTGAAAGGCAAATGCAGTAACATTGTACTTTTCAAAATTAGATTGTCTATAGTACTAGTATTTATCAAGTTGACCACCCAAATTATCGCAAGTCTCTCTTTTTTTATCAATGTATAGACTGTGAGATTGCTGGGTACTGTACGAGCTACATAAAGGAAGTCAGAGAGAATGCTAACTCACCGATATCGCTATCTTAGTGACAGGCAGAGAAGTCTGCAAGGCTTCTTAAATAATCAGCCCAAGCAAGCGCAGTAAGTATGATTAGGTAGCGCTGAGGACCTACCTAGCAACTGGATCACATAATATGTGCAAGGTAAACATAACTTATGTCTGATTATGAGCAGCATGGTATTTGAAAAAAAATATCAGCACTGTAGAAAATAAACTCAAATATTTCTTCACTTTTCCCCGCAATCTTGATGCCTAGCAGGTCGAACAGGTCCTTCTCGCAGCCTATAATGACAGCTCAGCTGTGCGTCAACTGCTTTTAGGTTTGCAGGGCTCAAGGTTTGAGGTGCGCACACCAACAAACCTTGCACCAACGCACCCAACACTACTGCAGTGCATGCCCACTTCCAGGCTGCCACCTGCTGCCAGTATGGAGGGGAGGTGATGTTGCACATAAAAAACAAATGCTGCCACCTCTGCAACAATGGTGCAGGGCTACATCCCATAGCGACGCCTATGACCACAGGGTGTACTGCGTGCAGCCTCTGTCTCTCTTGCCCCTCTCGTCCTCCTCTGCCATGGCGCTGGGAGGTCAAAAAAAGAGAAGAAATAGGAAAAGGAAGAAAGAAAGGAAAAACTAAAGAAGTAAAGGGAAACCTGAAAAAAGTACAAAAAAATCACAAAACACACAAAAAATGACAAACACATAAAATACACAAGCACAAAGACTCATACTTACTGATACAATAAAGGAAAATGAGGGGTGGATGAGTCAAATAGGGAGAGGATTCAAAAGATTAAGGGTGGATTGAAAAACAAGCGCCAGCACAGAACAGGATACAAAATAGCTGCACCCATGCGAACCGGGTGGCGCCATGCACGCGCAGTTTCCAGCACGAGAACGTGCATCACACTACTAAATGTCAAAACCGTCAAGTGAACAGGTGCGTTGAACAGCTCTGCCTATGGAATTCTGTGGAATCTTGCTGACTATTTGGGGCGCTCAGCAGAATTCCACATTGCAGATCTCCGCGCGCTCTGCCCAGGCCTACCACAGACCCATCCTTCTCCTTGGAGTCCAAGAGATCAGGTAGAGGTTGGTTCACTCTCCATTTCTTTTTCTCCATCTGTCACCAACCGCATGGTGAGCTCAGACCACTCAAAGTGTGGTTTGAGGCAAATGACATGCAGCACCCTGTGGGTTTGCCAAGGGGTCTTGGGGTTTACCATGTATATGGCCTCACCTTTTCTTTCAATCCCCTCATGGGACCCATTCCACCGTTGCTGGAGGGCCTAGGGCTCTTCCAGCTCCATCACCCACACTGTCTGACCAGGTTGATACTCCACATTGGTATCATTTTCCTCCTACCTCTTCTTTATGACTTCCTAGCTGGCTTCCAGGTTACTGGAAGCTTGCTTCCATAACTAAGCCATCTAGTTTATAAAGGCCAGCAAATAGCTCACTATATCCTGGAGTACCTTCCTGGGAGCTTGCTTCCACCCTTCTTTCACCAGACTAAGAGGTCCTCTTACTGGGTGACCATACAATAGCTTAAAGGCGCTGAAACCCACTCCGCTCTGTGACACCTCTCCGTAAACAAACAACAGGCCACTTTTTCCTCTAGGCCTCAGGCAGGCCTCTGACTTTCAGGGTCTTGTTGAACCTCTCAGCAAGCCCATTGGTTTGCGGATGGTATGTAATGGAGATCTTGTAAGTCACCCACACACTCCTTCCACATTGACTACATATATGCATACATGACGTTTTCGCCCCTGTCAGACACTACTTCCTTGGGGAAACCCACGCGGGTAAAAATCCTCATCATGGCCTTTGACACTGCAGTTATGGTTCTCAGAGTCATCGCATCTGGATACCTAGTGGCATGATCTACCAGAACCGTAATAAATCTATTGCCTGAAGCAGTCTGGGGATCTATATACCTACAAAGTCGATGACACCAATCTCAATAGGTGTTCAATGGCGGGCAAGGGATTAAGGGAGGCACGTAACACAAGTCCTATGGAACGAATCTGAGGAATTCTTGGTCTTAGGCCAATTGAAGTGGGGGACATGCCTTGCAAAGGTCTTGTCATGGCCCAGGTGTCCTGCCCTGGGAATTTCGTAAGCCAGCTCCAGTAGGAAGGCTCTGCTATATTGGGGGACCAGAAGGGCCGTGGCTGTCACATGCCCATGAGCTTTAGGTTTACTGTGATGGAGAGTGTCCTCCCAGTAAATATGGTTAACACCTTAGGCATCACCTGCTGCTTGGGCTTCAGTCTGGTGCCTCATGCTCATACAGGTTGTGCGCTTTGTGTTCTACAGAACCTCTCCTTGGTCGGTCCTCCTTCGACATGCCATCCAGCAAGCTCAGGCAGGTCGCCATGGAAAGCAATGTCCTCCGAGTTGGACTCCAGGGCGGTCACCGCAGGGGCCCCATCCTTCTCTGACAGGAAGTACATTCAGGGGCTGGTTTCCCTTTCCCTCTGCCTCTTCTCTTCCTAGCAGCTGGCTGGGCCATTGTTCCAGGTTCCAGCCCTTTTTGAGTCCCATCCTGAGCAGCCATGAATTGTGTGGGAGCACAGGTCCAGTCAGGTAACCCAAACAACTCCACATGAGCCTTGAGCTCCACTTCAATTTCAGGTAGTGTGCTCAAGGTCATTACTCAGCAAAAAATCCATAGGCATGGCAGGGCACACTGCAACTTTCAGAAGACCTACCCCCCCCCCACTCAAATTAAACAAAGACCACAGGATAATTACCCTCTCTGTTGTCAGCCACCACTACCTGGTGGAATGCATGTGAAATTATCTGACCCGGGAAAACCAGCTGACTCCATACCATAGTCATACTGGCTTCTGTATCCCTCAGAGCCTCAACCACTTGCCCACTGATGGTGACCCATTGTCTATACTTGGTAGTATTTGAGAGCACAAGGATCTTTGTAACCATCTCACTGTTACACAAAGAGGTAGAGCAATGGGTAGAGCGGGCCTTCTTTATCTGACAGCAGTCTATCTTCAGGGGTGGGAGAATGGGCCTGCAGACCAGCTCAGTTGGCGTTCCCATTGTCAGTCTCTCTCTGTCTGTCCCCAAGGGTCTTTCAGGAGATATGTCTGAGGTTCAAGTTTCCCTGTATGGACCTGTTTGCCGCAGAGTGCAATGCCCATCTTCCCCTCTTCTGCTCCTTGATTCCCTCTCGAAAGGCCTAGGCCGCAGATCCCTTTCGATTTCCTGTCCAAGGGGTCTTCCTGTTTTGGTTTCTACCAATCCCCTTCATTCCCAGGGTGTTGCAGAAGGTTATTTCTGACCATGCGCAGGTTCTTCTGGGAGCTCCGAGGAGGTTGAGGGGGCCTTGTTTCCCTCTGCTTCTTCAGATGTCAGTGGGTCATCTCTGGGTGTTTCCTCTTTCTCCTTTTCCTCTGAGTCATCTCTTTCTGGAGCCTTCCTTCCTGCAGCCTCTCAATCTGGGGGTCTGAGTGCTGAGTGGTTGAATATGTTTGATCTGGGGTGTTCTGAGGCTGTGGCTACCTCATCCATTTGTCTTGCAAACTCTCCACCCTCATGTTGTATGATCGCCACAGGGAGACGCTGCACAAACCCACGGAGCATCTTGCATACGGAGCCTTACCCAGTAAGACAGCGCTTGTGTCAGGAGACCGAGCAGGCGACCAGAGACCATCACCCACGCCGAGTTACCGCCACCAGTCGCGCCGCCGCCTTGGGACTACGTTTCCCATCGGGCTCAGCGGCGGCGCGTTCCCCGACGCTGCAGAAGCGACGGGAGGGGCTCTAGAAAAGCATCAGCCCTCGGTGGAGCGGGCGGGAGACGCTGCACAAACCCACGGAGCATCTTGCATACGGAGCCTTACCCAGTAAGACAGCGCTTGTGTCAGGAGACCGAGCAGGCGACCAGAGACCATCACCCACGCCGAGTTACCGCCACCAGTCGCGCCGCCGCCTTGGGACTACGTTTCCCATCGGGCTCAGCGGCGGCGCGTTCCCCGACGCTGCAGAAGCGACGGGAGGGGCTCTAGAAAAGCATCAGCCCTCGGTGGAGCGGGCGGGAGACGCTGCACAAACCCACGGAGCATCTTGCATACGGAGCCTTACCCAGCAAGACAGCGCTTGTGTCAGGAGACCGAGCAGGCGACCAGAGACCATCACCCACGCCGAGTTACCGCCACCAGTCGCGCCGCCGCCTTGGGACTACGTTTCCCATCGGGCTCAGCGGCGGCGCGTTCCCCGACGCTGCAGAAGCGACGGGAGGGGCTCTAGAAAAGCATCAGCCCTCGGTGGAGCGGGCGGGAGACGCTGCACAAACCCACGGAGCATCTTGCATACGGAGCCTTACCCAGTAAGACAGCGCTTGTGTCAGGAGACCGAGCAGGCGACCAGAGACCATCACCCACGCCGAGTTACCGCCACCAGTCGCGCCGCCGCCTTGGGACTACGTTTCCCATCGGGCTCAGCGGCGGCGCGTTCCCCGACGCTGCAGAAGCGACGGGAGGGGCTCTAGAAAAGCATCAGCCCTCGGTGGAGCGGGCGGGAGACGCTGCACAAACCCACGGAGCATCTTGCATACGGAGCCTTACCGAGTAAGACAGCGCTTGTGTCAGGAGACCGAGCAGGCGACCAGAGACCATCACCCACGCCGAGTTACCGCCACCAGTCGCGCCGCCGCCTTGGGACTACGTTTCCCATCGGGCTCAGCGGCGGCGCGTTCCCCGACGCTGCAGAAGCGACGGGAGGGGCTCTAGAAAAGCATCAGCCCTCGGTGGAGCGGGCGGGAGACGCTGCACAAACCCACGGAGCATCTTGCATACGGAGCCTTACCCAGTAAGACAGCGCTTGTGTCAGGAGACCGAGCAGGCGACCAGAGACCATCACCCACGCCGAGTTACCGCCACCAGTCGCGCCGCCGCCTTGGGACTACGTTTCCCATCGGGCTCAGCGGCGGCGCGTTCCCCGACGCTGCAGAAGCGACGGGAGGGGCTCTAGAAAAGCATCAGCCCTCAGCGTCGCGGGACGCGAGCGGGACGCCCGGGGCTAAGCCCGGGCAAAGGGCGGGCCCTCTGAGGCCCTCCGAGGCGCGACAAGGCCAGGCTAGGCCACCACCCTGAAGACGATCACGCGGACTTGAGGTACGGCTGCTTGATTCCTTTAGGCGGGAGTAAATACGGTCATTAACGCAGGTTTAGTCAGTTTCCCTTAGTCGACCAACTTATACACCATTATTTACCAAGACTTGCGAGTCCCTCGATCACAGTTCTGCCGACAGTGTGGGTCTACGACCCTACAAATACTAATTCAAAACATGGTCAAAAGACTGGCTCCCCAATCGGCAGAGGCCGTGAACACTCTTGACTCATATTTAGTCCAAGTGGTAACTAGCATTAACAGTAAGAGAAGACAATCTCTGGGCTTAAGTCAATCACCAGTGCTGCCTGCAGATAGCCCGTCTACAAGTACAGTTATGTCCGATTCTCTGATAGGTAACACACAGTTAATTGCCGCAGACTCTGGACCTAACTCTATGATTAATCAAATCGAAGCCATTGAAAATTTGACTTCTGCTAAGGACAGTGCTGATTTGATAGACCTAGCTGACGAAGCCTCCACCGAGACAAGTATTCAGACAGACGTCATAGATGAGGCCCCTCAGCTCCAGTCCCCCCCCAATCGTGCCGTTAGAGCATGCAGGAAAACAGCAGCTAAGAGAGGGGGGAAACAACAGGGGAGGAACAAACCAGCCACTCCACCTCCCAGAAGAAGGGGTAATTCCACAGACCATGAGGTAGATCTCGAGTCCAGGCGCATATCTGATGATGACCTCTTCAATAGGATCCAGGAAATGATAGATATCAAGATCAAAACTATCATAAAGCCCTTGATCGGGAAAGTGGACAAACTGACTGCCGAAGTTAAGAAACTGGGAGGGGTCCACGGTAATTTGGCTAAGGAACTAGAGAATCTTTCAAACCTCGTCACAGACCTAATATCTACGGATGAGGATGTCCCCTCTATGGATAGAAACACGCAGCCCATTCAATCAGACCTGCCACACCCACCCCCATCCTTAACATCAATAGCCCCGAATCAGAGTGCGGCAACCGGGGGACCTCATGTCATCACCACCGACGCAACAGTGGTACTCAACCAAGAGGCCAGACCGGTCCAGTTTTTAGCGGAAGCGTTACCGCTAGTCCTGGTACTGGCCAATGTTCCAGTTTTATCACAAGACAAAACAGAGTCCAACCAGGATCTCAAGGATAAAGCCCTACATTGGCTTTCTAACAACATTTACATGGCGCAAGATGGGTTGGACAAATTGGCAGGTGTCATAGTTTCGACCAGGAGGGTACCTTGGATTGGCAATAAGCCAAAAAAATTTCAGGGAGACTGCGTCATCATAAATTTTTCCAACGCAGATGTTCTTCCTGAAATCCTGATTAATCTCTTCCCGCCTCAACGGCGTAATGGATCCATAGTTCCGTTAACACTCAGATTTTTTAACAACGAGACCCAATCCTCTACCTTAGCCAATGCTAACAGGCCAGCTAAGCATAGGAGCAATAGTAGCTGGGGAGGGGCAAAGGGCCCTGGATTCACTAGTGATCGGTTCCCGCCTGTACCGCAGCAAATGCCAGGAAGAATCATTTACCCATATGAGCGGTTTATCCCCCCGGCTCACCCACATGGGTTTGGACCTAACGGGTGGTTGAACGGCGAACCTGGTTACGAATTTAGCGCACGGGGCATCAGGTCAACACGATGGCAGAGTATGGAGCCGGCCATGGGCCACCCATTCACCCCACATCACCAGTGGAATCAAGCTCACGCCGCTCAGATCCACCCAGCCACCCCTTCTGCTTGGGGCTTCACCACAGGTAACAGGTTTGGCCCTTTATCGGACCTTAACACCTGTGATTGACTTGCATCAAGATCTAACCCAGTCAATTTTGGACTACTCAACTCAAACTCACACAAAGAGGGCCTAAACACCAATGATCCCCAAAGCTTTTATAGGTCTAACGCAGTCATAGATTCATATATACCCACCACTCGTGGTCAGCAGATACTTTCTTTCGGGTCAGACGCTGTTCCTGACATGGGCACTATCAGCGGGACGAGACAGGTTCTTTGTCACGTGAATTCTACTGGTGCCACTTTAGCGCAAGTTTTCGAGGAAGGCGACTCTGAGTGTGGCAGCGAACCCACGACTACCAGGGAGTCATGCAGGATTGCAAGCTGGAATGTGGCGGGCCTAAGCACCAAACGCCAGGACCCAGTATGGCGCAGCTTTATTTCTAAGTATCACATCATTGCGCTGCAAGAAACATGGGACACTGCCAGCAATTTCTGGTGGGACGGATACACTAGTTTTGCAATTCCTGCAGTCCCTAGCAATATGGGTAGAGCCAAAGGCGGCCTGGTGCTCTTATTCTCCACGGATTTAAAAGGAAGTTACAGACAGATTAGGTCCGAATCTGATAATATATTGATCGTTGAAAGGACTATCAATAAAACTAGTAGGACCTTATACGTCAACTTCTACAACTCAAGAAACAGTGCCTATAATGGTCGAAATATTGCTAACTTAGATAGCATTTTAAATTCAGTCCTACAGAATATCTCCTCTGTATTTGAGTTAGTTTTACTAGGTGATTTTAACATTCATTTATGCAATTTAACCTGCAAGGGAAGAGCAGTATGTGACGATGAGGACGCTGCCTTGGATGCGCCCCACTTTGAACATACCATAGAGGGACAGGAGCTTGAAGACCTACTGGCTACTCATAACCTTTATGAGCCCAATTTCGGCGCTAGAACGCCAACTTTCAACGGTAGTCAGAATGGTTCTGTGATAGACTATATTTTCGTTTCTCTTGGTATCCTATCCCTTATCACAGCATATAGGACGGTGGAAACCCACTTCAGCGACCACAACCCAGTGCTTCTCGAAGTGGCGTGGGGCAGTAAAATGGGCACAGCACCATCTTTCGTAAACTCAGCCTCCTCTCTGAGGCCTACAGATCAAGATAGAAGAATAAAATGGGCAAAGGTAATCCCGGAAGACTTCTATAAAAAATGCTTCCCCAAAATTAAAATGCAGACCGAGCTGTGTCAGAACTCCGACACCCAAGGGAGCCTACTGGTCTCTGCTTACGAGGAAATTTGTGCACAGGTCTCGAAAGATCTTATAGCTAAACCTCTTTCGGGAACTCAAGCTCATAAGCGTTGGTTCGACGCTGCATGTTCGAAGGCCCATAGAGATCTGTTGGTGGCTCTTAAAATTGTACCAAGACCAAAAGAGGAAATTGCGAGGCTGAGAAAAATCTATAAATCAGCAGTAAAGAGCCGTAAAGACGCCATTAAGCGCGAAACATGGGAGGAACTCCTCTCAGCCTCGGTGCTTAAGGACAGCAGAAGATTCTGGGCAATCATCAAGCACCCTCTTTTTATGGAAGATGATAACTTACCGATGGACTGTGTGATCACTGAAGAAAAATGGCTATCCTTTTTTAAAAATGTGTATGGGGACAATGCAGCCGTTGAGGATAATAATAGACATTCACCTTCTTATGAGATGGTTAACCCTATTGTTTTTAATCCTCAAGAAGTAGAAAAGGCACTTATGGAAACAACCAAACATAAGGCCCCGGGCCCGGACGGAGTCCCGGCCGACTTTTTTATGTTCTCTCCCAAAATGTGGTCGAGAGTGCTATCTAACGTGTTCAATGCAGTAAATTCCAGCACAGCACCCGCCTCATGGGCTAACTCTATTATTGTTCCCATTTACAAAAATAAAGGCCAGAGGGACGACCCAGCCTTTTATAGGCCCATATCTTTGTTGGACTCTACTGTAAAAATTCTGGGGAAAGTTCTTCTAGTAAGATTGAGGGAGAACGTTGAGGGTTGTGGCGGGCTGTGCGACCTACAATATGGCTTTAGAGAGAGTAAAGGCACGATTGAGCAATGCATTAATCTGCATTTACTCATCTCTAAGTACACAATGGCTAAGGAGGGCTCAGTTTTTCTGGCCTTTATGGATCTTTCGTCGGCTTTCGACCTCGTCAACAGGTCCAAACTATGGTCGATCTTGTTAGACATGGGAATTGACGAAGCCCTAGTCACGTATATGGCCTCGTTACACCAGGAGCTTTTCGCAGCTGTTAGAGTGTCTAACAATGGTAGGTGTACTTCCTCATTTAAATCCCTCAAAGGAGTACGCCAAGGCTGCATCCTGGCCCCTACGCTTTTCACCATTTATATTAACGGCCTTGGGGCACATCTGAGGGGCAGGGGCACGGACGTACCGCGCGCAGGAGACACCCATATTCCGGCACTCCTGTACGCGGACGACGCCGTATTGATAGCCCGTACAGGTGTTGGCCTGCAGATTCTTCTTGATGCCTTTGGCTCCTTTATGGAAAATCTGGACCTAAAGGTCAACGCATCTAAATCCCATACCATGGTTATGGGCATAGAGGGCGCAAAGAGAAGACACAAATCATTTTTTTGCAGTGGGACCGCTGTGTCCGAGGTAACCACATTTCCATATTTGGGAGTGTTGTTCGATCAAAAATGCACTTGGGGCCCACAGATCAACGCAAAGAGGTTGGCAGTAACTAGATCTTCCTCCGCACTCGTGGGTTTTGCCGGCAAATTGGGTGCCAGACCCATGGAAGCGTTGTTGAAGATATACAAAAGTAAGCCTGTTGCCATCGCATCTTATGGATCTTCTCTGTGGGGTTATGTAAACCTCGACCCCATTCAGAGAGCAGAAAACAGATTCATAAGATCCCTCCTTTCTGTCCCCCAATCAACCCCCACCTACTCGATTCATAAGGAGGTGGGTTTGCCATATTTATCGGACCTGTTGAGCGTTGCACCCCTGATTTTATGGCTGAAAATATGGCTAAACGCCGATTTACCTCTGAACCATAAAATTTTGAGGGATGTCCTATCACTGGACAATCAGAGCAAAATTCCTTGGCTGGCCTATCTAAGTAAATCATTTTCAGATCTGGGTCGCCCAGAACTTTTTCGTTCCCCTGAGAAAATCACGACCCGCGACATAGTCCAAACTAAAAAAGCCTTTTTAGAAAGGAAGGAAGCAAGCCGTGAGGCAGTCGAGCTTCAGAAGCCGGCAGTTAGGGCTCACTTCCTATTGTTGAGCGATTCTCAATTGGCCCCATACCTTCGCTTCGTAACTATCCCTTATCATAGGTTTTTATTAACCAAACTAAGGTTTAACCTTATTCATTTTCACCTAGGTTCTTTTAAAGGTTGGCAGAAGCCAGAACTAGCCGCCCCTTGCAGCTGCGACCATTTCTCTGTGCAGGACACCATGCACTTCATTATGTTCTGTAGTTTATTCCACGAGCAGAGAAAAAAACACTTACTTCCATTGCTTAAAAATGCTGGGTTCACACAGGTGAGACCAGCACTGCTCTATCTACAGCTAATGACTAACCCATGTATTGCATTTGGTCTTGCAAATTTTTTAGTCGCGGCCGCTAGGGCGAAAGTTGCTGGTCAATCTTCGCCCTAAAAAGTCTATTAAATGTATGAAATTGTAGTATAGGCATGGTTTTATATATATACATACCTTTTAAACTAAGTGTAAATAGTACTTAAAATGTGTATTGAGTATAAGCTTTTTTAATGTCATGACCGTAATGTATACTTTTTAGCGTGCAGTTTTAATGTTTTTCCTTCTTTGTATGACTTTAATAAGTCGAATAAAGATATTCTGACTGACTGACTGACACTGGAGCACTTTGCTAAGTGGTGTGATTCTAAGGGGTTGGTTTTCTCCTCTTGTCCCCCTTTATGGATTTTGGATTTGTTGCAGGATGCCTTCATCTTAGGTTTGGCAGTTTCTACTCTTAGTCCAATGGGTGGCTCTCCTTGCCTTTTGAAGGGATGATCTCTCCGATATTGTGCATTTGGCCTCTCAGCTCCTATTGGTTGCTTTCTGCAAAGGCTGGTTTCCCATTATCCGGTTCCTCTCTGGGATTTGCCTCAGACACGCCAGGTGCTGACTTGTCCTCCCGTTGAGCCTCTGGATGCAGTTTCCTTCAATTTGTGACAGAGAATGTGGTGTTTTGAGTTTCTGTGTGTTGGGGGAGAAGGATGGTATAAATTAGTGCATTGATGTTGGTTTGTCCATGTTAGACTGGTACCATTGGCGTGAGTCTCCCTTCCATTTTTCACTGATTGCCTCCTCTGTTTTTGATATGTTTTGCTGATTTAGATTCTTTTGGGCACTGTGCCACTGCTATTCAGTGCCACAGTGCAAGGGCTCCCTATTGTATATCCATGTATTGATCAGTGACTTCATGATTGGCTTATTTGATTTACTTGTTAGACCCGAGTACAGTGCACCATGTGTGCCCAGGGCCTGTAAATCAAATGCTGCTGGTGGACTTGCAGCACTGGTTGTGACACCCGCAGAAGCAGCTTGTAAAGGGTGTCTCTGGCCTGCCATTGCAGAGCCTGTGTGCAGTCTGTGACTGCCATGTCGACTTGGCAATTGCACCCACTTGCCAGTCCTTAAACCTTCCCTTTTCTACATATCAGACACCCCTAAGGCAGGCCCTAGGGCAGGGTGCATTTTAATAAAAGGTAGGTCATGCCCTGATATGTGTGGCATGACCTGATAGTGAATTTCAGCCTATTTCATTTTTCACTATTACAAGGCTACCTGTCCCCATAGGCCAGTTTGATTATAACATCTTATAATCCTAATTGACCCAGGGAACATGGTAGAAATTCAAGTTTAGTATGCCTGAACTCAGAATGATAAAATACATCTTTTAGTGAAGATGGTTTTAACATTCTGTGTTTGAAAATAAGACTTTTAGAAAGTAGGTATTTTCTTGCCTAACCATCCAGCCTGGTCTGCTAGCTTGTGTATTGTATGTCTGGTTTTGTGAGTGACAGTGGCTGGGGGGCTCCAGGTGACAGGGTGAGACAGCAGAAGGCTAAATAGACCTATCTACATGGGGAGTGGTGGGAGGAGTAGCACCTGGGCCTGAATAGGGCTGTGGCTGCCTTCTACAATGCTGGCTCCACCTCCTGTGGTGCGTCTGATGACCCTGGCCCACACTAATAAATGAAGAAGGTGTACGCTGGTAGAATGCAACCAGAACTGGTTTGGAATAGGTACAGGACTCTCTGCCGTCAGAGAACAGAGAATAGTAGTATAAATATGGGGGCCCAGACCCCAAGACTTTAGATCACTTCTGGAAAAACAAGACAAACCTTTGCCAAGGAGAAGAACCAAGGAAGCTGCAGGAGTTTGGACTGCCCCTCTGCCAGTGTGTTGTTTGCTGGGTTGGCCTGCAGTGGTATCTTCATTGCCAAGGAAAGGAGAAGGAATGTTTAAGAAACTTTCATCATCTTTCTCCAAGGGCTTGAACTTGTATTTGCCTCCTGCTGAAGTCTCAGAGCTACAAGACTTCACCACCAGCTCCCCTCTGAATTTCCTTGCTGGGAATTCTGTCTGCAGAAGCCTGCATATCTCTGGGAGCTGGAAGCGTGACTCAACGAGAAGAAGCATGTCACCATCGCAGCTGTTGCCGTCGCATCACCAGAGAAGCTTGTCTTCGTCGCAGCTGTTTGCCGTTGCATCAGCGGAGAAGCGTGTCGCCACCGCAAGGGTTCCCGTCGCATCACCTGAGAAGCGTGTCGCAGGGCCTGTCGCTGCTCCAAAGTTACAGAATTCGCTGAACGGCTGTCGGGCGTGCATGCATCATCACGTCGTCGCATCGCATCAAGGGCACCATCTTATTGCATCGCATCAGATTGTCGCATTACATCGAGGCGTCATCTTGTCGCACCATGACCGGAATGCAGTACGAGAATTCACACATCACCTCCTCTCACGTAAGGAAAAAGACGCATCCTTTACTCTGTGCAAGCATTGAGGAGCGACGCATCGCCTCCCCCGAAGCAACGAACCGACGCATCACCCTCCCTGCGCACCTTTTGTTTGTTCTGCATTATGCATCCAGGTACTTTTGTGAGGAACGTGTCACCATTCATCATCAACTTGAACTAAGTTACTTCTGCCATCTTCAAGTCTATTTTGAGTACAGTATTGTGGATTGTTGTCATTTGTGGTCTTGTGTGAAGTCTATATAAAAAATACTTATTTTTATAAAAACCTGTGTTGTGCCCATCTGTAGAGTTTTCACTGTATTACTGTATGTGTTCACAAATGTTTAACACACTGCCTCTGAGATAAGCCTTTCTGCTCATGCCAAGCTACCAAGAAGGTAGGCAGGGGTTATTGAGGAGTGTAATCCCCTTTCCCTGATTTAAAAGTGAGGGTTCCTATTTGGTCAAAGGTATCTACCACTGCCAACTAGAGACCCCCAGTTCTAACATTGGTGGTCAGCGGTGAGGATTCTGGACTTGCATTTGTGACTCATACAGTGATTGGTGTACACTACTTGTAAGTGCAGACAAAACGCAACCACATGCTTTTTTTGGTAGAATTTTTTCTTTCCATTGGACTGTTATTTTTCTGAGAACTGCCAATCCTTACTGCCATGAGCAGACCAGCATCTGTTGCATCTATGGATCTAGATTTCGAGGAAGAGAGGTTGGAAACGTACAATGTGAAACAGCTAAAGCACTTCTGCAGAAAGTTTAAAGTTGCTACCCCAGGCGTTGCCAAAAAGGATGAATACCAAAAAGCGCTGAGGGCCTGGGTGGAAGCAAGAAATGCCCCTGAGCTGGTGGCGAAGCCAGTAGGGGATGCAGATGGGCAGCTGGATAGGCCATTGGTTCCAGCCAGGGAAGGGGTACCGTCCGCACTTGGCAGTAGCTTCTCTTCCAAGGACCTGTCCCCAAGAGAGCTGGAGGACAGGGAGAGAAATAGGTTGCACAAGCTGGAGATGTCTAGGCTCAAGATGGAGGGTCAAAGGGACCTTGAGAATAGCATGTTGTCTTTGGCGAGAGAAAGAATGAGATTGGAACATGAGAGAATGCTGAGGGAGCTAGAGCTCAAAGCAAAATGATTAGAAATCAATCCCTCTGGTGGCAGCACACCATGTGTTCCTGTAGAAGGCAGAGTCTACATTCCCAAAGATGTCATCAGAGAAATCCGTAGACAGGAAGATATTGGGCAGTGTTTTGCAGCTTATGAGATAGCAATGTTGGCCCAGCGAGTCCCTGAGAAGGATTGGGGGGCGGGTTGTGAGTGATGGGAGGGATACATTGTTAGACTTACCCAGTGAGAATAGGATGTTTTATGCCCACGTGAAGGAAGCCCTGATGACAAGGTATTGGTTGACACCAGAACTCTATAGACAGAGGTTTAGGAATTGTACGAAACTGAAGGCCACTACCTGGGTGGAGTATGTGTCTTTCTTTTGCAGAGCTATGGATGGTTGGGTGAAGGGTAGCAAAGTGAATACTTTTGAAGCGCTCTTCGATTTGCTTGCATGGGAGCACTTGTCTGCTAATTGTTTTCCAGATCTACGCCAGCACCTTATTGATAGCAAGTTAACTAACCCTAGGAAGCTTGCTGAGGAGGCGGACCGCTGGGGGTCTCGGCGGTTGCCTGGGTGGTGACAGCATCGAAGCTGTCGTGGATGTCTGCGATTTTGCGATGTAAGAAGGTGGCCAGCGAGTCGCACAAGTCTTGTGACGGTGGGATGTCATTGGTGTTGGAGCTGGGGTTGGGGAGTTCCTTCACGATGCTGAAGAGCTCTTTGCTGTTGTGTGCATTGTTGTCTATGCGGTCTCTGAAGGCGGTCCTCTTGGCGAATCTGATGAGTTGGTGGTGTCGGTGGGTGGCATTCCTGTGGGCTTTGTGGCTTTCGCTGTTCCTTCGCGGGTCCAGTTTTTTTTCTAGTTTTCGCAGGTTCGCTTGGAGGCCTGGAGGTCTTGGGTGAACCAGCTGACTCTCTGGCTGGTGTGGGTGTTGGGGGGCTTCTTGAGTGGGGCAAGGGTGCTGGTGCAGTTGTTGATCCATTGTCTGAGGCTGTGGGCTGCGGCGTTGGGGTCAGTCGGGTCTGCGGGTGGGCTCTGGGCGAGGGCGGTGGTTAGCTGGTCCTCGGGGATCTTGCCCCATAGGAGGTGAGGCGTCTGCTGGGTGTGGTGGTGTGTGGTGGGTTTCCAGAAGGTGAAGTGGATGCAGCGGTGGTCGGTCCAGTGGAGTTCGGTGGTGCAGTCGAAGAAGACATGGGTGCTTGCTGAGAAGATGGGGTCAAGCGTGTGGCCGGCGAAGTGCGTGGGTGTTGTGACGAGTTGTCTGAGTCCGAAGTTGCCGAGGTAGTTGATCAGGGTGGAGGAGTTGGCGTTGTTGTTCTTGTTGTTCTCGAGGCAGAAATTCAGGTCCCCGAGGAGGGTGTAGTCTGTGGAAGGCAAGGGCATGTGTGCTGATAAACTCGGGGATGGAGTCGCTGAACTGCGGTCACGGTCCGGGGGTCTTTAGATGAGGGTGCCCCTGAGGGTGGTGTTGGGATCGGTGTGGATCTGGAAGTGAAGGGGTTTGGCAGTGCTGAGGGTGTCGTCGGCGTCTGTCAATATTTTGAGAGTGTTTCTGTGGACGATGGCAATTCCTCCTCCTATTCCGTTGGTGCGGAATCTTGTAGCCTTCCGGGATGGCTTCCGGGATGACTATGGCGATGTCAGGTGCCGAGGAGGGGGTCAGCCAGGTCTCCATCAGGAAGGCGACGTCTGGGGCGTTGGTGTCGAGTAGGTCCCAGAGTTCGATGGCGTGTTTGCGGACAGAGCGGGTGTTGAGCAGGATGCATATGAGAAAGTTGGGCTCCTTGTTGGGCTGGTTGGCGGGCCGGCTGCTGGTGAAGCTGCAGTTCCGGCAGGCAAAGGGTCCTTGGGTGCATTTCGGGCGGCCGGGCAGCAGGTGCGTGATCGTCCGGCATTGAGTGTGTGGAGGGTGCTGGAGTCATAGCGGAGGCGGGTATCGTGGGCCAGGGGTCCTAGTGCTGGGTGTGGTCCAGGCGCGAACGAGCACAGATGGTATTGCCTTAGGCGCGCCTTCGGTGCGCCAGCGGTGCGACCGCTGCACTCGTCCGCTGCGTGGCCTCTGCGCAACCTTCATATGAGGGGATGTGGGAGGAAGGAGCAGCTGGGAGGATGGAGCGGGTGGCTAATGGGAATACAGGGGGGTGGGCCGCAAGGGACACATCGGTGAGAAACACGGAGGGGTGAGAGGCTGGGGGTCACAGAGGGCACATGGGGCACAGTCAAAACGGGGGCACAAGGGAGACACAGGCAAAATGGGGGCAAGACAGCAAAACAGTAGAAATTACACAGGAATAGCAGTGGAGGAAAAGCAGGCACAAACCAATTGCGAGGCACACACCAATTACGTGCGGCTGAAGCAGCAGGGCACACAAGGGGGGCTGTGTGGCGGCGAGGGGAGCGACCTGCCTGGTGACAGGGTCATGGGTCAATACAATACAAGCAAAAAGACAGGGTAGAGAGACAAGATCACAGAAGTGGCAAAGAGCAGTAACAAACCGTTCCAGAGTGGGGCTCGAGGCGCAGTAGTGTACAGTGGAGCTGTGGGGGAGAGAGCAGGCCTCCGACAGAGGGTCTGGGGTCTAGCTCGCACGCCCGCTACAGTCGCCATAAGTAGGGGAGGGGAAGGAAACGAGCAGCTGGGAGCAGGGGTGGAAAACAGCTGTAAAACAGTGACAAAGGCACAGTGAGGGGGGGCTGAGAGGGTAGATGGGCACATGCAGTGAGGAGAGAAAACCACGATAAGGTACAAAAATGAGCAAAAAAGCACAATAAAACCACCTGGGGCAAGGTGACAATACAATACAAGGCAGGGCAGAGAAACAAGATCACAGAAGTGGCAGCGAGCAGTATCGAACCCTACCAGAGTGGGGCTCGAGGCGCAGCAGTGTACAGTGGAGCTGTGGGGGAGAGAGCGTGCCTCGGATCGAGGGTCTGGGGTCTAGCTCGCGCTCCCCGCTGCAGGCGCCATAAGTAGGGGAGGGGGAGGAAACAAGCATCTGGGAGCGGGGGCAGGAAACAGCGGTAAAAAGGTGACAAAGGCACAGTGAGGGGGGATGAGAGGGTAGATGGGCACGGGCCGCGAGGAGAGTAAACCACAATAAGGGTAAAAAATTAACAAAAAAGCACAATAAAACCACCTGGGGCAAGGTTACAATACAATACAAAACAAAAAGGCAGGGCAGAGAAACAAGATCACAGAAGTGGCAGAGAGCAGTATCCAACCCTACCAGAGTGGGGCTCGAGGCACAGCAGTGTACAGCGGAGCTGTGGGGGAGAGAGCAGGCCTCGGACCGAGGGTCTGGGGTCTAGCTCCCTATGAATTTCCTTGTGTGGGAATTCTGTCTGCAGAAGCCTGCGTGTCACTGGGAGCTGGAAGCGCGACTCAACGAGAAGAAGCATGTCACCATCGCAGCTGTTGCATCGCCGGAGAAGCGTGTCGCCACCGCAGAGGCCGCCACCGCATCACCAGAGAAGCGTGTCTTCGACGCAGCTGTTTGCCGTCGCATCACCAGAGAAGCTTGTCGCCACCGCAAGGGTCACCATCGCATCACCAGAGAAGCGTGTCGCAGGGCCTGTCGCGGCACCAAGTTACAGAGTTCACTGCACGGCCGTCAGGCGTGCAAGCATCATCTTCATGTTGTCGCATCGCATCAAGGGCGCCATCTTCCTGGGTCTTCCTGGGTGCAGTCCTGAGTCCCGCCCTCCTGCATGGGCATAGCGGTTGACTATTTCCTGTTTTACTGTTGTGTTTCTGGCACTGTATTTACAGAAAGTGTTTCATTAGTTCCTCCCTTTTGTGGAGTCTCTTGGGTAATGGAAGCCATCTTAAGGGAACTTTTGGGGTTTCATCAAAGGAATTGGTTCTGCCAGAAAGGAGAAGTATCTCATTCGTAAGGACTGCATCCAGGAAGACCAGAACTCAGAGTAATGAAAATTACGGGTAAGTAACCAGGGCAGTACTTTTTGCGTGAGAAAGCCAAAGGGCTATGCCATTTGAGCCACTCTCCAGCACATACCATAGCTTCAGCTCACGCAAATGCCATCTCTAAGCTCCAGCAAATTTGGGCCTGCTGAAGAAGTTTGCAACTTAGTGACTACAAATGATGTCCTCCAGAGTGACTCCCAAGGTATTATTAACGCTCATTCACAAGCATTCCGAAAACGTACAGAATGATGCTTATACAAATGGTAAATGTTTTTATTAGTGCGGCCCTAATGTTCATTTTAACCACACAGGGTCAGACTGGGAACCAATGAAGTCCTGGCAATAATGTTCAAACCATCCCCGCTCCCTTCGTCTCCTTGTGCAATCACTCTCTTTCCGTTCATTCAGTCTCTCTCTGTGTCTCTCGCTCGCTCGCTCGCTCTCTCTCGCTCTCTCTCTCTCTCCACCCTTTCTGATGCTTTCTCTTAGGGTCGGTCCAGGCCAGAAAATAGGCCTGTGCACCAAAGTAAAAGTGGTCACCCATTAATGAGTTAGAAAGCTATAAGGGTGGCCCATGTTTCTAAATTAAGGCAGTTTTGAACTTGTGAAGACACGCTGCAAAAGTGGTTTGTGGAATATGGAAGGCTACATGCACTTGAACTTGTTGTGGGCAGCGTTTGATTTAAGGCTGGGAAGTCAATGGTAAAAACAGTCCAGCGAGGTCACAAAACAGGCCCACACACAGACCTGTCAGACCAGCTCATAAGGCACTGGCTGACTGAACTATAGGCTAGTCCGGCAATGCTTTCTTTCTACCTTCCCCAGTGGTGTAAAGCAAAATGATGGGAACACCCCTGGAGAATGGGCTCAATGGTGGCTCCCAGAACAGTTGCCTGCCCCAGGGGCATCCGCCAAATACAAAAGGTAGTGGGGCAGGAGAGAGGGGTGCGCATGAGAGGGGGACCTGTGGGAGTATAATAAAAAAGAAAAACTTACCTTAAGTTGCAGACTGCGATCCGTGCCGCGGGTTTCCTCTTCTGTGTCCCAGCAGACACCGGGGCTTCATTAGACTCCCTGTCCAATCCCACGCTGCAGAGTAGTGCGGGGATTGGCTTGAGTGGCCTGAAAAGACACTCTGCTCAGGTCAGAGAGTCTGTGGGGTTTCTCGAGCCTGGCTGCTTGATGCAGCTGGGCTGGAGAAACCTATGTGCGCATGTGTGTTTTGGTCGACCTGAGACAGTCGGCCAAACACATCTGCCAACTTAGAGAGTGCACATAGCACTCCTCCTACCCCCTCCCATGCCCCGCCCCTCCCTGCACATGCTGTCTGAGGCAGCTGCTTAAAAATAAAATGATAATCAAATATTGTTTTATTTTTTAGCAGCTGGCTCTGCCGGTGGGGCGACGATCCTGGCCTGCCCCCTACACTGCATGGGCCTGCTTGGTAAAACAGAGTTGCTTTCCCAAGCTTATAACCATTTCTTATTCCATGCCATTGCATGCATTTTGAAAGGCAATGACATGGCTTAGAGGTGAGGGTGCCCCCTGCAAAACAAAAAGCCCCACACACAGCGAGGGTTAGGGTTTTTATTTTTTTTTGCATGTTTATATAGCACAAACTCAACCCGAAGGTATTGGAGCGCTTTACATGAGCACCGTATTTACATTACACATTCAGGCACGGGGAGATAGTGGGGGTATCTCATGCCATTCGCTCACCACCCTTTGATAACCCCTTCCCCAGTGAAACGCTTACAACTGAATGTTGTTCACTGCGTAGCTTTATTATTTGACCAAAACACCATTTTATTTGTGGGTAAAAACCTTTCACATTGACCATTTTATTAAATTCACACATAAATGATGCGCTCCGTACATATGCGCCACAGGTTAACATGTATTTACAATTCGGCATCTCTGGAGGCGTGTTGTACCAGCAGGACAGAACACCACCCCCCCTTTTCCAAGCACCAGCTACTAGGGTAGTGCCAGAGAGTCCAGGACCACCAGCAGGACGGCCCCCTCTCCCACCAGCCCAGAGCCGCCATAGCTGCATCCCTGCTGCAGGGTCATCCATTTTCCGCCCAAAAAGAGTCCCCCGGCATTTTCTCTTATCCGGGACCCCGCCACTCAACTATTAAACTTAGGGATGGGTGAGTGGGCAACTGTTGCTCCAGCTGAGCCCTTCGGCAATCTCCAGAAGCGAGAGACAAAGAGGGCTACTGCGTGGGGAGCAGCATTTTTATCATCTTGGGGAGGGCTCACAGACGCCTACCCTGGCATCTCAATTTACTTCGAGACCCTCCCCATGACTAGACCTGGAGAAACAAAACCATTTCACCGGGCCCGGATTTCCCACTAAAGGCCCCCCTCCCCTAGGCGCGGGGGATGCCTCTCATAGTGGGGATATCTCGTGCCATTCGCTCACCACCCTTTGATAACCCCTTCCCCAGTGAAACGCTTACAACTGAATGTTGTCCACTGCGTAGCTTTATTATTTGACCAAAACACCATTTTATTTGTGGGTAAAAACCTTCCGTATTGACCATTTTATTAAATTCACACATAAATGATGCGCTCCATACATATGCGCCACAGGTTAACATGTATTTATGATTCGGCATCTCTGGAGGCATGTTGTACCAGCAGGACACAACACCACCCCCCCCCCTTTTCCAAGCACCGGCTACTAGGGTAGGGCCAGAAAGTCCAGGACCATCAGCAGGACGGCCCCCTCTCCCGCCAGCCCAGAGCCGCCATAACTGCCTCCCTACTGCAGGGTCCTCCATTTTCCGCCCAAAAAGCCGGGACCCCACCACAGGGGAAGAAGCCCCACTGGGGCTCTTGCCCTCCCCCCTTCCGACCACTGCTTCCTCACTAAGGCCCTGCTCCTCTCCCCAGGTGTAAAGCAATGGCTCCCAGAATGGTAGGCACAAACACTTCCAACCCTGCCCTGGACAGATGTATCCCTTCTGCCCGGTACTCATCCAAGTTCAATGCCTGCAGCAGGCTATGTCTGATAACATGTATCTGTGATCCCCTCAACAGTTTTCTACCTCCCTATTCATCTTCCTTATCGACGTGTTCACTGCGGCTAATGGAATGTCGCCACCCCAGACTCTACGAGTGAGCACCTCTGACCAAATTATCGTCGTGTCCGGCAATGCCCTCCAGATCCATGTAAGAAGAGAGAATTAGGCCTCCTTCGCTCCCCTCCTGCCCCCCGGGATCATGCTCATTGCCCCAGAGTGAATCACCAGCACGTCTGGAATAGGCAAACCTTTGTTGATCGCACCCCGCAAATGAGCTGAGACAGCCTCCGCCCGTTACCCCTCAATCCCTATCCAATTATGAACGACTCCCATGGCCTTTTGCGTCTTGTCCACCCCGGACTCTCCGAACAATTGCCATGCTCTGAATATGACAGAATCTCCACACCAGCATACTTATGTCCTCTGACTTGCCACCCCTGCATGCGATACCCAAAAAGAAAAGAGAGAGAGAGAAAGAGGTGCATAAATACCAATCTGCTGCACATACCGACCCTACCTACACCAGCTGTGGTTGCACATAGCGCTCAAAACTCGATGAACTCCACCTGCCCACCTTCTTAATTGCGCTCGATGAGTCCCAATTCCGCTGCTGTAGTGGCCGCCCCAATACAGAACGAATGTGATGTGAAATGAGCTGTTTCCGCACCCAACAATTCCAGCGCCCGCTTACATAATCGTGTGAACTGAAATCTCGTCAAAGGTGTACCATCTGCGTGTACCAGAAGCCTATCATCCCCACACCCTGGTCTGATCTGCAGGAACTTCTCCATCAACATCACCGGGCAGTAACCCGCCCCCTGAACCACTCTTAGTTGCACCCAGACACCTTTCCCTAGCATGTCTGTTTTTGACCTCCGCACTCTCACCTGCAGTAATTCAGCGGCCACCACCACATTCCCCAACGTCATTCCCCCTTGTCTGTCCATCTTGGAGCTTGGCACTAGCTCTGATATCCGGAATGCCCCAAAAAAGGCTAAAGACTAAAGGCTAAAGTGTTGGTACAAATACTTTACCCAATGCTTTTGATAAGCCTGTCTGCTCGTGTCAAGCTACCAAGGGGGTGAGCAGGGGTTACCTAAAGAGGGTATCCCACTTACCCTGACTAGAAGCAAGGGTCCATATTTGGACTTCGGTGCCTACCTCTGCCAACTAGAGACCCCCAGATCTAACATTGGCCACCCTTGCACTCTGCCAGCCATGACTATAAATATTTGGAAGGACGTTACATACCCACCCCAAAGATCCTCCTCACTGATTCCATGTTTAACTCTGCATGAAATTTGCTCCTTGAATAGAAACAACCAAGTCTTGCTTGGAGCTTAGGGGCATCTTCAAGCATGTAGTGCCACTGGGCCTACCCGCATCTACATCCTCTGATGCTGCCGCCCTCCCGAAAACAGAACACTATAGCAAGCCTTATGTTCATGATGGTTATGTTCATGATGGTGAATGTGCCGGCTCTCAAAGAAGGATATGCTGGGACCCGTCCACCGCCCAACCTTCTTAGTTTGCCATGTTGCATAGCGTGAACCCGGCCTGACAGTTTCCATGGGCTTCGCGTAACTGACTGAAACGTTCACCCTTAGGCGCAAATGGGATTAGTACATGTAACTTTCATAGGATTTGCCCAGAACCATAGAATGACTGCTCTTCGTGCTATACTCTACCCTGGCCCACCAACTTCCCAGTTGGCCCCCCGCCATCTAGTCATACCCTTTTGCTAACACAAGCGTGGGGGGGCGACTATACACCTTAGGAACTCTGTGCGCTTTTCTTGCAAGTATAATGGTGGCCCCGTTGTGCCGACCCAGGTTAATTGGAGTGAATGTAAATCTATGCGGTATGTGATGGCATCCCCAGGCAATCACCCCATTTTCACGGCGGCCTCCCTATGCTAATTTCTCCCATGCCAAATTGTAGACCCGGAGGCCTGGTTCTTATCCCCCCCTTGAATGTCAAGATCCCAGTGGCGGAAGCTTCGAATCACCAAATGCATTTGTCTATTTCATTCCTTTAGCTCCCTGCCAATGAGCTGAACCCCGTAGGACAGAGTAAGCCAGAATGTCCAGATAATTGCAGAGGATGATACAGGCCATCCGACTGGAATCCAGCCCTGCTGGGCCTATACCCATGCACCCTGGGATTCGGTTCAACCCCCTACTACACACTCACCACTTGCAGCTGTGTGGTTGAGTTTGGGGCTATATGACAACCACAGATGTAAATCTTCTACGTGACAGCCCTAACTCATAAATTCTGTGGTTTGTATTGCCAATATGCTACCCAAGGTACTGATCGCTGCTGAGTCATTCAATGCAGCCGATGGAATCACCTATTCTTTCGTTTTCCCCTACGGTGAGGACAGCGCTAACTCCAGCTCCTCGTTTGTCCGAGCTGACCAAGAGCGATGTACCGACCCTAAAACATAGGCATGTGCGCGAGGCACTTGATCATTTCTGCCTTTGCGTTATTGCACTGTTCCCTATCCGGTCGCATGCACAACTGAGTATTCCTGCCAACCCAGGCTAAAATGGATGGGGGGAGTGCGGGCAGATTACATTTAGCCTGCCAAGCCCCTGAGAAGTAGAACGCTGCCCTTGGAGGCAAACAGCTCGATTGTTCTGATCTTGGTGTTTGCTCCGCCTACAAAGCCTGCTATGCCCTCCAGGGACAGTTCTATCCGCCTCTAAGTTGTTCTGCAGTTATCATGATTTAACCGCCAAACCTTTTCATAACCACATGCCCTCCTGTTTACGTCTGTGTGATTTTCAGCATCTGTAGGTAAAGGAACTGTCCCGATCCCAGAATTATTGACCCCCCTAATCATAGAATTATGGAAAAAGCACTACCCGCCTGCCTATCACATACTAACTACTTGGTGTTGAGTTGACGCCAGGACTTGGCACGGGGGCCTCAATTCCACCACTTGTACCGTATCCTTTCGGAGCCCCTGTGAGTTACCACCGGACCATCTGTTCTGTGCTCCACGTCGGTGCAGCCAACCTAAGAACCCGTGCTGCGATCATCCGATTGCTTAAGGGGGATTCAGCCATCACTCCATCACCCCGCTTCCGACCGTCAGACTCCAGCAAACATAGACCGGAAGAAAGAAAATCAGCGTTAGTCTGTTAGATAAGGACAGTAGCCAAAAAATTGAAATAACATCAACGTTTGGTGCCACAGAAGGTGCAAATACATTCATTGGCTGCTGTAAATCTCCCCACATAAGTGACGCTTTCCTCCGAATATGGTCAAAGTCTACCGGACAAAAGCCACTATTAAGCACAAGAGAGGCAGAACAAATGGTGCGCCGAATTTGATTCAGAAAATATGGAGGAAGCGGAAATTCCCTCGTTCCTGTGAAGGTTTCACATCACTACGCATACCGCCCTAAACCCTGTGAGCTCCGTTCCCCACCTAACAGGCCATGTCTGCAGGCCACGGCTTTCCTCATGAAAATAAAACCGGCTGTCTCAGTGGCATTTGATTGTGTTGTTGCTATTTTAAAGGTGGTCCCTGCTCAGTGACACCATGAGAGTTATGTGATTTCGGATCAGAACGTACTGTAAGTGGTCCGATTTCTTTATCACTCAAGCACCGTGGGCTCTGGGGGTTTTCAATAGAATATTTCCTGCGCACATTTCATGAAAATTCGAATTGCACAGCTAAAGGACGCTTTTCATGTTAAGCGACCCCTGCTATATTCTCCTGTAAATTTAACGCCAAGGCGCTTCTATATTCTTCTGTAAAACTACGACCAAGGCTCTTCTATATCCTAAAATGACCATGATACACCCCAGATGGGACACGGATCCACCAGCTCTGGCTTCAGAGACCAGTAAAATTAAGACCAAGCCTTTCTAGAAAACCTGTATTTGCAAGTTATTTATGCTACTTTCCCTTAATAATGCATTTGTAAACACGCCTGGGCATTCTCGTTTTCTAATAGCAAACTTCTAGATTGCAAAACATGTGCCAAGATTGCAATCAGTCTTTTGGCGCCCCCTAGTGGGTAAATCACAGATGATCCCACGCCACAGGAACATAAAACATAAAACCCCGTGACCACTCTGGTCTTGGTCCTGGATTCCGCCAGCCTCCTGCGGTATCTCCCTCTTTATGTCTTTCCCCTCTTGTGTGTCCTCCGGTCTTAAACTTCTTTCCACTCTTTAATTGTTACTGGCGTGAGGAGTACTACGCTGGTGGCGCAGTTTCGTTGGCGCTCGTTTGTTTTGGCGGCTTGTTGTTGAGCCTTGCTTTGTGTTACCCGTGTTTGTTTCCCTAGATTACTGCCCGCTTGCCTGCCTCCTACCCTTGTCCCGAGTTGGCCGCGTTCGTGCGTGGGGGTGGCGTTGCGTTGTACGCTGTTCCCGCTGGGTGCTTCACTCCAAAAGGTGGTGTTTGTTTACTCTCTGTGACCTACTTAAGATGGCCGCCCCCTGCGCCTCTGGTTTGCCGGTGGATGGCGTGTGCTCCTGATCCTCTTCGGTTCGGCAGGGGTCGGGTCGGCACGCTTGTTTTGGTCAGCGGGGGAGGTATGTTTGCTAAGGGGGCTTCCTTGCCTCGTTGTTGCCTCCGTTCTTCGGTTTCTGCTTCTGGGTGGCTTGCGTCTCCCGCCTCGACCCGTCGCTTGCCTAGTTTGACTGCCGCTTGTTGCTTGGTAGTGCTCAGGGGCGGGGGCAGGCGGCGTCGGTGCCGTGTCGTTTCGCCCCCCCCCCCGAGCTGGCTGCTTGTTTACTTTCCGCGCCTTACTCAAGATGGCCGCCCCCTTCGCCTGCCGTTCCCGTTAGGTACGGTGTTGATCTTGGTTAGGCAAGGATTGGGTCTTCAGACCGGCCTCGGCCCGTAGCTTGCGTCGTTCCGCCACCCCTATAACGTCTGCTGACCGGCTTCGTGGCTTGGCGTGCTTCGGCAAAGCGGCGGTTGTTCGGTTCTTTAGGGGCCGCCTTGTTTGCCTAATCAAGATGGCCGCCGCTGGCTTCGCTCCTACCTAAGATGGGTGCTTCTGTGTTGCTTTCGTTTTGTCTCCTTCTTTCCCCTTGCGCCTAGTGTTGGGGTCGGTTAGGCAGACTTTTAATACCTCGCATATGGGGGGGAGCGCCGGCGTGGGTGGTCTGCATACGGCGTATCTGGCGTCCGCCCTGGAGCGCTCTTACTTGGTGGCTTGCGATCCGCGTCTGGTTCCCCCTCTAGGAGCTTGCCGCCATCTTGCGCTTCCCTCTTCCTTTCGCCTTGCCGATTTCTTCTCGCTTCGGTCTGCCTTCCCAGTGGACGTAGTCGGTTATAGATGCTTCTGGCGGGTGCCCTTTATGTTTATGCACCTCTCCTTATGTTTTTGTCGCGCTTGTTGGCGTTTCGCTTCTCCTGCTCGCCGTTCGTTTGACTTGGGGGTCGGGAGCTCCGGACTTAGGTCTCCTGCCTCCTTGCCATCCAAGCCACGCCAAGATTCAGGGACAGCAACCTAACATCAGCAACCACCCCAAGCAACAAAGAAGACAAAGGACTAAAAAAAGAACCCACAAAACATCAACTAACAGAAGGGAGACTCCAAACACATCAGGTCAGAAGGGGCTTCGACGCAATGGCAGGAAGAGATGGCAAACAGATCACAAATGACCAAAAAAAGAGCAAAAACGACAAAACTGCCTCACCTGCAAAGGAGCGAGGCGACCAAGGCAACAAAACTACCACACTGGACACACTACTGAGGAAGAAAACAGAAGAGAACGATTTAGCAAAGGCCACAAAAAAGGCAGTGGATAATATCCAGATGGAACTGATAGCAATCAGAGCTGAGCAAAGCAGAGCTAACGGCAGAATAGACGAGGCGGAGAAAAGGATAAGCCAGCTTGAAGACTGCGCTAATGTAACGCACAAGGACCTGGGCTTAGTAATAAAGAGGACAACAGTGCTACAGAGATCCATGGCAGAGCAAGAAGACGGGAGCCGCAAAGGGAATATAAGACTCCTGGGGGTGCCCGAAGACGAGGAAGAGTCCCCGGGGGCCTGCGCCCTGATGCTGGAAAACATAATCCCAAAACTGACCGGTCTCAATTTTGACAAACCGCTCGAAATCGTCAAAGCCTACTGCATACCAGCAAAGAAACTAGCGAACAGCAACACTTCCAGACCAATAATATGCAAACCACTAAGAGACAATCACACAGACGCAATCTTCGCCGTGGCAAGAAAGGGCAAGCCAATGTTGATCAATGGAAAGAAGGTAACAATCACCCAAGACTTCTCTAGGCTAACAGTGGAGGGGACGAACGGCTTCCTAGCCCAGCGAGAGATCCTGCGCAAAAACAACATCACTTTCACCTTCGCAGGGCTTATAAAATGAGGATCACTGACAGGCATGGGAGCAAAACTTTCGATGATCCCAACGAGCTTCACAGATACCTACCAGGCCCGGCTCCGGAAGACATGGAGCATCAAAGCCCAGGAGCAAAGAGAAGGGCCTCCTCAGATGGAGTCGAAGAAGAGGACATATGATGAAGGCAGAGAGCCCACATCTATCACTGCCTGCTCCTCTTGAACTAGAACTCAAATGAACATACCTACCTCAAACAAGCGCACACAAAGCAACCGCAGCTACCTCAACCGTCGGGAATGACGGAAGCAACGGAGAAGGAGCAACAACAACAACCATATCCTTTTTCCTTGAATGGGTTTTGCACTTTCTCTCCCTATACTCTGGGCGGGAAACCAGCTCAGTGAAAGAGACTATGCAAGGACTTGGGGGGGGGGGGGGTGAGGACCCTTGCTGTCGCACACCCGATTTTCTACAGGCGGGGGGAGGGGGGAGGGGGGGTTGGGGGAGGACAGGGGGTGCGGACGGGACAGGTGGACATGATGGCAGACGAGACAGCAGGCATTTGTGTAACAATAATTTCCTTTTTCTTCCCTTGCTCTATCCTTTCCTTACCTATCACCCCATTCCACAACCTCCAGCCCCGGGGGGGGGACCACATGGCATACCACGGAACAGAGACTTGCATGCCAGAGCCAGATCACAAAGAAGATAGAAACACCAGCGACAACACAAGACCTCCATGATAGACCCAACAAGGGCTAGCCTAACGACGAACCTGAAGGTGGTGTCCATGAACGTTAAAGGCCTGAACCATCCAATTAAACGTAGGAAATTTTTAGAGCACCTGGCCAAACTAAAGGGGGACATATACACGCTGCAGGAGACCAAACTCTCAGAGGAAGAAGCAAAGCTACTCAAAGCAAGATGGATAGGGGACACCTTATGCTCGCCAGCGAAGGGGAAGAAACGAGGAGTAATAACCATCCTGAGCAAAAGGGCCAACCTAACCATACAAACGACAAACGCGGACGAAGACGGCGCTTGCTGATAACAAGCGTCCAGAAAGGCATCGAATACACGTAGCCAACATCTATGGACCAAATTCTGAAGACAAACAGTTCTGGCAAATAGTAGACAGCAAGCTAAGTGACATACCGCAGGAAGACCTCCTGATCGTAGCAGGGGACATGAACAAGACGATGGATCAGGCCACGGATAGGCACCCAATCAGACCAAGCCATAACTCCCAGAGCAACAACACCCTGAAAGACCTATGCATCAAACACCACCTAGCAGACCCATGGAGGCTACAGCACCCAACGGCGCGTGAATACACTTTCTACTCACACCCGCACAATTCCTACAGCAGGATCGATTATATACTGATGTTCAACAACCACACGCACCTAATAGAAGACACGGAGATAGCCCCAATAACCATCTCTGACCACGCGCACATATCGCTTGCTCTAAGCGGTAAACACAACGAAAACCCGACGAGAAGATGGAGACTGAATGATGACATCCTACAGAACAAAGGGAACGTGAAAGAGATAGAGGAAGCACTAAGGGACTACTTTGAACACAACGACAACGGGGACGTGGGGAAGAGTACCATTTGGGACGCCCTCAAAGCGACACTAAGAGGCAAAATGATCAACATCAAATCGAGAATGAACAGAAGCAGGAACAAAAAATCTCAGAGATAGAAGAGGAAATAGCAGCACTGGAAAGAGGTCACTGCGCAACCATAGCAGACAAGAACACACCACGCTCACAAAAAAGAAATACGAACTGAACAAGATTCTGAGCGAACGAGCAGGCTCTTGGCTGACAAAATTCAAATCTGTAAACTTGTGCAGAGCCAACAAAGCAGGGAAACAGCTGGCATCCTACCTGAAAGCGAAGCAAAGGCAACACACAATAGCAGCAATAACAGACAAAACAAACAAATCGCAAACAACAAACAAAAAAATACTAGAAGTCTTCAGACAGTTCTACCAAGAACTGTATGCCGAAGATAAGAACCTGAGCAGAGATGGAGGATGCGCTCTCCTAAAAGACATCAACCTGCCAGAACTCAAAGAGGAGGAGAGAGCACCCCTCGAAGCAGACATAACGGAAGAAGAAATCGAAGCGGCAATCAGCCAGCTAAAACGGAACAAAGCGCCAGGACCAGACGGATACACCTCCATGTTCTACAAAACCTTCAGCCACCACATAAAAAAACTACTGTCTGAAACCTACTCCGCCTGCATACACAACGGCAAGATGACAGACTCCATGAGAGAAGCCAACATCACAATAATCCCCAAAGAGGGAAAAGACCCTCAGTACCCGCAGAACTACAGACCTATCTCGCTAATAAATGTCGATTGCAAAATCTACGCGAAGATACTGGCCAATAGACTAAACAAAGTCCTGCCAGACATCATCCACAAGTCACAAGTAGGGTACATCAAAAACAGACTATCGCAAGACAACACAAGGCTACTATGCCACCTAATCAACCATACAACACAGACCAGCGAATAGGCAGTCATGATAGCGCTGGACGCTGAGAAGGCTTTTGACAGAGTCTCATGGCCATTCCTTAGGAACTGCATGGCAAAATTCGGTCTAGGGGAGAAATACATAGCAATGGTGATGGTCCTATACAACAACCCCAAAGCAAAAATAGTGGTGAACGGAAGCACATCTGATACGCTCACACTAGGAAGAGGCACCAGGCAAGGATGCCCACTCTCACCAGGCCTCTTCCTGCTGGCACTAGAACCCCTACTAGCAAAAATCAGAGACAATGAGAGGATAACGGGCGTTAAGGTCAAAGAGAAGACAGTTAAACTGGCGGCATATGCAGACGACATCCTCATCACAACCACAAACCCATCAACGTCAATAACAGCGCTGATGGATACAATAGGAGAGTACGCAGAAGCATCAGGGTACAAACTCAACAAAGACAAATCGGAGTGCAAACCAATGAACGCCCACACTACAAGAGAAGTACTCGGGGACTCAGGCCTAGCCTGGCAGACAAAACCACTCAAATACCTGGGGCTACAATTTGGGAGAGACCTAGCATCCACGCTACAACATAACGAGGACTCACTGCTGAAAAAAATAAAAGAAAGACTAGAACTATGGTCACCAAAATATATCAGCTGGTGGGGAAGGATAGAGACGATAAAAATGATGATAACGCCGGCAATAAACTACACGCTAAGCATGCTACCACTCCCAATGACAGAAAGCTTCCACAAGAAACTGGACAACATAATCAACATCTTTCTTTGGAGAAACAAAAGACCTAGAATCAGCCTACTCAAACTGAGACTAACCAAAGAGCTCGGTGGCCTCAACCTGGCAAACTTTAAAACATACCAAACAGCTTGCCTGGCAAGACAAGGGATGGCCTGGATCGAGGACACACAAACGTACAAACCAGTCTGGCTAGAGTTGTAAAAAGACCTCCTGGGAGGCCTCGACCCGATGGCTCTGCTAACAGCAAACAGGCACCCCCTAAGGTCAAGCCCAATACTGAAACATACCAGAGAAGCGCTGATGAAAATAGACAGGCGAATGATGCAGAAGCTGAGAGGCACAACATGGGAATCCATCTGGTTCAACACAAAAGTAACATACCAAGGGGCAACAATGAACAACGACACATGGATCAAGAAAGGAATCAGGCGAGGCACCAGACAAGGCTGTCCCTTGTCTCCGCTCCTGTTTGCGCTGGCTCTGGAGCCCCTCGCGGCGATGTTGCGCTCGCACCCTGACTTGCATGGGATCTCCTGGTCCCCGGGCTTTGAGGACAGGGTCTCCCTGTACGCGGACGACATCCTGCTGTATCTCACCTCCCCTTGCAAGTCGCTTATTGTGGCGTGCGATGTGCTCCGGCTGTTTGGGCGTTACTCCGGCCTGATCATTAACTGGGCCAAATCCTCCCTTTACATCCTCAAGGGCGACACGCCGCGCCTTCCCAGAGGCTGTAATATCCAACTGGCGGGACAAGGCTTTAAGTACTTGGGGATTTACATTTCACATAACCCTAAGGCAAGGTATGATCACAACTTGCTCCCCCCGCTCCACCGCTTGCGGCGGCACGTGGAGAGTTGGCGTAAGCTCCCTCTCTCGTTGCTGGGCCGGGCGGCGTTGTTTAAAATGATGTCCCTGCCCAGGTTCCTGTATGCCTTGCAAAATACTCAGGACCTTGTCCCGGCCCGCTACTTCAGGGAGGTCGAGAGTCTGCAGCGTGCCCTTCTTTGGGACGGACGACCCCGTGTCGCTGTTCGGAAGCTCACCATGCCATGGTATGATGGGGGCATTGCGCTACCAGACGTGCGGAAATACTACTGGGCCTCACAACTTACCGCCATCAATCATGGTTTTTACGGTCCCGTGGACAACCCCGGTTATGCCATGGACCGCTGGCTTTTGCACGGAGGCAATTACTACCGCGCCCTATATTCTAGATCCTTTGACCGTAACCTCACTGGCCCGACCAAGGCGGCGGTCCATACGTGGCGGACGATCACTAAGATACAGGGCTGGCAGGGCAGGCTGACGAGATTTACCCCGCTCTTTGATTCCGACATTTTGGGCAAGCTTTGGCACACCAAGGGCTTCGAGAAGTGGGATCTCATAGGCATCTCGAGGGTTGAGGACATGCTCTCCAGGGGGGTGGTCAAGACCTTCCCACAGCTGCAGGCGGAGTATAAATTGAGTGCTACGGAGTTTTTCCGCTATGCCCAGCTACAACACGCAATAACTGCCGCCAGGCCGGAGGAGGGTGACATCCCCGAAAGTTCCCCTTTGGAGGACAGGGTGTTGGACGGGCATATGCCTGATAGCGCCATCTCTCTGTCCTACAAGAAACTGATCAACGTCCAGGTGGACCTCCTCCAGCGCTTGCGGGAACAGTGGGTGGCCGATGGGCTTGAACTGGACGATGAGGACTGGCAGAGTGCTGTGTCCTCCCCTAAAGAGGTAGCCATTTCCTCGCGTCTGAGATTGGTCCAGTTTAAAATCCTTCACCGAGTGTATGTCACCGGCCCCAGGCTGGTGCACATGGGCTTCTCGCCGGATGGCCTCTGCCGCCGTGGCTGCGGAGCCCTTGCCACCTTTCTTCATATACTGTGGGAGTGCCCCGTTATTGCCCCTTATTGGGAGAGGGTTCATAGAGTGATGCGGGAGGTGACTGGAGTGGAGTTGGCGGCGGAGGCGCGTAGGTGCCTCCTGAATGTCTGGGAGCCTAATGACTATGATACGGCGCAGACCCGATGGGCCACACTGGGCAATATGGTCGCTAAACGGGACATAGCGCAGAGGTGGGGTTCTAATGTGGCCCCCCTGGTGGTACAATGGAAGGCCAACATGGACTGGTGTATGTTGCGCGAAAAGACTGTGTATACTGCCAGGGGGCGGCCTCAGACGTGGAACAAGGTATGGGGTGCCTGGAATGCCTATAGAGGGGACTTATGTTTACCACCTGCACCGTTGCCATGAGATGAACGCTTGTCACCATAGACGTTGACGATAGCTATGTTACTCTTGTACTGATTCTCCTGTTCTTCCTTCCCCCCCCCCCCCGCTCTTGCTACATTCTGTTTCAGTTCTTTCTACAACTTCTCCAGCTCCTTCCGCCTCCTACCGACTAGTGGTCTTCTTCATTTCCATTGCCTTTTTCGCGCCCTAGGGCGCTTTGTTTAAGTTTTTGTTTTAAAAAATAAAAAACAACCTGCATTATCCTGAAATGAATCGCTTGGCACTATGACCGTTCTATACTATGCTGCCTTGCCTCCGGGATGTTAGGCTGAATAGCTGTGTGCTTTTTACAATAAAGGTTTTAAAAATTTAAAAAAAAAAAAAAAAAAAGAAAGGAATCAGCCTCCCCAAACAGATGGAAACCAAGCAAAAACCGCTGACATTTCAAAACATACAACAACTACATGACCTTCCAAACCAAGAGCTCTACAACTTTCTCAAGATCAAAGCTGCCATAACTAGAGATAACCTACACAGAGAAGAACCAGGCATCATCAAATACATGCAAACCCTAAACTCAGCAGGTCACCAAACTGCAAAGATCTATAAGATACTCAGCCCATCCACACTGTCGCAAAACAAGAAAACGTCAAACTCATGGAAAACACTTCTAGGCAGGCAGCTAAATGAAAAAGAACGGGCACAAATGTGGAGCTCAGCAACAACGAACAAAGTCACCCCACAACTAGCACAAACGAAATACTGGCTCCTCCACAGAGCCTACTGGACCCCGTCCAGGCTCCACAAGGTCGGCATCGCGGAATCAGGCAACTGCTGGAACTGTCAAAAGGAGGAGGGTACCCTCGAAAAACCTCATCTTCAAATGCGTGAAAGTCAAGAAGTTCTGGGCGCAGATCAACGCATTCCTAAACGACAAGCTCAAAGTAGACCTAACAATCAACTATGCAAGCCTTGCAACAGAGCATCTAACCGCGAACCTGAACAACAGAGAAGAGAGAGACCTACTAGACCTGCTACTCACAGCGGCCCTAAAGATAATCCTAACGAATTGGAAAAACACTGCCAAAGCAAACTTCAAAACATGGATTAACTGGGTCACCTTCCTAAGAGGAGCAGACAACATCACAGGCAACTTCTCTAAAGAGCACACCCCCAAAGTGCAAATGTGGGGCCCACTCGACGAACACCTGAAGAGAACGCAATAACCCCCCCCCCCCCCTCTCTCTTCTTTACCCCCCCCCCTCCCCCTCTCACCCGGGGGAAGCCTAGAACGAAAGCAAGCACAAATTACTGTATACAAGAAATGCAAATTGCCAAATGTATATTCCACTTATATTTTTTATCAATAAACATTTATTAAATAAAAAAAAACATAAAACCCCGTTTAGGAAAGAAGTGGCTGACCCATTTGAAAGTCTGAACACCCTTCGTGCTTTTCTTCCGTGTAATTTGTCTAGAACAATATGTTCCAAGAAAGCATTTGAACGTTGAACAAACCTTGAATGTACACATTCCTTTCATTCCTAGTCACAGAGGGATCCCCGAATAACATGATGTTGAGCCGAAACCGGGAATCAAACCCGTTTCCCCCGTGCCAAACTAGGCCATGCGTTACAACCCCTCCTGTAATGTTCCTACCCTTCTCTATAGGCCTAAAAGTATAAATGCGCCCCTTTGTAAACATGAGTACTTAATATTATTAACTTTGTTAAGGCTTTGCGAAACGCCCTACTGACGCACCGAGTCTACATTTATTTTTTCAATCCTGTCTTTATCAAATGTTACTGGCAATATTTGCACGTAAATTCTGCCAGGATGTATTTGGTGTACATTTTACATCAAGTTGTACACCTTGACCCGACAATCACTTGTATTTATATATTTTGCACCTCCAGCCTCTTAGACTTTTTTTGATTTGGACATTCCCAATAATATGCCAGTATTCACGGTTTTGACATGAAACGCCCATATGCCTCTCTAATCTCGTACTCGGAGGAGTAAGCAAGGCAACATTTCCCAAAAGGAAATATTTGATCAAAACGTTATCAAGGATGTTCCTCCACTGTGACACAGCGTTCTGAAAGCAGACGTGGATTACTGCGAGGGGTGAATCTCACAGCTGAAATGTATTTATATAAATTGTAGCCGGAGTTTACAGAGCGAACATTAACAACAGAGCCAAGCTTCTTGGCGTGACCAGCTGCTGCGCGGCAACTCCGGAGTCAATCAATTCCAACCAAGTTTATCTAAACTCGCCGATTTGGCGTTTCCGCGGCAGGTGAGGGTGATTTGTCTTTGCGTTGCAAGACAACGTGGAAGTGTTCCTCGCCTTTTCTAAAAATGTGCGTGAATAACATGAGGCTGCTGCAGCTGCTGTTCCCTCTCTGAAGTCTGTGGGTTTAGCATCACCACCAGTAGAGTGCACAAAAGTCCGCGCTATGCTGGTGACCCGGAGGCTCGAACCCTGGTCTACAGAACCTTCCTCCCGGTCTTTCTCTCTCTATTGAAACCTCCCTGTGCCTTACCATCGTAAGTTGGGGAAGTGACAGAGTTAATGTGTAGAAGGGGCCTCTATTTACAGTCACGCCCTTTCATTGTGCCTAATTGTTCAAGTTGGGCAGGCAGCAAACTGATTCAAAGCATTGAAGTACGATGCAGACACACACAGCGGTTGATAAGCCGAGCCAGGCTCTTCCATCAGTCGCCATGGATGGAAAGCCGGGGGAGAAGCTGATGCTGAAAAGGGAGCTGGGTCTCCTCAGCGCGGGCTCTTTAATCGCAGGGACCATGATTGGCTCTGGCATCTTCATGTCGCCCCAGGGAGTGCTCTTCTACATGGGCAGCCTGGGGGGCAGCCTCGTCATTTGGGCTGCCTGCGGCTTCATGGCCATGCTCGGGGCCTTGTGTTATGCCGAACTTGGAACCACAATTAAGGAATCAGGAAATGAGTATATTTACCTGCTGAGGATATACGGTCCTTTGCCAGCCTTTTTGTACACATACATCAACGTGTTCCTGTTGTCGCCCGCAGGTAACGCAGCTACTGCTCTGAGCTTTGCCCAGTATGTGGTAAACCCATTTTACCCAGGATGCGCTTCCCCGGAAGCTGTTGTCAAAATTACCGCCATTGCCTGCATTTTGGTTGTCGTCACTGTAAATTGTTTGGATGTGAAGGTGGCTACCTCGGTCATCAACATTCTCACTGCGGCTAAATGCGGGTCCCTCCTGCTTATTGCAGTGGGTGGCGTGGCACTACTTATCAAGGGGCACACAGGACATTTCCAGAATGCATTCCAGGGTACAGCAACAGGATTTGGGGTCATTGGAATCGCCTTTTACCAGGGGCATTGGCCGTACGGTGGATGGAACACTGCCAACTTTGTGACAGAAGAACTGAAGCGCCCTGAAGTAAGTGTAAATGTTTGCAGATATAGGCGCTTACTTTATGCGCCTTTTAGGACCAGTTATGACAATACCTGAAATAATTAATTACAGCATTGTTTATTTTTCCACAGTGGTGCACCCCTAAAACGCCCTCTGCACCGGCATGGCTCTCACTCACTCAATCCTGTGCCCAGAGCTGAAATCTTTTTGACTCGGCTCTTGGATGCCGCTGTGTCTTATAGCGCATTATACTGAATATTCATGAAAAGATCAGTGACCAGTGCTTTAAATGGGTATAAAATAGTACAGGTACTCATTTAAATGCGGCGAATGAGCGGGGCTAGGGGCGGGGCTAAGAGCAAGCTATGCTTATACTTATTATCTTCAGTACTAGTGGCAGCACATACCAAAACGGATGAGAAATGTGTTTCTATAAACATAATGGGTTAACTTGTTTCACAAAAGGAAAGCTAAACGCCGTGATGTTTTAACATTTCTTTGTTTTATGATATTTACAGTTTCCATACTGTTATATGCTGTTGCTTGGCACAATAGTATATATTCTCGAGCGTACACTCACACAGAGAAAGAAACAAGCAGACGTGCACAAAAAGCGTTCCACACATTTCCCTAATATACCTCCCAAGAGTGTTTCGTCGTACGCACACGCACACACACACACGCATACACTTCTCTCTCTTTTTCCCTCACATAAAAACGCTCACAGACAAACCTAAGCAGACACTAGGGCAAAATAATCAGGTAAGATTAAATCCATTTTAACCTCGTCACCTTCCTTGGCTTTCTTAATTGCGGCACCACGAGGCTGCCTGGATTCCTGTGTTTGCAGCACAGCAGGATGGTGAACACCGGACGTTATGCAAATGAGCCCATGCTGAATAGTTCAGCTCACCAGCCACTGCTACAGAAGTGCCTTGGCTGTCAGAGACAAGTCACCAGCACTAGCAGCCAATGTGCCTGCCGTTTAGGAGTACCGGAACTCTCCTGGGGAGCCGAGAAGTGCCGGTACTCGGAATGATAAAATTAGGAAGTGCCGGTACTCAGTACCTGTGAGTACCCGCCCATTTGAAGCACTGTCTGTGGCTCGATTTACAAACGGAATCCTAATTCTGCACTGTTAGCGACACCTATGGGAACCACTGGACAGGTGCTTGACCCGTTCGGACTGTCCTTTAAACCGTACCACCAAACGAACCACCAAACAATAACAAGCATTGGAAATGCAATAGGTCTCGCATTAGGAAAGTTTGAGCTATTGGTCATTTTTTTTTATTTATGTGTTTGTTAAAATAGCTAAATTAATAGCTCTGTCATTTACAATGCCAATAGTTATAACTTTCGCAAATGTGACACCTTTAGCATTTGTAATGCAACGTTTTTTATTTACGTGACTTAGATGTATTAATATTACAAATAACAATGGCTTTTATTTTTTTTGTTAAATTAATTGTTAAATAATTTATTTAATTTGTAATGGCAATAGCTTAAACTTTTGTGAAGATTATATTCAGTGTTTTTTATTGTGACGAAAATCCGAGAACAGAAGTGAAATATTAACATCTTTTTTGTGATTTGTAATAAAGCTTGAAAACAGCTTGAAACAGTGTCGCCTGTCGTGAACTGAGGGCTGTAACTCACTGTGTAATGCACTATGTAAAGGCGACCACAAAATACAGAAACTGTGAATTGAACTTTACAGGAAATGGGAGCCGAACAATGGGGAGAGGGAGGGCAGGGTGATTTATGTTTCCAGATTATGAGGTGGAAGTGCTCTGGCGAATACACCGCCCCCTCCCCACAGTTGCAAGTCAAACTTGAGCGAAGAGAAGAACATGCAGTGTTGCAGATCCTGAGCTAACTTTTGTTTACCTTTGTCAGTGGCAGTGTAATCCCTGTCATAAAGATTACATGTTGTTTTTTTATTTATTATTTACTTTGTGTTTCAGCCTGCCGCTAGTTGTGTGCGTGTGTGTCTGAGTGGCAGTATTCACTCACTCGCTCATCTTACATGAAACCAAGCTGCATAAAGCCTTGGGGAGTCCTCAATACTTAGGAACCTCCGCTACTAAGGAAACAAGCTTGGCAATGAAGCCAGCTGGTTTAAAAAGGGGGAAGGCTGTCGTTTCTCTGACATCCAAGGTAACATAAAGCACAGAGTGATGTTACCATAGTGTAGCCCACTTCTTGGTAAAGTTAGTGGCAAAATAACAAGACGGTTGATGCATCATAATCCTGGTCATGGGCAAACGCTGGATCAAGGTTATCCAGGCAAAGAACTGGTCACGGGCCACTAGTGCGTGATCGCTCATTTTAATGAACCAAAAATAGCTCCCCTTAATACACTGCTGCCAGGTGAGGCTTGCTACCTTCTTTTTGTAGCCTTTCCTGCCTATCTCCTGACTTACAGAGATTTTTTTTTTCAAATTAATTGTGAATCGGCATCAGCTATTTGGCCATTTGTGTGGTTGCATAGCGGCAAAGAAGAAACACATTTAACTGCTCCTGGAAAAGGCAGAGAATGTCCTTGTCAAAGCTCTAGGGGAACTAAGTATTTAAATACTCTTCTATTCTCTGAGTACTTTAGCATACAAAATAACATAAAAATACATCCTACGCAAAAGTTTGTGATATTTCTCGTATGTGGCAGAAAATGTGCTGCACGTGCTTTCCTTTTGATGGGAAAACATAACACTCCTTGGATGCCGCTAGTTGTGCTAGCTGTGTGTGTGTGTGTGTCTGAGTGGGAGTATTTGTGTGAGTGTGTGTGCATGTGTGTGTGTGTGTCTGTGTGTGCGTGTGGGTGTGTGTATGTGAGTGCATACATGTGAGTCTGTTTGCAAGTGCATGCGTGTGTGTGTGTGCGTGCGTGTGTGTGTGTGTGTGTGTGTGAAGAATTCTCTCATGCTGTATTTTGAGAAAGCTTTTGTGTATGCTGTCTATGTTTGTAAGCGCTGCGTTTAAACAACAAGACGGAGGGAAGGCAGAGAAGGGGAGGGGGGAGGAGAAATGCGACACGGCGGGCAGGGGAGGGGGCAGAGCGGGTAAAAAAAAACAAGACGGAGGGTAGGCAGAGAAGGGGAGGAGAAATGCGGCACGGCAGGCAGGGGAGGGGGCGCAGCGGGGAGAGCCAAAATTACACGCGTTTAAAAAACAAGACGGAGGGAAGGCAGAAAAGGGGAGGGGGGAGGAGAAATGCGACACGGCGGGCAGGGGAGGGGGCGGAGTGGGGAGAGCGGCGATGAGGGTGTGAAGCAGCAGGGGCCTTTGAAGTGAAGCTAATCTTCACTTCAAAGGTGTGGGAGGAGTGCTGCTGGGGAACAGATGGCGATTTGAGGATTTGCAAGTGCATTTTAGGTCAATGCGCTTGCGCATTGACCTAAAAGTGCACGGCACAGCATCAAATCGCCAGTCAGTCGCCTGTCTAGGTAAACCTTATTTAAGCCCCTATAGTCTCGCTCAATGCGCATGCGCATTGAGAGGCGAGACCTAAAAAAGTATCAAACAATGAAAAGGTACACCACTGCCAATGCGCTCGATGATGCTGTATGACCTACCCTGTAATCTTTCTCTCTTTACTTATTCACTCTTTTCTTTTCTCCTACTCCACTTACAGCCTACCATCACTGTATAGCCAAGCAAAAAAGGGGGCCACCCCAAGTACTTACTATGTACCACTTACCCTGTAACGCATAGGATGGCTACCCATACAAAGTTTTTTTTTCCTGTGTAATGTTTGTATGTGTATAAATACCAAAAACAAAAAATAAGTTCTATGACCCAAGGGAGGTAAATTAACATTTTCCCTCACTCACAAAACACAGTAGAGTGCGTAGAAAGTTTCACCAAACGCAGCTTCCCAGGTCCCTACTGAGTCGGTAGTTTTTCCAGTCTGCTATTACCCCAATAAATAACAAGCATTTACAATGCAACGGTTTCGCCTTTGCAAAAGTTAGAGCTATTGGCATTGTAAATGACTATTTTTTTTATTTATGTGTTGGTTTTGAAAACAGATAAATAAATGGCATTGTCATTTACATTGCCAATAGCTTAATCTCTCGCAAATGTGAGACATATTGTACCCTACTGGACGAGCTCAGCAGACAGCAATTACTACCACACACACACACCCAGAGCCACAGACACCCAGAGCCACACACACACAGCCAGCCACACACACCCAGAGCCACCCACACACACACACCCAGAACCAAACACACACACCCCCAAAGCCACACACACACTCAGAGCCACACAGACACACCCAGAGCCACACAGACACACCCAGAGCCACACAGATACACCCAGAGCCACACACACACACACCCAGAGCCACACACACACACCCAGAGCCACACACACACACCCAGAGCCACACACACACACACCCAGAGCCACACACACACACACCCAGAGCCACGCACACGCACACCCAGAGCCACACACACACACACACACCCAGAGTCACACACACACACACCGAGTCACACACACACACACCGAGTCACACACACACACACCGAGTCACACACACACAGAGTCACACACACACACACACACCTAGAGCCACACACACACACACAAATTTCTGAACTGTCCAGGCTTTCCAAACTAAGGGATGCCTTTTTTTGTTTCCTCAACACCAACTAATTAAAATTGAATACGGATATTTACAAAAATATATATTTTCTGGGTGCTGGTAACCACACAACCATATTGTTTATATTTATACACACTCACTTTCCAGAATAAAATGGCAGCCTCCAAACTGGATACAAATAACAAGCTTTCGTATAAAACTTAAATTATGAAATAAATACAAGAACAATTTAAAATATATGGTATTTGGGGTGGAAACATAATGTAAGTTAAAAAAAAATTACAAACAAGTAAAATAATATCCCAATATTGTAACCAAAAATAACATGCTAGATGTAAGTTAACTCCTACAAACTTCGTCAAGATAGTGTTTGATAACAAGACACAGAATGTAATAGTGCAAGCCAAAATGCAATCCATTGACTCATACCAATTAGCGATATATATATATATATAGATTATATTAGCCACGTCGTTAGACAAAATCTAAGGCACTGCAACGTAACATTACATGTGAGAATTGTTCATAATGCTCTTCATCGTGGCATCTGACTTGACAGTGCTTAAAACTACAGGAAGGAATAGCATACATTTAAATAGATGTCATTTAGGTCTGCATCTGCAACAAGAATTGTCTTACTAACAACTGTAATCATTGAAAACCGTTCAGACTCTAATAAATTACACAACATACGTTCGAGCAATTCACGTGACATGCAGATAAACCAACCTTGTGTTCTTTTGAAGGTGCTCTAAAAAAATCAGATACAGGTAAGGAGTTTCGAAAATAAAACCGAAATGCAATACAATTTTAAATGGCAAATTTCAGATCCCAAGACAGCAATGCTGAAAACGACAACGGGTATAAGCAGCGTTCTATGCAGGGGAATGATGACAATATTACAAGGGTTAACTTGCCGTAAAGGAAGCAAAAGTGCAGCATAAGTGCCCTACGGATGCAACACATACTGAAAGCGGACACTGTACATTCCAAGCTAGATATAGCGGCATATGGTGGAAGTTGAGTGGGGCTGTGTGGACACATAAGGACACTGGTGTTCGGGTTATTGAAGGGAGGCAAAAACGGTGCACATGGGAAAGCCTTGCGGACAACAGAAAAGTTCCGAAAGGCCAGAAGATACAATGAAGAGCAAAGGGTCGCAAAGAGTCAGTGAAAAAGCAAAACAGCTTCAAGGAGCAGACCGCTTATGAAGAGTCGGAGAGCTCCCATAAAGGCCGCTATGTTGATGTACAAGCACCCTGGCTGAAATAATAGCAGGCCGCAACCAAACACGGCGTGAGCAACACTCAAATCAACAGCTGGAGGGGGGCGGGAACGGGCACACGGACAGCGGGAGGGCAGTGGGAACGGCCACACGGACAGCGGGAGTGGGGCGGGAATGGGTACACATACAGCGGGAGGAGGGGGGCGGGAATGGCCACACGGACAGCGGGGAAAAAAAACCCAAGCACTCACCTGGACTTCTTCCGGCGGCAGTCGGCCTGAAATGGCTGCCACAAAGCTCCAGCATTTTCGGGATTCGGGGGCGTGTTCTTGCAGTGACGAATACCAAGATTGAAAAAACAAAAGCAAGAAACACCCCCGAATCGCGTGGTGACGGGGGAAAGAGTAACTGACAGCCATCTCTTCCAATGGCTAGCCTCCATTTATGTAGCTAGCCAATGGAAGAGAGAGGTGGGACAAAGCCCCATACTATACATCAAAAGATTTCGCCTGCGCGAGCACTGCTGCGCAGTGCTACGGCCAGGCAAAACCTAAAAATGGTATAATTTGGCGTTAAGATGTCACACGAAGCCTAATCAAGATATTTCAGGGACTGTCCTTGTGTCCAATACTAGAGCTGTTTGCGTTGGCACCTCCCGTTATCTCCCCTGCACATACAGTAGCAGCTGGGTGAGTCTGGCACAACACGAAGAGTATTTGGCGCTTTCTCCGAATCAGTGCATAGTATTTTTTGCATGAGAAAGTCATTTGTGCCGCTCTCCAGATCGCGCAAATGCCCCCTCCCCCTCCCCCCACACACAAACACACACACAATCTAGGGCAGAGGTTTTCCAACATTTGTAGGTTGATCCACCCCAGCTGATTTTTTTTAAATGTCGGGCCCCCCTACCACCTGACAGAAATTTCTGGAATCTGGTACACTACATAATCGACCGCCACCCGCATATCGAGGGCCAAATCCGGCAAATAATGTTCTGCACAATAAGAGTGTTTCCTCTTTCTCCATGAATTTCCTCACTACCACACACCAACAAAGCACCTCATCTCTCTATAGGACCTTTCTGGCAAACATTTAATTTTTTTATAGTGCTAATCATAGTTTCATCATACTCAGGGGCATATGTACAAGCCCCTATATAAACCACAATGTCACTTTTTACGACGTGGTGGCGATAGGGGCAATGCTGTATTCACAAGGCAGAGTTAAGCCACATAACGTGGCTTAATGCTGCCTTGTAAATAAGGCCCCCTGCAGTGGGGTAGCATGGGGGCGCATTCTACCCCGGGCGTCACAAGTTTTGCGGGCAGCAAAAGCCCCACCAGGGCGGCAAAGGAAAGAACCGCCACGGGCGGCATAGTGTCTATACGCTACTGCATACCTGTTTGGACTGCAGGTGTGAAGCCTCACAAGGCTGTTGGGACTGCAGGTGTGAAGAAGCCTCACAACAATGGGATTGGTCAGCAGGCGGAGCCGCAGTGTGGCATGGGCCCTGATGCAAGCAGAGGAAGTTGTATTTTGGCTGCTGTTGCTGTAGTAAAATACAACGTTGTTGGGGTTCAGTTGGCCTCTCAGGGCTCTGGATTGCAGTGTTGCTGCACCATGAGACGGCCTGAGACCCATCCTTATTTGAGAGCTTGCATCAAACCAGGGCACCAGTGTGGGTTCAGGAAGTGATCTGGTTAAAAGGGGGGTTACTATCCCACCACAGGCCCATGGCACCTACAGAAGTATGTGAAGAATGTATTGGGATTTTTAGCAAAAAGTAACTTCCACTGTGAGCATTAAAGAACGTTCTGGAATCTAAGAAAAGTAAACAGAGCAGGACTAGTGTCACACATTTGATATTGCCTCTTTCTAGGAGTGCTCAGTTTCTAGATAATGGTGACGTGCCATATTCCTTATTCTATATATGTCCCAAAGCCTTATGGTCTCACCCAAGAGAGACAGAAGATGCGAGACCTGATTCACATAGCCCCCCTACCTGCGATGGTTGCGAACTGCAGAGCCGAGTTTGCACAAAGTCCCGCAAAGACTCTACCAGTGACAGAGTATCCTCAACTGCAAAAACAACAGTTGATGGACAGAATGCAGAACAATGTCATACATTCACCCCAGTACAGAGATCAGGGCCTAAATCCATAGTTTTTTTTCTCACAATGCCATTCCAGTTTGAACTCAGCCATATGCAAACAAGTGTTGACCCTGTTCCCTATGTGAACAGTCCAGATCGAACTGCTAAGCCAGGTCCTCTCTGGACTGGAAAGAAGCATCCTAGGACTGGTTTCAGGCTTTTAGCCACGAGGCAAAGGTCAGACTGATTTGTATATGGCCATGTCTGAACTGGGGTTGTGGAGTGAGCTAAAGAATGATGATGGATTAAACCCAGATCAGTTGACTGGGGGCGAGTGCTTGCAATGTTCAACACTTCGTCCATCATCCCCTTTGGTTTTGCTTTGTTTGCCCTAAATTGCCAGGTATGTCCAGATATGGGTCCCTTGCTCACTGTGCCACTGGATTCATGCTAGCCTGGCTGATGGCGGCTGATTAGCCAGAAACCGGTCCCAGAATGCTGGTTTCCGGTCTAGGGAAGACCTGGCTTGGCAGTTCGGGATGGACTGTTCCCATGAGGCATAGGGTCAGACTGATTTTCATATGGCCATGTCTGAACTGGGGTGGTGGAGCGAGCTAAAGAATGATGATGGATTAAACCCAGATCAGTTGACAGGGGGTGAGTGCTTGCAATGTTCAACACTCCGTCCATCATCCCCTTTGGTTTTGCAGAGTAATCTTTTTTTTTTTTTTATTGGAGCAATTTCAGATAATACAAAAATACATAGTTCATATTCAAATAGTAGAAAAATGCATGAAAAAGAGATATTAGGTTACAGCAACAATTATTAGTATAGAATAAGATCAGAGTTAGTTCATAGTATTGTTAAAAACCTTAGGGTTTCTCTCATATATACTATCAAAGCATAAAAATCTATACATTCAATCTTCACAGAGCACTCCTTACATCATTACTCCAAACGGCGATTGGAAACCAAATTTGGCATCCACGGATTCTAGACTTTTTACCTCCTAGCTTCATAAATGGCTTTTTCTTGGTTATATATTCCTAAAAAGCGAGTTAACCACATTTGGAAACTAGAAGGGTAACCTCCTTCCACAGAACTGCCAATATAATTCGATACACCGCCGTATCCAGAAATAAACATGTTTCCTCCTCCTTATTATGCCCAAGAGTATTATCATAACCTAATAAATAAAGTGTTGGTGATACCGATACTTTATGACCAAAAACTTCATCCCAGTAATCAGATAACATTTTTTAAAGGGATCTAGTTTGGAACATTCAGAGAACATGTGTATTAGGTTTGCGGGACCTAAACCGCATCTTGGACATTCATCATTTATTATTTTACCCCAGGTATATAACTTATCTGGCGTGTAGTATATAGTTTTATAATGTTGCGCTTTTAGGTTAGAAGCTAAAAATAACTTGGATATTAACGATAATGACATATCGATATCTACATTGGGATTGTTAAGTTTGCCTGCCCATGCATTCTCAACATGTTCCAAATCGTCTCGTTGTTTCTCAATTAATAAGTCATAAATCATACCTATCCTAGTAGATCGTTTCCCTATAAGCTCAAAGAAGGGGATACTCTCGAGTGTAGTTCTTTGAGTGATTTGATTAAGGACAGTATTAACTTGTAAGAATTTAAGGAAATCGCTACTAGGCACAGAAAATTTTGTTTGCATGTTCAGAAATCCGGTGCTTGGTTCCTGACTAAGAAAATCCCCCACTATAGCAATCCCCAAGTTTCCCATTTTTTGGCAGATTTATCATTAATTCATATATTGACGGTATCTCCCCATCTTGTATATTTCCAGTTGATATTTTTTGGTTGAATAGTGGTGTCATTTGCTGGAGAAGAGCTGCCCAAAGATATAACATCATATTAGGGATCGCCAATCCTCCCTTGTGCTGCGGTAACAATATATATGATAGAGCCCTTCTTATTTTACCATAACGCCAAATGAATTTAGACATGTATGACTCAGTAGTTTTGATAATGTTATCATCAACAATCAGGGGGATGGCGCGAAATAGATATAATATCCTAGGAAGAATATATATTTTTTTTAATTCCCCCTGCCTATGATTGGTAAGTGAAGACTATTTACCCTTATGAGGTCCTTTTTTATGGCCTTCATTAGGGGTTCATAATTGAGCTTATTGATAATTTCTACCTCGGGGGAGATACAAACTCCGAGATAAATGGCGTTATCCACCTTCTTTGGATTTTCATAAGTAATATTCTCTGCGCATATAACCATTGTTTTATCCCGGTTCAGGGAGTACCCTGAATAGTTACCAAAGGTCTTGGTAATTCGCTCAATTTCCTCAATTGCCTCAGCAGGGTTAGGTGTTAATACCACCACATCATCGGCATATGCCAGTATCTTGGTTTCATAGATACGCACCCTGATGGGTTCTATTATATGAGATGCAATTAAAATTAATGGGTTAGTATACATGGCAAATAAAATCGGCGAGCATGGACAGCCCTGCCTTGTGCCTCTTTGTACATTAATCAACCCTGAATCTGTGCCCATTACACGAAGTCTAGCCCTAGGGTCGGAGTACATTGTCTTGATAGATTTGGCAAACCCGGGTCCAAAGTTATTCATTTCGAGCACTTCCCTTAAAATCTTCCAAGAGACTTAGTCGAAAGCCTTCTCGGCATAGAGTAGGATCATCGACATCTGGCCCCCGTCACACTCATGATGTCAAAGAGAGAGATGGCCCTACGAGTATGATCTGTAGTACCCTTTCCAGGAATAAAGCCGTGCTGCCACGGGGAGACCAGATGTTCGATGACCCTACCGAGCCGGTTGGCGAGAATCTTGGCGTAAGGCTTTGAATCTGAGTTAATCAATGAGATTGGGCGTTATGAGGAAGGATGTTCCGGAGATTTTCCTTTTTTAGGAAAAATAACTATATTCGTTTGCTTCCATGACTCGGGTTGAGTACCACTCCATTGTATCCCAAGAAATAAGTCTAACATATATGGCGATATTTGTGCTTCGAGGATTTTATATAATTCTAATGGGATTTTGTCCAGGCCCGCAGCCTTCCCATAGGCCAGTCCCGAAAGGGCAATTTGTAACTCAGTGATCGAGATTTCTTTTTCTAGAACTTCTCTAGTAGCTTCATCAATGATGCTACCTGGCCCTGTCTCACTTAACCATGTGCTTAAAAATTCTTTGATATCGCTTGACTCGGTTTCATTCTCATTTTGATATAGTTTTTGATAGTATTGTCGAAAAACTTCAGCAATACCAGCAGGTGTTGAATGTTTCTGACCATCAAAATCAATAGAGGCAATTGCATTATAGGACTGCTTCTGGCGGGTACGTAGTGCTAACTGTTTTCCCACCCTCCCCCCATTTTCATAGATTTTATTTTGATTTGTCTGGAAAGTTTCCTCTGCTCTTTGAGTGAGACCACTATTAAGTTCTGTTTTAAGAACTAACATTTTGCGCAAAGTGTTTCCACCATCTTCCCCTTGCAATATTTGAGTGGCATGTTGTTCTTACAATTTAGATAATTCATGCATACATTGATAGTTGAGATTATCTTGTATTTTCTTACGCTTGGCTACAAAGCCAATAGTCTTTCCCCTCAATGCTGCTTTAAAACCATCCCAAACCATAGGTCTCTAGGAACTGTATTGATTATCATCAAAAAATTCTTGCGACCAGTCAGTTATATGCTGTATATACTCTCTATTGGCCAGTAATTTCCTGTCAAATGACCATTCAGAGCGAGGTCTATTAAAATTAGCTATGTTAAATGTGAGAATCAACGAGTTATGGTCCGAGATTGTTTTTGGACACTTGTCTATTTCTACATATCTGGAATATTAAGTAGTTGTCATTATATAAAAGATCCTCACATATTTATTGTGGGGGTAAGAGAAATAAGTGTACCCTGGATAGTATTTATGTTTATGATCCCAGAGGTCTATTAAGTCATAGCTAACCATAAATTGATTGACCGCTCCAAAAACTTTAGGCTTGCGACCAGTATATGTGTGCTGTGTCTGCCTATCCCTTAGAGAGCCCAAGGATACATTGAAATCACCACACAGGATTAGTGTCTTAGACCAAGAAGCCAATCGCGATTCCAGTTCTTCAAATATCTGAGGGTCGTCCTGGTTGGAACCGTACAGGGAACGGATGGTAATGCCCAGCTCTAGCTCTTCTATGACCCATCTACCCAGAGGATCAACCAACCAACCGACGCTTAGCTTGCCCAGGAAATGTTTTAACTAGAACGGCCACTCCTCGTGTTTTGGAGGTTTGTGTTGTTAACGCAAGCAAATTATACCCTGGGACTCTTAGCAGCTCCATCTCACCCCCCGGAAGATGGGTCTCTTGGAGACAAAGCACATCATAAGAATTCTGTCAGATTATCTCACAGAAGCGAGCCCTTTTGCCTTTATTGTTCAGCTCAGCAATATTCCAGGAGCATAGTTTTAACCTCCCCATTAAAATTTTTTAAATGAGATACCAATAGTGCTATATCTGATTCCTTTCTTCTTAACACCTGACATCAGGATTTGTGCTTTGCAAAGAGTTATGCTTTTACTTCTATTTATTATTATAGTTATTGTACATCTGAAGTTACTCTTTTTTTTATGCTTTCTCCACCTGCTTCCCACACCCCACCCCAAACAACCCACCCTCCCTCCCGCACCCAAAAAAAGGCATTCAGACTCCATTAGATTCTGTTGTGATGGGATTGTGTCTCCTAACCAGTGCTTATCTTTTTACTAACTACTTATATACTATCTAGCGGATAAACAAGAAGAAAAAAAAGGAAAAAAATCCACACATCCATTTATTTAAAAAAAATGTTTTCCTTTTTCTTCCCCCCCTTGCTACTTTTCATTAGAGAAATGTGTGGATATTTGAGTATTAGATCTTACCGCAGTGCTATCTATTCTCCACCCCCATCCATTCCCGAGAGACACAAACATAATACAGCATATATTCAGGATAGTGGTCGTAATTTCAGATACTGCCCCAAGTTATTGTCTATTTCAGACCATCAAGATATTCTTTTGCCTTAATTTCTGAAGAATTTTTTTTTTCGTTTGACCCCATAGATTACTTTTAGCCTAGCAGGATTTTTAGGATATGCTTGTGCCTTCTTCTCTTGAAATGGATTATTCATTTGACGGAGTCTCCACCTCCTTTCGACAGTTATATGGCAAAAGTCTGGGTGGATGAAATAGGAGATAGAGTCTCTAGAACATCTAGCTTCAGGTCTGGCTTTCTCGGAAATTGATTGTCTAAGAAGAAAATTTCCGAAATAGACAAGGATAGCTCGAGGATACACCCCCGGTTTTGATAATGGTTTCAAACAAAAGGGAACACGATGTGCCCGCTGAATTTCCATGTCCCAATTCCAGCTGGATAGTTCGGGCAACGTATCTCGGAAAAGCTGTATCATGTATGTCATCTCCCTCTGCCGCCTCTGGAATGCCTAAGATGCGCAAGTTGTTTCTAAGTAGGCGATTTTTGCAGTCTTCCAGCTTCCACCTTACATCTGCCAGCTCAGCCTCATGAGATTTAACCCGCTCATGGGTCGCAGCGACCTCTGCGTCGTTGGACACAATTCGAGACTCCACCTCGGTTATTCCTCGTTAAAGGTATTAACAGTTCTGGTTAATATACGTACCACCCCCTGCACCTTACATAAAGCTAACTGTGCCTTGCGCCCATCATGAGAAGTCTCCTCTCGATGTGCAGCGATAGCGATAGCTTTAAGTACAGTATCTAAAACAGTGTCTAGTGTGGATGTAGCTTGATCTGGTTGTGCTAAGTGAGTTGGATTCAATGGGGTTGGATTTTGTGGGGCACTCACAGAACCAGATGTGTTAGCGAACTGAGTTGTAGGAGTATAGTCCCAAGCCAACTCTACTGCTCCGTGATGGCTTTTTTTCCTCTTTAGAACAGTTTTTCGACCTGCCTTAGGATCATTAAAATTCATATTGTCTTCACTCTCAGTAGTAAGATCGGTCTCAACTTCAATTTCATCTGACCAATCGACTTAATCTGAAAATGAATAAAAATTGCTAGGGTCTTTATCCGTCTCTCCAATGGCTCCTACAGCTTCCACTCCAGCCGAGCCTGTCATTGTATTACCTTCAACACATCCCATTTGAGGTACTATAGTACCCCCATGCTCCTGCTGACTCCTTATCCCCACCCCAGTTCCACGACTAGCCACAATCAGAGTTTTTGTTTGATTGCGGGGGATAGCTCCAGGGTTGTTACCTATATCTATAGGAGCAGGTACATTTGCGGCAGTCATTACAGGAGAAAGTGAAGGACATACCTGCTTGTTGTTTTTCTTGGGCAGTATCCACGTTTGCCTCAGAGTTAAAATCTGAATTCCCCTCCGGTGTAGCACTACTGGCCTCTATGCTGATACCTACACCCCCCTCAAGAATAACGGTGGTATCTAATGCATTTGCTACAGCCACGGCGTTAGTTGCAACACTGCCACTGCCACATTCAACAATCAATGCTGCAGCCACTGCGGAGATTTGCAAAGTCGTCTCCACTATCTGACTCTTCCCACTGCCATCCGGAAGGAGTTTAGCCGGGGCTTTGCGCAGCAGGTCAACCACAGAGGGGCTGGTAGCGCTCCTTCACCTTGCCGCAGATCCACCATGCTTGGGCGTTTTTGGAGGTTGGGGCAGCCTCTGCATCCGGCCCCGTAGCAGCGCCTGTATCGCTTCTCTGTTTTCCTATCAGCCCGCCGAGCTCCCTCTGAGCCTGCCGCACTGCTCTATTCTTGGGAGCGGCAGCGGCCGGAGCTGCTGCATTCTTTGGGGCATAACGTTGTGTCTGCAAATCCTCTCTACGGTAGCCAGCGCCAGGTATGTTTCCTCATTTATCCTACTTTGGGTCTTAATCTGCGACAGCGGGCCCTTGGGTCTCACTCTCCAGAGCATCCGTAGCACAGTGATGCCGATCAGGGATGTTAATAAAGTTAGTTGCCCCCTAGCCACCTCCTTTCCAAGCAGTTTAAAGAGAAAAGACCCGGTCACTGTTTCGTTCTGCCGCTTTTTTATTTTGAGCAGAATCTCACCCTAAGGCAATTAATCCTTGGGTGCTATATACACTTTTTTTTTGAATAACCCAAGTTTCAACACTTTTTCTGAAATGTTGAGATTAGTCTGAGGTCTGTTCATTGCCGTACAAAATACATAAATTTACATTTACTGTGATTACTTTTTACAACACAAAAACATTAAATTACATTTATCCATTTAAACAATACATTTACCAAACAACATCTTTACAAAGCTTCAAGGTTGTACCCTACCAACTAGTTCTACCAGGCCTACGTGGTAAAGTTTTCATCTGATTTAAACCTGGTCACGCCAAGGCATCAAGCCTGTATACTTTTTTTATTCCATTGCATTCATAGAAATGTTCTAGAGCCTTTTGCGGGGGATGCATTCGTATTTATGAGGAATGTGCCAAAGCCGACGCGTTTCCAAGCCCGTATCTCATTTATTGGGCTTTTCTTCACGGTTTTTAGTTGGGTACCTGTATGAAGATAAGGGGGGAACATGCTTTAATGTGGGACCTTCACATATACTGTCACTGGAAGGGGGTTGTTCACGCTTATTTTTTTACCTTCCTGCGTTGTGTGTACAAGTCTGTTCTGGTTAATTCAGACTCTTGACTGGCTTTTTTGCTTTATTCTGTAAAGTAGAACACAACAATTGTATCTACTTTCTCTTTGGGGACATTGTGTCACAAGGTATTATGTAAACCGAATTTGCCCCTGATGTAACTTTCAGTTTTTTGTGGATTCGTTTGTGTTGGTACATGTCATCTGATCTACGGTAATGCAGCTTCATGGCGGGGGGCTCACCGGGTTCTGTAACGTTAAGGCAGAACGGTTTCAGCTGGAAGATCTATCTATTTTATTCTGTCAAAGTTTTTGTGATAAACTTTTACTTACTTGGGGTTTTCAGTATAATGGCGGGACGCCAAACTGTCGTTTTAAAGGAGGGCGCCGCCGTTTTTCTTTATATCTAGTTTGCCGCATGGACTGTGAAATTAAAAAATGATCGAATTAAGGGACTTGTTTGCCAAGCGCGGCACTCGGTATTTATTATCTATGCTCCGGGTAAGTCATTACCTGCAATCTTCGTATGTAGCCGCTTTCGTCTGCCAGGTTCTTCCTTGAATGAATGTTTGTTGAAGTCACGTGACTAACTTAAACTGGGACATGTGATCAGGCAATTGTGGGACATGTAGTCCAAATATTCAATAGATGTTTACGGGTGTGTTACTCTTTGCAGTCCGAGTAGTTTTGGGGCGTTTTTAGTCAGTGGTCGTATTACATTTGACCCATTTATCCGTTTTATAACATTCTCCATGTTCGTTCAAGCCTGCACTCACGCAGTCATATTTCATAATCGGATAAGTTTCTCTTTTTAACAGTAATGTTTCCACATTACCTCCACGTAGGGGAGCCTTTATTCCTGACAGTACGGACCATCGTAGGTCTCTTTCTGTGTGGCCAAGATCAATAAAGTGCTGAACCATTGGTGCGTTCAGCACTTTTGTTTAATCCTGGAACGGTGTTGGGCCAATCTTTGTGGGATTTGTTGATTTTGTTTTCCCAATGTAAAGTTTGTCACACGGACAAACTATTACATAAACAATGTTTTTACTTTTACAATTTGTGAATTTGTTGTGGGTCCATTTGATGTTCTGTTCAAACGTTGTCCCTTCAATGGTACTGGCACACGATATACAAGTACCACATTTATTTTGGCCCTTCACCGGATTTAATTTCCACAAGGTTCGTAGGTTGCTTTTGGCTTTGGAGGTATCCAAATCTGCCCTAATATTTGTTGTCCTATGTTCCTGTTTTTTTAAGTGCGAACATAGGTTTGGCAAATGGAATTTCGAGATTGGACAACAAGTGCCAATTTTTTAGGACAACCGATTTGAATTTGTTGGTAAGTGGGCCATAAGTTGAAACGCACACCAATTGTTCAAGTGGTTTTTTGTCTTTTTTTGTTAGTAAAACCTCTCTGGGTGTAAACCACGCACGCTTGGTTGCATGTTGTAACATTTTTTTGGGGTATCCTCTTTTTCTTAGCTGTTCACACAGCGTCTCTGCGTGTATCAGGTAATCTTCTTTTCTGGAGCAATTGCGTCTAATCCGCAACAGCTGACTGTATGGTAGATTTGCTTTTAGGCTCTGTGGGTGGAAGCTTCGGTAGTGTAAGATGGTATTTTTATCTGTCTGTTTGCGATGTAAAGTGGTTGCCAGCTCATTGTTCGGAGGGAAGACTTCCACATCAAGAAATGTTAGACATGAATTACTGTGGGTCCTTTCCAAACAGAGCAGACTCGGTCCCCATCGCCGCCGATTTTTCATCCTTTTTCTCACCTCACTGGCAGTTACCAGTTGATCCCTACTGGTCTGCGTTTTACTGTAAAATCACTGGGTCTAGAAATCAGTAGCAGTAGCATATAACACTGCGGTCCATCAGCGTTATTTAACCTGCATTTTCTGACTTGAAAGCACTGGTCAGTCCACACAGCTCAGAGTAATCTCAACGGGAGATAAAAAATAGTACACTTAGTTTCCGTGCTAAAAACTTTGCACATAAGAAATATTCGTTTTGGATTTTGTTTGCATCATGCAGTGTTTGGCAGTTCCTTGACCTGGTAGGGCCTCCTTATGAGTTGGCTGGAATAATCCCCCTTACTCCGCTCCCGGGATTACTATTACTGGAGAAGTGTGGCTCAATGATTAGAGCAAAAAACACAGTTGATGGACAGAATGCAGAACAATGTCTTACATTCACCCCAGTACAAAGATCTGGGCCTAAATCCATCATTTATTTGCACTCCACACCACCCTAGGTCCAACAATGGCTATATGCAAATCAGCCTTGACCCTGTGCCTCATGGGAACAGTCTAGCCCGAACTACCAAGCCATGTCTTTCCATGTTTTTCAATGATTAGAGCGGCAGACCCTGATGCAGAGGTCTAGCCCGGGACCAGGGTTCAATTCCCCGCCTCGGAGGGTTTTGGGCTCAAAATTCCACGGACCTGATAATTCTCGCCTCGGTGCCTATTCAAATCATGGAGTCCCACTCTGCAACTCTGGGCAATAGCTTGCTTAATCTCCACAATGGCCCCCCAACGCTAAGGATGCCTGGCCTCCACCTTGGGGGTGCCCAGGAGTGGACGCCTCACAGGGAAAGCCAGGATGGGTTCCACAGCGGTATTCGTACAAGCGCCTTGAGACCCTTACGGTTGAGTAGTGCGCTATACAAGTATCAATTTACATTTACATTTACATTACTGCGGATCCCGGTAATTCTGGTGCAGTGAAAATAATAGGTATTTGTATTTTTAGAATAACACTCTAGAATAGGTGCTTCCTAGCCAAGTACTGCATTATTTCCACTTGTCTCCTGAAACTTTTGTGTGTGCGATAATAAAATCACCTGTGGCAAAAACTTTCCCTGTTCCTGAATTTTCAGGCCTCTGACCGGGCCTGTTCGGTTACAACGAGGCACTATAGCGTAACCCCTATATGTAGCGACGAGTATGTTATTTTAAATCACGCTAACAAATGTGTTATTTTGATATTATCTACAAATGCGGAGATAACGTTCACATTTTCTACCCATGAAGGGCACGTATCAGTTTATTTTCATTTTCAGGTTGTGGCTTCAGCGTTGACAGATGTATGTTTTTTTTTTTTTGTTTGTTTTTTTGGTCCTCATTTTCCACCGTGGCTTCCAGTGATAAAGCCAATAGAGAGCGACACACTGTCTCAGTGTAAAACTGATGGAAAAACGCCAGATGGACTAACGTCTACATTCAGTATTGTCGGATTCTCAGAGGTCACACCGTAGCGAAACCATATAAGTGAAAGCAGGTTGCTGTCATTTGTACATAAGCCGCAAAGCTCAATCCGGAATACAAATAGAGCAGGGAATTAGGAAAACCACAGCAGCAAAATTATTCGAAAAAAAACACAGCCAAGACTCTTATTTAATCCCATTTTAGCAGAAACCAGAAGGCACTTTTCTCTTGGTTGCCGGCCCTGACCAAGTCCAGTTTTGAAACCTGCAGAACAGAGGATCGCCAGTCCAGAATAGAGGGTGGTGCAGGGTCTTTCCATTTTTTACAGATTTCCCTTCTAGCAAAAAATATGGAATAGAAGAGAAGATTTTTCGCTGGACTTCGAGCTCCGGTCATGACTCCAAAGATTACGAGAAGAACCATCAAAATTTGGAAACCCAGAGATGTCGTGAGTAAAACACTTATAGAATCCCAAAACGACTTCAGGTGGGGACACTCAAAGAACATATGAGCATCTGAGGCAGCCGACAACCCACATCTAGCACATGCCACAGAGGCGTCTTCAGAGAATTTTGATAGCCTCTGTGGAGAGTAGTAAGCTCTATGAAGAGTGAAAAGATGGTTCCTCCGAAGCCATGCAGGCTTAACAATGTCCCATATTACTTTGAACGATGTAACCCACAGATTTTCCACATTGTGACCCGGTAAGGAGGGACCCCACAATTTATCTGGGAGCAGGAATTCACCATCCGCTTCCTCTAACATTAGGTTATACCAGTGGTTTCCAAACTTTTTTTGACCTGTGGCTCCCTTGACCTAATTGGCAGTTGGCCATGGCCCCCCCATTTGTTTTACCGGTGGATGGTGGGTGGGGATGTAAGCCTGACCTCAGGTGTACTTCCTGTTGCACTCTCACTGCCCCCTCTGTCCATGCCTGCCCTCAGACTGCCCTTTCTGTGCATGCCTCCTTTATTCATGACCTCCGACTACCCCTTCTGTCCATGCCATCTCCATACGGGCCTTCTGACTCCCCCTTCTATCCATGCCTGCTGCCTTCATGCCCCGAGACTGCCCCTTTCCTCCATTCCTGCTTCCTTCGTGCCCTGAGACTGCCCCTTTCCTACATGCCTGCTCCCTTCGTGCCCTGAGATTGCCCCTTTCCTCCATGCCTTCTCCTTTTGTGCCCTGAGACTGCCCTTTTCCTCCATGCCTTCTCATTTCATGCCCTGAGACTGCCTGAGACTGCCCTTTACTCCATGCCTGCTCCCTTTGTGCCCCGAGACTGCCCCTTTCCTCCATGCCTTCTCCCTTCGTGGCCTGAGACTGCCACTTTCCTCCATGCCTTCTCCCTTTGTGCCCTGAGACTGCCCCTTTCCTCCATGCCTGCTCCCTTTGTGCCCTGAGACTGCCCTTTCCTCCATGCCTTCTCCCTTCGTGCCCTGAGACTGCCCCTTTCCTCCATGCCTTCTCCCTTCGTGCCCTGAGACTGCCTGAGACTGCCCCTTCCCTCCATGCCTTCTCCCTTGGTGCCCTGAGACTGCCCCTTTCCTCCATGCCTGCTCCCTTCGTGCCCTGAGACTGCCCCTTTCCTCCATGCCTTCTCCATTCCTGCCCTGAGACTGCCCCTTTTCTCCATGCCTTCTCCCGTCATGCCCTGAGACTGCCCCTTTACTCCATGCCTTCTCCCGTCGTGCCCTGAGACTGCCCCTTTCCTCCATGTCTGCTCCCTTCGTGCCCTGAGACTGCCCCTTTCCTCCATGCCTTCTCCATTCTTGCCATGAGACTGCCTGAGACTGCCCCTTTCCTCCATGCCTGCTCCCTTCGTGCCCTGAGACTGCCCCTTTCCTCCATACCTGCTCCCTTCGTGCCCTGAGACTGCCCCTTTCCTCCATGCCTGCTCCCTTCGTGCCCTGAGACTGCCCCTTTCCTCCATGCCTTCTCCCTTCGTGCCCTGAGACTGCCTGAGACTGCCCCTTTCCTCCATGCCTTCTCCCTTCGTGCCCTGAGACTGCCTGAGACTGCCCCTTTCCTCCATGTCTGCTCCCTTTGTGCCCTGAGACTGCCCCTTTCCTCCATGCCTTCTCCCTTTGTGGCCTGAGACTGCCCCTTTCCTCCATGCCTTCTCCCTTTGTGCCCTGTGACTACCTGAGACTGCCCCTTTCCTCCATGCCAGCTCCCTTTGTGCCCTGAGACTGCCCCTTTCCTCCATGCCTTCTCCCTTCATGCCCTGAGACTGCCACTTTCCTCCATGCCTTCTCCCTTTGTGCCCTGAGACTGCCCCTTTCCTCCATGCCTGCTCCCTCTGTGCCCTGAGACTGCCCCTTTCCTCCATGCCTTCTCCCTTCATGCCCTGAGACTGCCACTTTTCTCCATGCCTTCTCCCTTTGTGCCCTGAGACTGCCTGAGACTGCCCCTTTCCTCCATGCCTGCTCCCTTTGTGCCCCGAGACTGCCCTTCCCTCCATGCCTTCTCCCTTCATGCCCTGAGACTGCCCCTTTCCTCCATGCCTGCTCCCTTCGTGCCCTGAGACTGCCCCTTTCCTCCATGCCTTCTCCATTCCTGCTTTGAGGCTGCCTGTGACTGCCCCTTTTCTCCATGCCTTCTCCCTTCATGCCCTGAGACTGCCCCTTTCCTCCATGCCTTCTCCCTTCGTGCCCTGAGACTGCCCCTTCCCTCCATGCCTTCTCCCTTCGTGCCCTGAGACTGCCCCTTTCCTCCATGCCTGCTCCCTTCATGCCCTGAGACTGCCCCTTTCCTCCATGCCTGCTCCCTTCGTGCCCTGAGACTGCCCCTTTCCTCCATGCCTTCTCCATTCCTGCTTTGAGGCTGCCTGTGACTGCCCCTTTTCTCCATGCCTTCTCCCGTCGTGCCCTGAGACTGCCCCTTTCCTGCATGCCTTCTCCCTTAGTGTCCTGAGACTGCACCTTTCCTCCATGCCTGCTCCCTTCGTGTCCTGAGACTGCCCCTTCCCTCCATGCCTTCTCCATTCCTGCCATGAGACTGCCTGAGACTGCCCCTTTCCTCCTTGCCTGCTCCCTTCGTACCCTGAGACTGCCCCTTTCCTCCATGCCTTCTCCCTTCGTGCCCTGAGACTGCCCCTTTCCTCCATGCCTTCTCCCTTTGTGCCCTGAGACTGCCTGAGACTGCCCCTTCCCTCCATGCCTTTTCCCTTCGTGCTCGGAGACTGCCCCTTTCCTCCATGCCTGCTCCCTTCGTGCCCTGAGACTGCCCCTTTCCTCCATGCCTTCTACCTTTGTGACCTGAGACTGCCCCTTTCCTCCATGCCTTCTACCTTTGTGACCTGAGACTGCCCCTTTCCTCCATGCCTGCTCCCTCCGTGCCCTGAGACTGCCCCTTTCCTCCATGTCTGCTCCCTTCGTGCCCTCTATCCATTATCTCCATGCCTGTTCTCTTTGTGCCCTCAGACTCAGGCGCGCAACACCCACTGAACTCAAAGGGCTTCAGTCCCCCCCCTCCCACCCAGTCCCCTCCCCCAGTTGTGTGTGGCAGCCTGTGGATAAGACCTCCTGGGCACACAAGCAGCCACACCAGAGCACTTCACAGGTCTTTAAAAGACCATTTGCATGTTAATGAGGCCTTGCTGTTGTTTCACCCCTTCAGCTCCACTCTGCATGTTGCTTACAGATCAGGCTACCCTTTCTTTATATTCCTGTTTCCTTAGAGCGGCAGAGTTATAACGCCTATGCAGGTGTCATTTCTAAATGTCTAGCGCTGCCACTCTTAATTTCCCACATCGTGCCGCGGCGCCCCTGGCAACGCATAACGGCACACCGGGGTGCCGCGGCGCACAGTTTGGTAACCACAGGGTTATACCACAAGGAGACCTCCTTTCTTGCTGGGGGTTTATCGACCAGTAGGGACTCGAGATGGTTTCCCCCTCCTACTGGGAATCTACTGGTGTAAGAAGTAGATGAGGCATATGAATGGGCCCAACTTGCAATCTGGATATATTTAAATCTGGAAAGATTTGGCGCAACTTTAACCATTAGGGATTGCCATGGTAACAAACAACCTTCCACGAAAAAGTCACCCCCAAACCTCTATGCCTGCCAGTCACAGCGTTGACAGATGTATTGTTTCCAACGCATAACATATACTCACAACTGGTGGACGTTAGTCGTTAGGATGAACGTATGATGGAATTCCGCAAGCGTTTTTCACCCATACCTTTGATGAGGGGGGCGCTAGATATTGGAATAGTTTAATTTATTATTCCACTTCCAGTCTGCACAACAGTAGGGAAGGTGTTGGACTTTAATTCCAACACCACTCCACCATTGTGCCCCCATAAAGCAACACCACATGCTCATGACTGGATAATGTCTGGGCCTTTCTCAGGTGTTTGCTAATGACTCAATGCCTTTCGTATTCTAAGAACAAGGACCCGGGCTGTGGCTTCATGAGATTTGTCATGGAACACAACCCACCCTTGCCAACACTCAAGACCTCGCTGAGGAGCAGCAACAGAGAGACAAGGTGGGAAGGGAATTGAGGTCAGGCAAGGGGGCTTCTCAAAATTTTATTTCCATCCGCTACAGCTACAACCCCGATGTTCCCAAGTGTGGAGGGGAATCGAGACATTGCTCCTCCCCACAAGTCTTAAACACCAAAATTAACATTCTTCCTCAAAAACCCTCCACTACCAGGGTCAGAGTGGCCATTTTGCACCATTCTGCTCAAAACCTCTTGCACTGTGGGTTTGTCTCAAACAACTTTGTCAGAGATGATTTGGGTTTTCAGTCTGGCATTATACACCGCTCTGTCTCTGGCATGAGGCTTGGGTTGAACTATGATAAGGCTGCATGGTCTCTCTTCTCACTCACTTCTGACACCCACAGACCAGACCGTGAGCATGAGTCCACGATCGCTGCTACCATACCAAGCCATACCAACCCAGTCCCTTCCCCAACTTGCTGAACCAATCGAAGCCCACCCCAGTTAGTAGCACACATGCATCCACCAACCCACCAACCCAGAGGGCTACAAGATCGTCCGGAGGGACCGAAACGCCAACCAGATGGGAGGAGGCATCGCCATCATCCACAGGAGCACCATCCGTCTCACGACCAGCACCGACAACTCCCTGACCACCGCCGAACACCTGCATTTCCAGATCCACACCAACCCGAACACCACCCTCAGAGGCACCCTGATCTACCGACCCCCTGGACCACGCACACAATTCAGCGAGGACATCGCCGACTTCGTCAGCCCACATGCCCTCCCCTCCGCTGACTACATCCTCCTGGGAGACCTCAACTTCCATCTGGAGAACAACAACGACCGCAACACCAGCACCCTGCTCGACAACCTCACCAACCTGGGACTCAAGCAACTGGTGTCCACCCCCACCCACCTCGCCGGACACACACTCGACGCTGTCTTCTCATCCAGCAAGGACATCAACTTCAGCCACACCACAGAGCTTCAATGGACGGACCACAGCTGCGTCCACTTCACCTTCAAGAAAACAACGACCCACCACCACCAGCAACAGACCGCCCGCAGAAGCTGGAACAAGATCACAGCAGACCAGCTCGCCACCTCCCTGAGCCAGCACCCTCCTGCCAGCTCAGCGAACCCCAGCCAGGCCGCCGACAACCTCACGAAGTGGATCAGCAACTGCGCGGACGAACTCGCCCCACTGAGGACCCCGCCCAGCAGACCCGGCAGCAAGAAAGCCCCATGGTTCACCGACGAACTCAAGAGCTCCAAGAAGAACTGCCGAGCCCTCGAGAAAGTCTGGAGAAGGGAACCGACACCGGACAACAGGACCTCCTTCAAACTTGCCACCCGGAAACACCACCAGCTGATCCGCGCCGCCAAGAAAACAGCATTCAAGGACCGGTTGGACAACAACGCACACAACTGCAAGGAACTCTTCAACATCGTCAAAGAGCTTTCCAACCCCAGCGCAGGAAACAACGACATCACCCCATCGCAAGACCTCTGCAACTCCCTGGCTTCATACTTCCACAACAAGATCGCGGACATACACAACAGCTTCAACAACCAACCAACGCACACCATGACCGAACAACCACCCCCCACCACCACCCTCCACGCCTGGACCCCGATCAGCACCGAAGACACCATCCGCACGATGAACTCCATCCACTCCGGATCACCGACCGACCCCTGCCCTCACCACGTCTTCAACAAAGCCGACGCTGTCATCGCACCCCACCTGCGAGACATCATCAACACATCCCTCGACACCACCATCTTCCCCGAGAGCTGGAAACACGCCGAACTCAGCGCCCTACTCAAGAAACCAACAGCGGACCCCACCGACCTCAAGAATTACCGCCCCATCTCGCTCCTCCCGTTTCCAGCCAAAGTCATCGAGAAGACCGTCAACAAGCAGATGGCCGCTTTCCTCGAGACGAACGGATCCCTCGACCCCTCACAGTCCGGCTTCCGAGCCAACCACAGCACCGAGACCGCCCTCATCGCCGCCACCGACGACATCCGAGCCCTGATGGACAATGGAGAAACAGCGGCCCTCATCCTCCTAGACCTCTCCGCGGCATTCGACACGGTCTGCCACCGCACCCTAGTACGGCGCCTCAGCAACGTCGGAATCCAGGACAAGGCGCTGGAGTGGATCACCTCCTTCCTCGACGGGAGAACACAGAGAGTCCGCCTACCACCGTACAAGTCAGAGGCCACCGAAGTCATCTGCGGCGTCCCCCAAGGATCATCTCTGAGCCCCACCCTCTTCAACGTCTACATGAGCCCCCTCGCGGCCATCGTACGCAAACACAACCTCAGCATAATCTCCTACGCCGACGACACCCAGCTGATCCTCTCCCTGACCAACGACCCCGCCGCCGCCAGAGCCAACCTGCACGAAGGGATGAAAGAGGTAGCCGAGTGGATGACGACCAGCCGCCTGAAACTGAACTCGGACAAGACGGAGGTCCTCATCCTGGGCTCCTCTCCCTCCGCCTGGGACGACTCCTGGTGGCCTCCCGCCCTGGGCACCGCACCCAAACCGACAGACCATGCACGCAACCTGGGCTTCATCCTGGACTCCTCCCTCTCCATGACCAGGCAAGTCTCCTCGGCATGCTTCAACATCCTACGCATGCTACGGAAGATCTTCTGGTGGATCCCCACCGAGACCAGGAAGACCGTCACCCAGGCCCTCGTCACCAGCCGACTGGACTACGGCAACGCCCTCTACGCCGGGACCACCGCCAAGCTCCAGAAGAGACTCCAGCGGATCCAGAACGCCTCAGCCAGACTCATCCTCGACATCCCACGAACCAGCCACATCTCCGGACATCTGCGAGACCTTCACTGGCTCCCCGTCAACAAAAGAATCACCTTCCGCCTCCTCACCCACGCACACAAAGCCCTACACGACCAAGGCCCGAGCTACCTCAACAGCCGAGTCAACTTCTACGCTCCCAAACGCCACCTCCGATCAGCCAACCACGCCCTCGCCGCCGTCCCCCGCATCCGAAGAGCGACTACAGGAGGAAGGTCCTTCTCCCACCTGGCCGCCAAGACCTGGAACTCCCTCCCGACCGACCTGCGCCTGACCCAAGACCACCTCTCCTTCAGGAAGAAGCTGAAGACCTGGCTGTTCGAGCAGTAGCGGCTCCCCCCCCCCCCCAGCGCCTTGAGACCCCACGGGTATGTAGCGCGCTTTATAAGTGTCACTGATTGATTGATTGAACCCCAGAGTCAGTACCCTGTGGCCGTCCTCACTCACCACTGTGGACTAGATCCCGTAAACCGGGCAGACCAGGACTCAATTTGTCACTATCAGGATTTATAGTGGGAGTATGCCTCATATTTCTATGCTGCATCCCAGCAACTGACAGAAATCCCAAAGGTCCCTGCTTAGTCTTAAAAACCACCTTAAGAAGCCAAAAAAACCTCCTGAGTGCAAAACCATATAGCCGTCCTTTTGACTAGCAGAAGCAGCAAACCCCACCTACCCCAACCACCACGTGCATCATGATCACAGTAGAGAGTCTTGTCGGGGACAAGGACTGCAGCAAGGAAGAATGCTTGATGATGCAGGCCTGTCTCCCATCTTTTCCTTTTATCTCACGAATTCACACACTTTAACTCCAATGTCAACATTTGAGAGTGCTCAAGAGGCGCGTTTTCCATTCTGTTTAACCTTTCCAACATGGAGCCTGGAAAATATACTAGGCTGAAAGCCACAGTGACTACAAAGGTGTGATGGGTCAGGAAGTGAACCAACATGGACTGATAGGTGAGTGGAGGGCAGAGATCTGGGCCATGGTGAGGAAATCGGAGTGGTGGCCAGGGGCATTCAGTCTTTAGCTTAATATAACCGAAGAACATCAATCCTGAAGAGGACCACAGCCTCAGGGAGGATACATTGTTTTGGGAACATACCATGCTGGGTCCCTGCTTAGTTAAAATGTCAAGCAGTAAAGAAGGGTGTACCAGACCCTCACTGATTAAACCTTTCGCCCTTGTGGACTGGTGTCGCAGACTGGGTAGGTCACCTTGGAGGTAGAGTGTGACTGTAGTCAACGAGGTCTGTATCTATGTATATATATATATATATATATATATATGTATATGTATGTATATATGTATATATATAGCTACCAAACACCAGCCAGTTGCACTCGTGAGCGGGTGCACACAAAACGGGGGTGTGCCCGTTACGAAATCACAGCTCCAAACATCCACGGACAATGTATCCAAAGGAAAGTAGCACACGCAGGGGGTAGTTCCACAACAGATTTATTCAGGGAACTAAGCAGCAACGACGCGTTTCGCCATAGGGCTTTGTCAAATTGTGCAAAGAGTATTGAAACTCGTCTCTTTAAAAAGACGTCATAAGGCATAATCACAGGCAAAGAAGGACTACAGTATAGTTGTCGTGAATGGCCGCCATGTTGGGACGGTATACATTAAAGCAGATAAACTTATACACATAATATATATATATATATATATATATATATATATATATATATATATATATATATATATATAACAAACTGGAATGACCTCAACACTTCTCTGCGACAACGGTGCTGCTCATGTGTGCTCTTTTCTGCTGCTGTAATGTCCAGGAGTGAACTAAGACGCTTCCTCGAGCAACCTATTGTTGTAGGATCTGGGCCCAACTGCAACTGACACGGGTTGAGCATATGCCCGATTTGCATACTGCGGGGGGATCGCATTATTACCTGGCACAGCTGAGGAGGAGCGGTGATTGTGTGCATGTAGGCTACCACACTCATGCTGGTGGGTTCCCTGGGCAAGCTCCTCCTCCTCAGCCTTCACTTAAGGTAGCTGAAAATTCTGCAATGACAAACCTGGAGGAGTCAGCACAGATTGACACTCCAGTCATTAGCACAGAAGAGACAATGTCGACCCAGGCTGCTCCCTTTCCAAAGCAGACCTTTTACAATGCTTGGATGGTTTTAGGAGGAGACGTAGACCACTACCGAAAAGTGTATCTTGTGGCTCCAATGGAATCAATCACTGAATGGATCAAACGTCTATGTGAAGAATGCAACATAACTACATTTTGACAACAATTTTCTCTTCCATTGAGTCTTGCTGGAGGTGGTTGAGATCAGTCCAGCATGGGCAATATCTGGGGTGACTGTAGTACCGTGCTGGCTTTGAAGATACTCCCGGTTGGAGAGCTTCTCTGTGGAAGACTGGATGTTGAGTTATTTTCTATCTGGACAACTTTAATTGAAGAGACCTGCCTCTTGTACCACCCAGCCCAGGCGTGTAGGCTGTGTTGTCTTATAGTGCATCTGCCCATTAGCTTGCTTTGATTTCACATGTTAATTTCATGTGCATGGAGAATCTGCCAAAGGGAATTCATTGTGTGCTGGATTTTTAGCTCGGGGACCAACACACGTTTGCTCATATAATTTAAGACAACTGGGCAGTAATCACCTTTACTTTTAAATATGCACATTATTTAACTGTCTTTGTTACAGCATTGCCCTGGTACACTCTTGACAGTTTGAACACATGCAATCTTTGGATGCCATCTTAGAAGAAATTCTTCGCTATTCAATCAATGAAGGGTCTAATTACAACTTCTCCTCTTGCCCTTTAGATCTCTCAAAACATTTGTAAAAATCCAGTATTTGGAATGGGAATACATTTGAACACTACTTTTAATTTCCAGTTTTGACTTGAAACATATTAACTGAAAAATTATGCGCAAGAAGGTTGAACTTCATTAGATTAGCATGGAGCTCATATTATATTGGTCCATTCATTTTTAGGTTTTGCCTCTTGTATTTAATATATCTTAAAAGGGGGCTCTTATCAGTTTCCAAAGCCGAATTACTGTGTTTATTCTCTTTTGTGTGGAACTTTTTTTGTTAACTTCCCCTGGCTGCAGGAATTTAAGATACACAAACTATTCACAGTGTTGAAGCCTCATTATCTGTCAAGATAGGATCCAGGGAGAAGGCAGATAGCTTCTAACAGTATGCTGGAAGGCTTTATTTGTATTACTTAGTTGTGAAAAGCAGATGCTTTAGCCTTAGAACGTTTGTGGCATTTCCTGTTCATGCCTCTGTACATTTCTTTGCACTTTGAAGGCATTATCAGATTGATTTGTTTCAACTTAATCTATTTGGTCTTTCTGATCACATTCTAAATGTTGTTATAAGCATTGTACATTAAAGTCACGTCAATACTTCCCTAAACACATAATATTGCGATATTTGACTACTAAACAGACAGTCACAATTGCAGTTATCTTGCAGTTAAAAGGAACTTGATTTGAATGGTGCAGCAGGTGCAGTGGCACAGGGGTTAAACGCTCTAGGCACTCCACTAAACACCTATAATTGCTATATTTTACCACTAAACAGGCAGTCACAAGTGCAGTTACCTTGCGGACAGCAGGGTAATGATTTTAATGGTGCAGCAGGTACAGTGACACTGGGCACAAAAGTTGTCAGAACTCCTCAACACCTAATATTGATATATTTTACTACTAAACAGGCAGTTACAAGTGCAGTTATCAAGTAAGTGCTATGGTCATGATTTCAATAGTGCAGCACATGCAGTGGTGCTAGGACCAAAAGCTCCAGGCACCCCACTAAACACCGATTATAGCTACATTTTACAACTAAACAGGCAGTTACAAGTGCAGTTATTTTTAAGGCACTAGGGTCATGATTTGAATGGTGCAGGGCTTTGTTTATTTTATGGCTAGTTTGGACCTATGTACTAATTTTATGAAATCGTTTTTAATGGCTTAAGGGTCAAAAAAGTATTCTAATAATACTATTGTTATAGATTCAGATAGTTTACAGAGCACTTGCACTTTTCCCTTTTTGGGGTTGGTTTTCGCAGCAAATGGTTTGTGAGCTGAGCATGTGGTGCACAGTAGAAAAAAGTTTTCTAAATCAATTAATAATATCCTCGGCCTGCCCCAACCTAGAAATATGACAGTGTGATAGCATCCAGGGGGAAGAAAATAGATTTGGACATACACTACTGGGTGCCCCTATTTCTTCATCCCAGTATGCTTGTCACACTGAACTGAAACTGCCCTACATCGAAGATTACATTAACCCCTTCGATGCTCATGACGGAACGGTTCCGTCATGAGCGTCGGTTGACCTGTGCTTATGACGGAACCGTTCCGTCATAGTTCCATAAGCCTAATGGAACGTTCAGCACAGCGCATGAATTCGCGCCGTGCAGATGAGGTTAAGGCCCTCCCCGAAATATTTTGGCTTGCGGTCTAGAAGAACCCTGCAGCACATTTAACTAGGGAAATAATAAAAGACTGCCTCAATTATGATAAGGAAAGGGAAATATCCTGGCTTGCTTCTGTCAGGAAGACTTTGATTAGTGTGAATCTTGAGTGAATATTTTTAAATCCTATTTACTCAGATGGTATAAGTAAAAAAAAGCCTTCAGAAGTCACTTTATGCTGTTTTCAGTAAAACCAGATATGAAACGGAGGTACAAAAATCCTCAGTCGCCAGATATATGATGATCGAGAATATGTCCTATTTGCCATCTAGCTACCTTTTTAAAACCTATTTGCCACTGGGAGAGGGGTTTGCTCTCTCGATTAAGGGTCGATACTGTGACATTTCTGCTCCGTTTCCCTCTGGGGTACAATCCTAACCTCAATCATCTTCCATGCCCTGTAATGATCAATGTAATAAATCAATGTTGCATTTTTTTTCTTTTGCATCTTCTATTTAAAATACATTAAATGGTTTTTGAAGCGATTTTTTTTTTTTTTTTTTTTTAATTTTTTTTTCTTTTATTTTTTTCTTTTTCTTTTTATTAAGACAATTCCTTCGCTGGACTACAAGGCAGCCTATAGGCATATCAATACCTTGGAAGATGATGAGTTAACTTTCAGCATAGGCTCCATCTTGAAAGCGGCAGCACATGCTCTAAATTCAATGTGTACCCTTTGAAGCCTGTTTTTTTGCATATTTTATATTTTATACTGTAGATACATCTTGTCGGACTCTGTTTTTCTATATTGTATTTTTAACCTGTATCGAAATTCATGATGTATTTATTTGATTCTTGATTAGAAAATATTTCTGCCATGATCTGCTTTATTTTTAACTGTCTCCCCTCTTATCAGACTTATGTTTTATTATCATAGGCTGAGATCTTTGGATTTGTGCTTTAGTGGATATTTATTGTATCCGAATAAAGATTTTAAATTGAATGGTGCAGCAAGTGCAGTGGAACAGGACCAAAACGTTGTCAGTTCCCCATAACAGCTAATATTGCTATATTTTACTACTAAACAGGCAATCACAACCACAGTTACATTTCAGTTGAAGGAGGCTTGATTTGATTGGTGCAGCAGGTGCATTGGTACGCGGGCCAAAAGTTGTCATAACGCCACTAAACGCCAAATATTGCTGTATTTTACTATTAAACAGGCACTAGGGTCATGATTTGAATGGTGCAGCCGGTGCAGTGGCATCAGGCCAAAAAGTTGTCAGAATTCCCCAAAACACCTAATATAGTTATATTTTACTACTAAACAGGGAGTCACAAATTACCTTGCAATTGAAAGGGGCTTGATATAAATGGTACGGCAGGTGCAGTGGCGGGGCGGCACGAGCCTCGGGTGGGCTGTGCTGGTGACGGAACGGTTCCGTCACGGCCCTCTCGCCGCGCCTGCGCGGTGCGAATTCCGTGCCTGCGCTAACGTTCTCTTGCGCGGGCGGGGCCGTGACGGAACCGTTCGGTCACAAGCACAGCTCATCCGCGTGCCGTGATGGAGCGGTTCCGTCACGAGCACGGGACCGCCGCGCGGCCCCCCCCACTACCTTAGCACTGCAGCGGAATAGCCGCCGCAGTGAAGGGGTTAATAAAAAGAGTGCACTCTGGACCAAGAGCTACCTTTCTGCCAAATTTGGTGTAAATACATTCAGCAGTTCGGGCTGTAGCTGCGTCAACAGTTTCCTATTGAAATTAACATGGAGAAAACACGTTTTGGGATCTCCCTTTTTTCTCTGCCCTCACTTCATGAATCACTTCGAAACTTTCACAACAGGATCTGATCTGAGCGGCACATTCATTTTGAAAATTTCGCGAAGATTCGTCAAACGGTGCCAAAGATATTGGCAGAAGAAAAAAAAGCTTTTCATATTGAAACTAGATCCTAACTATAACTACCTACTGGCGACCCCCAATATGTAATATAAATATATATAGGTAGATAGATATATTACCTACTGGCGGTCGCCAGTAGGTAGTTATGGTTGTGATCAAAGTTTCCATAGGCAAAGCGTTTTTTGTTTTGCCAATAACTTTGGCATCGCTTGACGAATAGTCACAAAATTTACAGAAATCTCACTTTTTTGGTTCAGCTGCTGTGTTGAGTCACGGGGTGAATCACCAAGCGGGGCCCGAGAAAATAGGGAGTACCAAAACATGTTTTCCTCATTTTAAGTCTATGTGGGATTTTCCGTTTTTGAAGATGTCTACAGTCCGAACCGATGAACGGAATTCTACCAAATTTGTCAGAAAGCTAGAAATTGGTCCAAAAAACTTGCTTTCTGTGATTTGGTGTAAATCCGTTCAGTAGTTACAGAGATATTTAAGCTTAAAAATATATAGATATCTGGAAGCCCAAAAGCCTACTGAAATGCTACTGAAATTTGATTGGCTGCCAGCACTTCAACCAGGAAGTTTTGGCAGTCATCTTGGGACTCAGTTGAACCGAGACCCACAAAAAAGGTAAAAAGAAAAGGGGGCATGGTTGAAACGCATTGACCCCCTAGGCCTCTGGCAGTAGTCCTACTGAGAACGCCCAGGGCCAAAAAATGAAATAATTTAAAAAACTTTTCAGTGGGACTTGTAGATCTGGCAAAAACATTTTTTTACAATGAAGCACAGGTTCCACACTTCATTTAACCGCCCCAGGTGGGCCAGGTCCACACAGCATTTTTTTTATAATGGAAGGGTTAGCACAGGCTCAATATTGCCCCGGGGACCACTACCTGCCCGGGGATTCTTTAAAAAAAACAGAAAGCCGTACTGGCCTACCCCACTACCCCAGGGGCCACCATCTCCCCGGGCTTATAGGTTTATAAATGGGGGCTCTTAGCCCTCAAGCCCATGCCCTGGGGACTGCCAACACCCCGGGGCTTCATATATAAACAAAGCAGAGGGCAGCGAGGATCCCCCCTCTTCAGCCCCGAGGGCCTCCCCTTCCCCCATGCTTTCAATTTACATAATGCAGGGGGCCGCACGGACGTCCCAAACCTGAGGCTTCATCTATAAACAAATTGGGGTCCACGCGGACCCCCGCAGCCCCAGAGGTCACTACCTGCACGGGGGCTTTCAATTTACATAATGGGGAGTGGGGACCGCCACCTCCCTGGGGCTAAATCACACAATGGAGGGGGCATTGCCTCTAAGCAATTGTGCTTTGTTGGACTTACTGAAGGTAACAGGAGGAGTTGTTGGGCCCCAAGGATGTCCTTGTGGGCCAACTACTCCTCCCGGTACCTTCAGTAAGTCTTCCTCTTTTCTCTAAAACTCTCCAAACTCACCTCCTGATGCACTGCCAGTTGCGGCATGAAGTCCCCTTGGCTGATGACGGTCTTTGGGGATGAATAACCCCTCCAGTTACCTCCTGTAAGTCCCACACAGCAGGATTGCTAAGAGGACTTTAGTGGCCAGGCCCTCTTTCTCTTCCAGTCTGCAAAAGCGTCTCCTGGCCCACTACAGGTTGGTGAATGAAGTCCTCTTGTAAGCTACAGGGCCTTGGGGGCCAAGAAGCCCTCCTGGTACTTTCTGTAAGTCTGACACAGCCAGATTCCAGGGAGCTGGTCAGAGGCCCCGCCCCCTTTCTCCACCACTCTACAAATGCCATTACTACTTAGAAAAACATAGAAATTCCCTTAAAAAAACAAAGGTTACGGGGGCCTTATAGTTAGGAATTAGCATATAAAAAACCTTAGAAATCACTGAAAAAAACAAAGGTTACAAGGGCGTTATAGTTACTAAATTTGTTGGACCCGGCCTCGTGGTGTGGTCCGACCCCTCCCGCATGGCGGGTCCCGGATTACCGTTACCCCTGTTCCCCGGACAAGAGCCGCCCCTCCGGGCCGCTCCCAGCTCTTCCCCGACGGAACTCCAACTCATATCCGCAACCTTCTCGGGTGGCTCGGACCCTTTTCCCGGACCACCGTCTCCGGCCCAGCCGCCATCTTGGACCCTCCACGACCAGGCCTCGTGGCCTTGTGACGACCTCAGCCTCCGGCCCAGCCAAGCCCCGACATCGAGGCACCACCATCCACCCAGGGGGTAAAGAGACCACTTGGCGAGTCAATGGGAGAAGGAGTTTCGATGGTCCCCCATCCGCCTGGTTTCGATCGCCCCCGGCCTCCCTGGATGCTGGCTCCACCCCCCTGCTGGGTATCTGGACTCACTCATCCCAGACCCCCCGACCTCCAAGTGCGAGGGTCCGGACATCAAAGGGCGCCAGACCTATAACTGGGGCAGCTCCAGAACAGGAAGGCAGTTGTATCCTGTAGTCGAGAGACACCGAGACAAACTCATCCTTGGAGGCCTGCTGGCGCTGCCGCGGCTCCTCTTCGTGAACCATCCTTGAAGGCCTGCTGGTGCTGCCGCGGCTCATCCTCGTTAACTATCCTTGAAGGCCTGCTGGCGCTGCCGCGGCTCCTCTTCGTGAACCATCCATATGGCCACTGACTTACCCACTCACTCATCCATACAGGCAGTCACACCCGCCCTCACCCACCCATACAGACAACCATACAGGTACTCAGACAACCAATCGATCACCCATACAGCCACTCATGTGCCCACTCATACACCCAAACAGCCACTTAGATGCCAACTGACAGACTGATACAAACAAGCCCACAACCAGTCACTCACCCATACATTCCCTGAGACTCCTAATCATCCACTTATACAGTCAGTCACGCGCCCAGTGAATCATCCATGCAGGCACTCCTACACACAATGATTCACCAAAACACCAATGTAAATATATTTAACACTCATAAACTTTTTAAAAACACTCAGTCACTGGATTATGTAATTAGTGGTGTCATTTGAGATGTCCTCATTGATGTCTTCAGTGATGTCACTGACCATGTCATGAGTGATGTAATATGTGAGGTCATAAGCAGTACATTGCGGGGGTGTTAGTTATAGCCAGCTCAGCTAACTATAACTGCTGGATTTTACTAGTTTTGTACAAATAGAACCTGAGCTTAACTAGAACATCCCTACAACCTTTGTTTTTTTTCAGTGAATATATAATATGTATAAATATATTTGGTTTTTTTTACACCTGGAAGTTTCTTGGATTTATATCTGAAATAAGCATTTTTTATAGCAGCAGTCCTTTAATCAGGGAAAACCAGCACAATGCCTCCCATAACCCTACATGTTTCGGCACCTGCGCCTTGATCACGGGAAAGATGCAGTTTATAAAGTGCATACGTGCGTGTGGTTTTAAAGATGGTTGTGACTCACGTGACTGTTCAGCCTACGTCTCCCACAATGCAGCAGAAACATCAGGTAGGTGATGGCATTCTTTCTCATATAGTTCCCATATGGATGCACAAGTTGTAAAATTCCATTTTTTCCTACTTTCCGCTGCATTTAGCACTCTTAATATCCAGATGGAACACAGTCATGTTTCAAATGATATTTGCCAGCAAGATGCAACTATGGCTTGACCTCCTCGTCAAGACCTGGCCCGGAACAATCCGTGCAGGAGCTCATCCCCACCGAAGCCCTTCCATCATCGCCGTTTCATTTCACTTCATTAGCGTTACCACAGTGGGGAATCAGCAGTGTGTGGGTCGTACTACTAATTTGAATCCACACACGATTCTCAGTTCAAGGAGTCTTCAACTCTTCAGGGCGGCCTCTCAAACAGAAGACACGGAGAGGCCTGCCAATCAGAGCATGTGAACAGAACAAACAGAGGCCCAATTCCGGAGCAGCAGTCCTTTAATTGGGGAAAACCAGCACAATGCCTCCCGTAACCCTACATGTTTCGGCACCTGCGCCTTGATCACGGGAAAGAGGCAGTTCACAAAGTGCATACGTGCAGGTAGTTTTAAAGATGGTCGTGACTCATGTGACTGTTCAGCCTACGTCTCCAACAATGCAGCAGAAACATCAGGTAGGTGATGGCATTCTTGCTGATAGTTCCCATATGGATGCACAAGTTGTAAAATTGCATTTTTCCCACTTTCCGCTGCATTTAGTACTTATAATATCCAGATGGAACACAGTCATGTTTCAAATGATATTTGCCAGCAGGGTGCAATTATGGCTTGACCTCCTCATCAAAAGACCTGGCCCCAGAACAATCGGTATAGGAGCTCATCCCCACGAAGCCCTTCCATCACCGCCGTTTCATTTCACTTCATTAGCGTTACCACAGTCGGGAAACAGCAGTGTGTGGGTCGTACTCCTAATTTGAATCGACACACGATTCTCCGTTCAAGGAGTCTTCAACCCTTCAGGATGGCTTCTCAAACAGTGTGCATGAAGGGGCCCGCCAATCATGCTAGTTAGAACCTGAGCCTAACTACAACATCCCTACAAATTTTGTTTTTTTCAGTGAATATATTATATATATATATATTTTTTTTTTCTTTTTGTGTTTTTGTTTTCTTTGCCTGGAAGTTTCCTGTATTTATTTCTGAAATAAATATATATATATTACCTACTGGCAGTCGCCAGTAGGTATATATAGTTAGGATTTTTTCTCTATGGGATTTTTGAAAATTCTATGTCTAATAACTTTGGCGTTTGTGGACGGAATTGGCTGAAATTTTCAGGAAAATGGAACATTTTGTTTCTGAGCAGCCCCTGACAATTTGGGGGGGTTTCATCAAGGGGGGGCCGAGAAAAAAGGGGGGTCCCAAAACGCGTTTTTCCCATGTTAATTTCCATAGGGCGGTTGGCCTCACTTTTAGCTCGAACGGCTGAATGGATTTGCACGAAACTTGGCAAAGTTGTAGGGACTGTTAGCCCGATGTGCCTTTGCTAGGTCTCAATATATGTGCTCCAGTGGATTTTGAGTAATTTAGGTTCAAAAAAAGATATATATTTGGGCGGAGCCTAACCACACATCTGATCTGATTGGCTGTCAGCACTTCATCCAAGAAGTGTTGGCAGCCATCTTGGGACCAATATACATGATAGCACCTCATTAAAAAGCATTGTAGTTAATAGAGGGTTTTAGGACTTTAGTTACATTATAAATCATTTGTTGATGGTACCATACTCGTTTTAGGAATTGTGGTGGGTTCTAAGGTGATTTTACCATGTGAAAAAACCTTCTGCTGTGATCTCATGAATATTGTTTGAAAGAAAACTAATATCTCATAATTTTCCCACAGTGGTTTGGAAGGGGATCTATTAGCTAAACTGAAAGCATATTTTCTGTAAATTCACATTATCTTTCTCAGTCATGTGAAAATGAAGTCTGACATTCTCAGTAAAACATGTACATCCAACAAGGGCAGAGACTGTCAGTTGATTCCTTTGTGTTCTACTGCAGCCTCCTAGAGTGTTCTAAAGAACAACTAGAGCGCTAACAGTCCTACTTATTACAAAGGTATGGCACACCTGAAGCCATCTTGATTGGAATAAAGTGGTAACTCTTAAAGCATTTAATTTAAAAAGAAACAACATGAGGGGGTATAATTTGCCATAGAAAGTATGATTAGTGCTGCAGAATGAAAAATTAGGGCACATTTTGAGTGACTTCTCAAATCCTTTTCTATTTCATTAAAACATTCTGACATGCAGTCTCCCAAAATGGCCACCAGAGACAAAAGAGCCCAAATGTAGCCCAAATATCACCCAGATGTAGCCCAAGTATAGCCCAATGACAGAATGTCCCAGAGTGTTCTAAAGAACAACTAGAGCGCTAACAGTCCTACTTATTACAAAGGTATGGCACACCTGAAGCCATCTTGATTGGAATAAAGTGGTAACTCTTAAAACATTTAATTTAAAAAGAAACAACATGAGGGGGTATATTTTGCCATAGAAAGTATGATTAGTGCTTCAGAAAGAAAAATTAGGGATCATTTTGAGTGACTTCTCAAATCCTCTTCTATTTCATTAAAAAAATTCTGACATGCAGACTGAAACATGCACTTTGAATACCAGCAGCAGACGTCCCTGGTGAGCAGTAGCTTTACTACAGTGATCTAATGTGCAACTAGAGTGCTAACATTCAGAATTTATGGCAAATGTGTGACACATCTGAATGCCTTCCTGATGGAACCAAAGTAAACAAGCATTGAAAATGCAATAGATCTCGCCCTCGTTTAAGTCAAAGCCATTCTGTTTGTAATGAGGTGGCTTTTTAGCTTTGCTTTTATTACTGTTTTTTCAACTTTCATGTAAATAACATGCATCTGTATGCATATAAGTATATGTATGCATGCATTTATGTTTGTATTTATATAGATATACAGATGATATATGTTTATATATGTATGTATATATATATATTCACTGAAAAAACCATAGGTTATAGACCATATATAGTTAGGAATTAGCATTTACAAAACCTTGAAAATTCACTGAAAAAACCATAGGTTATAGACCATATATAGTTAGGAATTAGCATTTACAAAACCTTGAAAATTCACTGAAAAAACCATAGGTTATAGACCATATATAGTTAGGAATTTGCATTTACAAAACCTTATTTTACTCACACAAAACCATTGAAGTTCCATATATAGTTAGTTGCACTAACTATATATCGCGCACCCGCAATCCACTGCTGATGATGTCACATATTACATCATTCATGACATGGTCAGTGACATCACTGATGACATCACTGATGACATCTCAAATGACATCACTGATGACATCACTGATGACAACATCCAGTGACTGTATGTTTCTGTAAAGTTAAAATATGTCTTACATATTGAAGAATGAGTGGATGTATAAGTGTCTGGATGAAGGATTTAGTAGGTGCATGACTGACTGTATGAGTGAGTGATTAAATGTGTCTCACTGAGTGCATGGGTTAGTGACTAAACTGTCTTAATTTGTGCATCATTATGTCTGTTGTTCTGTAAACTGTTGCATGTGTTGATAAGTAGCTATATGAGTAACTATATGGGTTATTGATTGGTTGCCCAAGTATTTGTATGGGAGACTGAGTGTGTGTGTGGGTGGCTGGGAGGTGTATGACTCTGTGCATAGATGTGTGAGCAGTTGATTCACTAGATGTATGGTTTCAAAAGTGCATGTGGAAACAGCTGTATGGGCGGTTGACTGTGTGCATGAGTGTATTGGTGAGTGAATGGATATCTCAGTGCTACATGTCAAAGTAAGTACATATGTAAAACACAGTACATGTGAGAGTTGACATATATAAATAACTGTGCATAAGAGCCAGTGAATGTGTGAGTGGCTGTATGGATCATTGTGAACTTGTATCAGGGATTGTATAAGAGAGTAAATATGTGTTAGTATATGTTTGAATAAGTAAAGTTTGTATAACTGTATAGTTGAGGAAATGGAGGTGTGATTGATTCTTTGCATGACTGACTAGGTGTGTGAGTAACTCCATGGATTAGTGACAGTCTGTGAGTGTCTGTTTACACTGATTGTATCTAAGGTTATATTAGAGTCTGAAGAGGTTCATCGTATTATCACATGAATGATATCAGTGATGTGATCAGTAATGTCAAATGAGATGTCATCAGTGATGTCATCAGTGATGTCATTTGAGATGTCATCAGTGATGTCATTTGAGATGTCATCAGTGATGTCATCAGTGATGTCACTGACCATGTCATGAATGATGTAATATGTGACATCATCAGCAGTGGATTGCGGGTGCGCGATATATAGTTAGTGCAACTAACTATATATGGAACTTCAATGGTTTTGTGTGAGTAAAATAAGGTTTTGTAAATGCAAATTCCTAACTATATATGGTCTATAACCTATGGTTTTTTCAGTGAATATATATATATATATATATGTGTGTTGGTGCAAATGTGCGGGATACTTCGTTCCTGTATTTTGCCGAGGCTGCCCTGCTGGGTCATGGGCTCCCACAAACGGAGTGAACTTTTTGGTGACATTTACGATGGGAGACTGACCCGCTCCACATCCAGAACTACAAAGTATCACTTGATGAAAGGAGAGGAGCAAGGGAACCGAGACGGATATTTTATCACGTCTTGCGATGTTGAAACGAGACATTTCGCTAAGGTAACGTGGCAAAGACAAGAGCATCAAATCTTAAGTATTTTACTTTGAGAGACTTGAATAACCTGAACATTTTGCCTGGAATGGTACTTACCGAGATGATGCATTATGGGAATAGGATGCCAGTGATTTCTCTATGATTAAAGCTATGCAGCTGAAATGCGTCAGAGACTACTAATCAATGTTGCCGCCCACAAGCACAATAAATGTTATTTTCAACGCCACCGGTGCCTTAGCTATGTTTTTCAGTGTGTTAGTGCAAATGTGCGGGATACTTCGTTCCCGTATTTTGCCGAGGCTGCCCTGCTGGTTCATGGGCTCCTGCAAACGGAGTGAACTTTTTGGTGATATATAATATTACCTGCTGACGGTCGCCAGTAGGTATATATAGTTACGACCTAGTTACCCTAGAAAATCCCCAACATTCTATTGGGAATAACTTTGGCGCCGATTGAGGAATATGCGTGTAATATTCCCTAAATTTGCTCATCTATGCTCCGCTCCTTCCCTGAAAGTTTTGGGGGGATTCGTCAAGCAGGGGCCGAGAAAAAAGGTGGGTCCCAAAACATGTTTTCCACATGTTAATTTCCATAGGGACCTTTAGATACGGCTACAGCCCGAACGGCTGAATGGAATTACACCAAACTAAGCAAAATGGTAAGGCCTGGTATGCACATGTGCCTTTGCTATGTTTGGTAAAAATCCCTCCAGTAGTTCTTGAGAAAATTGAATTGGAAATTTTTCAAATGACATTTTCTATGGGACCTTTGGACACGGCTACAGCCCGAACGGCTGAACGGAATTACACCAAACTTGGCAAAATGGTAGGGACAGGTATGCAGTAGTGCCTTTTCTTTATTTGGTGAAAATCCCTCCAGTAGTTGTTGAGAAAATTGAATTTGAGCCAATTATATATCTATATGTGCTCAACATTCTATTGGGAATAACTTTGGCGCCGATTGAGGAATCTGCGTGTAATTTTCCAGAATTTTGGCCAGCTCCGCTCTACTCCTTCCCAAACTTGGCAAAATGGTAGGGACAGGTATGCAGTAGTGCCTTTTCAATATTTGTCGAAAATCCCTCCAGTAGTTGTTGAGAAAATTGAATTTGAGCAAATTATATATCTATATGCGCTCACCGTACGTGTACGATGCGCGTACCCTTACGTGCGCAAGCGAGTTTCTGATTGGCTGGCAGTCGACTGTCAACATTCCAAACTGTCCAAACCAGGAAGTGTTGGCCACCATCTTGTTTTTCAGGAGAACTGAGGCACAAGAGAACCCAAAACAAGAGTGGAAAATATGAAAAGGGGGCAGGGTAGAGACCCCAACCCTCTAGCCCTTCTCAGGGGGTCCCAGAAGGACCCCCAAGGGCAAAGAATAAAAAAAAAAAAATTCAAAAAAATCGAGGGGTACGCACACCGTACGCTTACGGTTCGCGTACCGTGCGCGCACCCCGCGATTTTAAAAAACCTTTGAAATTTATTGAAAAAAAATATAGGTTTCACGCCTGATATAGTTAGGAATTAGCATTTAAAAAAACCTTGCAAATTTACTTAAAAAACCATAGGTTTCAGGCCTTATATAGTATTATAGTTAGGAATTAGCATTTAAAAAACCTTGCAAATTTACTTAAAAAACCATAGGTTTCAGGCCTTATATAGTTAGGAATTAGCATTTAAAAAATCTTGCAAATTTACTTAAAAAACCATAGGTTTCAGGCCTTATATAGTATTATAGTTAGGAATTAGCATTTAAAAAACCTTGCAAATTTACTTAAAAAACCATAGGTTTCAGGCCTTATATAGTTAGGAATTAGCATTTAAAAAACCATTGAAATTGATCCTACATAGTTAGTTGTACTAACTATATTTCGCGCACCCGCAATCCATTGATGATGATGTCACATATTACATCATTCATGTCATGAGTGATGTCACTGACCATGTCATGAGTGATGTAGTATGTGACGTCATCAGCAGTGCATTGCAGGCGCGCAAGTTATAGTGAGTCCAACTAACTATAACGTGGGATTTTCAATGGTTTTATGTCAGTAAAATTTTCAGCTAACTATAACTGGTGTGAAACCTATGGTTTTTTCACTGAATTTAATAGGTTTTTTAAATGCTAATTCCTAACTATAACTGGTCTGAAACCTATGGTTTTTTCAGTGAATTTCAAAGGTTTTTTAAGAGCAAATTTCTATAGCTATGTAATGTAATATTTTTTTAAATGAATCCTATATTGTATATTTATGTAATACAATTTTTTTTATGTATATTGTTCATATTTTTTTTTGTCTTGGAGCACTCCCAGTGCTCGTACCGGTAAGCGGACCGGTAAGCGCAGTATTCCGGCGCGCGTACCGGGGCGCGTCCCGTTAGCGCACCCCAAAAAAAAAAAAAATAATAATGGAGTGAGCATAAAGAAAGGGGAGAGAAAGAGTGATGTAAAGAGAAAGAGAGCTAGAGGGAGGAACACAGAGAGACTGTGTAATAGATAGTAAGACAAAAAAAGGTGTTAGAGGAAGTAACTGAGAAAAAGAAAGACATGGGGAGTGACGGAGAGAGAGGATAGAGAGAGAAAAGGAAGGAGTGACAGAAAGGGACTGAGTGAACCAGAAAAAAAAGGAAAGTGAGGGAGTGTGGGTGAGCAGGAAGACTGAAAGAAGTTGAATGTGGTTGGAAAGTAAGGAAAAGGGAAATAAACATGGAGGATAAGAATAAGTGAGGGAAGCAGAGTAAGGAAACTGGGGTAACATAGCGTGAGAGAAAAGTAGTGAGGTTAAAACAAAGGATCATGACAAACTACATTTTTTTTAGTCACACTTACCATATAATTAATATAACCTTAATTATATTTTTTCTACACTTTGTATCTGTGAAAGAGAGAACAAAAAATAAGTTATAATTGGTAGAATATATATTTTAAAATAAAAGACGGGTCAAGAGGTTAAAAATCATAAAAGTGTATAAAGAAATAAAGCAAGAGTGAAGGATACAGAAAGGGAAATAAAGTATGTAGAAGGACAAAGAGTGAAAAAGAAATGGAAGAAAAGCAAATTACTAAGAGTAAGGCAGATAAATTCAGTGTCAAAGAGGAAGAGAAGATGAGAGAAATGAAGTGAAGGTAAGTAAGATACAAAATAATGTGACGGAGTACGAAAAAAGACATGAGTGAGTAAAGAGAAATTAGTAAATGAGCAAAGGAGGAAAAGACGGAAATGGCAAATAAAGCAGAGAGACTGAAAGCTGAAAAGTGGTGCAAGGGACAGAGAGGATGCAGACAGTTGAAATGGGAATGAGGGGTTGTGAAAAAAGTGAAGTAAAAGAACGGGGATGAAACAGAGTGAGAGAAAGGCAGTGTGAGTGAGTAAAGAGAGCTGAAAAAGGGTGGAAAAAGGAAAGTGAGTGTGAGACAATGGGAATACAATATAAATTACACAAAATAAACTGTAGAATAACTTCTACAACATGTTCCATAGTGTATTTTTGCTGTTCTCAAAATTTATTGAATTTCACTAAAAACAGTGAGTTCAAACTATTCATCATATGACAGCCGGGAAAAAAAAACAATCTTAAAGATTGTGTTTAAAAAAACCCATATAAACTTACAAATCACATATTTACACTAATCTTCGATTCACTTACTTTTCCTTGAGGCCAAATAGTAGATCGTGAAGGTCCTTTTCATTGGAAAATACTCTGCTGTTCTCTAAAACTTCCATTTTATCGACTTTCTATAAAAAAAACTCTTAAGAACATCTGAAATATGTCTCAATTTTTCTTTTTCTCGTTGTGTTAAGTTATGACTCTTTCCTAATTCCAACACTATTCCTTATGGCCAAATAGTGTCAGATTTATCAGTCTATTTTCAAACTCAGAAATTACAGTTTATCCGATGTTTTGAAAGAAAAGCTCATACCACATTTTCACAATATATAACTATTCATATTCCCATCTCTGGATCACTCATGTTCAACATTTCCTATAATACTGATATCACTTACTATGAGATCCACTTACAGTACCTATATGAGAACTGGATTTTTTATATTATGTTCATCACTTTTATTTTATTTCTGATTTTGTATAGCGCCTGGTTACACTGTCAGTGTGTCCCCGCGCTGTCAGAAGAGTCAGTTGCTCCGACAGTCAGAACAGGACGGGTTAATCTTTAGGAAAGAGGAATGTTTTCAGTTTCCTGCGAAAGATGAGCTCCGATGATTCCACTCTTAAGCTCAGGGGGAGAGAGTTCCATTTGTGTGCCACCAGAGTCCGAAAGGATCTGCCTCCCATTCTGGCTTTCTTGTGTCTGGGGACAGCAAGAAGGCCTGCTCCTAATGAGCGGAGTTGAAGGGTAGGCGTATAGGGGCATAGCAGGTTATGAAGGAAGGCCGGCCCCTTGCCATGTACGATCCTGTGACCAATACACAGGGCCTTAAAGTCGATCCTTTCGTTAATCGGGAGCCAGTGTAGTGTTTGTAGGGATTTTTTAGAGGAGGCTCTTCTAGGCAGCCGGAGGACCAGGCGAGCTGCAGCATTCTGGATTGTCTGCAGTCGTCGCCGACTAGAGACGTTGGCACCTAGATACAGGGCATTTCCGTAGTCCAATCTTGACGTGACAAGAGCATGGACCAGGGTCTTCCTAGAGGATTCTGGGAGCAGGTCGATGGTTTTGCGGAGTTTCCGTAGAGTCGAAAAGCAAGCACCAGCTACTCGTCTGGTGTGGTAGTCGTAGCCAAGCTTTGAGTCCACCCATACTCCGAGATTTTTCACCTGATCACTGGGGGTAGGGAGGGGCCCCAAGGTCTGCGGCCACCAGGCAGATGTCCAGACTGAGGGGGGTTTTCCCACAATCAGCACCTCAGTCTTGTCACCATTAAGACGGAGGCAGTTCTTCGCCATCCATTCAGCCATCTCCTGGAGGCATGCTGAGAAGTTTGCAGCGGCTAGTTCAGAGGGTTGGGTCAGAGCGACCACCAGCTGGGTGTCGTCTGCGTATGTTACTACTTCCACCCCATAGCGTTCCGCAGTAATGGCCACGGGGGTGACATATAAATTAAAAAGTGTTGGACTGAGGCTTGATCCCTGCGGCACTCCTTGACCGAGGTCAAAGGTGTCGGATCGTGCTCCTCCTTGCTGCACCGAGAAGCTGCGGTTGGTAAGAAAAGATTCCAGCCATAGCCAGGCCATGCCTGTCACTCCTCCTTTCTTCAGACACTGTAGCAACGTATGATGTGCCACAGTGTCGAAGGCTGCGCTGAGGTCCAGGAGCACCAGTGCCGCCACATGCCCTGCGTCCACGTGCTTCCTCAGTGCCTCAGTCGAAAAAAGGAGGGCTGATTCTGTGGAATGGCGGGCTCGGAAGCCCGATTGGTTAGTATGCAGGAGGCCTCTGGACTCTATGTGTGCTGAGAGTTGTTGATTGACTAGTTTTTCTGCTAGTTTAGCAAAGAAGGGTAAAAGCGAAATGGGGCGCAGGTTACTAAGCTGGGACGCACTGATGTGGGGTTTTTTCTTAAGAGGTAGCACGACTGCCTTTTTCCATCCGTGGGGGACCTTACCAGTGTTAAAAGAAGTAGACAATATATGGCCAACGTAAGGTGCTAGAAGACTCATGGCGCTGGCCAGGAATTTGGCAGGGGCAGGATCGTGAGGGGAGCCTGATTTGATTCCTTTAGCCATGGCTATCAGGAGGTCCTCCGTCGGAACCTGGAATACTGTGAGGCAGTCTTCGATCTTTGCCTCCCAAATCGCTTCTTCCTGAGGAGGAAGACTGTTGGAGCCAGTTCTGGCATCATCAGGGAAACTGGTATAAATGTCGCGTACTTTTTTATAAAAAAATTCCGCGATGGCATTGCAAGATTGTGCTGAGGTCTCAGCCTGCTCTGAAGAGGGGGGAGGTGTAGTGATCTCTTGTTAGATCCTAAAGAGTTCCTTGGATGAGCAGTTAGCTTTTTCTATTTGATCAGCGTAGAAGGTCGCTTTGGTTTTCCTGATTAGGAGATGGTAATCTTTTAAGCTAGCTTTATACACATCTCTTGCCTCTAGTGAATAGTTCTTTCTCCAGGCGCGTTCGAGCCTCTTGCAAGCTGCCTTGGTTTCTCTAAGAGCTGTGCTGAACCAAGGTGCAGTTTTAGTTTGTCGCTCCGGACCCTTATTGGCCCAAGGGGCAGTGATGTCCAGGGCTTTAGTGATGTTTCCGTCCAGGGCTGTGCAAGCCCTGTCAACATCTACTCCTAGATCTATGGGAGAGCCGTTTAAAAGGAAGTGATGTTCAAAAGAGTCCATGGAAAAACGTGACCATTTCCTCTGTTGTTTATTGTCGCTATTGTGGATTTTTTTATGTTGAGTCTGGATTAGGAAATGAAAGGGGACAAGGAATTGGTCGGTCCACAGCAAGGGAATGGGAAGGTCCTGCTTCAGATCCTCCATATTGTTGAAGATGGGGTCAAGTAGGTGCCCCTGCCGATGGGTGGGGAGGAGGGAGGCTGTTCCTAGTTGTAAGGTTTGCAGCTCTTGGCACAGTTCTTGAGCAGCTGAATTATTGAGATCTTCGAAGTGGAGGTTAAGATCCCCAAGTACTAGGAACCTCCTGTATCTCATAGCCAATGGGGTAACGTTCTGGATGAGACTATCCGCAAAGTTTCTGCTACCTCCCGGGGGTCTGTAGATTAGTAGGCCTTTAATTACCGTATTTTTGTCTATATCGATGGAGAATGATCCAGTTTCGCTATCTGATATATTTGCAGGTTCGAGGGAGCATGTCATATTCACTCTATGGATAATGGCGATGCCACCACCCCTTCCCTTAGGTCTATCCTGCCTGCAAATTGCGTATCCCGGGGGAAGGGCCTCTCTGACTTCAGGGTCTGAGTCTTCGTCCAGCCAAGTTTCCGTGAGGCACAGTATGTCCCATTTGTTGTCTGTAATAAGGTCGTATACCTCTAGTTTGTGTTTTTTGAGGGAACGACAGTTGAGCAGTGCACCAGTGATTTTCCTACTATGCGCTGGTAGGGCGTTGTCATTGGGCGTACTTGTTTTAGGATGCTTATTAAAAATGAAACCACAGTGTTCGCAGGGATACGTCGGTCTACTTATGCTGAGATCAATACTGTGCTCACATACCTTTAAGTATTTGTTGCGAAGGCTGAGGAGCTCCTCTTTGTCGTATTGGATATCTGGAAGGTGCGGACCAAGGGGTCTGGCCCCGTGCCCCGGTCTGCCGCGGACGGGCGCAGACGGGCTTGCCTTAGGCGCGCCTTCGGCGCGCAAACGGCGCTCCCGCTGCGCTCGTCCGCTGCGCTTCCGCTGGTAGCACATGATATGGGCAGGGGAGGGCGTGGCCTTCAAAGTGGGCGTGGCCTGTGCGTCGCCGAAGGCGAGCAGGGGGGTCGTTGCAGCTGTCTCGTGGGACGCTGTTCGTGCTAGGTTTTTGGTGAGTGAAGCAACAGGCTTCTATTCCAATGTATACAGATAAAAACAATCAATTTCACAAGAATTTTTAAAATTAGCGTGTCTCCCGGCGTCTGCCTGCGGAGCTCTGATGCTTCAGGAGGCGGCGCTCGGCGCGCGCGCTTTTAAATGATGTCCCAAGAGGGGGCGTGGCCTTCAAAGTGGGCGTGGCCTGTGCGTCGCCGAAGGCGAGCAGGGGGGTCGTTGCAGCTGTCTCGTGGGACGCTGTTCGTGCTAGGTTTTTGGTGAGTGAAGCAACAGGCTTCTATTCCAATGTATACAGATAAAAACAATCAATTTCACAAGAATTTTTAAAATTAGCGTGTCTCCCGGCGTCTGCCTGCGGAGCTCTGATGCTTCAGGAGGCGGCGCTCGGCGCGCGCGCTTTTAAATGATGTCCCAAGAGGGGGCGTGGCCTTCAAAGTGGGCGTGGCCTGTGCGTCGCCGAAGGCGAGCAGGGGGGTCGTTGCAGCTGTCTCGTGGGACGCTGTTCGTGCTAGGTTTTTGGTGAGTGAAGCAACAGGCTTCTATTCCAATGTATACAGATAAAAACAATCAATTTCACAAGAATTTTTAAAATTAGCGTGTCTCCCGGCGTCTGCCTGCGGAGCTCTGATTCACAATATAATTTTAAATAGCAGACTAACTTTTATTAACTGCTCCTGTCTTTATAGGCCAATTACCTTTAGTTAAATTTCGGTTCTAAAAACACTAGGTAAGAATTTTTTAAGTCAAAAGGCAAATGTTGTTTAAAAGTCAAATGAGTATCATTACAGAAAGACCAACCTTTCCGACATTTTAAATAAGCCCTATAATGCCCTGAATTTGTTGAAGGACCGTCATGATAAATAATAGCTACAGTTACAAAGGTTCTTGCTGAAATTGATAACTGAGAAGCCACAAAATTTTTAATAGAAGTTGTCAATTTAGTTCCATCAGATCTACATCGTTGAAACAATAAAATGACATACTGTCCATAAGTCTGTATAAATAATGTGGACAGCATTGGACACTTACATTGGGAACAAACCATATTATGATCAGCTGCTTTAAGTAGATTATTAAAAGACACTGATTTGCAGTCTGGTAAAGTCAAATATATAAATCTTTTAGTGTCTATTCTAGTACTACTTGATAAACTACAATTGTCGCAGTCATGCTGCCATTGATAAAGTCTAAAAAGATTTTCTACATCTACACCTTCATCTTCCAATACACCTAAACTCCCCTCAGAAAACCTAGAGGGTCGGGGGGGTCTACTGTGCCCCTTTTTACCCATTCCCAACGTTGTTTGTCCTCCATCTTGTTTCTCAATTCGACCGAAACACAAAATGGCGGACTCCCGTAGCACTCCCGGTACGCGTACCGGGGCGCGCACCCGTAAGCGCTGCCCAAAAAATGTGGGAAACGAAATTACATAAAAACCACTGGACAGACTTTCACCAAATATAGAATAGACCCTACTACATACAGTCCCTACCATTAGCCCAAATTTGATGGTATTCCATTGAGCCATTTGGGCTGTAGCCCTGTCTAAATATCCTGAGGTAAATTACATGACAAAAACACATATGAAACTGTTGGAATTTACAACCAATTAAAATTTTACTTACATTTTGTACTTTTATGTGCTGACATTTGATTGGTTAAGTACATGAATATATATGAAAAATGAGAGGGAAACACCGCCATTTTGACTAATACTACCTGAGGTACATTTTGAAAAAATTTTGACAGAAAACTTCAACAACTTTGAAAAAGGTAAGTTCTTAATTTGGAAGGGGAACTATGTTGTGCACTTTAAGTTCATTTGGGAAAACGTTTTCTGATAGTTATATACTGTCCCTCTGTAAGAGTTAGAGATTGAGATAGACTTCTCTGTTATAATTATGGATTGAGTTAGGCTTCTCTGGTATAATTATGAATTTACTTAGGCTTCATCACATGCACTTTTTAATAGTTCTACTTCCTGCCTGAAACCATACACTGCCCAAAAATTACTTCACTGTTAAAAACTCAGAAGTACCTGTCTGAACTTAAACCCAACAGTACCCTAACTCTACTAATATAGTTAATTTTTATGCAATTTTCAGAAAAAAAATGGAAGGAGAAAAACAATCAACTGTTATTTCTTTCGAAATAAAGGTGGAAAATCCATAAGAACAAAAAGATGAACTTGATTACATAGATGAATCTTTGGACCAACAGTTAATAGAATGTTTGGAACAAATAGAATCATGTACTAATAATTATGAGGAAATTCCGGACAATATTATGTTAGAAGTTTTATTAAATTTTGAAAAAGAATCAGAAGAATAAATGTATATTTAATAATTAAAAATTGTTTGAGACAATATTCATTTTTATATGTAATTCATGTAGTACCAACATGATTATAAAATGACTTGTAGTATACTGTGCAACTTTTTTGTGTTACATAGTAAGTTTACTCATAGTTACTACCTTTCTCCCACTATATTATCTACAATGTGTATTTTACGGTGTACATTAAATTTAAGTCTCTGCATTGGTACTTAAATTTAAAAAAAACAACAAAGATTTTTTTTAAAACAGCTACTTTTTTTTAAAACTGTAATTCTTTTTCCCCATGGTACGCTCCCCGGTATGCTCCCCAGTGCGCATACCGGGCGCTCCCCCCGCGAAAATAATTTCTTTTGCCCCGCTGGGCCCTTTTATGACCCCCCACATCAAACCTAGGGGGTCAGGGGGGTCTACTCTGCCCCCTTATGGTCATTTCCCCCTTTGTTTTTGCCACCTCTTGAGTCTCGATTTTACCGAGACACAAGATGGCGGCCGCTCCGGACTGTTTCGAATGTTTACAGACACCCGAGAGCCAATCAGCTTTCCGTGCGCACCTCGCGTGGCGCGCCCGGTACGCGTACCGGGGCGCGCCTATAAATATATATATTTTTTTGAACCTAAATTACTCAAAATCCACTGGAGCACATATCTTCAGACATAGCAAAGGCACATCGGGCTACCAGTCCCTACAATTTTGCCAAGTTTGGTGGAAATCCATTCAGCCGTTCGGGCTAAAAGTGAGTTCGACCGCCCTATGGAAATTAACATGGGAAAACACGTTTTGGGACCCCCCTTTTATCTCGGCCGCTGCTTGACGAATCCCCCCCAAACTTTCAAGGAAGGACCGGAGCTTCGCAAGGCAAATTTGAGAAAATTTTCAGGCAGATTCATCAACCGGCGCCAAAGTTATTCACAATAGAATTTTGAGATTTTGCATTGAAAAAAATCCTAACTATAACTACCTACTGGTGACTGCCAGTAGGTAATACATATATATATATATATATATATATATAACGCCAAACCCCACAATCCTCGGGATTCCTTTTTAGATAAAGAGCACTCAAAGCCAATACAGCGTGGTTTCGCCAAGTTGTTTAATAGCAGAAACTTTTTGCAGTTAGTCAAGGTTACAAACGTGTTTCGGCGTTGCCGCCTTCGTCAGTGTAAACTCGCACTTGTTTGTTTAGTAATTTAAATAAAACCATGGTGACAACCTGTCACATGTTCTAAAAGAGTAAACATAAAAAACGGCACAAAGCTTGTAATTACATCATTACTTGTGGCGGCCATCTTATAATGCGTTCAGTACTACATTGCATCAATCATTTAGATAACACTTGGTGCCATAATGTTATTCATTTAGCATAATCATTTGCATAGTTCATGTGGCAATAATAATGTATTGACTGATTCAATCATTTATGTTTTTTTGTTGATGGAAACTTGTGTTTGGCATTCATACTTTTGGACGCCTGTTATGTCAGTGCCATTGATTCGCAAAGCCCACAACAATCCCGTTAGGGGTTTTGTCGAATAGTTCACTCGTGACTTGACAGCGCTGCTGTTTAGAATCCTGCATTGATTCCTGCCTGCTTTGCTTTGTCCGCGCTACAGGAGTAGCATAAAGACCCCTTGGCTGTGCAGAAGGATCGGCTTGGAAGCCGGAGATCACCGCGTGTCCGCAGAGGAGGGTGAGGCGCTGGCCCCGGGACTGCGAGGACCAGCATACAACAACTCCAGCTGGTCCTCTTCCCGTGAGTGCCGCGCCCCCTCACAGTGACACGCCCCTACAACAGCACACACCTTAAAAACGATCTCTGGAACGCGCATCGCGGAACGCGCGCGGGTCGCAGCCCGGGGCAAAGAGCGGGCCGTTTGAGGCCGTTCGAGAACGTGAGAGTCCGGTCCGGCCCACCCCCCTAAGTACTACACCTTGGTCAACCTAGTACAGGTATTCATCACTACCCCGACCTCTCCTATAACCCGATAGGCAACGCAGAAAGATCTCTTAACAAACAACCATTGGAAAATGAACACGAGATCTAGCAAGCAGAAAAAACTTAAAAAGAACGGGATAGGAGAAAAACTATTAGGTCCAATGGATGACTTCCTGGCCAAAGCAAACACATTCATTGACCAGAGTATAAGTCTAATTGAGGGGAGAGTTTCAACCGAACTTTCAATCGCACGTCGATCCTCAATGGGTTTATTAGCAACCGCAAGAACCCCTGAAGTACAGTCAGCCCCAACCCAAACCACGGCGACCGTAAATAGACTCAGCCTTCCAAATAACGTAGACCTTTCAGCATCTCAACTCTCTGTAATCCTTACAGAGAGCGACCTCGAAAAAACCCCTGATATCTTCCCAGACCCAACACCTGAAGAAATAAGGCAAAGGAGAGGGAGGCGGGAGGGAGCTATAAAGAAAAGGAAAGCCGGGAAAAATCCAGATTACACCGAAAACACCAAAGCGACTGAGCATCCAGTTTTGGTCGGTGATACAAACCCAGCAGTGTTACCCCACCACTCTGTTCCCCCAACTAATAATGTTGTAATAATACATCACTTACCACATGACCTTCAAGATTCCTCAATCCCAGATCCCCCAAGCCCACACCAATTAGGTAGAGAAAGAGAATCAGCGAGGCTAATTAAGGAGATAGCCTCCCTCCTAAATTCCTACATCCGCCCTCTAGAAACTAGACTGAGCAATATTGAGAGCCAATTAACAAAAATCTCCGGCTCTCTTAAACCTATTCTCCCACAACCTCATTCTAAACCAGCCCCAAATCCTACGACCACACTTCCTGTACTTAGGAAACCTGTAACCCTACCCCCCCCACAGACCAAAAAACAAACTACAGTAAAACCCCCGACAGAAATAAACCCTCCCATTGCACAAAAACTAATTCCCAAGCCTCTGATCATCCCTTCACAAACTAGCTCCCAACCGACACCAACAGTAAACACCCCAATCATAAACACACCTGCTCCTAAAACCCCTGCCACAACAAATACAATTCCACCAAAAACAAAAGGTGCCCCGAGAGAGACTACTGATCAAAGACCTACCTTAAATTTGCCACCTGAGGCATCTCCATACGTGGTAGTCATGACGGGGGTCCCCGAACTTACAGGTGAGGGGACGGAGCCCAACTGGTCATTAAAGAACAAAGTCCAGTATTGGTTGAATACAAACCGCCCCGTCCCGCCACCTTGGAAAAGTAGAATAGCATCAGTATGCCGGACCTCGTGGGTAGGATACAAGAAAAAAACCATCCGGGGAGATTGTATAGTAATAACGTTCGAGGACCCCAGCATAGCTGAGTACATCTGCTCCTGGGAATAGAACAACTCCTCAGGGGGGATTGCAACAAGATCTTTGTCCTACTTCTACCCAAAAAGGTATAATAACAACAATTATACACGTAACACTGATAACATCTGGCGGAAACCAATCCCGCAGCCGTGGGAGTTAGATGTCGCTGGTCCAAATTTACCACCGCGACATAGCGACCCCGACAACTCCTGGTGGTCAGTAAATCAGAAACACCAGCAGAGAGAAGTACCATGGCAGATTATGGGCCCACAAAATAGATTTAGAAACTGGGAGCAGTGGGAGAGACCACCCCACCATCCATACGGACCCAACTATGGAGACCCCACCAATGGGCAAAATTGGCTAGGCATACCGACCACGAACCGGTTTAGCGGCCTGGAAATGGTCGATTGACCAACAATCAAATCCCCGGAGCCCTCACAAATAATCCCGGCACCTTGCAGTACGACCCCATCCCCCCAACAAATGAATAATGTAGCTCTAGATTAGACATCCACTCAGCTTTCTATGATCTTTTGGAATGTGGCTGGCCTCCGAAGCAAAATTGAGGATGGTTCGGCCGCCGGCTTCTTGAAGGACACTCAAATCATCTGCCTACAAGAAACCTGGGCAACGATGCCCCTTCACCTTGCGGGGTATAAGACATTTACATCTCCCGCCCTTCCCAGTATTTCAGGTAGACCTAAAGGGGGACTGGTAATCTACCTGGCAAATACAATCGCAGACATGAAGATCTTCATGGCAGATCTACTATCGAATTTCCAGATCCTCACCCTTACAATTGGGAAAAAACTCTCCATCACTATAATTAACATATATAACAATCTAGAGGATGACAATTTCTTGAACGTTCTTTCCCTAATTCAAGAAAAAATAATTGAACATTGTCATCCCAAACAGAAAATGGATAATGCCCATGTAATATGGGGAGGTGATTTTAACCTACATCCCTGCCCCAACACCGACACCTGTGGAATGGTGGATGAACATGACAACCCCTTAGTCCACTTTATCCATTCAGGAGTGGGGCTAGCCATGAATAAAATACTTTCCGATCTGGACTTGCAAATCATAAACCCCATCCAACAGACAAACAATAAATTAGAACCCACTTACAGAGGAAGGGGCCACAAGACCACCGTGGACTACGTAATAGTTGCAGAAGGCTTGAAAGATCAAATCAACAACTTCAACATTTTGGAAAACAACATCAGTGATTACTCCGCTCTAACCTTAAATCTTCAAACAAACCAACCAAGAACATTGATGGCGAACATAGCAAACACGCTAACACAGAATAGGCTTGAACTGGGTAAAAGTAACGGATTTACAATAAAGTGGAAAAAGTGGACCCCAATATTCTTACAAAACGGTTAGTAACCTCTGCCTATAATAACATTTTGACCTGCCTCGATCTTCATGCGGAGCCGAATCAAATCTTGGAAAATTTTAATGTAATAATAGAACAAGTCAAAAAATTGTTAACCAAAACTTGTAACCAAAACAAGAAAAATTTTAAAGGTTGGTTCAACCGAGACTGCACCAAAGCCCAGACTAATTTGAGGAAAGCTCTCGGAAACCCAAACAGAGACAAATCAAACATTCAAGCTCTTCAACGGGAGTATAACACCGCTAGAAAAACAAGGAAAAAAGAACTAAAACAATCCTTGTGGAATGCCCTGCACAAGAGTGCACTTTCGAAAGACAGCCAGGCATTCTGGAAAATAGTTAAATCCCCCTCGCTAATCGACTCCAACGGCCCAAAAATAGACGTGGCCATTGACGAGGACACGTGGGTGAACCACTTTTCGAAAATCTTTAAATTGACACCCAACAGCAAAGAACCCCAGTCTAACATTAATCCAGTAGTCTATCCAATATCATTGGAGGTTGATCTGCAGGACTTTGAAATGGCGCTATCTTCAAGCAAGTGTGGGAAAGCCCCCGGCCCTGACGGGGTCCCAGTCGACCTATTTAAACATCTTCCCGACCTTTGGGTACCAATAATTACAAGAGTCTGTATAGCAACAATGAAACTCGGCCTCCTAGATTCATGGTCATCTTCCATCATGGTCCCAATCTTCAAGAAGGGGGACCGACAAGACACTAAGGGGGTCATTATGATTGCGGATTTTCCGCATCCTCGGGGCCGGCGGAAGCCACCGCCGGCCCCGAGGATGCGGAAATTCCGCAGCGGACTGACCAAAGACCCACCGCCAGATTAGGATGGCTGGTGGGTCCTGGTTTACATCCGCAGCTTTTCCGCCGCGGTCGGATTACAACTGCAGCGGAAAAGCTCTAATATGGTGACGGTGTCTGGAAGACACCGTCCACCATATTAGGATGGCCAGTAAAGTATGCTTTTCCGCGGCGGGTTTTCCGCCGCGGAAAAGCATACGGAACTTCACTGCGGGGGCCCGTTGCGGGCCCCCTAGGTGAAGGGGGGGTGGGGGGTGCACATGGGGGGTGCCTATGGTACCCCCATGCATTTGCATGCAGAAAGCGGCAGGCACCGCGCGGTGCCTGTCTCTTTCTGCATGCAAATGCAATGCGTGCATTTTTAACATTGCCGCGGGTGCAGCTTGAAGCTGCACCCGCGGCAATGTTAAAAATAGAGGATGTGACCGCAACCCTTGCGGTCACATCCTAATTGCACAGGAGGGAACTCCACATGCCATGCGGAGGTTCCCTCCTGCTCTGGGGTCGCGGACGGACGCAAGTCCGTCCGCGATCCTAATCGACCCCTATGTGTTATCGACCAATCTCGCTCCTCGACTCTCTGGGCAAAGTAGTTGGCAGAGTCCTCCTTGAAAAGCTACAACTATGGGTAGAAGACAAAAACATCCTTTCGGACCTACAGTTCGGCTTCAGGGAGGGCTTTGGTACGGTCGAACAGGCTCTAAATCTAAGCCTGATAACATCTAAATATACCCACGCTAAACCTGGTGCCATTTATATGGCATATGTGGATCTGTCCTCCGCATTTGATTGTGTTTCGCATGCTAAGCTTTGGTCACTGCTGAGCAAAATGGGAGTAGATCCTCCTCTCTTGGACTTCTTAAGGGAGCTTTACAGTGAAGCCACGGCGAGAGTGAGGTATGGGACAAGAGGAGAACTGACGGCACCATTCAGAGTAGAGCGGGGAGTGAGGCAAGGCTGTGTCCTGGCCCCCTTTCTCTTCTCTCTCTATACCAATGGCCTAGAAGAGACCATGCTGAGAGCGGGGAGGGACCTCCCAAGAGCAAAAGAACGCTTGATCCCCGCACTACTTTACGCGGACGATGCAGTCATTTTAGCTCGCACCCCCATTGAACTGCAGAAATCTTTAACTAAATATGCAGATTTTATGGGTGATTTGGACTTGCATATTAATGTTAAAAAAACTTTTGTCATGGTAGTCGGCGGACCAAGAAAAGCAACGAAGCCCATCTTTCTGAAAGACCAAAAAATTGAAAAGACCTCACAATACCCCTACTTAGGTATTATGATAGATGACGCCCTAAACTGGAAAGCGGCGGTAGAGGCCAGGAGACATCTATTCAAACGAGCAATCATGGCGCTGATGAAATTCTCAAACAAGCTCGGAAAAAGACCTCCAGTAGAATTGCTGCAGATATATGCTGCGAAATGCCAAGCCATCGCACTATACGGCGCAGGGATCTGGGGACATACATCTATTGGCTCTATACAAAAAGAGGAAAATGTCTTCATGAGATTCCTTCTATCAACACCACGAGGCACTTCCACCTACGCCTCACATATAGAATTGGGAATCTCATATATTGAAGACCTAATTAAAATACAACCCCTTATGCTCTGGAGGCGAGTCTGGCTATCGGAAAAAAACAGCCTGACTAAAACCATCCTACAGGATACTATGGAGTTGGACCACGCCAATAAAATAGCTTGGCTCTCCTATGTAAGACACTTTTTTTCCGACCTGGGCTTACAACAATATTACTATAAACCAGAAACCCTAAAAGAGATATCCAAAAAGGAACTGAAGCAAACTGCATTGAGCCACCTGGAATCCCTGAGACTGTCTTCGTTGATTACAAAAAAATCTGTTCTGCATGCAATTATGATACAGCAGTCTCCAAAAATTCAGCTATATTTGACCTTAGAGATCACCGCTTATGAAAAGATGCTCCTAACAAGGTTCAGACTGAATCTTTTTTTCAGACTAGTGACATTTCCGGAAAAAAATAACTGGAATACTCCGATGGACTCGTGCCCATGCGACGATCTTTCCCAACAGTGTACCATGCACACAATACTGTTTTGCAAGTTCTTCCACACCCACCGAAAAATATGGATTATCTCTCTATTAAAAAAATGGGGTTTTAGACAATGTCGTCCAGCCATGTTGGCACTTCAATCTTTGGACTCTGAAGCCACCGTGTATCACGTATTAAATTTTTTAAAGTGCATAATGAGGCACAGAAATAATCTGTAGAAACAAAGGACCAACTCATATTCCACGTAAACTGCTGGCTTCACTTTCTTAAACTGTATTTTTAATTGTACCTTTTTACTGCGAATGTTTGTATTCAATGACATCTTTTATGGTTTTGCAATTGCTAAAAAACCGAATAAAGATTATTATTATTATTATTTCACGTTTTTGCGGTGTATGGAACAATTAAATGTGTCAAATTAAGTACAATCAAGCCCTGAATGGGCCAATTTCATGTTGGCCATGTTGTGTGTTTACACAGTAGTCATTTATAATTGTTCCTATACTTTTTGATAGCAGAATATTATTTTGTTTTCAGGAGTAGGGCAGGCAGCATTTTAGTTTTCATCTCCTTTACCTATTAGCTCTCTCAAGGTTTACATGTTATTTTGCAGGGGACCAGGATGACAACATCTTAGATATGAGTCCACATCTCTTCTTCGTTGTTCATCCCGCCTGGGGTCTTAGTCTGGAGCTGGATAATGAACCTTGATTCTAAGGTTCTTAACTTTTTTACCCAGTTCCCCCCTCTGTCCGTTCTGACTAATTGGTCCAGTATGAAATAGGTCAGTAGACTGCTGTTGCTATTATGTATTTGTTCAAAATGGCGAGCTACTGGATAGCTTGGATCTTTTGAGGTAATAGCCCTCATATGTTCAAGGACCCTAAGCTTGGTTTGTTTCACTGTGCTCCCTATATACTTTTTCCCACACTGGCATATTAAGCAGTACACAGTGTAGTCAGAATTGCAATTGAGCAGTTTCGATATCTTTGTTTTCCTCCCTGGAATTTGATATTCTTTGACCTTCTTTGAATTTTTACAGGCCTTGCATTTCATGCATGGGAAGAAACCCAAAACAGTCGATTTTTTTTTCTTTTTTCTGCTCTCATAGTGGCTGTCAACTAGGTGGTCTTTAAAGGAGTTTCCCTTTCTGTATGAAATGAGAGGGTAATTGGATAGGGATTTCCCTATTATAGAGTCTGTCTTCAAGATTTTCCAGTTTTTCCTCATGATGTTAAACATTTCTGGTGACTTCTCTGAATAGTCAGTGATCATTCTGATTTTTGATTCAGCAAGTTTGGGTTTATCTATTAGTAGGTCTTTTCTCCCCACTAAGTTGCTTCTAATCTCAGCTTGATCTAGAATCCCTTTGCAATATCCTCTTTGTACAAATCTCTTTCAGGATTGGTCCTTCGCTTTCTCAAACTCCTGTTTGGTCGAGCAGTTGCGTTTCATCCGCAAGAACTCTCCCAGGGGAATTTTATTAATTACGCTATGGGGTGATAGCTGTGTGAGTGCAGAATTGTGTTACCCGCAGTGGGTTTTCGATAGACTGCAGTTTGGATTATGCCATCTTCCATATAGACCCGGAGGTCCAAGTAGAAGACCTCACTCCTGCTGATGTTGCTAGTGAAGCTGAGGTTCAAATTATTGTTGTTCAATACAGCAATGTATTCCTCAGCCTCATCCTGTGAACCCCGCCACCCCAAGAACAAGTCATCGATGTAGCGGGACCACAGAATGATGTTATTCATCCACCGGTCATTGTCCCCCGCCCAGGCCACGTGCTTCTCCCACCAGCCCATGAATAGGTTCGCGTAGCTGGGGGCGAAGAACGTGCCCATCGCGGTCCCCTGGAGTTGTAGGTACAATTTCCCTGCAAATAAGAAGATATTGTTTCTTAAACAGAAGTTTAATTCCAACAACATTGCATTGTGGCTTCGATATTTGAGAAATCTATTGTCCAGGAAACTCTTCATTGCCAACAGGCCATCTTCATGCCTGATTGAAGTATATAAGCTGGCAATGTCCAATGTTATTAGGATCATATCCTCCTCCTACTTGACATCCTGTATGATTCTCAAAAAATCCTTTGTATCCTTCAAGTACGAGCTGAGATCTTTAACAAAAGGAGAAATGAAGCTATCGATGTAGGTTGAGGTTTTCTCTAACAGACTGTCTTTTGCAGACACAATAGGTCTACCTGGAGGCCATATTTTACTCTTATGCACCTTAGGTAGGTGATAGAACGTAGCAATCTGAGGAAATTCGCATTTCAGGTTACTCCAGTCTTTGAAATCCAAAATTCCTTCATCCTTCCATTTTGTAATCAGGTTATTGAAGGTTCTAGTACTTTCTGTATGTTTTTCCCTTTTCACTTCCATGTAATGTTCTTTGTTGTTCAATTTGGAAAGCGCCTCGTCCTCATATTGGCTGCGTTTTAGGATGACGATATTCCCGCCCTTATCACTGGGTTTAATTATGATATTCTCATCCTCTTTTAAGCTTTTAATTACAGCCCATTCTTCCTTTTTCAAATTTTTTCTTTTCCAGTTGAATTTCTCTTCTTGTAGTCCTTTTTAATTCCTCAATAACCACCTGCTGAAATGTGTCAATTCCATCATGTGGAGTTCTCGGATTGATTTTGGATTTTATTGTCATTTTACTTTTGCAGCCTTGTTGTGTGATCCCACATTCCTCCAACATCTGCGTGGGTTGTGCTTCCCAGTCCTGGGAGTCACTCATTCCAATCCTGATTTGTGCCATAGCGATGGCATGTAAATCTTTCCCAGTTATTGCTGCTAGTGGATCAATCTCCTCCATTCCTGTTCCATCGTCATTCTTTGGGTTTAGGGTGTGTATCTTTTGTAGTTTGATTTTTCTGATAAATCTAAACAGATCTATCCGTGTCTGTGTGTAATCAAATGCAGGAGTTAGACAGAAAGTTAACCCAAGTTGTAGAATTCTTTCTTCGTTTTTTGTCAATTTTCTATCCGATAAATTGATTATAGTGTTCTGTGTCGGCATTGTTGTGGTAATTTCCAATTCTTCCCTCTGGTGCTCCTCGTCACCACCGGGGTAGATCTTCCTTGTGCGACCCCGCCTGCCGCTCCTCGTTTTCCTCTTGAGGGTTTTGGTGGGTGTGTGGTTGCCGCAGGTCGTTGTCGGAGTCCTGTTATGACCTCCTATTCCTCGAAAAAAGAATCAGACTCTGAGGCAGGTGTCAATGGTCCTGCTTCTGAATGGTGCCCGCCACCTTCTGCACCTTTCTCTCCCCCTGTGTTTTTAGCCCTGACTGATTCGTCCTCAGAGACTTCCGACTCCTCAGTACTCGCCGGGGTTCTATTTCTTAGTTTGTCTTGTTGTAGTGTTTTCCTGGGGGCATCATATTTCCTTGCAAATGTTAGAATCCTCCCATTTGCATAGTCTTTTTCATCTCGGATGAACTTGGATTGTTTCCTTAATTTAATTACGTTTTCGTAATCAATTAATCTTTTCTTCATATGCTCCCGCAATTCCTCGCATTTCTTCGTGTCTTTGTCGTTGCTGATCTTCTCCTCAATATCCTTTATCTCCTCTTGTAATTTGGTTCTGTCATTCCATGCATGTTTCACTAGCAGTTTCAGCATTCCCTGCATCACACTATTCATAAATTCAGACCATTCCCGCAATAACTCGTCGTTTGGATTTTCATATGAAGGGACTAAAAGGATCCTCGGTCCTCTAGGGACTCACCCAACTTCCAAATATTTTTGCAGGCTGGTGGCCTCCCACCACTTGCGAATTTCTCGCTCATAGGTTTTCTCAAGTGTGGAAAAGAGCTTGGTGAGAGTGTCAGGTGCTTCTGCTTTTTGTGACGGAATGTCTTTCTTTCTCGCCCCCGTTTGGGGTATAAACAATGTATCTGCTGCTTTCTCCCTTTCACTATCTGTGAACATTTCTCTCTGCAACAGTTTATTTTTCTGAACTTGGCTTTCCCTTCGCTTAGGCTGTATGTGGTCTGCCAGAATGTTAAACAGAGAAATGCAGGCGTCGCTCACTCACCCATTCAGGATCTCCCCAATCACCGGGTTACCTCGGGATCCGTCGTCCTTCCGGGGCTTGTGTTCCGCTTTTCCGCTCGATTTCCAAGTCGTGCTTCTTGCACGTCTATCCAGCGGGGCCAGTCGGTAATCAAATTTTCGGCACGCAGGTTCCACCAACCACCGCTCCACTACGTCCACGGGTGCCTCTTTCTGCACGATGGTGTGCGTGATGTATTAACAACGCCAAACCCCACAATCCTCGGGATTCCTTTTTAGATAAAGAGCACTCAAAGCCAATACAGCGTGGTTTCGCCAAGTTGTTTAATAGCAGAAACTTTTTGCAGTTAGTCAAGGTTACAAACGCGTTTCGGCGTTGCCGCCTTCGTCAGTGTAAACTCGCACTTGTTTGTTTGGTAATTTAAATAAAACCATGGTGACAACCTGTCACATGTTCTAAAAGAGTAAACATAAAAAACGGCACAAAGCTTGTAATTACATCATTACTTGTGGCGGCCATCTTATAATGGGTTCAGTACTACATTGCATCAATCATTTAGATAACACTTGGTGCCATAACGTTATTCATTTAGCATAATCATTTGCATAGTTCATGTGGCAATAATAATGTATTGACTGATTCAATCATTTATGTTTTTTTGTTGATGGTAACTTGTGTTTGGCATTCATATTTTTGGACGCCTGTTATGTCAGTGCCATTGATTCGCAAAGCCCACAACGATCCCGTTAGGGGTTTTGTCGAATAGTTCACGTTTTTGCGGTGTATTGAACAATTAAATGTGTCAAATTAAATATATACTTATTTCTAAAATAAATCCAGGAAACATCCATGCTAAAAAAAAAAAATCTAAAATAGAACAATGAATACATTCGTAATACACGAGTAAAACACATTTCAGCAGATTGTTTAGGATACAACAAGTGTAACATACACAATGGATTTTTGTTTGAACCACACAATATTTAAAAACATGCTCAAAGCAAAGTGCCAGAATACTGGCTAGTGCTCAAGTTCTTGCATACTAGGCATAGCCACATATGTCGAGCAATGTGCTTCAATCTCTGTTGTGACATGACAAGCTGGTCATAAAACAGAACTCAAATTATCTTCGTCCCATTACAAATTAAGCTCCTCAAAGGTAAGGGTAAGTGGGTGTTAACCTTGCACTATGTAGTTTAGTACATAGGAACATGTTTTTTACCGGTCACTAACGGTTTGTGACCTGAAAAAAACATTGTACATCTGGCACTTGAAGCCATGGTTGTCATCATCCATGTATTACAGGCTGCTCACTCGCCATCGCTGTGAATGTGTAGCTTGCTTGTACATGGTGTAATGCAAAGGTCAGTGAGAGATAATTACGCACCTGGTTGAGTTTGCCATCCATAAGGTGGCTGGTTTCAGTTTTAGGGTGCTATCACCCGGAGTCCAACCCCCCCTTGTCCCAATCTGCTCAATGGGGAGGTCCTTTGAGAAAAAACAGACCGCCACTGCTTTGGGTAAATGTCGATTCTCCAATTATCATGCTGAGAGAATCTTGATTTCATTAAAGACAACGGAGGCTGACATTATGCAATAACCTTTTATTGCTCCCAGGACATGCAGCCCTTTAAAGTGTAACAAACATCATAAAGAAACATTCCATAGCAACAACAAAGCACCATGACGACCAGCCATCTTCCTCTTAGAGCTGCAAACGAATAAAACAACTTCTTCCAAAAAAACATGCTCCATAGATTCTTTTATAATTATGAAGATTCTGAAAAGGAAGAAAGAAATTTATGGTAAAAAACGCACAAAAAAATAGAGACATAAAAAGCAGGCAAGGATTAAAGATGTGACATCCTGCAAATGTTAAAAAACACAGAATAAACAAATCAACCACCAGGGAGTGGTGGGGGGGATAATGTCAGCCTCCGTTGTCTTTAATGAAATCAAGATTCTCTCAGCATGATAATTGGAGAATCGACATTTCATTACAAGACCGGAGGCTACATTATGCACGTTTAAAGCTCTGTAAAGCAACGTTACTCACATGTTCGACAGGTTTAAGATAAAAATTAACAAAAGTGGAGGCATTAGACCAATCTGCTGCTTTGAGGATATCTGAAATAGAGCCACCACTCCAAAAAACCTTGCTGGCCATAGCACCTCGAGAAGAGTGAGCACCAAATTTGGATAGATCTATGCCAGCTTCAAGCATAACAGTTCTCACCCATCTCGAAATTGTAGCAGAAGAGACTGCCCGAAAGGGTTTAACATATGAAATCAGTAACTGATTTTCATTTAAAGGTCTTAAAACACTCATCTTTTGCTCATAAGCTTTGATACAATTAACAACACAGAGTTTGGGACAATCCAAAAAGTAAGGATAAAAAATATTTTCAGACATAGTTTTAGTTCTTTTCCAAATTTCAAACAGTACACCATCAGGAGAATACATTTTATTACAGATTTCTAAAGCCTTAACATCAGAAACACGTCTAAAAGAAATTAGACAAAGGAGAGTAGCTAACTTAGTAGACAGCTGTTTCCTGGAAAGAGAAAGGTTATCAGGCCATGAGGTAAAAAGATAAAAAACAAGATTAACATTCCATAAAGAATTATACTTAGCCTTAGGAGGACGTTTGAGTCTTATACCTTTCATAACTCTACGAACTAGAGGGTCAGTACCAATAGAGAAATCATTTGATAGAGAGTGACCTGCAGAAATTGCAGATCTGTAGCAGTTAACTGTTCTGTAAGAAAGTCCAGACCTAAAAAGATCTGCAAGGAAATTTGCCACTTCTACAGGAGGGGCAGCCACGGGATCCAAATCCCGTTCCAAGCACCAACTACACCACTTTTTCCAGGAACCAATATATCTTCTCCTCGTTCCCGGAGCCCATGATTCATCCAAAAGGTCTTTAGCCTCTCCTGAAAGGCCCGAGTATCTTCCCGAACCCCTGAAATCTTCCAGACAAGAAGGTCCATTTTGTCTTCTAAGAGAAGAGGATGAAATTCTCCGTCGGGACCCCGAAGAAGATCTAAACTCCCGGGGATAAGGCGAGGGAAGTCTATTGTTAACTCCATCACCCCGGGAACCAAATCTGAGAACTCCAAAAGGGAGTAATTAGAACAGTTTGGCAAAGCTCTCTTCGAACTTTCAAAAGAACTCTTTGGATTAGGGCAAAGGGGGGGAAGGCATAGGACAGCAGGGACTTCCAGGGTTGGAGAAGACCGTCCACTGCTAAGGCTAAGGGGTCTGGCCTCCAACTGAAGAAGCGATCTACCTGAAAGGTAAGTCTGCTTGCAAAAAGGTCTACTTCGAAAGGACCCCACAGCATTGAGATTTTCTGGAACACTGAAGGGTCCAGTTTCCAGTCGCTGGAGTCCTTTAGGAATCTCGAATTCCAGTCTGCCCTTGTGTTTAGGAGACCCGGAATAAACTCGGCTCTCAGAGAAATCTTGTGATCCCAGCAGAAATACCAGATCTTTTCCGCAAGATCCGCTAGGGATTTCGACTTTGCTCCCCCTAGCCGATTGATATAAGTAACGGCTGAGAAATTGTCTAGCTTGACCAGGACCACATTGTTTTGGAGGATAGACTTGAAGCTCATCAGGGCATTCAAGCACGCCAACATCTCTAGAGAGTTTATGTGAAGGGTTAGCTCTTCTCTCGACCATTTCCCCCCAGTTTCCACCTCTCCAAGTCTGGCACCCCAACCAAGATTGCTCGCGTCGGATTCCAAGACAAAAACTCGGTGAATTTCCGAAAATTGCCTTTCCATTCCAACTGTCTAAGTTGTTTCGCCACCATATAAGATCCTCCCGAGCATCTTGGGAGAGGGGAACTATGTCTGAGTACCAAAGACCCCTCCTCAGACCTGAAGCTTTGAGTCTCTGTAAGGCCCTGTAGTGAAGGGGACCTGGAGAAATAGCCTGGATGGAAGAAGATAAGAGACCCACTATTCTCGCTAATTCTCTCAAACTCTTGGTCCTTGGATAAGACATAAGAAACTTCCTTCTTTATTTTGGCTAGCTTCTTTTTGGGAAGTTGTAACTGGGTTAAGGTTGTGTCCACCTGAAAACCTAAAAATTCCAGATTTTGAGAAGGCGTCATAATAGACTTTTCTATATTGATAATAAAGCCAAGACTCTCCAAGAGACTTACTGTCCAATCCATATGGGATAGGAGTTCTTCTTTGCTCTGGGACATCAGTAAGATGTCGTCTAGATAGATAATAAGGCGAACCCCTCTTCTTCTTAAAGAGGCGACTACAGGCCTGAGCACCTTGGTGAAGCACCAAGGGGCGGAAGATAGGCCGAAAGGGAGACATTGGAACTGGTAAGTTACATTCCTCCAAACGAACCTCAGGAACTTCTGAGAGAAAGGATCCATAGGGATTGTAAAGTAAGCGTCCTTGAGATCCAATTTTATGAGCCAATCTCCTCTTTGAAGGAGATCTCTCAGGAGGTGAATACCCTCCATTTTGAAATGGCGGTAGACCAGAAAAGAATTCAGTTCCTTCAGGTTTATTACAGGACGCCAACAACCCTTTTCTTTTTTCTTCACCAAGAAGATTGTACTCACAAAACCCTGACCAGAATTTTGGACGATGCGTATCGCACCTTTCTCTAGCATTTGATTCACTTCTGCATCTACCAAAACTGACTGTTCTTGGTCTAGAGAAAGCTCCCTGGGTTGTTTGGCCTGAAAGGGAATCGATATGAAATCTATCTTGAATCCCCTTACCGTCTCCAAGATCCAAGCATCGTTTGTTATGGAAGGCCAAACGTGACTGAAAAGGGAGAGTCTTCCCCCTACCCTTGGAAGGGAAGAACCAAGAAGAGGGAGTCTTACCTTGTCCCTGTCCTTGGGACTGGAATCTTCCACGACCGGTACCACCTCTGTTACAATAGTTCCGGCCTCTTTGGGGAAAGAAGTTACCGTATCCCCGGTAGTTCCTTGAGTAGCCACGCTGATTCTGTTGGTAGTAGGATCTGTTGTAACCACGGCCGACAGCCGATCCTCCCCTGCCGACCCTTCCAAAAAATCGTCCGCCAAACATTCGTCTCATATTTGTCTGTGCTTTGTTAAAAGCTGCAAAGGTGGATACATATTTGCCAAGGGACTTAATAAAGGACTCTCCGAATAGAAGACCATTGGGATCCCCTTGCACATCTTTGTTGGCCAAATCCCCTAACTTGGGATTCATACGCATTAGGATCGCTCTCCTTCTCTCCGAGGTAAGGTTAGCGTTAGCGTTACCCAAAAGACATATGGCACGCTGGCTCCAGCCTCTAAGGAGTTCAGTGTCAACTGGAGTGCCATTCAAGGAGGCCTCTTCAGCCATGTCAAGGATCCTAGCCAAAGGGCCGAGGGTATCCAAAAGTTTATCCTAGCACTGCTTAAGGCAGCGTTCCAGGCCTTTGCGGGGATCTCTCCCAGTTTTAAATAAAAAGGTTAAAAGTTCAGGATCAAGATTAGGGGTTGACCCTGCTTTGTTATCCAAAAAGGGTTTGGGACACTCAGACTTCATAAGGTTACGCGAATCCTTTTCAAGAGGTTTGCCAATCCAGGTTTTAATAAATTGGGAGACGTGGTCCAAAGGCCACCAATCTGAACCTCTAGGATGGGTGATCTTGGAAGGATTAAACATTTCATTCCCCGATGGGTCTTTAATGGTGTTGAGATTAGTAGAGGTTAGAGTCAAGTCCTCGTCAAGGAGGTCGTCCTCAAGCTTTTCTAGAGGATCAAATACGTACTCATCAGCCTCCTCTTCCAAATCCAATGGGGATAAATAATCGTCATCATCATTGACGAGGTCAATTGTGCCGCGATGGACACCCAATCTCTGCGTGCCGCAAGGGACACCTGTGCTCTTTGCGCCATTAAGGCCGCTCGATCTTTTTGTGCCGCTCGGGACACCCGCATCACTTGTAGCGCAAAGGCTACCCACAGATAAAACTTTATCAGATGTTCCCCCTGGAAGATTTTGAGGTTCAATGTGTTTAGATTTTTTAACAGCCTTACCGCCTTTAGAGGGGAGCGGGTCCACCTCATCATCATCCGATGAAAAGAGCGTTGGCTCAATAGGAATGTCCCTTTTCCTCTTAAGAGCAGCTTCGATAGCTTCATTAAGGGAAGATTTTAAATGGCTCTCAAAGAGACCTATAAGGGAGGCTTGAGTAATGGGGGGGTCATTAACAGAGGAGTCTCCCTGTGACATAATGCAACAAGGGATGTCAGAAGAATAAACAATAAATAAATAAGCGCTACCTGTTATAAAGTGTTCCCCCTTTTTTTTTTTTTTTTAATATCAAGTATTCAGGTTAAAAGGGTTAGATCCGCTGAAAGCGCTACCTAAACTAGAGATTTAAGGCCCAAAGGTCAGGGGAGCGAGGGAAGGCAGTCGGGTCGGCAAACGGAGACAGAGAAAACAGGCAGTTAAAAAGCGCTGAAGGAGAGCGCGAGGACGGGTCTCGCGCTGTGTTTACAGTCAAATTTTTGCTTTGCGGGTCACAGCAAGAGCAAAAGTGAACCATTTTGGCCGAGCGGGTCACCTCCGAGTAACGGGAGGGACCCGGAAGCAGGCCGCATAGCGCAGCGGGTCTGAATCAGGAGCCCGCAGCCCGCCGAAGGTACATCGGCTCAGTGAGGGGCGGTAATGAGCGTGTTTGGTGGCGGAAACGCCGATATCGAGCTTGTTTGGGGGCAGAGAGCGAGCGGAGCCTCAGTAGCCTCAGTGGAAAATAGGAAAGAGAAAGGGACCCAACCGAAATTGGAAGGGTATCTGAGAGAGGTAGGAGATATACTCACCTTCCAAATATATATATATTAATGACAAGACGCTCTACAAAGTAAGGGCACGAATAAAATGGTAACTCACAAGAAAATGGGGGCTAAGAAAAAACGTTTCATTCATTAATTACACACATGCTGAAAGAGATTAAAATAATGCCAAAGAGGCAGTAAATCAGCCTAAATATCTTAAACAGAAAGTCATGAGAGACAAGAAGAAGTTGTACTTAACTGTCCGTGGGCAGCGAATAAAAGAGGAAGATGGCTGGTCGTCATGGTGCTTTGTTGTTGCTATGGAATGTTTCTTTATGATGTTTGTTACACTTTAAAGGGCTGCATGTCCTGGGAGCAATAAAAGGTTATTGCATAATGTAGCCTCCGGTCTTGTAATGAAATCCGGTGGCATTAGGTGTTTCTTGCCTCGATCGGAAGAAAGTTCCAGATTGTACTCCTTGTCCTGAGACGGATTGTCCAACAGTGCAGTCTCAACGCTATAATCTAGTTTGGTGGATCTACAGTAATCCCCTGTGTCAGCACAAACCATGCTCCTCCTTGGATGTCACCAGTGCAGCGTCAGTCTTTGCAGAGCAGTTTCATTCCACATATGAAGAGATGGCGTTTGTAGGATGAACTACATTGTGCTTACGTTTATAGAAGCGTTGTGTTGTACTATTCGCATTTGTATAACACTTACTGTTGCGTATCATGAGTTATGTATTTTTTCACAGTATTCCAACAATTGCACTGCTAAAACTATTGATACGTCACAGGATGTATACGTACTGTGGAATACCATGTGGAGAAAATTGCACGTAATTAATTGGTTAAAGAAAAATAATTCCACCGGGATGCGTTAAAGGAACGATTTATGGCACTGCAGAGGCGTGTGTCTAAGTGGCCTAGCTCCCTGAAGCTGCGTGCAATGTTTAGCCGCACTAGAATGGGTCAAAAGTTTGTGTTTATGCGGCAAAATTAAAACAGATCTTCGAGGGTACCGCTCAAATGTTTTAATGGAACACACCCAAATGTAGGACGGCGTATCTTTCTTCACTCATGGCATGCTAAGCACGGGGCGTATCATGTAAACAAACGGAACCTCTGTTATCTGCCTGTGGTAAAGTTAATTCGAGACTGCATGTAATCCCCAAGTAATGAGGTTGTGGGGTGTGTTTGATAAGCACAGTTTCACATCCATTTTACCCCGCCTACATTTTGGGAACCAACATTTTGGGCAGTCTACTGGGTTTGTAACGATTAGTCGCAGCACATATCAGTGCAAATTTGCATCAGCACCAGTGAACTCGATGTTCTATGGAAACGTTGGTGTCTGGAATGCCGCCTTCTAGCGTGTAGCCAACCATACTCTGAGCCCATCAGGGAATGGGGCTTAGTGAAGATGTATTGACTGAGATGCTATTTAAATCCCATCACGGATCAATAAAGTGTCCATTAATCTGAGACTGCGTTGTCTTCCCGCTGTGCCTTTGTTCTCAGCACATGTAAATAAATGCCTGTCAACAGCGCTTGACATGGTGGCTAAACACAGGTAAATAAATAAATAAAACGAATTAAAAAGCCACACCGCTGGAATGACACAATAAAAAGGTGCTTGATGACGAATCCCTTGACACCGTGGTTTGAGTGTGGTGCCACACGTATTTGTGGTACTGTGCAAATCTCCAAACCAAAACCTACTCGAGTGTTACACTAAATATACGCTGTAGTCTGCCCATTTGAGCAGCACCACCTGTTCAAACAAGTAACGGTGTAAACAGTGAGGCATTAACAAGTGAGACAACAATGAGGGCAGGTTAAGCAAACACTTTTCAGGACTAGTTAATCCATAAAAAAATACAAAAGCCCCTCGAGTTAATAAGGAGGTTAATGTTTAGATTTTGACAGATTCATCTAGGCAACAAAACTTTCATCCCGCCATTTACGTTTACTGTGAGGTGTCCGGATGTTGCAGGCTACCAGTCGTCAATGCACAGTAGCCATGAGGAAGCAGAAGGCAGAGAAGCGTACGGACCTGCGCCTTCCCGCCCTAACTGGAGATGCTAAAAGAGAACCACTGAGGATGAAGCGCGGTATTGGCCTGTTTAGCGCTGCGTCATTGGTTGCAGGATCAATGATTGGTTCGGGCATCTTTATGACTCCTCAGCGGATGCTCGTCTACATGGGAAGCATCGGAGGTAGCCTCACAGTCTGGGCCGCGGGCGGCCTGGTGACTATGCTCGGCGCCTTGTGCTATGCAGAACTTGGAACCACGATTCAAGAATCTGGAGGAAACTATACATACCTTTTGAGGAATATCGGTCCATTCCCCGCCTTCCTTTACATCTACCTCACCGTATTCCTGCGAAGGCCTTCAAGTACGGCAGCCATATCGTTAAGTTTTGCTCACTACGTTGTTAAGCCATTTTACCCAGGGTGCCCTTCACCTGAAATCGCCATCAAAAGTGCAGCTATAGCATGCGTTCTTTTCATACTAGTCATCAACTGTTTGGCTGTGAAGCTGTCTACGTCAGTGATGAACATATTAACATCTGCAAAAGTTATAGCCCTACTCGTCATCGTCTGTGGCGGTGTGCTGATGTTAGCCAATGGAAACAATGCGCATTTCCAGAATGCATTCCAGGGTACCGCCACGGGATATGGACAGATTGGGATAGCGTTTTATCAGGGCCTCTGGGCCTATGGTGGGTGGAACAACATCAACGCTGTGACAGAAGAACTCAAGCGACCGGAAGTAAGTGTTATGTTAGCCTTGATTTGCATTGTACCAAATTCCACAACCATTGACACAAAGAAATAGTTCCATAGGATTCTTTTCATTCACAGGTATGTTAACATTTAATCTGTCTAAATTAATTTGGATTAATTTCATCAACATGTATGTTATACATCTAACCAGTTCAAATTCATTTAATCATGTTACAACTACAGAAAATGCATGCAAGAGTAACTCTGCATAAAAAGTATTGTATTATTGCAGCGTAATAATACGACAATCATTCACAGACACCATCAGTGCAGATGGCGGCACTGCTCACAAATGCCAAATAGCCATTCCATTCAGCAAACTTTATTTGGTCATTGGAGGCCATGAAAAGTAAAAAATACAAATACATATATAAATAAATTAGAGCATATTTAAAAATGTAATTGACAACAAATTAAAAAAAATTGCCACAATGCATTTTGATTTATCCAATGTCATTACAACAGTTAAGAATAAGAATGATTAAAACCAGATAAAAGATATTAAAATGTTAGAAAGCTAAAGAAACATAGTGCAAGGAGAGAGATTTATGGTTGCTGGGGTGGGTTTAGCATAATGTATGTATGTATGTATTGGCATTTATATAGCGCACTACTTACCCGTAGGGTCCCAAGGCGCTTCGACCGCTGCGAAACCCTTCCTGGCTTCCCTGAGAGATGGTCCCTTAATGGGTATCTCCAAGGTGAGACCAGGCATCCCCGCCGGTCTGGTGGGGCCGTTAGTGAAGATGAGGCAAGCTAATGCCCAGAGTTGCCGAGTGTGATCGCTGATCAGAGTGGGCACCGAGGCAAGAGAATTATCGAGTCCGCTGACCCTGGTCCAGAAACCTGCCGCGCCGGGAATCGAACCCTGGTCCCGGGCCGTCCTCTGCTCTCGGGTCTGCCGCCTCTAACCAGTGAGCCACACTACTTTACTCCGCCTGTGCCACATAGAATTAAGGAATCGGGACACAGCAAAAACTATGGGTGGGTGTGTATCAGATTTTAGGATTCTATACACCTCCGAACACTGCCTGCAGCCCGGGTTTCTGCAAAGTGGTATGAGCCAATGCCGTCTGGCGGATTTATAACCAGGACATAATAAAAAAGAACATGAATGTCGGACTCGTCAGGGCTATTGCAGTAGGGACACCCAATGGCGAGATGTTTTGACCATTTGTTAGTAAATGCATGAACCGGGATGGTCCCTGTTCTAAACTGGATATACAGCTTCTTTGAGATGGAAGGCTGTATATCATCCAGAAAAGGCTCAAAGAGATACCGGTCTTTAATATTAAGAAACCCGTTAGGTGCCCGAGTTTGGTGTTCCCCTGCAGATCAGCTAATTTGAGCGATCTATAGGCTTTTACTAGTTCAAGTCGTGGTATTGTCGGGGACACTTCCTCTGGATAGCTGCATAGGCTAGGCATGCCTAATCTGGCGCATACTTCTTTTATGTATTTAAACCATGGCAATTTTCCTGCCCCTGGGAGTCCCAAAACCCCCTTGAGTTCAGTTTGGTAGACTGCTAGTTCAGGAGTCGCCCACATTCTACGCCAAAAGGTCAGTGGGCTGAGTCCAATCTCCAATGCAATGGGTTTGTCCAGAATCCTTTGTATGCCCATAGGGGACTTAGATAACAACAAGGTGTCATCCGCAAACATCATTGCTGGCACCTTGCCATGCACCAGCTTTGGGGCGTCACTGTCCACTACTTCATTTAATTGGGCCACCAGAGCGTTTATGAAAAGACAAAACAGGGTAGGGGGCAGCACACACCCCTGCCTTACTCCTCTATTAACTGGGAAGCAGGGGGCCAATTCCCCGGATTTCCCATACCTGACTTGGGCAAAATTACCTGTGTGTAATCGCTTAATCAATGACAATAGGTAGGGCGGGATACCCAGCTGTTCAAGAACCTCCCACAATTTGGCTCGGGGACCATATCATGTGCCGATTTAAGGTCACAGAATATCAAATAGAGGCTGCCACCCTCTATTGACACCGTCTTCTGATATATTAGTTGGAGCCTGAAGAGCTGATCAATGGTGGACATATTCTTCTGAAAACCAGCCTGATACGCACTCCGAATTTCACGCTCTTCCATCCAAGAGTGGGGACGCTCGAGGAGAATCCTAGAGAACAATTTCTGGCTGACGTCTATCAGGCTGATCGGCCTATAGTTGGTGGGCAAGAGGGAGAACCTTTCTTGGAGACTAGGAAGATTTCAGCCCCTAACCAGGAATCTGTGATCTTCATGCCATTCAAGATGGCATTAAATATTGCCCAAAGATAGGGTCCCCGGATGTTAGGTTCCTCCCTAAATAGGTCCCCCGGGATCTTCTCTAATCCAGGGGCCTTTCCTAGGGGAAGCTTCCTGATTGCGTTTAAGACTTCTGTTAGAGTAAACCAATGGGAGTTCCCTAAAGTTGCCGAAGATGCTTCATCGTTGGGTTCAGTGGAGTACAGGACCTGGAAGTGAAACTTCCATGCAGCTGCAACAATATTTGGCTCTAATACGGAGTTCTCTATACTGCTGTCTGTGCTCACTATTGACCAAAACATCTTCATATCCCTATTGGAAAGTGCTGTCTTGATGGCATCCCATCTATCATGCTCCCAGTTCTTCTTGGCTAGGTTGATACTATCTTGATACAGGGTCCTGCTTGATTTAATTAAGGGTCTATCCCTATGTTTGATAGCATCTATGAGAGCACCTTTGGCCTTGCGACAAGAGTTATTAAGCCAAGTTTGCTTGGCACCCTTGTTCGCCTTAGTGTGTAAGAGGGTTAAAAATATTAGTCAAACTAGTTGACAGTTCTACATGCAGAGTCTCTAGTCTGCTAATGGTTTGTGGAGTGTTAAGTGATGTAGCAGCCAACTCCATTTCCATTAAGGGCGAGATGATTAGAGAATATAATATGGCTGCCTTGTCTGGTGACTGCTTGAGTGTTCCCCATCTGATTTTCCTTCTATTATTGGCAAGTGTTAGGTTGGTGCCTACAGGGGTACCAATGGTCGTGGGATTATAGAGTTCTGGAGGCTCCAGCTCTACTATCAGGGCGTTATGATCACTGTCATGTCTCGGCATGACAGCGAAGTCGGCAACCCACTGCCAAATGCTTGTCTCCACTAGGATATAATCCAGCAGAAAGGATTGTCCTGTTCTATTAAAGGTTAGCTTCCCTGGCTGGTCAGACTTGGTATGGCCGTTGCACGCCCTCAGGGAGTGGGTTAAAGTTACAGCATTTATCTGGAGTACCAGGGGAGTCAGGCCTCTACAGGTGGGATTTGAGGATCATGTATTAGCCAAAGACTGTTCTCATCACTAGAGGAAGCGTCAGTGGTGGGGGGGTGCAAGGGCTCAAATTGACAATTAAGGTCTCCCCCTGTAATCAGCCTTGCATTCAGGGGCACTGAGTCAATAAAAGTGTTAAGTAAGTCTATAGTCGGTGATTCCTGAGTGATGCTTACAGAACGGCAATAGATGTTGATGAAGGCTAGTTTTTTACTGGAGGGAAAATGAATACAATAATGTCATTGGATGAGGTGTGCAACTGCTCAACAGTACAATCCAAATGGGTAGCGACCCAAGTGCATAAGCCGCCGAAGGTCTACCTCTTCCCCCTGTGGTAGCCAGCACATTGAAGATTGCATAGCCCCCCTCACTAGATCCTCTCCTGCCCATGTCTCCTGGAACATACACACATCATGGGTGCCTACAAATTGTCCCCAGTCTGGGCAATGCAGTTTGCTTTTTATTACAGCGATGTTCCATGATAGAATCCTTAACCTCATCGATGCTGCAGATATTCTTCTCCGGTGCTGGGCCATATTAGACCTGGGTGTGGTCATGACAAGCTGAGCTCGTCATGAGCACACAAGCACCGTGCCTCATGACGAGCTGAGCTCGTCATGAGCATCGGAGGGGTTAACTTATGGCCAGGAGTAGGATTGCCACCATATGCATTATGACTGTTATTACTAGGGCTTCGGATGACATCTGGCTGAGCCATGGGGATTCCTTCAACAGCTTCCTTTGGAGGAGCACCCCTAGGTAGGCTAGGAGTTACATGGTCCAAAGAGGTTGGAGGTGGGTTGTTAAGCATGTCTTCGCCAATCCCGTCATAATCTAAGTCTCCCCAGTGAGATGAGAATTGTTGGTCCCCTGGTTCGTCTCCGTTACTACTGTGGATATACAGTGTCTGTTGCCCACTAGTGTTCCCCCCCCTGTTTCCCTCTTGGCCCCCCAAATCCCAATACTAATGTTATGGCCACCTTGCAACATGAGTTAATCCTCCTCCGCTAGGGCCCCATATCTGTTTGCCACTGGGATGTTAAAGAGGGGTCTAAGAAGTGTCCTGCTATTGGATAGCCTCGTTGGTTCAATTTTAGAACCCATGAATCTTTACTTGGATAGCTTTCTGCAACCCTTTGTTCATTCCTGCGAGACACAATGCAGACGATCGAAATCTTTGGAAACCATCCTTTTAACAGATAAAGACAACTTTTGGTTACACTGGATGTGTGCTCTTGGTACACCAGCAATACCGCAAGATAAAGCAATCGCATTAATCAGGAAAACATTGGACACTTGTCCATCTCCTCACTGGATACCGACCAAGTTTTTGGTTCAACTGCTACAAATTTCCATGTCAAAAACTACTTTATCTTTCAGAACTCATTCTTCTTTCAATGTAGAAGAGTAGCTATGGGAGCTGGATTTGCCCCCAGTCTGGCAAATCTGTTTATGAACAACTTTGAAGACAAATACATATACTCAAATGAGAATCAGCATAAAGACAGCCTAACAAAATGGAACCGGTGCATCGACGATATTGTGATGATTTGGACCGGAACAGAAGAAAATCTAAAGACCTTCCTTCTATGGTTAAACAATTGCTCAACTGACATCCAGTTTATAATGACTTACAATAGAGACTCACTACCATTCTTGGGCCTGACATTTGAGGTAGAAGATGACAAGATTGTAATGAATTTATATTAAAAACCAACTGATCGAAATACCCTGCTACGTTATAACTCGCACCACCCAAGAAACCTGAGGGACACTTTGCCCTATGGGCAATTCTTGCGTTTACGCAGGAACTGCACTAGACGCAAAGACTATTTATTTCAAAGAAACAGATCTTCTGATTGCTAAGCTGCATGACAGAGGGTACCCGAAAGGTCTCCTTAACAGGTCGCGTAAAAGAGCATGGTATAGACTACGAGAGAGACTGCTTGAAATAAAAGAAAAACCGATGGAAATGGACAGGTTAATCTGTATCACTACATTTAACACAAAAAGTCATGATATCAACAAAGTGGTTAAGAATTACTGGAACCTTGTAGGACATGAGATTGGAATACCAGAAGCTCCCATGTGCTCTTTCAAAAGGGCAAAAAATGTCAAGGACCACATAGTTTCATCCTATCTAGAGACACCAAGAACTCCAGACATCCAGAACCCAACTAGGTTTACCACCGATAACTTGCCATCAAAGATGTGGGAGCTGTAAAGTATGCGAATATACCAAAACTGGTAATTCATTCACACACAGAATGAAAACCTATACATTACCTAAATTTGCAAACTGCAACAGCCAAAATGTAATCTACGCCATCAGATGCCCTTGCCAGATGATCTACGTGGGACAAACCAGCCAGAAAATAAAAAACAGAATTCTACAGCACCAAAGCAGACTGAGATGTAAAGTACAGGGTGGTCCCCCTAGTGGAACACTACAACGACTGCAGGCACACTCATGACCAAATAGAGTGGTGGGTAGTTGAAAACGTAGAAATGCACCAGAGAGGTGGCAACATGGACTCTTCACTTAACTACAAGGAATGCCGCTGTATCCATACCCTTGAGGCTGTGAGTCATGGTCTAAATGAACACGAAGAAACATACTTACGAATGAGCAGACTATAACATGCACCTCAATACTCAACATCATATCTGAACATATAATACCTACATGTAAACAGTGGGTTTGTGAGGAATATATTCACTCTAGCGCTGCAGGACTGCCACTAACACATTCCTTCTTGGTAGTCTCCATCTACAGATGCTCCTCCATCCTTAATATTAGGGATTAGACTAGACTGTGAACCGTTATAATTGTTTTTTGTTCATTAATTAGCAATGCGTGAAGGCCGTCATAAGCATGTTAAAATATTGGAGTCGTCATCTTTCATTTAACAATGCTGTATGGGTCATTCACAACACTTGGCACACAACGTATTTTTTTTGTTTTCCAGATTGCAAATATGTTTTACAGCCTGTGAAATATTAACTGCCTTTTTTTACTATGCAAAAACAATTGATGGACAGAATGCCGAGCAATGTCATACATTCACCCCAGTACAGAGATCTGGGCCTAAATCCATCGTGTTTTTGCACTCCACACCACCCCAGTTCAGACATGGCCATATGCAAATCAGCCTTGACCCTGTGCCTCATGGGAACAGTCCAGCCCGAACTGCCAAGCCATGTCTTTCCTGGACTCTGTCCATCAACTGTGGTTTTTGCATTTTTTTACTATGGCATCCTCAGATACCCCTGCGCCTCTAACATCACATATTGAATGATATTGTTCAGTTTTGTAAACTTTTAGCTTGTCAATGCAGGATGGTTTCACTATGATACCTATAAGTTGTAACATGCACGGAGATCAAAATCTTCTGGAATTTTACCCAACTAATCTTGCACTTTTTACTCTGCCGACCGAATTATAATCTAGAAATAACTTTTACCCTGTAAAGATTAGGTTCATGTGTACTTCCGCATAAACATTGAGCCTATGCCGGGTTTTCCACACTACTGTTTTCCAGTGTAATGACATGACAAAACACACGTACACCACGCAACCCTGCGTGTTAAATAGAGACGGGTTAAGCAGCTCAGTTGCCATTAAACGCCTTGTTGAGACAAACACGGACGTCCGCTCAGCAACTCCATTAAAGTAAGTTACCATGTCCTGTCAAGGCTTTATCTCAGAATAATGACTAGATCGTAAATGTTTCAGGGCCAGATTTTAAAGAAAAGCGCACTAGTCCATGCTCGGATTTTGAGCATTTTTCGAGCCTCGCCATGCGAAGTTTTTTAACCTCGTTCACTTCACCTCTATTCACTTACCGCGCAAGTTTAAGCCTTCATGAACTTGTTAAGAGCACTCTACCGCACAACCCATCAATAGGTATATCGCCGTTGGAGTACTATTTAACACCTTAGCAGCTATGGAACGTCCAGCTCCAGTGCTGAACGTTCCATTGCGCAGGTGCAGTTGGAACGTCCAACGGCCGACGGCAGCACTTCCGAGGTAGTGGTGCCGTCGGCCGTTGGACTGGCGCAGCACTTATGAGGTTAATTACAAATCTTTTCTTCATCTCACTGTAAATATCACGGCACTAGAAGAACATAAGTCTGTTTTATGCGCACAGGCGACTGCGATAATTACGAGACACTCTTTAGCCACATTAATTCCACCTTTCCTCACAAACCGCGTAACAATACCCAATATATACAAGATAGTTTTCACTCCAGCACATTTTTTTACCAGTGAGAACACTTGATTAACTCAAGAGTCTGCAAGTACATAATTCTGCTGCACCTTACATGAGCTTTCTCGAGTTCTTCCAAGCTGGCAAAATGTCATTAATATACTGCATGTATCCGGCATAGTTATTAGCACATACGCCTGAGTCCCGTTTTTAAAAAAATAAACAAAAGCACACGTTCACATCGTTCTCGAGCTCTTCCAAGCTGGCAACATGTCATTAATATACCGCATGTACCCGGCATAGTTATCAGCACATACGCCTGAGTCCGGTTTTTAAATAAACAATATCACACGTTCACATCGGTTCACTTCGGGCTAGTAATCCATCAAAAATACTACTTGTCACCACCCTCAGCTATCCGTTTAGATACTGATGCACACATACATATTCCTACAGATTACTACGAGATTGATTCCCCTGGGTAGAGTGTCGGCTGACACCTGTCCTCCACGGCTACAGAAGATTCCGTTAGCCTTTCCAGTTTTCAGGTGAGCAGGCCAAGTGGATTTGCCTCTCCTACTGTTACTGGCCCCAGACACACCCTGACTTCTCAAACACCTCCTTATTATTGCATGCTGTCCATTCTTTCTATTGTCCTGCTGAAGACCCGCTACAGATGCATTTAAGTCTGCACTATACATCTAGGGTCGAAACGTCGACGTTGTATTTTGTCAATCAGTCCATCAAAAGTCACACCACAAGAAAATTATAAAGTCATGTTTGTTGTGACTATTTAACTCAAGAACGGACTGTTGTGTATTTGTTTCGTACTATTGTATGTGAATATGTAATTTTTTCCCCATTTATGTATATATAGCACATCTATCACTTGTCACCCCCAGTCACTTAAAACATTTCACACTGTATGTGATTTTATGTAATTTTGGTCGTTTGACAGCCTATCCACTCTGTGTGGATCGATAAATGTAAGAATTTCATAATACGAAGAAAAAAAAATTCTTTCAAACTGTAAGTGTAGTTGTGTCTCCTTACATTGCATACATGTTATGCTGATTGCACGGATTGACTTAAAATAGTATTCATAACATAGCAAAGGAATTGTTCTACTCCCGACAGAACCACTATTTTTGTATAACTGCTATTGGGTAGGGCTGGAACCTATTTGTTGGGGCTCTGTGTGCTGGAGTCCAAGATGGGGTATAATTGTTAAAATAAAAAAATCCAGATTATGAGCTGAAACCTCGGTGTGCGGTGCATGGGGACTGGCAAACGGGCCTGCTAAAGTTTGTACAGTCAGGGGTTTACTAAAGTTGTGACTATACGGTCTCCTTGTATTGATTTTTGGATTTTTGCCCACCCATCCCACTCTTCGAACCATTGCGATTTCTCCAGCCCTATCATTGTTGAACTGCTTGTGCCTGGTTAGCCAAAAAAAAGGCACTTGTTCGTTCCTTAGGTCTAGCTGCATTTCTTTCTGGCCATTGTTAATCTCAGGAACCCCTGTTGATATAATAACATAAGGGAGTGAGGCAGAGGGTAGGTTTATAGTCGGCGTAGTGAGTAGTGCTGGTCCTATATCCTCAGCCAGCCTCTGTTAGGTTTAGCCTTTCCCTGCCTTCCCTATGCTCTATATGAATGGGCCCTCTTCTTTGTTAGTCCTCCCTAGAAGGGCCAGAATGATTACTTCCTTTTGCATTAATAGGGCTCCTAGGGCCAGTTGTTGTCCTGGGATCATGAGGTGGATGGATACCAGGCTTTTCAGTATGTTATCAGGTATCAACTGGCCCGGTACTAAGAGCCTCTGCCCTTCCGGCACTCCTTTGGATGGTGGGGGGTGCAACCCTTGAGGGACCATGCTTGTCAGGGAAGGATTGGGCTATGCTATCTATCTGGGAGCTACAATCTTTCCTCTTCCCTAGAACAGGGGTAGTACTACCAGGGAGATTGCCCTTACAGCTCAACCCAGTCAGTTGCCCTGTGCCTATGTGGTTAAGTAGGAGCGCAAGCTCTTCCTTTACAATAGCTCTCATCTGGGTCTCCAACTCCACTATCAGGTTCCTCACCCAAGAAGGACAGTCAGAAGCTGTTTGAGGGTTAGTGAGCGGTTCAATCATTCTTCCATTGCTAACTAATTCAGCTACGCTGTTTGTTAATTCTGGGTTTTTCCTACCCCATTTCCTGCATACGTCTAATAGTCTTAGAAGTACTAGTGGTGGAGCCACATCTACGAGTTACAGGCTTCACTGAGAGTTGTTGTGGTGATGGTAAGGATATCTCAATAATTCCAGACAGGAATTCTGTTGGTCTCAGTGGGGAACCTGGAATTATTGTTTGAGAGATGGGTGACTCAGGCCCCTGCCTGAATATTCCTGGGGTTAAAGACAGGTGCCTCTTTGTCAGTTCTATTTCAGTTGATACCACCCCAAAAGCCCTCTGGAGCATCCTGTCTATTGAGGTTTGGGGCAAGGGGCCCGGGATAGGCACCTGGGGATGTTTTTTACTGCACAAATGCACTTGCACATATTCAGATCAAGGAAGGGTCACCCCCTATGTGAACCTAAGTGGAGTGGAGCAGAATGAGGCACAAGACCAGGATTGCAATTTAGAGAGGGGGATACATAAAACACCAACTGTAGGCAAAATAAACATATAACACTAAAAATATAAAAAAGGGAATGTTAAGGGGTCAATAGGTACGTGAAGAAAGTGTCTCAGCTGATGACCAACATAATAGGAGGCACGAATGAGTTCCACGGATTGTTGTGGTGGGTTGCTGGGTTACAAATTCCCTTAGTCCGTCACCAAATCCATGTGGTAAGTAATGGGAGCGTACTAGCACTTCTGCCAAATGATCTGGGTGTGCCTGGTAAAAACAACTTGATTAAAAGTCCCAGACAAGTCTTACCAGTATGGATGCAACGATCATTCAAGAGCCAAAGGGGCCAGCCCTGCCCTGCCTCTTCCTGGCAAAGACGGGCAATGACGGACTGCCCTTGGCCCAGGCTTCCCCGGGCGCTGACTGAGCACGCCCTGCGGGAGGTGAGGAAGTTCTTTAAGCGCGATGCTGGCGCCTCCCCCTAATTGGCGGCGGAAGAAGATGGCAGGTGCACCCTTGGACTTGTGGTTCCACCAGGGTGAGTTAGGGCTTTCATGAATTCAGGAATGCGGGCAGTGACAGAGGCAGTGTTTCCTGGCACTTTAGTCCATCCAGCGATTTTGCAAGTGCCCCCAAGGTTGTTACCAGCACAAATGACTCTTCAGCAGCGTCCTGCACCACGGGCGTGATGCTGGCGCCTCCCCCCTCGTTGGCGGTGGGAGAAGATGACAGGTGCACCCTGGGACATGTGGTCCCACCAGGGTGAGTGGGGGCTTGCAGGAATGCGGCCAGCGGCGGAGGCAGTGTTCCCTGGGACTTCAGTCCCTCCGGCAATTTTGCAAGTGCCCCCAAAGTCGTCCCCAGCACAAATGACTCTGTATGTCTGCACCTCCATATGCTTACATGCACTTCAGAATCCAAAGGAGTCACATCAATTGTCCCACTAAATAGTCCAATATCTTCATTATTTTTTTGTCATAAGATTTTCTGCCAAGACATCCTTGGAGTTTTGTCGACGTCAGTCTCCACAGGACATGAACTACATGTATAACCATCTTTGAATTAAATCAGCACTCAGTTCATCATATGAATCTGTCATCTGTGCTACAAACTTGTGAATTCATATACTGGTATAGTGAAAGGCTCTGAAAAGGGTATTTGGACAAAATATTGAATTGTAAATATCGAGAGACCGAAATAGCGAAAAAAATATTGTGATTCAAAAATATCATGATGCAGAAATATCATTGTCAAGAATATCGTGTTTTTAGGTAAGTAATACAGTTAAGAATATCTTGTAAATATCATTTTCAATAAAAATATATTTGCACAGACTATCGCTCTTTAATATACTTTAGTTAAAATATTAATTTAATGGGATAGCATGGTTTGTATCATTTTTATACATTATTTTAAATATAGTTCGTAATTTTAATTTTGATTTAGAATATTTCATTTAGTTGCTAATAGTAATTTATAGTGTTGTAGCGAGTTGTTGGGTTTGTAGGGGGATAGGGTGGGAAGGTAATTAATTAATAATGAATTCAATTATTTTTAAGAAGGTATGTTATATGTATTCATCATATATATATAATGTAATATTGATTTATTATACTAATATTTTAGGGTCGGGTTGCTACGTTTGGAGGAGTAAAGGGTGGGAAGTTGATTTATAATTTCTTTTTAAGTATTTAATGATTATTAATTATGTAAATCATGCAAATATATTTTTTAGTTATATTTTAGGCAGGGCCGGTCCTAGAACTTATGGGGCCCTGGGCAAAAGGGAAGATGTGAGGCCCCTCTAATTTGAATGTAACATCACATTAAGTGACATCACAGGAAGTGACTTCGCTGGACTATTGATTTATTAGGTATCACTGAAGAGACTTAACGTGGATATCAGTAACAAGGATAAAAAGATAAATATGCAAATGAAGTAAGTCCATATATTTTAAAACTGTAATAAATGGATTACATTTGTCACATTGTATGGAAAAGCTAGTTGCAGGTCTAAAAAAGATGGATGTTTTTTACTCTATGTTAACTGATTGTTTCCAGATGAGTGCATGATAAAAAGTCCAATTCTTTCTCATAAAAGGGAGATATCCTGTTGAGGTAATGAGGAGCAAGATCATTCAAAATATAAAATTACACAAAAGAAAACCTCTCACAACATGGATATAATCACAAATTTCAAAAGGCTCCTTTATCATTCTGTGCCAATATTGTGTCACCTTCGGATAACATTTATACTTAGTAATTTGTTTTAACATAAATCTTCTTACCAGTATCCCACACGCACATGCTAAGAGTCGTAGGACAATATTTTTTGTGTGTGGGCTCTTTGCTTACCAGAATTACTTTAAGTGCAAAAACACAATACATATAATACAAAATCACAAGACACCATTGCAAGTAATTTAAGCTTGTACATAAAATACCTGGGACATCTGAGACCTCTGCTAAATCAAATACTGACTTGAAGGTATGCTGCAGATTCAAGGGGGTTTAAAATCAACATTTTTGAATTGGGGTTAGAACTGTAGAAATGGAAGTGGCCGGCTTTAGCGCTGGTGGAGTTCTGTGCGACAATGTTTGTTGTTGCCCCCAAGTACTCCCTCTGCCACGGATTCCCTCACTGCCACCCTTTAACAGCACCCTTCAAGACTTGATAACCACATTCTCGCTCAGATGCATTTAACCCCTTCCATACTCATGACGAGCTCAGCTCGTCATGAGGCACAGTTGAGCTGTGCTGATGACGAGCTGAGCTCGTCATGACACCAGCAAAATGGCAATTTCCAGCACAGGGGAAAAATAACCACAGCAGCGATGTGGTTAACTTGATTTACAGAGCCACTGATACAAGTGTAGGGTGTCAGAGAATTTTATATCACACACAGAGACATCTATCATATGTGTGTAAATCACTGTATAGGAAATATCACATCAGACAAAGGACTACAAGGTGTAGGAGTCACATGATAACCATACTAATAGGCATTATAGTTTATTAGTGATTGATCTGGAGAAACACAAACTCTGAATTTAGAACATAATTGGGGGTTCTCTTTAATAACCAGAATTTAATTCTATCCAAATGAACCCTTTTTGCAACATTAGGATAACCAAAAACTGGAGGGAAAACATAACCCTCTAATTTATACCGTGCAGTTTGTATGCAGCTCTTAGATGACAGTTAATAGCTCACTGTTTTCTAGAATTTTGACTTATAAACTCTAAGTAACAAAAGGATCTCACTGACAGAAGCAGTAACCCACTGACCTATTTACATTATGTACACTTTGTGGTCTGCATGGTGCATGTTTTTTGCAGCAGGCACATTAACCCTCTGCGCTACCTTTCCACTAGTCAAAACTTCCACTTGACAAAACTCCATCTCTCTCTAGGAAGAACATTAATCACTGGAGTTATCATGACATTTTTTTTGTTGCTGAAATTTGCTGGAGGCCAGGAAGGAAGTAGCAGCGCTTTTAAAACCATAATATATTTGCAAACATGACACCCCCACCTAAAGTCAGCACAAGGTGCAATCTCACCTCTCAAACTTCCCTAGAGCCTCCCCCCTCAAGGGTTCTGTGACCTTAGTGACAGTGTCACCGTCGCTCTAGGGTGTGCTGCTTCATAGGCCTTCCCAAAAGACTTGAGGTGAACTTCAATAGGGATTGTGGTGGACAGGCCTTCAAGGTTAACCTGCACTTGCCACTGCTAGGGTCAACTTGCTGCTTTTAAGACACCATGGCTTCTAAGGTCTAGCAGGGCCTTTTAAGGTGTAGCACAGGAATGTGCTCCCTCAGGATAGTGGTCTGGTTATGAAGGCTGAACCTGGTTCGGCAGTTCCCAAGTCAGCAGCTCTGGCCATAGTGCCACATCCTTCCCTAATGAACACGATACTGCCCCACTTAACAAATATTTATTAATTGTTAATTGGTTAATTGATTACCAATTATGCTTATTTATTTCAGTTACATTTTAAGTGTGGGTTGCTAGGTTTGTAGGGGTAAAGTGTGGGGAGCTAAGTAATACATAAATATTTTTTTTTAAATTGATTATTTTATTTATATCATTTTTTTGGTTAACTAATAATGTTCATATGAAGTTTTATACTTGTTCTAAATTAATTGGTTTATCAGATATGTGTGTTTGAAGTGGAGTACTTTCTCTACTGTTTCTTAGACTGAAGAGGGTATGGCAAATTTAACCTGCCTGATGTCCAACACTTTTCTTACTGTTGCACAGACTTGAGTAGAAATAGTAAATTGTACCCCTCCGAAGTCCAACACTTTCCTTACGGTTGCCCAGACAGGAGTGGAAATAGTAAATTTAACCCCTTCGAAATCCAACACTTTCACTACTGTTGCACAGACTGGAGTGAGAATAGCAAATTAAATCCTTCCGAAGTACAACACTTTCTCTACTTTGCCCAGACTAGAGTGGGAATAGTACATATTATCCCTCTTAAATTCAATGCTTTCCCTACTGTTGCACAGACTGGAGTGAGAATAGCAAATTAAATCCTTCCGAAGTACAACACTTTCTCTTCTTTGCCCAGACTAGAGTGGGAATAGTAAATATTATCCCTCTTAAATTCAATGTTTACCCTACTGTTGCACAGACTAGAGTGGGAATAGTTAATGTAACTGTAAAAATCACACCTCCAGATTGAAGATTAAAAGTTGTTTAATCTGGATAAAAGGAAATCCTCAGCACAGCAGTTTCTTCTTCAGTTCTGCCAATAATAATGCACTATAGAATCTTTGAGATAATACATTCTGTACTCTGTCTGGACATTCCAATTCATAAGCCAATCAGTGCACCATGTAATCATAACATTCTATTGTTACATTAACCCTACATTTCTCCCCCCTTATAAAGAATTAAAGAAATTAAAATTTTAAGATGACAACATAAAATCAAACAGAAACAAATTCAGTGAAGACATTAGAACAATCAATAAATAACAATATATGTAAATGTGTTGTATTTGTATATATACCACCACATTTTTCCTAACTTCAATCACCTTTAAGGGGATAGAAAACTTACTGTCCCCTTTCGTGATCACACCACTTTTCTTGGTAACAACCCAATCTCCAACACTGATATTCGGTATTTTCACACCTTTCCTCAATTGTAATATTTTTCAGTATCTTTTTGTTTTTCAGAAACCGTTTCCTTAATGGCATGGTGATCTACCCATAGACTATCTTTAGCAACCAACCAATTGGGATTGTCCTTCCGACCTGGCTCTCTCCCTTTGAGAGATACAAAAGGAGAAACACCTGTAATAGCATGGGGAGTGGTTCTGTAAGCCCACACCAATTTTTTCAATTCCTCCTTCCAAGATAAACCATTAGCTAATGATAATTGAATATTTTCCATTACAAGATGATTTATCCTCTCCACCACCCCATTAGCTTGTGGTCTATATAAAGCTACTTTATCATGAGTAATACCCCATCTTGACATAAACTCTATAATTTCCCTTGATACAAATTGTACGCCATTGTCTGACACAATGGTTTTTGGAACCCCTTCTTCTAGAAAAATCTCTTCTAAAAACTCTGTTACAGTTTTTGTGTTAATAGCACTAGATGTTTTATACACAAACCACTTTGTGTGGTAATCTGCAAGAACAAAAATGAATCTATTAGCACTACCTAACTTGTTAATCGGACCTAAAAAATCCATTGCTAGTTTTTCCCAAGGTCTGACCGGCAACTTAACACACTTAAGTGGAGGTTCTCTTAATGTTTTCACCTTATCAATGTTTGCACATGCATAGCAATGTTTAATTACATCTTCAACCATGCTGTTTAGTTTTGGCCACAGGAAGTTTGTCTAATTCTCCTCTTTGTCATGCTCCTACCAGGATGTCCCTCATGAGCTAATTCAATGATCTGACTCCAAAGACTTATTGGAGGTACAATGCGATCTCTTCTCATTATTTTACTATCGTTTATGCTCAACTATTCCTTAATGTTCCAATACTCTTTAATATCCTCATCAGAACTTATACACGTTTCCCATCCATTCCTAATATATTCTTTTAACTTCACTTGGACAGGATCACTTTCCATCGCAACATCCCATATTTCCTTTCTCAATGCCTCACATTCATGAATTCTACTCTCTTCATTTTCATTGGTTCCGAAATCATTAACTTCAGTAATCTAATTTCTCATATGAAGATGAGATAGACAATCTGCTACTACATTTTTTAGTCCTTTTAAATATTCTACTTCAAAGTTGTATTCCAAAACAGACAACAGTCATCTCGAAATCCTAGGGGTAACACCACCTTCAATACCTCTTCCCCCCCTTGAATAGATGTGTTAATGGTTTGTGATCTGTCCTAACCTTGAACTTCAAACCCCAAAGAAAATATTTAAAATGTCTGATTCCCCACCAACATGCAAGGGCTTCTCTTTCAATTGTTCAGTAACTTTTCTCTGCACCTTGCAGTCTCCTGGACCAAAATCCAATAATCCTTTCCTTTCCCTCTACAACTTGAGATAATACTGCTACTAATCCAACACCACTCGCATCAATTGTAAGGTACGTTTTCCCATTAATTTCAAAATGCCCCAATAAAGGAGCTTTCATGATACAATCCTTAACTTGTTCAAATGCACTCTCACACCTCTCATTCCATTCAAATGTTACATCATTCTTCATTTGTAACCTCAAAGGTTCAATAAGTTCAGTAAAGTTCTTTACGAACTTCGAACAATGCTCGGCTAACCCAACGAAAGACTTTAACTGATCCTTACTTTCTGGTTGTGGTGCTTCCTTTATGCCTTGAACAATGCCTGTTTAGGTTTTATACCATCCCCTGAAATGGTATGACCTAGGTATGTTACAGATCTTTTCCTAAATTGCAATTTTTCACGTTTAACAGTCGACCCATAATCTTCTAAGCGCTTCATCACTTTATCCAACAGATCATCATGATGATTCTCATCCTTCCCAGCTATCATGATATCATCTTGAAAATACCAGACATTTTCCGGACCTTTAAACACCTTCGTCATTACCCTCTGAAAGACTGCAGCAGCAGATGCTAACCCAAAAGGCTTACTCAAGTAACAAAATGCTCCTAATGGAGTGACGAAGGAGGTCAAATGCCTAGGTTCCACATGAAGATTAATATGATGATAAACTGATGTCATATCCACAACCGAAAAAACTTTACCACCAGTCATAGCTGATAGCATCTCTGAAATATTGGGGAGTGGTTGTCTGTCAAACCAAATATTTCGGTTCTAGTCTCTTAAGTCAATGCATAATCTTCCCCCCTTCCTTGGGAGCCACAACAATTGGAGCCAACCACTCGGATGATTCTATCGGCTCAATTATACCTGGACTCAAAAGTTTGTCTAATTCCTTTTGCAAAGATTCTCTCATCATAAGGGGTACATTCCGTACTATGCACAATTGGCACAGCATTTCTTTTTAAAATTATCTTGTGACAAAATCCTTTTAATAAACCTAACTCCTCATTAAGAACTCTTGGAAACCTTTTAGTAATGCACTCTTCAAAGGTATCTACAGAGTTCACATTGGAGTGGTGTAGCTCACTGGTTAGAGGCGGCAGACCCGGAAGCAGAGGACGGCCCGGGACCAGGGTTCAATCCCTGACACGGCAGGGTTGTGGACCAGGGTCAAAATGGACTCGATAATTCTCGCCTTGGTGCCTACTCTAACCAGGGATCACACTCGGCAACTCTGGGCATTAGCTTGCCTCATCTCCACAACGGCCCCCCACAAACGCCGGGGATGCCTGGTTTCACCTTGGAGATACCCAGGAGGGAACATCTCACAGGGAAAGCCAGGACGGGTTCCCCAGCGGTCTATAGCGCCAGGACGCCTCCGGGTAGCAGTGCGCTTTACAAGACACACACATTTACATTTACATTTACTTTCAGGTATCGACACAATAATAGGATTTTTTGCATTTGGATCTAATTTTATCCCAAGATCATTCTTGTAGCTCCAACTTAAAAGGTTAGATCCATATTTGGTTAGATATACTTGTCCATAGACTACTTGTTTCATAAATGAAATATTCATCCACTTCATTGCAAGTATGTCAATTTTCTTACCACCATACCCCACAGCTTTTATATCAGGATCTGACCAATTATCATTTTGCTCAATAGACAATGCATCTTTAGATATCAAAGTGTACATGCTCCCAGAATCAGCTAACACTTTTTCCTGAAAATCATTTAGATTGATAATACAATGTGGTTTTTCAAGTTTTTCATCACTCTCCATTTTTGCCCCTTCTATCATTCCTTCTTTTCTTAATTCAACCTTACAAATACAAGTACATTCTTCTCCCTCAATAGGTACAACTATTTCAGTTACATCTTCGCATGGTGCTTCACTTATACATTTATCACCACTTTGAGTGTACCTTGATCTGCACATTTTAGAAAAGTGTCCTATTCTCCCACAATTATGACATATAACACCTCTGGCCGCACATTTAAAACTTGTGGCTATATGTCCTGGAGCACCACAACGAAAACACTTTATTTCTCTGGTATCCTTCTTTTTGCCATAATCTGCTAAAGTTTTCTTTACTCCCTCTTTCTTTCTTTATGGTGTCATTAGAAGGAGGCTTATGAACAAGACAAATAGGAGACACCTCATTACTGGCACTCATAGATTTTGTTTCAGTTTTCAACGAAGTAGCAATCTCTTAACTATTTGGAAGCATGTTCCATTCCCTTTACTACTTGAATGGTCGCCTCGAGATGAAGGTCTTTTGTCAACAATTTTTCCATTACTCTTTTATCATTAGAACATCTTGTAATCTGATCTCTAATGAGGGAATCACTCAGGTTTTGAAATTTGCAAGTTAAGGACAACCCACGTAGAGCCCCTACATATGTATCTATATCTTCATCATGTTGGTGTGCCCTTGTGAAAAATGTATTCCGTTCCATAACAATACTAACTTTTGAGATAAATCTCAAATCAAGCATTTTTCTAGACATTTTATGAACCTTAATAGGTTGTCCATCCCCAACAGCCAGAGATATTTCTGGTAATTTTTCATATATTCTTCTCCCTTCAACTCCTAGGTGATGTAATGATATAGCCTGATGTCTAACTGGACCATATTTACCTGCACCAAAAGCTAACATATACATAAAAAATATTTTCTTTCATTGTTCCCAAGGTATGGGAGGAGAACCACGAGTAGGTAGAAATTTAGGTCGTGAATCCATGGCATGGTCCGACATCCTTGCTTCTTTCTTGTGAGGCAAACAAAACAAGAAGCTAAAGCAAAAAGCTAAAATAAATGATTAATATAATAGGTTAACAAAACAGACTAGCACAATAAAGTGTATGTCCATAGAGTATAAATATTATATTTCCATGAGTAATTGTAATTCAAAATTACAGGAGTGGAGGTAATTCCATTTTGTTATTTCCTATACTTGAAGTGGGATAATTTCCAAAAGTAATCTCGTTATATTCACACTTGTAGTAAGTTATAGAACCAAGTAATTTCCAATGTATTTGCAGTTCACTGTATATAGTTGTCTTCAAATTTATTCCAATGCTTTGAGTGCTTTTCCACCTTATGCAAACTCCAAAAATAAACGAGGTATATGCTTGTTATAAAATGAGCATGAGCAACAAGTCAAACTTCAATTTGTTTATTTTGTTTTATCTTTACGTTCCAATCCACTGTTGTGATAATGAAGGCCTTTAAATTCACAGTGATAGTGCACTTCACACTGTGACAATAGACTAATGAAAGGTATCTGCAGCTTTCATCCAATTGTCTTCGTTGCGTGGGATAAGCGTCACAAAAGAACTGAGTTTGTCGACATTAGCATCCCACAGAGCTAATGAATTACATGCGCCACAATCAAATGGAATGAATCAACGTCCTCTACTTCAGCAGATAATGAAAAATGATGCTCAGCCGCATGGTGAAGCTCGAGACTGTTGTTCTGTGCTGGCTTTCCACAGAGATAATAAGTTACACGTTTCTAGTTTCCATTCAATTATCTACTCATCGTGCTGTGAAGCTTGAGAATGTTTTGTACTCATACAGAATGTTAACGTGTGCAGACCTCCTACTGGGATAATGGGAGTCTGCCTCGCGCTGGTTCGAGATAATTCACTCGTGCACAAGTTTCATGGTGAGATAATGGAAAATGCCCCGTGAAGGAGACCGGAGTTGATCTGTTGTTTACTTTCAAATATTCTCATTCACAACGAAAGAAAATCAATTAAATCTGAGTGGATCCCTACTAAAACGAGGTGAACACTGAGAGTGAATTTACTTCAGGCATGTTTCATCTCTCGAAGTACCTCAAAGCATAAATTAAAGAGTAAAAACAATCTTACCAGAGTGTAGATCGGTAATAAACAATGTTTCAGTCCAAGGGTGAGGAAATCCGTAGTCAGTCCCTCGCACAGACACAGCCCGTCGCCAAATATGTAAAAATCACACCTCCAGATTGAAGATTAAAAGTTGTTTAATCTGGATAAAAGGAAATCCTCAGCACACCAGTTTCTTCTTCAGTTCTGCCAACAGTAGTGTACTACAGAATCTTTGAGATAATACATTCTGTACTCTGTCTGGACATTCCAATTCATAAGCCAATCAGTGCATCATGTAATCATAAAATTCTATTGTTACATTAACCCTATTGTAACCCCTCAGAAGTCCAATGCTTTCAATACTATTGCACGGACTGGAGTGGAAATAGTAAATCTTACACCTCTACAAGTCCAATGCTTTCCCTAATGTTGCCCAAAGGTGAGGTGGAATAGTAAATCTCACTCCTCTTAAGTCCAATACTTTCCCAACTGTTGTGAGAATAGTAAATGTAACCCATATGAAAGCCTATGATTTCACTACTGTTGCACAAAATAGAGTGGGAATAATATATAAAACTAGAAAAAGTGTCCGGGGTTCTGGAGAGAAACTACGAATCTACTTTAGAGACATCAAAAAGAAATGTTATGTGGTGGTTAAAGTGATGTGACTGTGTCATCCTGCACGCTAATTCCCATATTTGGAAAAAAGTGCCCATCAGTTCCCGCCTGATTCCACCCTACATCATTTACCCAGGAGAAAGTGCAGTATGTCTATCAGTGTAGTGTTGATAGATCAACTTCAGAAAATTTCCAAAGTTATGCTGGTAGGACTGCTGAATTGTTTTACTGCGGGTAACTGAATTACAGTGCCAAATTAAATGTGTGAAAAAATAGTGCAATGTTAAAATTGGGTAGTTATTGAGTGGATACAAAGATAATTTATTAGATTCCCTCAAAACTCCCAATATTAAAATTTGAAAAAGCAAACAGATTTAACATAATATATGTTGTTCAGTAGGGTCAACATGTTTCAGCAAACTTGACTCTAAATATGTCACTGCTTTCTTCAGGACCTAGATGTTTTTGGCTACTGTATGAGAAAAGAGGGAAAAATATCACCTGTATATTTTACTCAAGTTCATTCAATCTTCTCCACTGTTGTTGGTGAAAAAGAAAACATGTGCACACACAAATGAGAAACAAAGTAGAAACGTAGAAAGGCAATTGTAAATTGTTTTGCCACATATTAGATACTTAATTTAATCTACACAAGATTGAATCTATACAAGATTGGTCATAATATCACCATATGTTTGCAACAGAATTTCTGGTCACCTTACCTCCATTTTGTAGGAGGAATAGCATCACCCCACCTGGCTGCTGCTCAGGTAAGAGGAGCACCGCTCTAGTAAAAACACAGAACATAACACTTGAACTCACTCCAATAGGCCACGTGTCTCACACAGACCCAATTCATTATTACATTTATTTTGTTTTTTGTGTTCGAAGCAAACACCAGTCTGTCACATATATCTCTCTTGTCTTTTGTTAATAATGATATATGAAGCCGAGGAGCATTAAAGATAATGCACACATATCCTCGATTATTTAAGTTGAAATCTGCCAGGATATTTTGCTTTTAACATTCAAAGTAGCAAATTCTAACGGGTTCCCAATCGGAATCACCGAAATTGTGATGGTATTGTATACCAGTCAGTCACTGTTCATGACCGATAACTGCACTTGCAAGCTCTGATGTATTGAAGTTTACGAGCAGCGCGTTTTGAAGCAGTTAATTTACCCAAATGCTACGTTGTATTAAGCGCTATTGTAACAATTGTCTTGGCGCATTTCAATTTTAATTTATAGGGTTCCCAGACGGAAACGCCAAATATGTAGTGGTCTTGCGCACCAATCGGTCAGTTATCGCCCTTAACCGCTTGCTGCATTGCATGCTCTAATATGTTCAGAAATAGTGGGAAAAGCGTGTAGGAGCAGTTGTATTAATCGAATGCCTTATTTTGTTACGCGGTTCTGCTACGATTATCTTGGCGCATTTTGTGTGTTCCCGTAACAAGAGCCCGATTATTTTAGGATATACTGCGCTAATCGGCAGCGTAGCTTGCTTACCTTCCCGTCAGTACACCGAGCCTCCCTCTGGGCAATCTGGGGGGGCGCCGGTGTACTGGTAGGGAGCCATTTTGTTCCACCGGGTGTCACGTGACTCAATAGAGCACATGACCCCGTGGACTACAAGCCAACGCAAGTTTTATGGGAATTGTAGTTCCTTTGTTGTCCCTCTGGGGTCATGTGACCTGCGCATCACCTAATAAACTACAAACTAAAGCTAGATTTATGAGGAATGTAGTTCAATCTAAAAAGAAAGGATTTAGTGTGGATTTCTGTAAAGTTAAAGGGCCATGAATGGGCATTACAAGTGCGGTGAGGGGATTTTCTTAACATGAGTAACGCTCCTTTTCAGCGCAATGGTGTGAACTATTGATGTATAGAATTCGCTTCCAAGAAGTTTATTTATACTGAAGTCCTGTAGCTTGGCAGCCAATAATTTCATTTTACTGTGTGGTTCAGTAGGCTAAGCTAACTGGTTGATGATATGTAACTCATGAATTAACATTGAATTACAGAAAGCGGTTGTAAAATTCTATATGTCCACAATGTGAAGTGGCCACTCTATGCTGGGCATGTCACTAGGATGTTATAATGACATCCATGGGATATCTTCGTTTAGACCCATTTTGTCACTATTCAGACGATATACACACTTTTGCTCCCGTTTGAAAAGATAATTAGATATGTCTGCAACATGTTCTGGTATTAGTGGTTGTTCCAGAACAGTCCATTGAAAATCATTTGGACCATGGCCTTTTTCTAGGAAATGTGCCGTGAGTCTTGGTACTCTTGTGTTCTGATATTCTGCCTTTAATGCGCCTAGTCGTTATACCGACATAGCGCAGTTGGCAGGGGCAGGTGATTAAATAGATCAGGTTTTCGCTATTACAATTTGTAAACCTGCGCTGCTCCCATGCTCTACTGGTGCCGATGTCCATAGTAGTTGATTTGCAAGTCTGGGGACATGCAGCACAAGTACCGCAGGGGTGATGGCCCATTACAGCAGGCGAATCCCAAAGTGTCCCTATTTGACGAGGTAATTTAGTTTTTGGTCTAGTATGGACTAGTTTATCTTTGAGATTTGGTCCCCTTTTGAAAGCAAAAAGGGGTCGTGCTATCTGGTCTCCCCCTGTGTTTCGAATAGACCAATGTTTATGAACAATTTTTTGAAGTTCATTAGATTTGGTGTTGAAGGTGTTGACTAAAGTCAAGCGATCCATTTTCTCCTTCGCTTGTTGTGGTTCCAGCAACCCTTTGCGATTGTTATTAGATGCACGTTTTTTCGATTGACGAACCACCTTCTTAGGATATCCTCTCTCTAGTAGTTGTTCTTCCAATTCAGAAGCATGTTTTACAAAGCTGGTTTTGTCTGAGCAATTGCGTTGGACTCTTAAAAATTGCCCAAACTGTAAATTGTTCCTCAATGATCTAGGATGACCACTCTCGTAACTAAGAAGAGAGTTACGGGCCATCGGTATTTTGTACAGTTCTGAATGGAGCCCGTCTCGTTTCACAGTGATCAGAAGATCTAGAAAAGGTAATTCAACTTTACTGTGTTCTACTGTTCTACTGTGAATTTCAAATACGGGTTCTGAGCATTGAGCCACTGTTGGAAAAGCAAGAGATTGTCCAAAGTTCCATGCCAAGTTACTAAAATATCAATATATCGCTTCCATGTACGAAGCGATTGATGAAATGGATTGTCGGATGTTAATACAATACTCTGTTCGAAATTGTGGACATATAAATTCGCCAGACTTGGAGCGAAAATGCTGCCCATACTATTTCCAGCAATCTGGAGGTACAATGAATCTTCGAATTTGAAATAGTTCTCTCTCATGGCTATTTCTGCCAGAGTCATAATGAAAGAGACCGGAGTGATAGTAGATGGTTCATTCTCTTCGAGTAGCTGTCTCACCACTTCCAAGGTTTCGGTTTGTGGAATTGAAGTATATAATGATTCCACATCGAAGGAAACTAGGATATCTGTGGATTGGTCAAATTCAATTTCTGGTAAAAGTCTCAGAACATCCGTTGTGTCTTTTAGATACGTTGGCATTTTTCTGACCATTGGATTGAGAAAGTGGTCGACGAAAGTTGACAAAGGTTCAAGGAGGGAACCAAAATGTGGGAATAATATATACATATATTATTCCCAGACTCCATTACTTTTCTTAACATTTTTCAAATATATCTATTAATATTTGTTTTCTTTTTTAATGTTTTTAAATGTTATATTATTTGTGTGTGTGTGTGTGTGTGTATATATATGTATGTATATATGTGTATGTATATATGTGTGTATGTATATATATATATATATATATATATATATATATATATATATATATATATATATACATATCACAAAACAGTTATTCACAACCATTCCTCTCCTGAAGAATAACGCGAGTAAGCCCAGAATTTGTGCTAATTCTTCAGTGATTTATTGTGCAAATGTGTTGCCAGCCATCCGCCATGATGCGTTTCACCTCCCAATCGAGGCTTGATCACATGACGTGCAATGAAACAAACAAGGGGTTTAAATAATCCCAATGGGGGCGCAGCATACCAGGCATACCAGGCTGCATTTAAAGTGAACAATGCATATACATTTTTCCTTTTTTCAACCTTTTGCCAATTTGAAACAAAATTGAGGGCATATATATATTCTATAGTAATAAAATAAAAATAAAATTAAAAAATATAGTACAATATAAAATATATTTAAAAAAATATACATAAATATATATATGTGTGTGTGTGTGTATATATGTGTGTACATACGTGTATATATGTGTGTATATGGACGCTCGTGTGCAGGAAACACGGACCACACTCGCAGGGGTTCCAGGTCAGAAAGCTTTTATTCCCCAACAGCACGCTTAGATAGCCTGAAGGCAGGGAAGTGTCCTGTTTTGTCACAAATCCTGACGCGTTTCGAAGGCAACAGCCCTCTTTCTCAAAGGTCGACGAACTGATTCACAGGATGGTAGCAGGAAGCGCCTCTCAATGATGAAGTCACACGCCCCTGAATGGGCGGTGCTCATGTCACAGTGCCTTATGGTACTTGTATTCCTGCCGCCTCATTATTCTTGCGTGATGCAATTATAGTTCTTTGTTCTTTCTTAAGATCAAAGCGTTCGCCTGGTGCCCCCTCGCCAGCCAGGCGGCGATGTGGTAGAGGAACAGGGTACGGGTCAATATCCGAATCCCCACCGGCTGGATGCCCGTCGATTCACGATTCCCTCCAGGTCGTCGCATGGCGGTGTATATATGTGTGTGTATATATATATATCTATATATATATATCTGCTCTAAGAAGTGAATAAACCAACCTTTTTGCCAAATGTTCCAGTGAGTGCTGTTTTGTTTTCTCAGAAGGGATGAGAGGCGTTGGAGCAGGCATAGATATCGCGGACACGCCACCGCGTATACAGCACCCGTTTATTGCAGTGACTCATTTTCTGGCGCTCTTTGGAGCTGATATATATAAATAATCTCCCAGCACTTCCTTCGATTCAACAAAAGAATTGGGGCGCACTCCTTTTGGAATTCCACAACAGGATATTTATTACGATCTTATTTGCATGAAAGCGAGTGATCTACGCGTTTCGATCGTGAGCAAGATGCTTGTGGCATCAAAACGCGTTTATATGTATGTGTGTGTATATATATATATATATACATATATATACACACATATCAGAAAAACTTCTCTAGCAGTCAAGCAGGTTTGATAGACGAGAGAACCCAGGTACTGGTGCTGATTATTTTATTTCGCTCTATGTATATATATATATATATTCACTGAAAAAACCATAGGTTATAGACCATATATAGTTAGGAATTAGCATTTACAAAACCTTGAACATTCACTGAAAAAACCATAGGTTATAGACCATATATAGTTAGGGATTAGCATTTACAAAACCTTATTTTACTCGCCCAAAACCATTGAAATTCGCATATATAGTTAGTTGCACTAACTATATATCGCGCACCTGCAATCCACTGCTGATGATGTCACATATTACATCATTCATGACATGGTCAGTGACATGTCATGACCATGTTGTAAATGCTAATCCCTAACTATATATGGTCTATAACCTATGGTTTTTTCAGTGAATTTTCAAGGTTTTGTAAATGCTAATTCCTAACTATATATGGTCTATAACCTATGGTTTTTTCAGTGAATTTCAATTGTTTTTAATAGCAAATATGAAAAGCTTTAAAATGTCAAGTACCTGATAGGTAAAAACATTTTCGTGTTTATGCACGCTGCCCCCCCCTCTTTTCTTTTAGGAGTATTCTCTCTTTGCAGATAGTGAAGGGTAGGTAACGCAGGCCTTTGCCCCGTTGTAATCCGTCGTGCCTGCTTCTCTCTCCATTTGATTGTTATCCAAGCATTTACAGTTTTAGAATTGGTTCTCTTTGGTTCATTCTCTATTTACAAACAAGCACAGAGTCGCAATACTCTGTTTAGTCTTTGCAGATAGTGAAAAATCGTTAAAAAAAACAAAAGGAATCGAGCAAAATCAGTAGGCCACTAATGGGATCTCTTTTTGACCTCGCTAAAATAGAAACATTAGGAACAACCCCTCATGAGAAATACGAAACTAGTAAGATGAACTGAGCTCAACACCATGATGGCTGCAAGACAGCTCGGCTCCCCCACCCACCCCGCCCAAAATAACGACAAACCCTATGCAAATATTATAAATATATACAACACACCAGCAAAGTAACAGGGTAAAACGTTTTATTAAATAACTATTTACATGGCAGCCTGCTGCAACATCCATCACTGTTCCTGTCGAGGTAGCATAGCTGGCGGCCTAGGGGTGGAGGACCATTGTGCAAATTGCCCTGGGACGACACCATGCGCCAAGACTCGTCCCCAGTACATCCAGAGCTGATGTCCGACAAGTTGTGTGTGAGGATGCCTTGCTGATGCCGCCACCCCCACCACCACCTTTTTGTTGCCTGATCCGGCTAGCTCAATCGATCGAGCATGAGACTCATGCACTCTGATCTCCTTGGCCTCAGTCAAGCATCAATAGTAAGATTTTCATACGTGAGTGTAGGTTCATGGTTTTCCATCCACAGACTAAAAGCCTGGAGTGGGAGTGAAAGAACCATAACTAGGTAAGAAGGAAGGCAGACGCTGTGGGAAGGACTCTGGATATGGTATGTTCCTTGGTCCCTGAGTTGCTTCGATGTCACTGCCTTGCACAAATGGCATAAGTCCTGGATGTTGGGTGCCATAGTTGAGAGTTCTGAGCAGCGCTTGTAACACTGTCTGAAGCTTATTTGCACCTGCTGCAGCTTCACTATTCTCAAAGTAAGTGGGGGCTGTTTGTGGACCTGACTGCATTGGAAAACAATGTGATGCGGTGCCTCCCTGAACCGCTTGACGGAGGCCCCCGAGGGGCGGTGTGATGGCGCAGACTCGGAGGGGGCGCTTGGCTCCGACCCCCTCCCCAAGTCTTGTTGCCCTGGTGTGGCCTGAGATTGCCCCCGACATAGGCAGCCGGCTCCCAGGGTCAAGCGGAACTTTTTGCCTTTTGGTGACTCTTCCGTTCTGAACATTGTCCCACAATCCGTTTGACCTGAAGACACGTCCTGCGGTGCCCTAGTCCGACCATCACATATTCCTGCGCCAGGAGACAGCGTGGGATGCACTAGAAGGGAGAGGCGGTGCGAACGAGCCTCCCCCACCTCCCCAGGTGGAGGTTTCTCAGGTACACCCCAGCGCTTCACGCAACCAGCTGAGTTGCGCCCGCTCTTGCGGCTACAGCGTCTCGCCCACCATCCACTTGAATTGCGCCCACTCTTGCGGTGCAGCGATAGGCGGCTGCAACAGGACTCTCAAAATGGCGGCCGGCTCTTCGGATTTAGGCCTAGTCCACTAAAATGGCCCTGGGACACCTTGGAACTCGGCCGCTTGACTGCTAGGGCATTGACCCCATTCCCAAAAGCGTCCCCTCGGCCTTGAAGATTCTACAAAAGTCACTGGGGCCCCCGACTCCCGCAGACTTCCGGTGGCGAGCGACTGCCATGATTGCTCGCGGAATGGCCACGACATAGCCACGGGGTGCTCTCATGCTGACGCCAGCTTCAATCTGGAACATCCAGAAACACTGTAGACTACCAATTCGATCAGTTCCGGTGGAGCCCCAACGTGACCCGGTAGAGAAGAACTTGCCCTCCCCTCTTTGACTGAAGGTTCTTGTTGCCTGTCCCTTCTGTTGTCATTTAACAGAACTTTTTGGACTACTGAAAGGGGTTGTGTTCCGACCGCTGGTTGGTGGAGACATTTTGACTATATTCTGGACCTGCGTTGTCGCGTAATGCGTCATATGACGCGCCGCGTTAGCGCACCCGGAAGGTTCTCCGGTGTGCGAGGCGCAGCTTCCCGGAAGCGATCCAGAGCGCGGCACGCAGCGCAGCGCGTAACGTAAGCATAACAGGTCATGTGACTTGTTAATAAAACTTTTCATTGGTTCATTTTACTTTTGTTATTCTAATGATGGAAGGCTTGGTCATATGACCTAAAAATAACACTTTTCATTGCTTTCGAACATTTTTTTTCCCAAATGATGAAAGCCCCACCTTTTTTTTTCTCACTCTGACTTGTAAAGCAAAGGACCCAGATGCATTTACAGTTTACCACTAACAATGTTCCAGGCTAATGTATTTTCCCGGGAAATTTACAACTGTCCTGCAAGTAAAATATTCCTATTTCGAGAAAAAGGGCGTTTCTTCGTCCCATGAGGGAGCCGTTGAAGAAAAGAGGCTCGGCCTGCTGTCTTAGTCGCTGATAGGCATGAATATCGGATTCTTATCGATCCCTTTATGTTGCAGGAGTGGAAAACACAACAGCCCTTGACCATTTATCTTTACTGCGTTCCTGCGTATTATACCTTTTAACCGTCATGTAATCGGGCTGCTTTATTTCACTTGCCTTTTACTGATTCGAAAACAGTGGCTATTATTCAAAACTTTACCAATCTAGGTACTACTACCATGTTTTGTTTTAAAAACCTTTATTGTGAAAATGTCAGTATACAAATACGGGCCTATAACCACGTGGGCCGGCCACGGAGCAAACTGGAATCGTATATGATGAGGGGACATTTACACTGTAAAAGAACGTAACGGGCGGGCCATTAGGTTGCAAGAACTAAGGTGTCTAACAGTTGCGGAATCGGTGGACGTACATTTTATAATTAAAGTACGACAGGGCCAGTTACAATAAAATTATCTAGATATACATTTGCGGGCAAGTACCATGGGTGACGTTAATTTGAACTTTCAATAGTACAGTAATCAATAACACATCAGAACTTAATATCAATAGGGATGTTCAATCAGTACTCGTCCCCGCCCGCCATGTGCTTCAAAACTGCATACGTATCTCGTGATATCAAGGTTGGGCAACCAGTACACAACAAGGAGTTACGAGTCCCATTTATACCGGCGTCATTTTGGGCGAGGCCCGGCAGGTCCAGGATATAATCAAAATGTCTCCACCAACCAGCGGTCGAACCAGAACCCCTTTCGGCAGTCCAAAAAGGTTCCGTTAAATGACAACAGAAGAGATAGGCAACAAGAACAATCAGTCAAAAGAGGGGACGCTTTCGGGAATGGGGCCCATGCCCTAGCAGGCAAGCGTCCGAGTTCCAAGGTGTCCCAGGGCCATTTTAGTGGACCAGGCCCAAATCCAAAGAACAGGCCGCCATTTTGAGAGTCCTGTTGCAGCCGCCTATCGCTGTAGCCGCAAGAGCGGGCGAAACTCAGCTGGACGGCGCCGCCTCCCCCCCCTCTTCGGGCACCCCACGCCGACTTTCGGCGCAACATTGTAGGATGGCCACACCAGTACAACAACTTGCTGGACACCACCTCTGTGCCATCCGGATCTCGGCGCGTTGTGCTGCCTTCGGCCTACTGTAGCAGCAAGTGCGGGCGCAACTCTGCTGGACGGCGTGTGAAACGCTAAGGGGGGCCCCACTGCAGATGAGTTGCCTCCACCTGGGGAGGTGGGAGAGGCCCGTTTGCGCCGCCTCCCACCCCCCCCCCTGGGCACCCCACGCCGACTTTCGGCGCAGCATTGTAGGATGGCCACACCAGAACAACAACTTGCTGGACACCACCTCGGTGCCATCCGGATCTCGGCGCGTTGTGCTGCCTTCGGCCTACTGTAGCAGCAAGTGCGGGCGCAACTCAACTGGATGGCGAGTGAAACGGTAAGGGGCAACGCACTGCAGATGAGGTGCCTCCACCTGGGGAGGCGGAAGAGGGCCGTTCGCGCCGCCTCCCCCCGGGCACCCCACGCCGTCTTTCGGCGCAGCATTGTAGGATGGCCACACCAGTGCAACTTGCTGGACACCACCTCAGTGCCATCCGGATCTCGGTGCGTTGTGCTGCCTTCGGCCTATTCGCACATCGGTCCGCTACTGACGCCGCCTAACGGGCCAACGGATTTTGTACACTTTTTATAGCCCAAAGTCGCATAACAGGTCATGTGACTTGTTTATAAAACTTTTCATTGGTTCATTTTACTTTTGGTTTCCTAATGATATAAGGCTTGATCATATGACCTAAAAATAACACTTTTCATTGGATTGAAACATTTTTTTTTTCCCAAATGATGAAAGCCCCACCTTTTTTTTTTTTTCTCACTCTGCAATCCAAAAATGTCCCGTTAGATAACAACAGAGGGGACAGGCAACAAGAACCATCAGTCAAAAGAGGGGAGGGCAAGTTCTTCGCTACCGGGTCACGTTGGGGCTCCACCGGAAGTCATCGAATTGGTAGTCTACAGTGTTTCTGGATGTTTCAGACTGAAGCTGGCGTCAGCATGAGAGCACCACCATCTCGTGGCTCCGTCGTGGCCATTCCGCAAGCAATCATGGCAGCCTCCCCACCGGAAGCCTGCGGGAGTCGGGGCCCGATGACTTTTGTAGAATCTTCAAGGCTGAGGGGACGCTTTCGAGAATGGGGCCCAAGCCGTAGCAGGCAAATGTCCGAGTTCAAATGTGTCCCAGGGCCATTTTAGTGGACCAGTCCCAAATCCGAAGAGCCGGCAGCCATTTTAAGAGTCCTGTGGAAGCTGCCTATCGCTGCACCGCAAGAGTGGGCGCAACTCAGCTGAATGGCGGATGAGGCACAGTGCCGCAAAAGCGGGCGCTAAACAACTGGATGGCGAGTGAAACGCCAAGGGGCGCCCCACTGCAGCAGAGGAGTACCAGCTGGGGAGGCGGTGGAGGCCCGTTCATTCCGCCTCCCCCCCCCCCCCCCAGGGCGCCCCACGCCGTTTTTCGGTGCAGCATTGTAGGATGGCCAGACCAGTGCGACAACTTACTGGACACCACCTGGGTGCCGTCCAACTGGATGGTGACTGAAACGCTAAAGGGCGCCCCATTGCAGCAGAGGAGCCTCCACCTGGGGAGGCGGGGGAGGTCCGTTCGTTCCGCCTCCCCCTCCCCCGGGGCGCCCCACGCCGTTTTTCGGCGCAGCATTGTAGGATGTCAAACCAGTGCGACAACTTACTGGACACCACCTGGATGCCGTCCGGATCTCGGCGCGCTGGGCTGCCTATTCGCACAACGGACCGCTACTAACTAAAAGACAAACCAAAGCAGCTCATTGTTGCTTTGAGATGGATGTTGCAGCAGGCTGCCATGTAAATAGTTGTTTAAATTTTTTTTTTTAACGTGTTTATTTTTTTGTTGCGTTGTATATATTTATAAGTTATTAAAGTGTTATAATCCTACTACTTTGTTTGAGTGCTATATATTTTTAATGTGACACATAATTGTGAAGACTTTGATGTACAAAAAGGCATCCCTGGAATCTTCCGCTTCAGGCTCAGTCCCACACACCCTTACAGTGAGAATCCCCTCCCCAAGAATCCCCTCCCCAATCACAATACAGGATCGTTATCAGATAGTAGGAACGCGTGTGGTGTGACGGATCTCATGAGGTGGGGGCCTTGATCTACTGTAACTCCTTTGAAGAGGGGTGATTCTTTAAAGTTGGGGCCATAAACTACATCCGCACGGCTAGGTGATAGCCTGGAACCGGCCTGGACAATCAGACACAGAGGAAGAGGAGTGTCAGAGGGTGCGGTAGTGAATAAGGTGAAAGGGAGGTGTCGGGCGGGCACACGGTGTGATTCTCAGGGAAAAGCAGCGCAGATGGGGGGAGGTTTATGGCCCATGCATGAGAGAGAGAGCGGGGGTGACCAGTGCGTGGGGGAGATGCTTGCGAGGGTGGGGAGCCATGCTGGGGATCGGCGGCGTGCAGAGAGTGGGTCTGGTCAAGGCATCTAAAATGGCTGCCGTGAAGGACAAAAGTGTGGCATTGGAAAAAAGGCAAGATGGCGCAGACAATGTTTATCAATACGGATTAATTCATAACAATTATTTTTAACAAATTATTTACTCGCAATGACAAAATGGCGGTCAACACTTCCTGATTTCCTTCGAATCGAACGTTAACAGACGTCACGCAGCAAAAAAAAAAAACGCTCACGCACAGCTGCTGGAAGACATGTATCAACATATATGAGCATCCACAGCCACCCTCAGAAAACATAGGGGGTCAGGATACGTCTCCCGTACCCCCTTATACCAATTTCTCACATTGTTTTCCCTCCATCTTGTAATTTAATTAAAACGAAACACAAAATGGCGAATTCCCGTTTTGCGTCCCGGTTCGCGAACCGGGAAGCGCTTCTACCGCGAAAAATCAATTTTTTTTATTTGCCCCACGGGACCCTTTAATAACCCCAACATCATTCCTAGGGGGTCAAGAGGGGTCTACCTTGCCCCCTTTCATTAAATTCCCCCTTCGTTTTTCTCCTCCTCTAGTCTCTCGATCCTACCGAGAGACAAGATGGCGGCCGCTCCGGACTGTTTAGAATGTTGACAGACACCGGAGAGCCAATCAGCTTCGCTTCGCAAAGTTCCGTAACGCGAAAAGTACGCGAACCGGAGCGCTACCCGGGACGCTGTCACAGATGTATCTGTTTTTTAAAACGTTAATTTCTCAAAATCCACTGGAGCACATATATTGAGACCCAGCAAAGGCACATCGGGCTAACAGTCCCTACAGTTTTGCCAAGTTTCGTGCAAATCCATTCAGCCGTTCGAGCTAAAAGTGAGGCCAAACGCCCTATGGAAAACTCAATGTTAAAAACGCGTTTTGGGACCCCCCTTTTTTCTCGGCCCCCCCCTTGACGAAACCCCCAAATTTTCAGGGGCTGCTCAGAAACAAAATGTGCCATTCTCCTGAAAATTTCAGCCGATTCCGTCCTCAAACGCCAAAGTTATTAGACATAGAATTTTCAAAAGTCCCATAGAGAAAAAATCCTAACTATATATGCCTAATATGTATATGTATATGTATATGTATATATTGAGGTTCACAGGTGCCAAAGCTTTTAGGATACACTCTTCATCGGTCCAAGAGTAAGGCTACAACACCATCCGCATCACTCTGGAAACATACATTGCTTTTGCCTTACGCGTTTCAAACGAATTGATCGTCCTTTCTCACAGGCTAGAGCGACCAAAATAAAGGACCAAGACTGCTGCTAGGTATCACAAATCACTTTTATAGGCCATAGGTGGAGCCTCGCAAGTTTAGCAGCATTGCATTCTGGGAACAGCAGTTTTTGAATTTCGTCCCGTAGTTCTAATTCAGCCACAAAAGTCACTCTAATATCATATTTATAACAATACAGCCATTAGTGGGCTCACCAGGGGGAGCAGAACAGCGTTGTAAAAATAGTTTGCCAACACGATGAACCGGGCAGGCTCCAGGCGTCCCGAGCCTCCGGACTGCTTCTTTGGCAGTGGTGCAATCCCCGCGGCATGGCTGCCGCGTATTTATTTTGAGGTTCACAGGTGCCAAAGCTTTTAGGATACACTCTTCATCGGTCCAAGAGTAAGGCTACAACACCATCCGCATCACTCTGGAAACATACATTGCTTTTGCCTTACGCGTTTCAAACGAATTGATCGTCCTTTCTCACAGGCTAGAGCGACCAAAATAAAGGACCAAGACTGCTGCTAGGTATCACAAATCACTTTTATAGGCCATAGGTGGAGCCTCGCAAGTTTAGCAGCATTGCATTCTGGGAACAGCAGTTTTTGAATTTCGTCCCGTAGTTCTAATTCAGCCACAAAAGTCACTCTAATATCATATTTATAACAATACAGCCATTAGTGGGCTCACCAGGGGGAGCAGAACAGCGTTGTAAAAATAGTTTGCCAACACGATGAACCGGGCAGGCTCCAGGCGTCCCGAGCCTCCGGACTGCTTCTTTGGCAGTGGTGCAATCCCCGCGGCATGGCTGCCGCGTATTTATTTTGAGGTTCACAGGTGCCAAAGCTTTTAGGATACACTCTTCATCGGTCCAAGAGTAAGGCTACAACACCATCCGCATCACTCTGGAAACATACATTGCTTTTGCCTTACGCGTTTCAAACGAATTGATCGTCCTTTCTCACAGGCTAGAGCGACCAAAATAAAGGACCAAGACTGCTGCTAGGTATCACAAATCACTTTTATAGGCCATAGGTGGAGCCTCGCAAGTTTAGCAGCATTGCATTCTGGGAACAGCAGTTTTTGAATTTCGTCCCGTAGTTCTAATTCAGCCACAAAAGTCACTCTAATATCATATTTATAACAATACAGCCATTAGTGGGCTCACCAGGGGGAGCAGAACAGCGTTGTAAAAATAGTTTGCCAACACGATGAACCGGGCAGGCTCCAGGCGTCCCGAGCCTCCGGACTGCTTCTTTGGCAGTGGTGCAATCCCCGCGGCATGGCTGCCGCGTATTTATTTTGAGGTTCACAGGTGCCAAAGCTTTTAGGATACACTCTTCATCGGTCCAAGAGTAAGGCTACAACACCATCCGCATCACTCTGGAAACATACATTGCTTTTGCCTTACGCGTTTCAAACGAATTGATCGTCCTTTCTCACAGGCTAGAGCGACCAAAATAAAGGACCAAGACTGCTGCTAGGTATCACAAATCACTTTTATAGGCCATAGGTGGAGCCTCGCAAGTTTAGCAGCATTGCATTCTGGGAACAGCAGTTTTTGAATTTCGTCCCGTAGTTCTAATTCAGCCACAAAAGTCACTCTAATATCATATTTATAACAATACAGCCATTAGTGGGCTCACCAGGGGGAGCAGAACAGCGTTGTAAAAATAGTTTGCCAACACGATGAACCGGGCAGGCTCCAGGCGTCCCGAGCCTCCGGACTGCTTCTTTGGCAGTGGTGCAATCCCCGCGGCATGGCTGCCGCGTATTTATTTTGAGGTTCACAGGTGCCAAAGCTTTTAGGATACACTCTTCATCGGTCCAAGAGTAAGGCTACAACACCATCCGCATCACTCTGGAAACATACATTGCTTTTGCCTTACGCGTTTCAAACGAATTGATCGTCCTTTCTCACAGGCTAGAGCGACCAAAATAAAGGACCAAGACTGCTGCTAGGTATCACAAATCACTTTTATAGGCCATAGGTGGAGCCTCGCAAGTTTAGCAGCATTGCATTCTGGGAACAGCAGTTTTTGAATTTCGTCCCGTAGTTCTAATTCAGCCACAAAAGTCACTCTAATATCATATTTATAACAATACAGCCATTAGTGGGCTCACCAGGGGGAGCAGAACAGCGTTGTAAAAATAGTTTGCCAACACGATGAACCGGGCAGGCTCCAGGCGTCCCGAGCCTCCGGACTGCTTCTTTGGCAGTGGTGCAATCCCCGCGGCATGGCTGCCGCGTATTTATTTTGAGGTTCACAGGTGCCAAAGCTTTTAGGATACACTCTTCATCGGTCCAAGAGTAAGGCTACAACACCATCCGCATCACTCTGGAAACATACATTGCTTTTGCCTTACGCGTTTCAAACGAATTGATCGTCCTTTCTCACAGGCTAGAGCGACCAAAATAAAGGACCAAGACTGCTGCTAGGTATCACAAATCACTTTTATAGGCCATAGGTGGAGCCTCGCAAGTTTAGCAGCATTGCATTCTGGGAACAGCAGTTTTTGAATTTCGTCCCGTAGTTCTAATTCAGCCACAAAAGTCACTCTAATATCATATTTATAACAATACAGCCATTAGTGGGCTCACCAGGGGGAGCAGAACAGCGTTGTAAAAATAGTTTGCCAACACGATGAACCGGGCAGGCTCCAGGCGTCCCGAGCCTCCGGACTGCTTCTTTGGCAGTGGTGCAATCCCCGCGGCATGGCTGCCGCGTATTTATTTTGAGGTTCACAGGTGCCAAAGCTTTTAGGATACACTCTTCATCGGTCCAAGAGTAAGGCTACAACACCATCCGCATCACTCTGGAAACATACATTGCTTTTGCCTTACGCGTTTCAAACGAATTGATCGTCCTTTCTCACAGGCTAGAGCGACCAAAATAAAGGACCAAGACTGCTGCTAGGTATCACAAATCACTTTTATAGGCCATAGGTGGAGCCTCGCAAGTTTAGCAGCATTGCATTCTGGGAACAGCAGTTTTTGAATTTCGTCCCGTAGTTCTAATTCAGCCACAAAAGTCACTCTAATATCATATTTATAACAATACAGCCATTAGTGGGCTCACCAGGGGGAGCAGAACAGCGTTGTAAAAATAGTTTGCCAACACGATGAACCGGGCAGGCTCCAGGCGTCCCGAGCCTCCGGACTGCTTCTTTGGCAGTGGTGCAATCCCCGCGGCATGGCTGCCGCGTATTTATTTTGAGGTTCACAGGTGCCAAAGCTTTTAGGATACACTCTTCATCGGTCCAAGAGTAAGGCTACAACACCATCCGCATCACTCTGGAAACATACATTGCTTTTGCCTTACGCGCTTCAAACGAATTGATCGTCCTTTCTCACAGGCTAGAGCGACCAAAATAAAGGACCAAGACTGCTGCTAGGTATCACAAATCACTTTTATAGGCCATAGGTGGAGTGATGCGGATGGTGTTGTAGCCTTACTTTTGGACCGATGAAGAGTGTATCCTAAAAGCTTTGGCACCTGTGAACCTCAAAATAAATACGCGGCAGCCATGCCGCGGGGATTGCACCACTGCCAAAGAAGCAGTCCGGAGGCTCGGGACGCCTGGAGCCTGCCCGGTTCATCGTGTTGGCAAACTATTTTTACAACGCTGTTCTGCTCCCCCTGGTGAGCCCACTAATGGCTGTATTGTTATAAATATGATATTAGAGTGACTTTTGTGGCTGAATTAGAACTACGGGACGAAATTCAAAAACTGCTGTTCCCAGAATGCAATGCTGCTAAACTTGCGAGGCTCCACCTATGGCCTATAAAAGTGATTTGTGATACCTAGCAGCAGTCTTGGTCCTTTATTTTGGTCGCTCTAGCCTGTGAGAAAGGACGATCAATTCGTTTGAAACGCGTAAGGCAAAAGCAATGTATGTTTCCAGAGTGATGCGGATGGTGTTGTAGCCTTACTTTTGGACCGATGAAGAGTGTATCCTAAAAGCTTTGGCACCTGTGAACCTCAAAGTATATGTATATATATATATATATATATATATATATATATATATATATATATATATATATATATATATATATATATATATATATATATATATATATATATATATATATATATATATATATATATAATTTTGAAGATCAAAGTTGTCCACAAAGCATAGATGCACTCGGACATTTTAGAAAGCATCAAGCCTTTTAATAGGTAGGACCAGAGCTTGCTTACCATTCCGAAATTACAGCTTTTCAGGTCATCTTCGCCTGACGCGTTTCAGTGCTTCTCTGCACTTTCCTCAGAGGCTCAAAAATCTCATGCTGTGCCGACACACCCTCCAGTTAAATCAAAAATGTCACCCTCCAGTCGGCTGCTCAGTTGAGCACACAGTGATTTCTGGGTCCTGTAGGGCAGTCAGTAATATTAACCCAAATGGGTGCACACACATCTTGCTGTTGACAAAAGAAACCACAGATGGCCCTCAGCACACAAGTCCGGTCTAAAATGTCCGAGTGCGTTTATCCTTTGTGGGCAACTTTGAGCTTCAATTTACACGCAGCAGCCCAGCTGTAAGAGACGCACCACCCTTTGATGCGTGGGGCCACGGGGTCTGTATTCAACTAAGCTCTGTTGTGCGGCATTTTAAGAGGAAATTATCCTGACACTAATGTCCAGGACCTGACACGTTTCGAGGTAACCAACTGGCGATAGTTAGAACCTAGTTTTCATAGGAAAAGCATTTTTTTGATTTGCTAATAACTTTGGCATCGTTTGACAAATCCTGGTCTATTCTGGTCAGCTCCCAACCTAAAAGTCTGGGGTGATTCGTCAAGCGGGGGCTGAGAAAAAAGGAGGGTCCCAAAAAGTGTTTTTTCCATGTTAATTTTCATGGGACACTTTAGCCAAGGTTACAGCCGGAACTGCTGAAACGAATTACAGCAAATTTGGCAAAAAGGTAGCGCTTGGTTCAGAAAGGGACCTTTTTAAAAATGGTGTAAATCCGTTCAGCTGTTGCAAGGAAAATAAAAAAATAAAAATATTGATATCTCTGGGCACGGTGGGTTCGCGAATCCTCTCGACTACGAGCTTCATTCTAATTGGCTGCCAACACTCCAAACCAGGAAGTGTTGGCAGGCATTTTGTGACTCGGTAGAAAATGAAGAAAAGGGGGCAGGGTAGAAAAACCTTCAGGGCCCCAAAAGGACCCCCAATTTTTGTTTTTAAAAACATCCAAATGCGTGCTGGATGCGCGAATCCAGATGAAATTTTTTTTATTAAATGTAGCGGGGCTCCCCCACTTTATTTAAATGAAGCCAAACCTCCTCTTGCTTCAATAAAGGAAAGGAGACTTGCTTTTGGGCAAGGGAAGCTGCATGTTAGCAATATCAGCTCCTGCCGTAGGTGACGAGCTGGCGGGACCGTGGGGGCATTGGGGCTCTCCCTACGGTCCCCAACAGAGAAGCCAGGCCCCGGGGGATGGGGTTCCTGGGGCCAGAAGTGGCCTGGGAGGCCACTCCTGGCCCCAGGGGATGCCCGGGGGATGGGGTCCCCGAGGCGAATGTAAATTAATGAAAGTGAACATTTTTGTTTTTTTTACAGTTTGGCCTTGCAACCCTAGCGCGGCCCTCTATTTGAACACAAATGGTGCGTGGCTCTCAGCGCGGCCCCTAAGTGTGAACGCGCTGGGTGCATGGCTGTCAGCGCGGCACTCGAGTACTTCTCGGGTCTTTAAAACACTGAGGGGCATATTCTCAAGGAAACATTGCCAAGTTAACAGCACTTTATCGCAGCCAAAATAGTGATAAATGTAAGGCACCATTCACAAGCTGGTCCAAACAGCCCATATCACCAGTTTACCAGCGAAAACAGCCTCCAAAAACATTTTCATGGATGATCGACCCCAGCAAATAACGCTAATGAGATGCAGAGTAGGCATTCCTGTGCAAAAAGCAACGAAAACACTACTTGGCAACTTTCTCAACGACCACCAAGATCAGCGAAGCGAACACAAAATAGGCGATAAGATCTGTTAGCATCAGGAAGTTTACACCTGCTCTGACCTGGTGTAAAGTCGGACTACAACCTGCAACATGAAATGGAGCCCAGCCCACAGCCACACTTGAACGACAGCAGATGCCATGGAGCCAACAATCATGTAGCCCGGACACCCAAGAGTGCCCCGACACCCCAACACCACCCCCTTGTCCACCATCCCCCCGACACCCCGGCAAACAAATGTGAGAACAACCTTCCGAAATCTCAAACGTAAAAATCGGCTGATGTTGCACAATTATAGCAAAAAAAGATGCATGTGAGGTTGGAAAAATGAGAATCACAGTCCTCTATGGATTTACATATAAAACATTTTATTAAAACAAAGCAACAAAATAAAAGTTGGTACAGCCATGGGGTGTCATCCCTCGACAGTCTGTAAATCACAGCCTGCAAGACAAAAAGCAAGATCATGTGCCCATCAAAGGAGAGAGAGAGAGAGAAAGATTGAGAGAGAGGGAGAGAGAGAGAAAGAGAGAAAAAGTGAGAAGGAGGGGAAAATAGAAAGAGTGTGAGAGAGAGGAAGAGATAGAGAGAGAGAGGGGAAGAGATAGAGAGGGAGACTGAGTGCCAACACTGCGGATAAAACTCTCACAGCTCACCTTTCTGCCACCAGTGTGTCTCCAACCACATGACGGGACATAATACAGCCCTCAAGCTCACTCATCTGAAACACTGTAAAGAATCAGCAATGGCAGAGTACATACAACTGCACAAGCCTTCATTGCTGTCCCGCCCAGGCTGCTGCACCCCATCCACTCCTGCCACCCAGAGGTGTCTGCCTGCCCTTGTGCACCCAGGCTGCTGCATACCATCCACTCCGCCACTTAGAGGTGTCTGCCCGCCCCTGTCCACCCAGGCTGCTGCACCCCATCCACTCCTGACACCCAGAGGTATCTGCCTGCCCTTGCGCACCCAGGCTGCTGCATACCATCCACTCACTCTGCCCAGAGACGACTTCCCGCCGCTGCGCAAACAAGCTTCTCTGCTCACCTTCCGATACCGGCGTGTGTCCAAGAGGGCCCACCACGTGGCAGCCAGAAGGTTGCACATTTGATTCTGGGTCTTGATATGACAATGGCCGAGAACGTATCAATGCACCGAGGAGTCATCTTTGTGTCGCATACACGCGGTCCAGCCGAGCTCGCAATTCAAATTCGGTTTTGATTGCCAGGATTGTGTATCTAGGCCTACGCAAAATCGCAGGCTACACACCCGCTCAGCTCTGGTGGCACAAACTCTGTGGAACTCAAGTCATCGCCATGTGGCGGGAGGCCTGTGTCGGGCAAAGTGCCTCGGCTGCCACCAACTCTGTGTACTTCAAGTCATGGAAGCAAATGGAAATGGCCTCCAGCACGTGCGCTCTGCCCTTTTTATTGGCAGAGTCACATGTCCTATGACGCCTGTTTTGCATGGGTGTGGTGTGGGTGTAAACCAGTCGTGAGGGAGTTGCTGTGGCATGCTGACAACTAGACATCAGCAAATTACTACAGGGAAGACCTGGGACATATAATGTTGTTGTTCCTTCCCTGTAAGCGGAGTGGGCTGGCTGAAACACACATCCTTCACGACTTCACCAATATGGCGGTTTGAATCTGCACACCCACCGAGATAGGTACACGATGGGTGACAACTCCAATTTTTAAAAAATATTTCTATATTTTAGTATTCAATAGAAAAGAAGACAATATATACTTTTAATAACAAACACAAAAAATTACAAAAACGATTTTTAAGATATTAAAGTTACAAAATATCACAAAAAAATTCAGAAGTACTGAAAAAACCATTGGTTTAATGAACATTATAATTAGAAATTAGCATTTAAAAAACCTTTGAAATTCACAAAAAACCATAGGTTTCAGGGACGCTATAGTTAGAAATTAGCATTTAGAAAACTTTAGTAATTCACTGAAAAAATCATAGGTTTCAGGGACGTTATAGTTAGTTGGACATTTCACTCGTACAAAACCATAGAAATTCCGCCGTTATAGCTAGTTCAGCTAACTATAACTCACGCCCCGCAATGCACTGCTGATGACGTCACATATTACATCATTCATGACCTGGTCAGTGGCATCACTAATGACTTCACTGATGACATCTCAAATGACATCACTGATTACATCATCCACGTGATAATCTGATTCACCTCCTCATACCCTAATATAACCTTTGATACACCCACTCTAAAATACAGACTATCATTTTCGAAACCATAGACACACTATTACCAGTTAGTACAACCCCACTCACTAATTCATATGTCTCTCACATATCCACTCATTCACCCATACAGTCACTTATACATGCAGTCAACCATCAATATGGCCAGCGGCGGTTTTACCATTAGGGCGTTTGGGCGTTGCCCCACCTATAATTATCAGGCAATTTATTCGAGCGGCGCGTTAGTAAAAGTTTTATAAATTAACGCGCCGCTCGAATAAATTGCCCGGTAATTATTGCCCTGCGGCCGTGGTGTGTGTCATGGACATGGACAGTATGCACTGTCTGACACTGGGTGGCGCTGGACTGACTCTGTGCCGGCACAGTGCGCACTCACTGCGCATGTGGTGTTTGCCCGGCAGGGCTTTTTTAACTAGATAACTATGTGGTTTTAAAAAAAACCACTGATTAGGGGTTTGCCTGCCTAATGCAACGTACCCCATTGCTGAAAAAACGAACGACGTTTTTTCAATGCTCAGCCCAATCCTGATGCTACTCTCTTTAGAGAGCAGCTCTCCTCTAAAGAGAGCAGCATCAGGATTGGCTACTACTGTGTCTCGGCAAGTTTGCAGCCATCAGTCTAGGCGCCAACGGGACCCCAGAGCAGAGATGGTGCGGACCCGGTCAAACGAAGACGAGGTAAGTTTTTTTATTTTATTTATCCCCACCCCCTGGCCCCCACTGTGAGCGAGCCGTGACTGCGAGAGAGAGGTTGGTACAGTGACAACTGTGTTTAATTCTGAATGTTAAAGATAACGGGGGAGATGGCGCTCCCTCTGAGCAGGTCGTGCCGGCGCGAGCAGGTCTTTGCTGTCACCTCAGTCCAGGCTGACAAAAAGGCTTTTTCAGCACGTTTTGCAATTCTTGAATACTGAATAGGCTCTTTTATTCTTAAGATATTTGCTTGACGATTCTTTCTGCTCGAGGGTGGAGAAACGCACGCTGCAGTTATCAGTTTCACAAACTAATTTAAATAACACATTGATAATGGCATGCTGCTGTGTAGTAATATAGTATGTAACGATTGCATTGTGTTTTTACCTTGATGACTGTTTTATTCTTTGTATTATTCAAAATAAAGGTTATTTGAACTAGCAGATAGACTTCACCTTTATGTAAATGTTGAGAACGTCATGTCCTATTTGCAGGGTCGATGTCTCAGTGCTGTGTTTTAAGCTGACGTAGCACATGCCTTTGATTAGTATATTGGTCTTGGAAAAACCTTTCAGCGTTTTTTTGCTATGGCATTGAATGACTTTATTCTGGAAGGGTAGGTTGGTAATAGGCCTGAGAATCTGTGTCCTGTACTCTGCTGCCTGCTAATCATCTACCATTAATTTAGGCTTATTGTGAGTCAGTTTCCAAATATTATTTTGCCGTTTTACAGGTGCAGTCTAACTTTATATGTTTTACTCATTTCTATTGAGTAGCTTTGTTCGTTTTCCTCGTTGCATTACTGTCCGCACTTCATCTCAGTAAATGGAATGTTTACTTGTATGGTTCGTTAACTCTAATCAGGCTGCATGGGGCTGACTCTGGGCCTTTCTTGTGCATTAATGTTGTTCATTTTTATTTCTTCTGAGTTGTTGTGTTGACATAAGATCTCGCACTTCTAAAGCTGCCATCTGCAGAAGGGCAGGCGAAGTCCAAAGTAAACTTCAGAACCACAGGTTTTGCTGCCCTTTGTTGCAAGCGTCTTCCCTGGCGCCATTGTGACCCAATGTGACCCCCATGTTGGCAAAAGCTTTCCTTTCAGTGTGACTTACAGTACCGCGATAACTTTACGCCCCACCACTTTCAAATGTCACCAGCCGCCACTGAATATGGCACTATCATATGCACTCACATATCTATAAAGACACTTACACACCGCCACTCATCCATAGAGTTACTCACACACCTAGTGAGTCATGCAAAGAATCAATCACACTCCCATTTACTCACCTATACATTTATACACACACCACCTCACGTATTCAAACATATACTAACACATAGTGAACAGTGGAGCGGTGCTCTCCCAACTTGGTATAGTGCCAATAAAGAAGCTTGATCAGTGTATTTGTTGCAAAAATATATCAATCTTTATTTTGAACAATCCATGGGATTTGTGCAAAACATCAGCCAACGCGTTTCGTTCAAAGGTTGACCTTCGTCAAGGCAAGATTAGCAGACAGTGTGTGTGGCAAGTCTGATGCTTGTAGAAAGAGGTACTGCGGGTCCAATCCGGTCCGGACCCTGGTTTGTGATATCAAGTATGCTCGATCAAGTAGCTGCATACGATGTGTAGGCCTCCTTGATAAGAGCCAAATAAAGTATTCCCGCAGTCTCCTTGAAGGGCGTCTCAGATAATGGAACAGCTTACAAGTAATATACTTACTAGGGGATCACATCGAGGAAGTGCGGCAATTGGAGTCCGCCGTTGGTTCTCTATTCTCATATACTAACACATACTTACACTCTTATACAATAACTAATACAAGTACACACTCATCCACACAGCCGCTCTCACAATCCCTCACTCTCCCATAGTCATTTATGTACTCCAACATTCACATCTACTGCCTTTCACATATACAGTCACTCACACATGTACCGCTGAGGCATCCATTCACTCACCAACACACCCATACACACACTCACCCACACATCCCTTCACAGATGCACTCTTGAACCCATACACCCAGTGAATCACCCACTCACACATCTATGCACAGAGTCACAAAATACAGACACTCAGGCTCTCATACAGATACTCAGACAACCTATCAATAACCCATATAGACCCTCATTTAGCTACTCACCAACCCATGTAACCATTTACACACCAACTGACAACCTAAACTGTACAAACTAAACTGTGTGAATGTCTGTATCAGTCACTAACCCATGCATTCAGTAAGACGCATTTAATCACTCACTTATACAGTCAATCATGCATCTAATAAATCATCCATTCAGACACTTATACAGCTACTCATTCTTCAAAACACCTTGGCCTATCTATATATATCTATATCTATCTATATATATATATATATATCTATATCAAACACCAAAGAGTCGCCCTCTAGAGATCACCAAACACGAAGGATCAGCGCTCACAGCACAGCAGGTAGCTTGCTCACAGCCGTTAGCAACCCTCTCAAAGCGCCATACGCGTTTCGAGCTTCACGCTCTTGATCACTGGCTGGTGGAAGAAAGGAAGCGGATTTAGAAGAACTCATTTTATTCCAATTAACAGTCCCGCCTTAAATGGGCGCACAGTGGCATTCTGGTTATTGCAGTTCAAAATATGCCACCATTGACTGACGCAGTTCACTCCCCCAGTGGGCTCCGCTGCCTCCATTCTTTAATGTCATACCCTGTAGGGTGGGGGGGCTTGCAGACCATTAGTAAAGCAAGCAGTGCGTCCCTGTAGTGCAGGCACCTCTGTTCTCTGATGCTCAAGTTCGGAACACCAGAAACCCGCTCTGGCAGGCGGTGGGGCTTTCTCGCGGCCGGACCAGCCGCATTATGTCAAACACCAAAGAGTCGCCCTCTAGAGATCACCACACACGAAGGATCAGCGCTCACAGCACAGCAGATAGCTTGCTCACAGCCGGTAGCAACCCTCTCAAAGCGCCATACGTGTTTCGAGCTTCACGCTCTTGATCACTGGCTGGTGGAAGAAAGGAAGCGGATTTAGAAGAACTCATTTTATTCCAATTAACAGTCCCGCCTTAAATGGGCGCACAGTGGCATTCTGGTTATTGCTGTGAGCGCTGATCCTTCGTGTTTGGTGATCTCTAGAGGGCGACTCTTTGGTGTTTGATATATATTCACTGAAAAAACCATAGGTTTTAGGGGTGTTATAGTTAGCTAGACTTTTCCCTCGTATAAAACTATTGAAATTGCCCAGTTATAGTTAGTTGTACTAACTATAACTCGCACGCCCACAATCCACTGCTGATGATGTCACATATTACCTAATTCATGACTTGGCCAATGACATCACTGATGACATCATCCAGTGAATGTGGTTTACTTCGATATTTAAATAAGTATCATATATACAAAGCAATCTGCCTTGAAGACTGAGTGGATGTACAAGTGTCTGAATGGAGCATTTAGTAGCAATGTGATTCACTTTCTAAGTGACAAATTTAAAGTGTCTCACTAAATATATGGGATAGTGATTAAACTGTGTGAATACCTGTATCACTCATCTCTTGTTCTATAAACTACTACATAAGTTGGTTACCAGCTATGTGAAAGACTGCATTAGTTATTGATTACTTAAGTGATTATTTGTATGGGATAGTGAATGAATGTGTGTGTGGTTGGGTGGGACGTGTGTGACTGTTGAAAGATGTGTAAAATAGTTCATTTAGTCATTTAGTAGGTAAATGTTAAGTTAAGTTAAGATGTCTTATAGAGTGCACAGCTGCCCCAGCAAAAGGGCGTCCCAGCGCTGATAGCAGAAAGAACGAGAGACAGGTGACAGAAGGAGGCCTAAATTGAAGGAAAGAGGTGGGTCTTGATAGCCTTACGAAAAGCAGGGTAATTATGTAGACTCACTGATGTCGCATTGGACAGTTGAACTTCTGGTAAAAGATAACTGTAAGTGGATAATGTTGCCCTGTGCAAGTTAAAAGCACCTGTGGATTGAGAATGATGATCTTTTGAGAAAACCCTGTAATCTGCAATGTCTTTAACTCCAGTTTAAACCTGGGTCTGTGTAGCCTTCAGCTTAGCCACATAATTCCTCAAATGTTTGACCTGAAATATTAGCTCCATCATAGCCTTCCAGGGAGAAGGCTGATCCTTAAAACAGTGCTGGCTCCAGAGCATCAGCATCCTCTGATGTCTGTGCAACAGTGTTTGAGGACTTACCACATCTACTGTTAACCCACTCACCCCTGCTCAAAAGTCTTCTTTGCTTCATGCCCAGGAGTCCTGATGTCAAGAGTGTTGACTGGGTAGACAACTTTGTTTTAACATACGTAACTTAGGTGCCCACATCTGCAGGGAGACCAATTCTGCTCAGTACAGGAATGGATCATATGAGACGCTGTTCTGAGAGTTTATAAATCCAGAGTGTTATTCCAAATACACAATACCCCAGTGGTGTTGCCTTTAATGGATTGTGAATAACATGTTAAGGGAATAGTCCAGAAAATGTCACCTTGCACTTGATCAAACTACAGATTTGTTATTTTGTTAGAGATCCATGTGTGTGTTCATTTCACTTGAATCCATTCATTAACACGCTGGTATGAAACTATAACATTTCATAAGAATTGTCCTGAGAATGTGCTGCATCCATTATCATTCTTTCGAATTCCATTCGACATGAACATCGTAGGAGGACGATGCTGCATCCTCACAGTATGATGTTTGATGTCTGCTCAGTACATTTTATTGGAGATATAATAGTTTGCCTAGTGAGGCATCTATTCTGGGCTGTGTAAAGGGCGACTCTTGCCTTCCCATTCCTGTAAGGCAGTAGCAAGAAATCCAACAAGTAAGCCATTGCTTGTAGATGAATAAGGATTTGTATGAAAGAATCCAGAAACATTTAGCAGGTGAAGCGCAACAGTACTGGCGTGAGGCATGCTTTACATCAGCCATAGGTCGAGTCTCACATTTTCTCAGGGTGAATCAGTGCTGTCATGATGGTCACACTATCCTGCAGAAAACAGATAAGGGCCTTGACTCAAAATCAGTCAGGCTAAGTCAAAATAGTCTAAAAAACAATATGTGTGCCAGGACTGATACTTATTGAAAACAAACACTCCAAATGACCCTTATGAATGAAACCTAAACGTCAGCCTAATCATTTGCATCATTTAATGATGTACCTCACATTTTTTCTTTTTTGTGCACGAAGTCGCGCAGGGTGCAACCACGGTGCGAGCAGTGTGCGTGCTGAGTGTGCGCATCCTACACGCATCCTACGCGTATCCCATGTGACCTCAAAAAAAGAGATTTGAGTTAATTACACTTCCTATTGAAACTATTGAAGGACCCCACCCATTTCAATCCCTCTTCTGAGAACTTTTCTTTGGGAAAGACCTCCTGAGCAGATCTGCTGCGCTTTTTTTTTTTTTTTTTTTTTGGAGAAGAAATTCACTTAAAGATACCATGGCTACTAATGCACCATCATCCTCTGATTCAGAGAACTCATCACAGCAAGAATTTGTTCCTGAACCTCCACCAAGGAAAAATATACCGACATTGTCTGGGAATTTTTCACCTTTCCACCAGGCTTAAAAAAGGTGACTGCAACAAAAGTTAATTGCTGCATATGAAAGGAAGTGCTTTCAAGAGGAGACCCCAACAAAAAGTACTCCTGCGGAACTGCAAGCATGCGGAAGCACTTTTTAAAGAAATATTCTTTGTGCAAAAAATAACCTTGCAGGACAAACTCCTAGTTATATATACAAATATATACAAAATATACAAGAGCTTTACAATTGAACGAATTGCACTTACACCACATACATACTTCTTTCAAATTTCAAACATACGTACTACACAATGGTCCCTAGGTACACCAAAATAAAGTCAAAAATTCAACATAAAGAATGAAACAGATTGTCATAAAACATTTAAAGCAATTTTTCAATGTGTGACTGTGAATTAAACTCATAAACCAATGATGACTCCGCAGGTCGTGTGACCTGGGACCAGCGAAGGACACAAGTTGAGGACTCTCAGTAGGTTTAAAACAGTTCACTCTGTGTGAACAGGCGTGGGAGTCTACCAGGCTCACCGTCTGTGCACTCTGAAAACACCCCAAGCCCTGCACCTCTTCCGATGGGGGTGCGGCGAGCCACCAAATCTGGTTAAATTTGGAATCAACAGGCATCTGAGAGCCCCCGGGACAAGGCAGCGTCCATCCCGCCTGCCTCCCTTGGCCGTTAAGGTTAAGACTGTATGTGGAAACACTTGTTTGGGTGACTGAATCTCTTTGAGTGTGGTGATGAGTAAATATATTTCTGAATGATATATGGCCAACAAACTAGAAATATAAAAGGCATGGTATGTGACAGTTGTATATAAATAAGTATACATAAGACTCAGTGATTGTATGAGTGACCTATGGATAACTGTATACTTGTAATAGTGATTTTATACCACATTAAGTATGTGTTACTATCTATATGAATAAATTAAGTTTTGCTTGTGTAAGTGTGTAGCTTAGTAAATATAAGTATAAATATAAGTATGATAAATTGTTTGCATAAGTGAGTAGGATGTATGCATGAGTGAATAGGATATGTGCTGGTGTGTAATGTTGATGTAGGTGTGTAAGTATATTTAATAGTGTTCTATTGAACTTTGTTAGCATGTATGAGTGAATCTATAGGTAAGTGTTTTTAGATGTGTATGTAGATGTAGGAATCACTGAGTGCGTTTTTAGAAACTTATATTGTAGTGTCAATGGTTTCAAATATGATACTTCATATTTTATAAAGAGTGTTGAAAGTATATGCTACGGTATGATATGGTGTATCAGTTTGTCACATGGATGATGTCGTCATTGATGTCATTTGAGATGTCACTGACCATGTCATGAATGATGTAATATGTGACCTCATCAGCAGTGGATTGCGGGCACACGAGTTATAGTTAGTACAACTAACTATAACAGGGGAATTTCAATGGTTTTATACGAGTGAAATGTCTAGCTAACTAGAACACCCCTGAAACTTATGTTTTTTTCAGTGAATTTCAAAGGTTTTTTAATGCTAATTCCTAACTATAACATATCTCAAACCTATGGTTTTTAAGTGAATTTGAAAGTTTTTTTAAATGATAATTTTAAAATGTATTTATTTTAAATATTTTAAAAAAAATTTTTAAAATCTTTTTATTTTTAGATATGTTATATTTTAAATTACATTTCACATATTTTTTAATTAAACTTTTTAACAAAAAAAGATATTCTTTTTATTATTTTATATTATGTATAATATACCTAAATTATTTTCATAATTTTTTTCCTTTTTTTTGGGTTGTCATACAACCTACGAGCATCCTGCTCGTTTCCTGACCGAAACGGGTCTGCCATTTTAGGGTTGTTAGGATCCGCGTAGGGTGTGCGACAGGTACGACTTTTCCAACGCGGTTGCTACGTGACTTATGCGCAACTTCTAGCGCATACACAAGATGTATGTGCTACGCAACGTGGCAGACGCGCTGTAGCTGGTGACGTCATATGCATATCGTTTGCAGTGGATGCGCGACTCCCGCGATTATCTGAGGTTACTATAAAAATAATATTTTTAAACTTTCTGGAAAAGTACATCACTTTTTAATGCACGAAGTCGCGCAGGGTGCAACCAGGGTGCGCGCTGAGTGCGCGCATCCTACGCGCATCCTACGCGCATCCTACACGCATCCTACGCGTATTCCATGTGACCTCAAAAAAAGAGATTTGAGTTCATTACACTTCCTATTGAAACTATTGAAGGACCCCACCCATTTCAATCCCTCTTCTTAGAACTTTTCTTAGGGAAAGACCTCCTGAGCAGATCTGCTGCATTTTCTTTCTTTTTTTTTTTTTTTTTTGGGAGAAGAGATTCACTTAAAGATAACCATGGCTACTAATGCACCATCATCCTCTGATTCGGAGAACTCATCACAGCAAGAATTTGTTCCTGAACCTCCACCAAGGAAAAGTATACCGACATTGTCTGGAAATTTTTCACCTTTCCACCAGGTTTAAAAAAGGTGACTGCAACAAAAGTAATTGCCGCATATGCAAGGAAGTGCTTTCAAGAGGAGACCCCAACAAAAAGTACTCCTGCGGAACTGCATGCATGCGGAAGCACTTGCAATCCAAGCATCCGGTCAACTTTGCAAGGGAGGAGTTAAGGAGATTGAGAGAGGCTCCTCCTGCTTCATCAGAAGGCCCGAGTACCAGTGGAGCAACACCATCAACCTCTATGGCACAGCCTGATATTCGTCCCCAATTTGGGAAACTTTGAATGACCTGTACAAAATGCGGACGGCTGATAGCATATGGAGAGCAGTGGGTGGATCTGGTGTGTCGAACTGTTGACCACCATCATTGTTAGATTTCTTTTCTCCTCTCCTCCCAGTTTTTAGTTCTCTGTTCCCAGTTCTCATTTTATCCCCTGTTTCCCCTGTGTAAAAAAAAAAATAATAATTACAAAATCGTTCAAAAAAATAAAAGTTATTTTTCAGAACTAACTACTCTGGTTAAAGAAAGATCTAAACTAGTCAGTTAAGGCATTTTTCTCCTTCAATATATGCTGTGCATTGCAGCATATATTGAAAGTGAAAAAATGAGGAAAAGTGAAAACAATTTTCCTTGTTGTGCTTTGCTACACCAATAGGAGGATGGTGTAGCAGTCACAAACATGTCCAGATTGATCATCATCAAGATTACTTTGCTGGCATAAATACAATACCATAAACGTACAATTAAGAAAAACATCACAAAAAAGGATTAAAACCGAGCTAAATCACATGACAATCGATTCACAGATAGGTCCACTTCTCCACTGCCATTCTTCTTAAGGGTCATATGTAAATTATCCTGGGTTAGACTGGGTTTAAAGCGAGGGGTTACATATAAAATCAATCATATGAGGTGCACAAGTAATACATACATTTATACCTAAAAAAATAATTGACCTCTGCCACACAGTTCATTGTTAAAATTGTTAACAAAAGAGGTACTACACCCATATATATTCACCCCTCACCTCTTGTGTTTCTGAGTCTCACAGCCGACCTTAAAAAGTTTACAGTACAAAAAAGTGTTAAAACCTCTGTGGACAATTTCAGGAATAAAAGGGCCACCTTTGCCTGCTTAAAGCTAGCGTTCTCTAGAATGCGTTTTAAAAAAAACTTCCAATGGTGGGCATAATAGGGACATAATAAAACAAAGTGAAGGGTATCCTGGGGAGACCGTTGGTCACAGCCGCCTGGGCCCTTCGACTCTATGGATGATGTGTATCCAGCCGGTACGGCTAAAATGTGATGTAAAAGGTTCAGCCTGAAATGAGTCATTATAAATCTGTCCTGTGCGTTGTGAATAAAAGACCGATAGGGTTCGATACCCAGACAGGATTTGGTCAGCAGAAGTGCTCTCACCGATGGTTTAATCAGTTCCCTGTCTTCCCTGAGAGATGCTACATGCTTTAAAAATTCAGCCTTGACATATGCCTTATCCCGGGGTAACAATTTTGTCGGGTGGTTAAAGTCTGAACATCCCAGGCTGTTAGTTTTCCTCACATACTTGAGCCATGGGATGTTCCAACCCTGATCCCGGGCAATGCAGTCCATTATGATCTGCCTACTTAATAGGCCCTCAGGGTTTGTCCAGATTTTGATCCAACATGTTAGGTGTTTGAGTTGTGACCTGTCTCTGACGTGGGTAACACCCAGTTCCTCGTGGATGATATAGGCAGATTTACTCTCCAACCCTAGCGCAGGAAACAACGACATCACCCCATCGCAAGACCTCTGCAACTCCCTCGCCTCCTACTTCCACAACAAGATCGCGGACATACACAACAGCTTCAGCAGCCAACCGACGCACGCCACGACCACAGCAACGCCACCCACCACCACCCTCCGCGCCTGGACCCCGGTCAGCACCGAAGACATGGTCCGCATGATGAACTCCGTCCACTCCGGATCTCCGACCGACCCCTGCCCTCACCACGTCTTCAACAAAGCCGACGCTATCATCGCACCCCACCTACGGGACATCATCAACTCCTCCTTCGACTCCGCCACCTTCCCTGAGAGCTGGAAGCACGCCTAACTCAGCGCGCTACTCAAGAAACCCACAGCGGACCCCACCGAACTCAAAAACTACCGCCCCATCTCGCTCCTCCCGTTTCCTGCAAAAGTAATCGAGAAGACCGTCAACAAACAGCTGGCCGCCTTCCTCGAGACGAATGGATCCCTCGACCCCTCACAGTCTGGCTTCCGAGCCAACCACAGCACCGAGACCGCCCTCATCGCCGCCACCGACGACATCCGAGCCCTGATGGACAACGGAGACACAGCGGCCCTCATCCTCCTAGACCTCTCCGCGGCATTCGACACGGTCTGCCACCGCACCCTAGTGCATCGCCTCAGCAACGTCGGAATCCAGGAGAAGGCACTGGATTGGATCATCTCCTTCCTCAACGGAAGAACGCAGAGAGTCCGCCTACCACCGTACAAGTCAGAGGCCACCGAAGTCATCTGCGGCGTCCCCCAAGGATCCTCTGAGCCCCACCCTCTTCAACGTCTACATGAGCCCCCTCGCGGCCATCGCACGCCAACACAACCTCAACATAATCTCCTACGCCGACGACACCCAGCTGATCCTGTCCCTGACCAACAACCCCGCCGCCGCCAGAGCCAACCTGCACGAAGGGATGAAAGAGGTAGCCGAGTGGATGACGACTAGCCGCCTGAAACTGAACTCAGACAAGACGGAGGTCCTCATCCTGGGCTCCTCGCCCTCCACCTGGGACGACTCCTGGTGGCCCCCCGCCCTGGGCACCGCACCCAAACCGACAGACCACGCACGCAACCTGGGCTTCCTCCTGGACTCCTCGCTCTCCATGACCAGACAAGTCAACGCCGTCTCCTCGTCGTGCTTCAACATCCTGCGCATGCTACGGAAGATCTTCTGGTGGATCCCCACTGAGACCAGGAAGACCGTCACCCAGGCCCTCGTCACCAGCCGACTGGACTACGGCAACTCCCTCTACACCGGAACCACCGCCAAGCTCCAGAAGAGACTCCAGCGGATCCAGAACGCCTCAGCCAGACTCATCCTCGACATCCCACGCAACAGCCACATCTCCGGACATCTGAGAGACCTGCACTGGCTCCCCGTCAACAAGAGAATCACCTTCCGTCTCCTCACCCACGCACACAAAGCCTTACACGAGCAAGGCCCGAGCTACCTCAACAACCGAATCAACTTCTACGCTCAAACGCCACCTCCGATCAGCCAGCCACGCCCTCGCCGCCGTCCCCCGCATCCAAAGAGCGACAACAGGAGGAAGGTCCTTCTCCTGCCTGGCCACCAAGACCTGGAACTCCCTCCCGACCGACCTGCGCCTGACCCAAGACCACCTCTCCTTCAGGAAGAAGCTGAAGACCTGGCTTTTCGAGCAGTAACGGCACCCCCCCCCCAAGCGCCTTGAGACCCTACGGGTAAGTAGTGCGCTCTATAAATGTCTTTGATTGATTGATACTCTGGGGCACTTTCAGCAGCCGCCACAAGTATTTTTTCTCTTCCGTTTGTAACTTTTGTAAGTCAATAAAACCCCCAACCTCACTACCGTATAGAACTTTGGCACAACACATGGAGCTATACAATCTCAAGATTTGTTCTGGGGACCACCGGCCCAACCATTGCGCAAAGTTCATGATTGCCCCGGAACAATTAGCAAGTATGCGGCATTTCTCATCTGCCAGGGCTAGAAAACTGAGGCGGGTATCAAATAAAATCTCCAAGTATGAGAACCCATGGACCTTTTCCAGGCAATGAGTCCCAATTCTATAATTACATTTCCTTTTTGTTGTTTTTCTCATTTCCATGATATGATTTTAAGAGTTTAGGGGACAGATCTAAGCTCTCCATGTATCGGACAAAACCATCTATCAGGCACTGAAGTCCACGCGTGGTACGAGCGAGAAGCACAGCGTCATTCACGTAAGCAGAACCGGGATCCCTCTAGTTCCTATCCTTGGACAATCCACCCCAAGAGCACCAAGCGCCTGGTCTAGGCCATTTATATACAAGGTGAATAGAAAAGGTGCCAGGATGCAACCCTGTCTCACTCCCATGGAACATGGAAAGGGGTCAGTAGTGCTTCCCTCCTCGTTGTATCTAACCTGGGCAGAGGTGTTCTGGTGCAATACTCTTAGGATGTTTATCAGTCCCGGATCTACTCCAAGAGCCCCATTAGTTTCCACAATTTCCTGCGATTCACCCGGTTAAAAGCTGCCGTCAGGTCCATAAAAGCAAGGTACACTGTTTCTTGACTAGCAACAGTGTACTTGGCTACCAAAAGATAAAGATTAAGGCTCTGATCGGTAGTTGACCGTCCATACCTGAATCCATATTTAGTGTCAGTGATTATATTGTGTTCATCCGCCCAATCCATTAGCCGATTGAGGATGACCCTTTCTAATACTTTCACTGTCACGTCAATAAGGGAGATGGGCCGATAGCACAGTGGGCTATCCCTATCTCCCTTTTTGAAGATGGGAACAATTGTCGTGGTGGACCAGAAGTTGAAGTTGAAAAGATTTGTTAAGCGCTCTAACACCCAACGGTTTCTTAGCGCTATGAATTGACAGCAATGAAGGGATGCCGGGAGAATACTGCAATGGAAAAGCTAGGGAAAAGAGATGAGTTTTTAAAGCTTTACGAAAGTCCATGTAAACAGAAATGGACCTAATGGTAAAGGGGAGAGCGTTCCAGAAGCAGGGGGCAAGGGTAGAAAACCGCATGCCTCCCTGTTTTTCTTCCGAAAGCTAGGTACATCCAGGAGTACCTGAGTGGATGAGCGGAGGCTTCTGTTGGAAAGATAGGCGCGAATCTTTGAGTTGACGAAGGCTGGAGCAGTGCCAGCTAGGGCCATGAATGTCAGGCAGCCCATCTTAAATAGGGATCGCTGACAGATGGGCAGCCAGTGAAGAGATTTAAGCGGGGTAAGGGGTAACACAGTGGGACTTGGGGAGCCTGTGAATAAGGCGCGCTGCTTGATTTTGGATAAGTTGAAGGCGCCGAAGCTTGTAAGCCGGGATGCATACATAAAGGCCATTGCCATAATCTAGACGGGAAATGATCATGGCCAAGATGATGAGTTTGAGGGCTTCAATGGAAAAGAAGCGGGAGATTTTGCGAATGATTCGGAGGGACAAAAAACAGGCCGAGACAACGGAGCTGATCTGGGGACGCATAGTCAGGTCTTGACTGATTTGGATACCCAAGGTTTTAATTTTAGTGGAAGGTGAGGGAGGGGAACTGAGGGCAAGGGGCCAGAAGGTGGGGGACCAGGGGCTGGGAAGGCCACCAGTGAGGACCAACTCCGTCTTATCAGGATTGAGTTTTAGGTGATTATGATTCATCCAGTCATAGATGAATGTCAGTGAGGTGTGAAACTTGAGAATAGTCATGGGAGGAGGAAAGGTCGAAAATGAGCTTGAGGTCATCGGCATAGTTAAATACTGATACCCCCATTTTTTTGTAGGGCGGCTATGAGAGGGTGGATATAGAGGTTAAAGAGGAGGGCAGAAAGAGAAGAACCCTGGGGGACCCCACAAGAAACAGAGCAGGAGGGAGCAGAAAAGCCCTCCAGCTGGACGGCCTGTGTCTGATCCTGGAAGAAGGAAGCGAGCCAGGCCAGGGCACTCCCCCGGATGCTGGTGCCCCCGACACGGTCGAGGAGGATGGAGTGGTCGACCGTGTTGAAGGCGGGGGACAGATCAGGTATGCCAGGATGCTGGCATACCTGACTCTACTTCTGAGTTAATGACTCTAGTTAATATAGGCGCCCATAGTTCTACCTGGCTCATGAAGAGGTCTGGTGGTATCCCGTCGAGACCCGGAGCCTTATTCCGTGTCAGACCCTCAATTCCTGTCTTGATCTCTCTCATGAAAAATGATATCTGAGGGGTGCTCACACTCCCCTCCTCTGCTTCTGTCGAGTCATTGGTGCTGCAGTGATTGTAAAGGCCTTGGAAGTGCTCAAGCCAAGACTCTGGAAGAATATGGTTCGCTACCTTTGGTTTGTTTGTGTCTTGAAAACAAGGGTTGTTTGTAACTTTCCAAAAAGTGGTCGAGTCCTGAGACTCAGCCGCTTCCCTCCGATTCTCCCACTCCTCTTGCTGCAATGTGGCTTTGCTGCGTTTTATTGCCTGTTTATACAGAGCCCTACATGAGGACACTTTTATTTTGTCTTTACGGATAATTTAAAATAAAGAAGATTTCAGTTCCCTCAGGGCAATAGAGCATTGGCGGTCAAACCACCTTGGGGTATCCATTCCCTTTTTCGGCGTTCTACACATGAGCAGGCCATCAATGTGTTGGGCGACACCCTCAAAGGCTTTAATCAGGTCTGCCCCATCCACTGTTACTACTAAACACTTCCAGACCTGCTGATCGTTATCTAGGATTAATGCTCTATGAAGAGCTTCATTGATGTGGGACCATTTGAGTCTCCTTCCTTGGTCGGTGTCACTTATGGTACCACCGATTCCCATTCTCCCGGAACGTTTGTTCGGGTTTGGATTCCTGACTGACATAACCAGGGGATTGTGATCACTGAAGATACTAACCTCTATGTTAAAGCTTGAAAACCAACACTTTAACGTGTTGGTAACAAAAATAAAGTCAATAAAAGAGCCCCTTCCCCTGCCTTTGAAGGTTGGGTGGACCCTTTTGTCTCCCCTAATCTGTTCAAATCCATAGTATGTGTGAGGCCATGTGTGCCCAGCACCTTACTTAACTCTCTTCCCTTCCTTGTATGCTCCAGGCGCAGGCCCTCTTCTAATGGACACAAGGACAAATCCCCCCTGCTAATTTTGAGGTGGGGGCACAAATGGCAATTAAAGTCACCCGATAGCACCAACTGAGGCCTCATCGCATCTTGCTCTTGTATTCCTGCCAGCCGGTTCTCAAGCTCAGCCAATCTTATTACGGTCTGTCCAGCTACAATGGCATTATGAAAGTTAATAAAGATTAGCTTTTGGCCCTTATTATAATAACTGATCTCTTGCATAAAATCCCAGCCCAAATTGTCCCACCTCCCCTGTAATCCAAAATCCACATATGTAATCAGACCTCCCCTAGCTCTCCCGGAGGCTGACTTGCATGCTGGGACAAAGAACATTTTATAACCTTCCAAGACAAATGCACTACTATTCACCTCCCATGTTTCCTGTAGGCAAATGACTTGGAACTTCATTATTTAAGCTAACCAGTCATGATTTTTTATCTTTGAGGATAGTCCTGCGACGTTCCAGGAAATTATCTCTAAGTTGCCCTGTCTTGGACCGACTGGGCTCTCTAACCTGGAGCAAATATTAGGACTAAGGCGTATGTTAGATACTCTGATATTCCCCTCTGAACTGGGCCCATTGTCCTCTTCGCATCCAGCGGGTAAAATAGACTCATTAGTCTTTGGCATGGTTATCCCTTCTACACCTACTTTAGGGTACAAACTCTCCCGTCTTGGACCATTCCCAAATAATGACCCACAGCCTCGTCAATCTATTTCATTTAGGGCTGAGACACTATGAAGAGGTGCATACCGGTTAGTTAACGGGACAGTCCGGCCCACCCTATCAGGACTGACTGGGTGTCGCCTATTTTCATCTCCGTTATTTAAACGCGTCCTGTCCCTGTAATAAAATCCCAGGGGGAGCATTCTAATACTTGAGCCACCCTTCTCCATATAGGGCCCCTTGCACTGACTAAGAAGATCTCTTACCAGCCCTGGATACCTTAGGTTTAAAATCACACAGTCTCCTTGAAAGCACTTCCTACTGTTTCCGATCCAAGACACCCTTCTTGCCATAAGAAAATGCCTATGGTGTGATATATTAGAACCTACGTTTCTGTTCAACCAATTGGCCGCCTTATTAATCAGGGTTTGCAGGGTTTTTTCTTTGTCACCGCAGCAGGCCGGAACCCCTGTCAAAACTACTGTATATGGGCATGATGCAGGTGGTAGATCTAAGACCGGCAGGCCAGTAGTGCACCGTGCAAGATCAGTAGATGGTGGCGCTGTGTCATGGGATAAGGGTGTACCTCCCTATGAATTTCTGGGGGCTGTGGAAGCGTTAGGCTTTTGAAATGATGATCCCACCCTTATATGCCTGTTATCTCCCATGGCACCAAGTATTCCTGGGGCGTTTCCGTCAGTGGGCCCCACAATTAACCCTCGGTTTACAGCATCCTTTGAGCCATCCGGCTGTTCATAGTTTGGGTTCCCCCCCTCAGTTCTCTCTTGGGTGGTAACTACCTTCGGACTAATAGGGCCCTCTAGTACCCCATCGCTAATGACATGTTGCCCCATAATGCACAGCAGTTAGAATACTGCTCTTTTCAAGAAGCAAGAATAGTTTCTCTTCTGTCACATTTATATTCTCATGCACGGGCCTTAGATGGGTAGTTAACAATGTTTCCAGCCTGGACCACAGTTCCTTATCCGCCCCCGATTCGTCTCAGCCTCCCCACTGTTTTTGCATTGATGGATAGCAGCAGGCCCCTCTATTTCTTTGGCCCTGGTCGCTTTGGGCACACCCCTCTGTTTAGATTTTGCTTTGGGCAGGTGGTGCCCCGCTCCCTAGTGTGAATTCCCAAAACCGTGGGATCTGCCAGAGGGGTAGGGACACTCTGTGTGCTTGTAACTTTCAGTGCCCTTCTCGACCGGGTGACCACCTCCCCGCCTTCCCTTGGTATAAGTGCTCGACCGGGTGAATCTACAGCTTGAACAGACTCTCCCTCTCCCGTCCCTGCCCCCTTAGGTGACGCCGAGTTTAATTCAGAATCCCCCTCAGTCTCTTCTGCAATGGTGTGAGGGGTGCTTAAATCGTCAGCTAACAGATCAATAGATTGCGTTATCAAGCTCGTCCACTGTGGCAAGAGAGCGGCGGGGATTAAACCCTTTGTGTTACCACTTTTTGGTTTGGCTCGGCCTAAGGGAGCCCCGATATTAGGTGATTTACACGTAGCTATAATACCCATTGATGATCGCTTTTGCTCTATAATTAAGTCCAAAGATAGTCTCTTCTCAGTAAGCTGTATTTCGTGGACTAACAGGGACTCTGCTCTCGTCAGGGAGGCATCAAGAGTCTCCTTCCCCCCCCCCCCACCAGAGAGCCTATCACCTTGCTCTTGCTCATTCCACAAAATAAGGGATCATGTTGGGCTTATATTATACAAATATTAGTGAGAGAGTCAAGAACGAGTACCTTTATAGCTATTATAGTTCTGTCCCAAAAGGCCTCGAGGTTTCCCGGGTCCTGAATGTCAAAGACAGTCCTTCAGACACCTCCAGGCAAAAGATGGTCAAACCCGGGGCAGCTGATAGATACTTTGGGACAGTCTACAGAACTTTTTCCCGGCATCTTCCTCACCAACAGTGCTTTG